>NC_084481.1:52539857-53181420 GCF_030035675.1 Rhineura floridana | reverse complement strand
GGCTGTATGAAGCATGTATAACAGAGGAACTACACTTATCTGAGGCCAGAGACCGAATCCAGGTCTTTCTTTCCCACGTCATCATCCCCTAGTATGCAATCACCATTATTAAAGCAGGCAAGGCCTCCTGTGCAGGCCAGAGCATGTTGTTGTGAGGCAAAGTTACAGTAACAGAAAGCGTTTCAAAAACAAATTTTGCAGTGACAATACTCAAATGTGTTGAAGATGTTTTGAATAATAGGTTAGTTCAGAAGGCAGCAGCCAGATTACTAAATAGGACTGGGCGCATTAGGATTATATTACACTGATGCCATGGAAGTTGCATTTCCAGGCCCAATTCGAAGTGCTGGTCTTGACCTCTAAAGCCCTTCATGACATAGGACAAGGATAACTGAAGGACCACCTGTTTCTGCATGTGCCTACCTATATGTTAAGAGGTTGAATTGAGAGTCCTCTGCAGGATCTCATGCCTTTGGAGGTGAGGTGAGTGGCTACCCAGGGAAAGAGCCTTCTCAGTGGTGGCACTCCAGTTATGAAATGTTCTCAGAGAGATCTGCCTGGTTCCTATTTTATTGTCAATTTGATGACAGGCAAAGACTTTTCTATAGGATCAGCCTTTCCTTTCCCACTCCTGCATTAAAATATCATTTCCATGTTCAATCAGCAGTAAAGTATCTTATATAGTCTTAAACACAAATGGCTGCTATTTAGGTGATACTTTTACCTAACATCTTATTGTAAAAATGATTTAATGACTTAGTAAACTGTTTAAATTCAGATATAATAATATGCCTTTGAAGACAGTTGAGAAACTAAAGCTAGTGCAGAATTAAGTAGTCACATTGACTGGGACCAGAAGGTCTAAACATATTAGTGATTCTGGCTTGACTGCACCAGCTACCAATTAGTTTCTAGGCTCAATTCAAAATGCTGGTTTTGACCTGTGAGGCCTTATGCAGCTCAAGAAGACAATAATACCTCAAGGACCCCTCCCTGTATGAACCAGCCTAGACCCTGCAGTCTTCATCAGAGTATCTTCTCCATATGCCCCACCTGAGGGAGGTGTGCAGCTTGGCCACACACAAACAGTAGTGGCTCCCCATCAACAGGATATTGTTCCTAGGGAAATGTGCCTGGCACCATCATTATCACTTTTTAGGTACCAGGTACCTTTTTATTTACTCAAGCCTTTGATAATTAAGTTTGCCCCTATGGGGGCGTTCATCTGGGTAGGACTCGTCCTTGTTAATGTGTTATTTGATGAGCATTTCATGTAATTTTATATGCATTTGTTTTAATTTTTTTTGTTTTGTTTTATCTGTGGTATTTTATCTTAAGTTGCTTTGGGGACTTTTTTTTTGTACAGACTAACAAATGTAAGAGATGATGATGGTACTCGCTGGAACAGCTGCCACATAGGTATATGGGAATTGGTCAACGATGCCATGAAAATTACAGATCTAGCAGCTCAGACCCCCAAACAATTCATTGAGAATTTGCCGCAAGAGCCATAAACAGAGAACTCAGCAGATCACTTTATCTGGAGTCATTAAGTCACTTTTACAGTAATATTTTTCTGTCATTTACCTGTCATTCTACCTATATTCCGTAGAAGCCAGCTTTAGTAAGTCACAGATGTAGCGAAGATATTCAGTGTTCCATGGCATCCATGGAACATGCACGCAACTTCTTAGTTTGTTGCACCGTTAAGTAAAACTCAAAAATCAAACTGGCTTCAGAAAGTGATTAGTACTGTCTGAATACCCTTACATGAAAACAATTTATTTTCAAAGAAACACAGCACCAACTTTACCTCACAATTACTTGCTTTGCTGATAAGTATATGGCGAATGATCACTGGATGTCTCTACTGTAACTTGCTGTTGACCACTGGCCTCCTGTAAGAGAAAAGACTGTAAGCAGGAAAAGGGATTCCAGCCATCCTTCAAATTTAGGAAAGGATGGTATTGCTCCTAGTCTAGCCTAACATGATCAAGTGTGTGTTCAATGGAAAACATTAGTGTGGTGTCAGAGCACATTTTATACAAGGAAATGCAACAAAATGCATTCTAGTATCTTACATACACAGTGGCAAATTATGAGCTCTGCGATTACAAAGGGTAAATTTGTCTTGAGTCCCATCATTGTCCTTATAGAAGGTTTGCATGTGTACCTGAAGAGTTTTTATCCCACCCTTTCTAACCAAAGTGCTCAGGGTGGCAAATGTAGGATTCCCATCAATGACATTCTTTTGCCTACATTGTAGCACTGATGCTATTTTAGCAAATGAAACACTGAAACAATGTGTATGGTACTTACCTCAACTGGAACAGCTGCTGTCTGAACATGTGTATACTGGGGTATATAGGCTCCTTGCATAGCTGTTGTGGCAGGCATGTACTACAGAAAAACAGATTAATACATTCAGCTAATTGAAACTAATAAGCACAACAGATAGCTGGATCCAAATGAAATGTGAAGAAAAGGAAGGTAAACCACCAGGACCGTTCCACAAATACTTTCACAAAAGTTCAGGCTGTGATATAATAGATAGGTTTGGTCTACAACAAACAGACCATCTTTGGATTCAGGTCCACTTTTCTTGTGCAGTGCTCTAGCATGAAATGTAAAGCAGCCCTTCAATGAGTGCCTTCCTCATGCACTAGGGTGCCCTTGGATACAATCCCACGTTTTCAAAACAAAGCAGCATGGGATTTTGTTTTGCTTTAGAATGTAAGGAGAAAAAGATTGGGTCTTCTCACAATGTTCTTAGAGTGATTTTCTAAAGCTAAAAAAAGATGTTGGCAAAAGAGAGAGGTCCATTTTGCAGTGCCAGTTTTACAAGCAGACAATAGGATGAACCGTCATCCAGTCCCAGATCTCTGTGGATAGAGGAAGATCAGCTAGATTCAGCCTTCAACTCCTCAAACCTGTCAATGACAGCAATGTTCCCCTGTTAAAGATAAGATTGTCCCTAGCAGCTGAAAGGTAAATGGATGTGTTGCACAGAAAAAATGGGTTTATAATGAATGCACAATTACTGGTCAGTGAAAAGACAACATGCCAGATGGAAAACTTTAAATGACTTTCCTATAGATTAAATATATAGTAAATATGTCAGCTCTTTGTGGGGCTTATCATTAGGTCTTATTAGAATTGCTACATACTGTTCCAGTACTGCCCAATGAAAGGTGACTCATCTGCTGTGTCAGTGGACTTATCATTGATGCAGGCTGCAATGACATGGTATGGTCCATAGAAGGAGTTAATACAGCACCCTGTAAGAGTGAAAGAAAAGTATTTCAGAGTACAGCGCTAAAGTTATACATAATTTTTGTTGGTTTACACTTCCTGAACATAAGTTCTTTGTTCTTTTGCAAAGGTGCATACAATTAAAACACTTTTTTGATAGACAGCAAACAGGATGGTGTGACAAATACAGTATTAGCAAGATCCCCCCTGTGGTCAGAAGAGACTTATGGATGTACACAAAAGCCTGCACATACTGGTTTTCAAATGGTTGGCTGGGCTTTTCTTCAGAACGCCCTGTGTTGAAAGAAGCTGAAACTTCTACTCTGATCTGCAGTTCATTAATGGGATAACTGATTACAGTTGACACAATTTAACCCTCTCAAGGTAATAACATTTATTGTATATGGGCTTGTATGTATCCACTGTTACAGAAGTGGATGTCCATAAGTGGAAAAGCTGCTTTGCTTAATTATCAGCAATTCCCCTCACACATTCCAAGTACAGTAGGGTCCTGCTTTACAGCGATTCGCTAATACAGCGGTCTCAATTAGACACAATTAGACTAAAGCGCCACTCATACGGCACTTGTTCCGCTTTTACGGCGGTTTTCGGGCATTGCGCGCCATTCTATTCAATGGGTTCCACTTTACAGCAGTTTTCGCTTTACAGTGGGGGTCCGGAGTGTAACCCGCCATATGAGTGGGGCCCTACTGTATTCAGTGGGGCTCCCCTGACTCTCAGGAAAAGCATGTGTACTGAGAAGGTAGCAAAAAGACCTACTTTTCTCATGTTGGATTCAGCCTGTTATGTGTTACAACGGAGGCATGAATTTTAATTGCTACAGTAGGGCCCCGCTTCTCAGCACCCTGCTTTTTGGTGTTCCGCTAATACGGCGCCAGCGGGGCGATCAGCTGGAGGGGGGGCTGGAGCTCCCTGCACTCCAGCTGATTGCGCCGGAGGAGGGGAAGATCAGCTGAAGTGTGCTACTGACAGTGAGACTGTAGGCACAGACTGTAGGCAGACAAAAACACACATGGTAATTGTATCCATGGCTTAAACTTGCTTTTCTGTGAGCACCTTTCCCCCCAGACAAAATGTAGTAAACAACAACAACAACGTTATTCCTGCTTACAGAGGTTGCTGTCTTTAATACCAGGTGTTTCATGCCCCTGCCTCAAAGGAAAAAGAAAACAGAGGTCATCATCCCCAACCTCCTCAGCCTGGAATAGCTCTCCAAGAGTAAGTGGTTTGAGGGCTGTGACGTTTGTGTCTGTCCTGCCCGTGTGCTTCCCTAAAGCATCCGGCTAGCCAACATGAGAGGCAGGAGGCTGAACTAACTTGAAGTTTGGTCTAACCTGGCAGGGTTGTTAAGTTCTGCCAACAGGACTTTTTCGTGCTAAGTCACTTGAAGATCGCTGAGGTAGAAAGTTAAAACACAAAACACTGTGCTCCACAAATACTGGAAAAATGTTCCTGCCCTATAGAATGCAAGGTTCTTTTAAATTAAATTCAGTGTCAAGAAATGTGCACAGAGTGTTTTTTCTAAACAAGACCCCAAGCATTAGTAGCCACAGACAGGGAGCTTTTGTCTGTCAGAACTACACATCTGGGTGGGGGTGGGGGTGAGGAGCCAACATGTTGTAGCATAATATCCTGGCAATCTTAATGTCTTGGCATTAATTGCCTTGCCTCCCATTTACATATTATTTTGGAACATTTGTTAAGTTCTATCATTGCGTTTGTGAGAGATGAATCAAATTATTCTAATAGAAAGTATCAAAAGAATCTAAGAGTCCAAGACGATCACATCAGCTCTCATAGGTAGAAAAGAGCTGCAAGGAGATTAATGCCAGCACATTTTCTATGCTAGATTCTAAAGTGCTATTGTTTGCAAGATACAAGATACACTGCATACATTAACACAAGAAACCTTTATTTGTATTGTTACTGCTATATGAATACAGCTCTCTTTTTTATCTGCTACGCAGTGGTACAATGCAGGAGACAAATGTATAGTATATGTAATATTTATGTGGTAATGGAGCTTAGTTCTGTATTGCTCTGTACAGGTGCACACATAAGCTTTAACAAGAAATTTTAATTGTCTCTTTTACCTGGGGTAGGGCCATAACTCAGTGGTAGGACACCTGCCCTGCATGCAGAAGGTCCCAGGTTCAATCTCTGGGATCTCCAGGTAGGGCTGGGAGAGGTCTCTGTCCAGGAGAGCTGCTGCTAGTTAATGGAGTCAATACTGAGCTAGAAGGACCAATGAATGGACTCAGTATAAGGCAGCTTCCTTTTTATCTTACCTCTTTCTAGTAAATATGATTTTGTACAACAGGGGTGACCCTTCAGATGTTGTTAGACTCCTATGAGCCCCAACTGACATGGCTAATGGTCAGGGATGATGGGAGAGATGTAGTCCACAACATCTGCAGGGCCACAGGTTCCCTGCCTCAGTTGCACAGCTTTCTACCTCCCCCCCCCATTATTCCTTTGTCTTCCACTGGATGTTGCCAGAATCAATTTACCAGCCAGCTATCAAAATTCTGCTGCTCAGGCAAACCTTTCAGAAGAACTTTTGTGCAGCTGTTACCAGGCTACAGAAAGTCATACTAGCTGCATATTATTTAGTGTGGGGACTAAGAAAGAGTGCTTACCAGGGAAAGAATTAACTAAACAAAAATGGGGTGCAAGAAAGAATATGGACCCAAATCAATTCCAAGCTGACAAAGGAGAAAATATGCAAACTTACAGGATGCTGCATTATATATGGTTGTGGCTGCATCCATGAAGGGCTCTGCACCTAGATTTAAACAAAAAACAAGCAATTTAAAGAAAAAATCTTCAAAACTTTAATGTATATTTTATACAGATTTCAAAGTATCATGCTTTGATCTTAGCAAATTCTTGCACTAGCCTCTATTGTTGGCCAAAAGTGGCAAGACTCCCAAGAACCTTTTTGGTAGCATAATAAGGAGGAAGCTGTAGCTACATCACAGTCTTCCCCCCCACACACACACTTTTTTTTTTTACACTTATTGGTGAAGTTCTTTTGAACTGCTGTTTATAGACCAAAAAGAAGCTCTTAAGATCTGGGATGGAGGTGGTCAAGTACAGAAGAACCGAAACTGAGGAGGTGTTGCCTTTGACTCTTCAAGTTCTTTCTTAGGAAGAGCTGGAATGAAAGGGCTGATCAGTCTGATGCTGGCTTTGACTCAGCATGCAGTGAGCTGAAGAATACTGACAATCCTACTGTGACATCACAAAGACAGCCAGAGTACAGGATGTGATCATCTCTGTATGCTTTTCTAAGAGAGCACGGAGAGGGAGTGGTTCTGTTAAGTGGTAACATCTGTTTCCTCTTTCTCCCACTGACTGAGATTTGCATTATCAGAGACTGCTTGAGCCCTGGTAGAGTGCCCAACTTTGATGGAAGGTTAATGCTAGGAGATTCTTATAAATATGCTCAACAGTCATTCTGCTTCTATTTAGGAAGGAGTGGAAATCTGTCTTAAAGGAACAGCCAGTTGTCAAAAGTAGAGCTGCAAGAAACTGCGGAGAATTGTTCCTGAGGTCTGATAAGGAACATCTAGAATTTTTTTCTGGGGGGGGGGGGGATGAAAAGAAGCTGTTCCATAAAATACAACTGCAGCCCCTGATCCCTCTTTGTCCTAATAACTAAGCCAAGTGTTTATAGACTGGTTTTCTGCTCAATTAAGTACTGATTAGAATTAGAATAATGTACTGAGTTGGCAGTTTGGTAGGTTTAGATCCTGACTGGGAAAGTATGTAGGTAGCACTTGCCTTCAGAAAAACACACACAAATGAGGACCTGAAATAAGAGGACAGCTGTAAATAAGAACATAAGAGCCTGATAGATAAGGCCAACAGTCAGCTAGACCGGCATCCTGTTCTCACAGTGGCCAACCAGATGCCTATGAGAAGTTCGCAAGCAGGACCTGAGCACAAGAGTACTCTCCCCGTCTGCGGTTTCCAACAACTGGTATTCAGAAGCATGCTGCCTCCAACCATTATGGCTAGTAGCCATTGATACCCTTTCCTCCATGAATTTGTTTAATTCTCTTTTAAAGCCATCCAAATTGGTGGCCATCACTGCTTCCTGTGGGAGTGAGTTCCATAGTTTAACTATGCGCTATGTGATGCACCCTTCTACCACTGCCTCCCTCCACCCACCCACCTGTACACACCCCTATGGAGAATAGTGGAGAACTTGAGGTAGAGGGATGGAAACTGTCTTTGGACCTCACCCATCATCTTTCACCACATGCCTGTTCGAGTCCTCCCTTGGGGTGGAACTTATAGGCAGTAGAAGGTTGGGAAAGTTGTCAACATATCTGAATGGGATGTGATTCCGACTTTCTCAGGATTTCCTCACATGTCAACTCCAATGAGGAAAGAAGGATCTACTGTTGTCCTTGGGACCAGCACAGCATTTAACCTATCCCAGCCCTGAGGACAGCAGCAGGATCTTGTGTTGGCTGAGCAAAGCTCCCTTCCCTTAAACCAAAGCTATTTCCTCTTCCAGTGGCCCAAATGTTAACGCACACAACTTTGACCTCTGCTACCACAGCTATTTCCTGGAGGCATGAGGGAAGTGTGCATGTATAATCTTTAGCCACAGCATTTCAACTCCACTTCCCAAACCTTTCCTCTTTCTCATGTTCAGTGTCTACCTGTGTCTACATGGCTTTAGGAGAAAGACAACAAGAGACTCACAGGGGTAGAGAGTGAGCAGAGTAGAAGGATTCCCCTCCCCCTTTTGACAATCCCCCTATGAAGAGTTTGGGGCTAAACGGTATTGGGGTGAGCTTGTTCACCATCTCCTTTGGTTCTGAGCCCTTGTAGTGGCCTTCCTTGGGCTCAGGGGGATAAATACAAGCTCTCTCCCCTTCAATGCTACATCCATTATGGAGTCTTATGCTGAGTCAAAGGAAAGCAAACAGCAGGCCATTTGCTTCCTTGCAGCCATCCATCTTCCAATGCAGACTGGCTGAGGTCTTGAACCTGTGTAGTGCTCTTTAGAGAAAACTGAAGTGTACATTTTGTTTGACCTGAACCAGTTTTGAGGATTTACCCTGCACATGCAGAAAATGTTATAAGGTGTTAAGCAAGCTGTCTTTCACAGAAGCTTGTTTTGCTATTACTCTTCTCCTTACTGAGAAAATGTTCTGAAGATTCCCAGGGTTCTCTGGAACACAGTTCAATTACCTCTGCCTTAGAAATAAAATTAAGCAGCAGGAGCTTTTATTTCATCATCACCCATCAGTTTCAGTTCTACAGGAAAACAAGAACACTTCACCAGCAAGTTTCTTGTTGGGAATTCATGTAGAATTCACATCAAGGCATTGTGGAATGCAGTATCCAGCCATTTTTGTCATTCTACACACATACAGCCAGAACCAGGAAGGAAAACATAAGAATTTTATCACTCATCTTGAAATGCAGACCTGGTATGTAGAAACTGGAGAAGCAATATATGGCGTAATAGATGTCTGAGTGATCATTCTGTTTGTTGCAATACTGTACGGTGAAGGATAAAACCTAAAAAAAACCCCAAACACATTTATTAATATCTTAAATGGATGCCACAGACTATCTTATATTTATTAATATAAATGTCTGATTGTACATACCCATTTTGTAAAGCAGCTGTAGTTGGATCATAAGTAAGTGTCATTCCAGCCTTTAGGGAAGGGAGAAAATATATAATCAATGAGAAGACAGGTTACCACCCCAAACCAAAACATTAGCACCAGCCCATCTGTCTGAAATAGTCAAAGTTGCTGCACTGCCAGCATAGCCTTATGTTTTGTGAAATTTTGTTGGCACAAGCAATATGCACTAAAGCAACCTGCTTTGGAACTTATTTATTTATTAAAGATTATAGATCCAGGCTTCAGGATCCTCACATGGACATGGAGCTTGAATACACAGACGCTTCTCCATTCAGTGCAACATTAGGACAGTTTTGTTTCCTCTACTGCACTGCATTGTCCACTCTGAAAGTATGCACTGGTGTAACCTTGGAACTCTGGATTGGTCGATGTGCGCGCGCGATATATAATGATTTTATCCATTGTACGAGTTTTATTATTTTTATGTACTCTGCTTGGAAACTTCGGTAATTGAATGGCACATAAATCCATTTTGAGGAGGTGTTGATAAAGACTCAAAAAGAGCCTGCATACACAGAAGGTACAAGAATGCAGTCTAAGAGTTAAATTATGCATAATGGCATGAAAGGGTCTAGTAGGAGCAGCAGCAACCTTATAGAATCTCCTTTCCTAGGGAAATCCACCTGGCTCCAATGTTATTTGCCTTCAGATGCAGGTTAAAACCTGGCTTTTAAAACAAGTCTTCTGGAGTCAGTGAAGCTTACACTTTTTTCTTGATAGGGATGATTTCCTGCTTCACAGTGCCTTTTCTGATTAGATTATAGCATGCTGATTTGGTTATAGTTTGACTATTTATCTTCTGTCTTTGCTGATGTTTTTATTGAGTTTGGGTGTGAGCCACTAAAAATTATTTAAGAAAAGGTGTTTTTTTTTAAAAAAAATAGAAAATAAATATGCTCTTAGAAAGTATTAAATACTTAAAATATTTTAATATGCAGTTAAATATATCAAGTAAACAAGTAGAATGAAGGGTTGTAAAATGCTACTGCACAACACAAGTGGGTGTCAAGGCAGTATATCTTTTTGCAACTATTATTTTCTTAATGCACATACACACACACAACTAACTCAAGGTTGAAAGGAGGACTTACAAGTCTCACCTCGCCTTCTCGGTGCCACGCTCTTCCATTCTGTATATATTTGTTTTGATTCTGTCTCTTTTTTTGTCCTCCGTCTGCAAACTTGCACAACAAAGGTTCTGCAGGAGCTAAAAAATGAAACAAAAAACAAATCTCTTAGGATTAACATACATAATAGTCTCTGGGATTTCAAAACGAATCTTAAAAGTTGCTGCCTATCATATGAAAAGATGTTACTACCATCTTCATGTAGCCAATTTCTCCAAATTAATTTGTATGGAAACCGCAATTGTTATGAGGAATCAAATATTGGGAATTTTTAATCTTTGATTCATCTCAGTGAACCAGAGTTTGGAAAGCCGGCAACAGCAAGGATTCCTGGGAGACAGCCCCTCTGTGACCTCTGAGTACGTATCTTGCAACCCTGAAGGTGTAGACTTCCTGACTCCTATGGAAATTTGGGATTTGTCACCCAGTAAGAATAGGTGCTCCTTTCAAACAAACGAAATGTTTATGATAATCTAAGCCTTTGGAGGAGACAGGATTGCAGTCGTTATCTGGGAATCCCTCAGGGAATGGTTTCTGGAAAAAACAACACATTCCCTGACAGGATTATCCTTAATTCTTTCATTATTCTTATTTATCACGTCCACATCCCCCTGGAGACATTTACATTGGGTTTACTTTGGCGTCAGTTTAGTTAGGAAAAGGTATAAAACATGAGGAGTGAGAAGGGGTGGGCAGTTCCTCTTCTGGAGGGCTCCAACCGCTGCTTTTCTTACCAACGCACGCTAGCATCTTTGGGACAATTTCAGAGCTATGGATTTGGGTGAGAACTTTCAAATCTGGCGCTGGTTACAAAGGGCGGAGCTTTTGCTCATTGGGCTAGATACGAAAGTCTCTCTCTCTCAGCTTGAGGCTTGCAGCAACTCTCCAGGAAAGGTATATGCAACTATCTGGGCCTTTTTCTTTTCTTTTTTCTTTCTTTCTGTGTGGGTGAGCTTAATGTGAAAGTGTTCATAGGGTTAGTCTCTTTGCTTTAGTCTATCCAGTGTTGCTGAATGAATGAATAATAGTTAGAAAGCTGCTCATTGTTAACTGCAATTGTAAACTGCAATATTTTTCCTTGTTTCTTCTCTTAATAAAACCACTCTTTATTTTACTTTCAGTGTGTGTCACTGGGTTAAGGGTAAATTTATACATGCTCTGGGGGTGACGTGCGGGTAACTCCAGCAAAAGATCGCTTGATAGGGGAACTTGCATTTCTAGTGAGCTCTGCTCATGAGGAAGTTCAAGGTCCCTTCGTAACACAATGTTTCGATACACTGGATTGCACCCAGTGTTCCTTATTCACAGTGTACGTTTTTTGCTTTATTTTAGTAGGCAAAGGTGCTCCATAACATCCATATGTGAACGTTCCTCAGTTATTTCAGTGAAGGTCCAGAGTTGCAGAGGGATGGATATACACAGCTGCCCCATTCACTGATTTGATTTGGGAAACCTGATTTCCTATGAGCTCCACAGATGCATCAGATCAGAGAAAAATCTCTAAGCTAAAGGAAAGGTCTGCAGTGCTGAATCAGTTTTGATGTTACGATCCAGAAATGAGCTGGACAAATAGTTCTCACAGAACTTTCCCCTTTTAATAAGCTTCTGGTACTAGATACATTGTAAACCACTTCACACATACACTTTCCATCACTTTATAACTAGCAGTTATTCCAATTCAACTCCATCCAAAAATACTGAGAGAAAAAAAGTTCTACCTCTGGTATTAAAACTGCATTGGCTTATTCATGCATGCACTTACGTGAAAAGTGCATGCGTGCAACAACCCTTACCTGATAGTTCTACTGAAATCAGTGGGGGTTATTTGCAAACATATAGTTTTAGAGTATGGCTGATGCCAGTCACTGAAATGAAACTTAAACCTGTATGGGAAGACCTAGGACTGACATAAAATGGCAATTTCAAGCTACAAGTTCAGTTTTTAGCTACAGGTTTATAGTGCTAGAGGAAGGCCTGGAGGGGGTGTGGCTCCCTGATTAGCCAAGCCAATCAGCTGTGAGTCTGGCTTTTAGAACACTGACAGTTGGTTCTTACTGAGCATGCCCGATGTTATAATAGACGTCAATATTAAATTTCTTTAAATTATTTATAATCAGCCATGCACTTTTTAAAACTTTTAAACTGCAGAAGATGAAGGTCAGAGTATGGGGCAAGGCCAGTAATAGGATTACAGGTACTTTGTGAACATGGCTGATTTTTAATTAATTTCAACAAATGATGAGACTAATGACAGAAAAAAGTCCAACAGGGGTCTGGATTTCCCCCCTCTTGTTTTATACTTTGAACTCTCGATTCTCTCTGAGTGTTTTGGGTATTGCCATGAAAACTTAGAGGGTTAAGCGTTTCTGAGTTTAGGGCTATAACTTTTGTTATAAGGTTTTGTTTTGAAATGAGCTTATGGGAAGCAGCAGAATGGCATGGGGGGTATTTCAATTTAACATTGCTTAATGCAAAAAATCCATGCTGGCTATAGCATACAGCCACTCTTGTGGGTGTATCAAAAAGGGGATTAGATGTGGCAGGTAACAGTAATAGGACATACCATATTTAGTCTCCCCTGCCCTTCTTTACTATATCTGCTCCTGCACCTGGAGTACTGCAGCTTGTTGAGGAGCCAGAAGGTTAAGCCAGTCCGCCCTGCCCCGGAGAGCAACTGTAAAAAATTTGCTACAGCTATAGCTGCTTCCAGGGAGAATCCAGTTGTATGGGATCTTGTTTGTGGATAGCAGCTGTGTTTGTGGTTGAACACAAATGCAACTCATGAATGTATAAAGTGTGATTTATGGTGTGCCTGGGTTTCTTTGTTTGTTATTTTACATTTTTATTTATTTATTGTAGTTTTGAATTTGCATTGACTGTAAGTTTATTATATTTTCTTCTGTATTATTCTGTTCCTTGCTTTGGGGGCCTTGGCCAAAAAGTGATATAAAGATAAACTGGTGATGATGATTAGATGAATTAATGGGGGATAACGCTATCAGTGGCTACTAGTTAAGATGGGGAAGAGCATTACAGCAAAAAATCCTAGTTCCTCATATACACTGATGAGGCCTGAACTGGTGGTAAATGATGATTGGTGGGGAAGAACAGTGGGAGACAGTTGTGGAGCTCAGATGATCCTGCGTTTCCTATAGGCATCTGGTTAGCCAATGCAGGAAACAGGATGTAATCCAAAACATTCAGAGAACACCTGGTTGGGGAAGGCTGCTTTAACGTTATCTTGTAGCTACTATGTGCTGTACCCGAGAGTATGGCCTGAGAATGAAACATTCAGAGTGCTTCAATTAGTGCGCTCCTGGTGATAATGCAATGTATCCATGCCTCTAAGAAATTCTAAAACTGAAGTATCCATATATTTTCAAAACCAGTTGGGCTAGCTACCTTAGGTCTGTTTGCATAAGCATTTCCTGATCTGCTTCCCGCTATCCTGGAGGCCTGACTACCTTTCCTATAAAACTATTCAGCTAAGCTGCACTATGACAACATGCTTTTCTTAAACATATGCTCTTCCACCCACACCTATTCAATGCCATCTTCTGGCTTCTCAGTCCTTATAATGTTTTCCCCACTGAACCTAAATTCAACAATTTACCCTAGTTTCTGTGGGCTGCACATTTAGTTTGTGCATTGTGTGCATTTATCACTTGTCCTTCACCCATGAAAAGCTTTGCTAATGGTACAGATAGATCAGCACCCACCTTTCCTGAACATGGAGTGGTGCAATGCCAAGAAACAGAGGTAAGACCAAACAAGACAGATGATGGGAGCCAGACATCAGGCTCCATAAGCAGAACAAGGTAGGCTAAAGGTAATGTGTATGCACACACATGTAGGTATAAAGGTAAGGAATATGGTGCCACAGAAAGTGGCTTTGATGACCTGAACTGAGGACAAGCTTATGCTGGATAGAACTCTTATTATGGTGGTTACACCGCATAGGCTTCCAAGGGGGAAAATCTGCAAGCGCCAAGTCAACCACAAATAACCAACCATTCAAAATACACTGGGGTTTTTGTCCCATAACATCTGGGAAACTGCTACAGTTCAGTGGCAGAGTGTCTGCTTTGCATGCCGAAAGTCGGCATCTCCAGGTAGGCTGGGAGAAAATGCTACCTGAAACCCTGGAGAGCCACTGGCAGTCAGTTGACAATACTGAGCTAGGTGACCCAAAGGTAGCTTCCTGTGTTCCTATCTGCCAACAGATATAAATTCTCTGCATTTATGACTTTCTGAGTCTCACTCTAGAAGGAGAAGCTCTGTATAACTAGTCAATTCGTTTGGACCTTTAAGCACAAAATTATAGACACATAAAAACAGCAGTCCAACTTAATGCTGGAACCCCTTCTTTGCAATTAAAAACTTGGGTCTACACAGGTTCTTTATATATTAGCAAATACTTATTTTCATGATGGGCAGGGTGGAGAAATTGCCCATAACACATGCAGGGCCTAGGGTAGGGTAGGGTGGGGTGGGGCCAAGAGGGCCATTTGGCCTGGGCTTCAACCGCAAAGGGAGCCTCAAATTTAGACCCTTGTTAATTTTTTTGTCATTTAAGTTTCACAACTTGTTTTTATGTGCTTCAGATCAAGATGTGACACACACTGTCAGCTAGAAAAGCATTTTTTAAATAAAAAATTCAAATTATGTCACACTTTGTTTGGTGCCTTATTTTGTTCTTGTGTGTCACCATTGTTTTATTTTTATTATGGCTAGGGGCCTCACTGGACCTCTGAGAGGGTTTGACCGCATGGACATGTGATAGCCAAGTCTCTTAATGTCAGGGAAACGAAGTGAGGGCCCTACTACAGTATTCACAAGTGCTGAACTTCTTCCTTCCCAGCCCCCCTGAATGAACAGAAAGGGAAACAGAAAGGTAGAGAAACATCTTCAGAGCTACTCATGGGCACCATTTAAAATATGACAGAAACTGCCCTCACCTTCCTGGTGTCCTAGTTTGAACTATTAGCGTTGTCCTTCCTAACAGCGATACTAACTTGAAACCATATTTGTCACTAAGCCTGCTGCTTATTTATATATACCAATTGCCTTCTAAGGACAAGGACGCTGATCAAGGTTAACTCCTTAATAGGAGAACTCACCGTTTCTTAGTATCATAGCAAAGATTCATTTACCTTTCCCCACCAAACCGCATTCTCTTGGTCCGAGTCAGACCCCTCAAACATGGCTGACTGTTTCAGTTAACCCTGCATCTAAGCAACAGGCATTTGTAGTAACATGGAAAAAGAAAACGTACTGAGAGGATCACGGGAAATTCTACACTGGAAGCCCATTTCAAAGGGTGTGTGGCTACCAGCCATACCCTGCAGAGCTAAACAAAAAGCAAGCATGTGATATGGGCCCCAGGATATAGGCTGAAGGCACGTGAGGCCATGACCTTGCTGAAGCTAAGCAAATCTGGGAGATTGCCTGGGAAATTGCATGTATGCTGCCTTGGGTTCCATGATAGAGGAAAGGCAGGATATAGATGATAACAAATAAATATTTATATACTACCTTTACTTAGATTCTTACTTCACCTAAATCCTGCCATGATGTTACTATGTCTCTTTCTTCCTATAGTATACAAGTTTACTATCCCCAAAAAGTGGAAGAGAAGCACTTTTTAATTGGATAGTAAATTTCCCCTCTCACCCTGCTCTTCTCTTCTGGCTCTTTGGTCATATTAATTTAATCCTCTGCTACCTGGCACAGGTTGATAGTGAAAGGTATAAACTCCTGGCTTCAAAAGGGCCCACAGTAAGAAGTGTGATAAATTATCATTAGCTGAAGCTTTCCATAATAAGATGGGTTGGGACTCTCACAGTAAGCAAATGAATAAAAGAAACTGCATTAGCAGCAGGTCCTATGGGTTTTCTAAAAGCTAGTTTTTGCACTGGAAACACAAATTTTAGATTGTGTGTGTGTGGAATTGTAGATTATCAGCTTCATCTGATTCTATATTTGGGTATCAGCTCTTCTAATGAAGGTTCACATACAGTGCTACTGAACAAGCTCACAAACCCACAGGGAAAGGTGACTAATTAAAAACAGAAGCCTTATTTGTTCCCCTCCCTGCACACCTTATTAAGAGCAATGTATAGCAGTTGTGAAGGTGTCTCCCCCAAACCAGAAACTGAGTGTAACATACTCCTTTAAAGCACAGGAATGGTCAAAGTAGCAATGGCCCAAATTCATGTCTTTAGCCTGGCCTCATTTGGTTTTTCAGAAAATGGGATAATGCTTGACTAACGAATGGCTATTCAGCTATCTCAATAGTCTAGGGATGGATAGGGTGACTTGGATGTTCATGCAAAGGTGTATGAAATAATCTTGGGGCTAAAAGCCCTCTAGCACAAAAGGGGAAGGATTCAAGGGGAGGAGAATAAAGAAAGCTTCCTTTTCCTGAAACTTCTCCCTCACAATTCCCCCAAAGGCCTGAACAAGGGTCCTGATCCAGATTAGAACAGATGGTTCCTGTTCAGGGCTCCAGACAATCTGCAACAGGACCCTCGTACTGCTGTTCACACTCCTTTCAGATTTGAGGATGTTGAGCCTCAGCTAACCCAGAATGGACAGGGAGGGGGGAGGCATGAGTTTCAGGCACCTCCGCTGCCAGAGGAAGCAGAGTTGGGAATTGTTGAGTCTGAGCAGGACCTTGCGGGAGGGGGTCAGCCTGCACACCAGCCCGTTCCCACGGGTACCGCACTCTCCGAGGAACAGAGCGCGCCGCCCCCAGCTGATGCAGAAGACTTGTTGGGGGAAGCTCCAGAGACAGTGCCAGCTCCTCCCTTGCCAAGCAGTTCCCAGGAGGATACCAGTGTGGCACAGCCCCCTGATCTTGAGCTTGTTGCTCAGGAGCAGGTGTCTTCCGATGAGCCGTTTACTTGCACCCACGCTTCAGCCTTGTCCTTCCGGCTCTGGACGGGACAGAGGATTACGCAAGTTCCACTTGTATAGTCATGTTACAGGAATCATTAATTTGTAATTTTTCAGAAGAATACAAGAAACCTACCAGAAACTCCTGATGGTGTTTTAATGAATTTTCCATTAAAATGAGCAATCACTGCTTCACATTTTTCTGTTGATTCCATCCTGCGTAAAAGATGAAAAGAGATAACTGTATATTATTAACGTGCACATTTTTGTTACTGATTAGGACACCACAAAGGTTTGTGCACCCCCTTTCTCCCTTTACATGCTGCAACAGAAGAAGAGCCTGTTGGATCAGGCCAGTTGATCTAGTCAGTCCAGCATCCTGTTCTCACAGTGTCCAACCAGATGCCCATGGGAAGCCCACAAGCAGGACCTGAGTGCAAGAACACTCTTCCCTCCTGTGGCTTCCGGCAACTGGTTTTCAGAAGTATACTGCCTCTCTGTCGTGGCAATGCCTTTCCTAGTAGTTTGTTGGGAAATCATAGTTTACGATCACATGCAAACTGGGCCCACTATAGTTTTCTGACAGATAGGGAGTAAACACCACATGAGCGCAAGGCTTATGCATGTGATGTCAAACCATGCTCTGAATGCAAAAGGTCCTAGGTTCAGTCCCTAAGATCTCCATGCATGGCTGGAAAATCTCATGTCTAAAATTCTGGAGAGCTCTGGAGATAGCAGACAATGCTGAACTGGATGCACCAGTGGTCTGACTCAGTATAAAGCTTTCAATGGTTTGGAATTATGCCTAAATGCCTCAGTCTCTCCCTCTCTCTCTGTATAGCACATCTGCATAGGAACTTTTCATGTCCTTACAATGATGCTATAACACTACAGGTTGGGTTTCCTCCTTGTTCTGCTATGCAAAGTATGCTACCCAGCCCCTGCTCCTACACGCTCCATGCAGTGCTTGCACATTTGGCATGTGTGTGAGAAGGCTGTTTTAACTGCAAGTTTGGAAAAGATACATTTGGGGTGAGATTGATGCTTTCCCCCATTCCACATGGTTTCCCCCCCAGTGGTCAGCCTTCACATATCAGGAAAATTAAAGACTGAAAGTAGGCATTCCAATACAAATGTTTTTCTTGTCACAAAGGGCAACCATCTAAAAAGAAAATTCAGTCTGTCATAGCTATCATGTTCTAATACAGTTTTCTTTATTCTGATTAACAGGATTCCTGTGTATGTGTTTACTAATTTAATTCAACACCATACATTACTTCTGGATACAAATGTCAATACCGGGCTTTTAGAATAAAAGGTGGTTAGGACAGTTCGTTGAGAGGTTGCTGCATTGTCTATTGCTTAATTGCACTATTTTAATTTGTTTTATTAATTTATTTTAAGTGGATGTTAAATGTTTTAATCTTGCTAATGGTTTAATCTTATTTTAATGTAGAATTTTGAATGTTTTAATCACATGTATTTATGTTGTTGTAAGCCGCCCTGAGTTCCACTGGAAAAAGGGCGGGGTATAAATAAAGATAATAATAATAATAATGATTATTTCTGAGATTTTATTTTTGCAAGAACCCTCACCAGATCTGAGCTACTATCAACATGCCAAGAATACAGCAGCAATATTAGGGTTGGGATACTAGGCAACAGACTACTGGTTTGATTGCAATCCAATGTTGTTGAATATTCCAAGAAACCAAGATTGCCCTCATGTAAGTGGTGTCTTACCTTTTAATTATAAGGGAGCAATAACATTTTAATTGCACCTTAAAGCAAACGAAGTGTGAGAACCTCTTGTTCTTTGGGAGCCAAGGCCCCACACTCATAACAGCAGTACTCTCCAGCCTGGTGCCCTGCACTGTAACTAACATCAGCCCCAGCCATCATGGCCATGCTGGTTTAGAGGATACATCTGATACTCTGTAGTCACAACCAACTTTAAACACGTATGTTTGTCTTTCACGGTTGCTATATATCTCTTTAATGTTAACAGTAAAAATGCCATTGATAATAAAAAAATGTTTATAGTATTTGTAGTTAGCTCAGTTCTCTATTACAGTACCAACAGATGTGCATTACACATGTTTGAACATTATTTGACCAGTTAGTATTTTGGTTAAATGACCAATTGTAGCATTTTTGTTTTGAGGTCCTTTTCGCCATAAGGTTTGGTATGTTTTCCACTGCTAAGCGTCTACATTTTACTTGAACCATCATTGTTATGGAAATAATATTCATGAAACACAACATATCAAAAGTGATATAAAAGACAGCTACCACAGTACCTTGCAAAACCAACCCCACGACTTGTGCCATTAGAATCACGAAGTATTCTTGTAGAGATAACTTGTCCAAAGGGTTTCAGCATATTCTCTAGCTCTTGCTCATCCATTGAAAGTGGCAAATTGGAAATATATAGATTAGTTGGGTCCTGCTCTTGTTGCTGAAAAAGCAATCAAAAATTAACATTAACTTTCAGAAGAATACTGGAAATTTTGAACATAAAATTGTATCCATGAGACTTACTCTCTTGTGGAAGTCTCCACAATAAAGTGTTTCCAACAATTGTCTAGGCTGCAACCAATAAACATGTAATTCTGAAGTCACTAAGCAGCAGCCTCTCAAGACTTCACTGGGAGATCAATGAAACTCTTCTAGAGAAATGGCTATGGCCAAAATATATGATTACATCTGTTCACGTAGCATTCACAACATGAAACCCTTCCTCTGACAACGTAAGCCATGACTATCTCTACAATTACATACATAGGGGGAAATGAAATTAAAAATCTGTATTTGCTGGACAATGGAAGGCCTATTGTCATGCTGGATCCCCCCATCTCCCCAAATTGTCCCAATTGTCAGAGTTAATGAATCTGGTTCACATGAAAGTCTGAGACAGAACATGGCCACATTTGTGGCCGCCTTCCTAAATTTTGCATTTAAAAGTGATTTGGGAGGAACACCCACCCTGTGTTCAGAGTTGGTCAAAATCCATTACTTGGGTTCAAACATTCTGGTGTGCAAGCAGGAGACACTTCCGCTCATAAGTTTTTTGTTGCCAATTTCACCTCCAGAATCTCATTCTAGTATTTTGCAGGTCTTCTTTGCTCCCTAGAGGAGTTTGAACTCACATATGACAGCAAGACAGTGAGAGATACAGACAGTGCACACACCATTAGAATCTCTCTTTCTGTTTCCTGAAGGTGCCTTCCATATTCATGTATGCCATCTCATTCTCTTTTTGTCAGGGTAGACTAAGAAAATATTGGCTCCATTTAAACATTATATAGAGATGCAGATTATGAATTCACCTGTGGTATCTGAATAGTACATGCACTTCAACTATTTCATACAAAGCTTTAACAAATCTAAGTGAGGGTAACTTCCATACATGATCAAGCTCTGAATCCATTTAGCAAAGAGACATGAGCTGCATGTGCTTCTCCTCAAAAGGTGAGACAATTAAACTAAATACAGGATACAAAATTATTCAGATTTCATAGGTTTCATCTCAGCAATTTGAAGCAGATCCTGTCTAGTAAAAATAAAAGCACAGCAGCAGCACTTTTAAATGCTTAGCAATCATGAAGTTCACTGGAAGATGCCTTGCTGCCTGTGCAGTGACGTACACAAATTCATCTGGCAGCAACACAGCAGTGGGCTTCCCCATGGTGGCATGACCCCCCCCGATACAACAGGTACCAACAACACTTTGTTTCTGTTGCCTTTTAAAGACCTATCTTTTGTCTATAGGAGTTCTCAGATCACCGATGACAGCTTTTAACTGATCTCTGCGCTGCACTGTGGATATTTTATGATATCTTACAACACTGTTGTTTTATTGCTGTTTTCAAATACTAATTTGAGATTTTTTAGAAATGTTTTAAAATAAATAAATAAAAGACACCTGCACCTTATAGGAGGAGATCTCCTATACTGGGCTTTTGCTATTTAAAATAAAAAAAAAAGGAAGAAGGTAACTTAGAATGTTGGCTTTGCAGTCCTTAGAAATAATTCAAAGGGGGAAAAAAGCTTTAAATAAATAATTCACTCATTTGTTTTTCCTCAAACATAACCAACCAAGGCTGGTTTCAAGTTTGTATTTTATATGTATGCATGTTATTCTTCCTTAGGTACTTGAGGCATTATTTAATAAGCATAACACTATGTTCAGCATTTATTAGGACATTAGAATAGCCAGCCATAAGCATCCACTTCAGCAGGAAAAAAAAAGTAGTAACTGAAGGTCCTACATGGTGTAAAACTCCAGTCATCATCTGAAACAAATTAACAAAAACTCCCTGCGTGAGTGGAACTGTTCCTAACATGCAACGGGAGGGGGAAGCCCCAACAACTTGGCAGCATGATGAGACATCTGTTTTCTGTTGCTCTGCAAAGAGCCGCAGCTAATAGACAGCCATTCAGAAAACATGTGACTGGGGACTGCTTACAGTATGGAAGGCCCTTTGGCAAAAGAGATTAAATCCTGGTTGGCCTGCCTTTCCATGGGAGCAGGGTTCAGGTGTATCACTGAAGATGCACCTACTGTTAAAAGTTAACTTTGTAGATTTAGCTACGGTAGTGCCAGTTCTTTCTTGGACCCATTCAGCACATTTAAATAAGTTTAACAAGGCATCCATATATGGCAAAATGTCACTGCTTGATTTCTAGTTGGGAACAACCACTGAAGAAAGTCTGTTTAAAAACAACAACAAACCACACTAGCTAGCTAATTATCTGGGTCCTTGCTTCTCAAAAATACTGCAGTTACTGTTTTTATTCATTGATCACAAGGAACTATTTAAAGGTACTTTGTTACGATGAACACTGTAGTAATGCTAATAGCAGGGTTAATTGTTTAATCATATGGTTTTTGTTTTCATGCACATCCCATGTGTCCTTTTAAACAACTATACTAAGCATGACCCTGAAATAATTGTGCTGCAAGACTGCTTAGAATACAGAGCTAACTCCTGAAATCACAATCTCTATAATTAGAAGCTCCTTTTTTTCTTGAACAAGTTTCAGGACTAACTTTTTTTTAAAGAATGCATTTAGCTTGGACTGGTGCCGTATATTACTTGTATTGTACAATACGTGCACAAAATGGTAAAAAAAATAATTAATCAGCTGGGGCCAGAAGCATTATAGTTACAGCAGAATTCATGTACTGTATACATTCATATGAATAAATTGCAGCCACCATGCATATAACTCCCTGGAGTTTGAGGTCTGTGGCTGAATTCTTCATTCATATTTACACATTTGTAGAGCCAGGTTATGATACAAAGCTAGGCTTTTGTTGTTGTTGTTATTGTGGAGCCCATTCTCTGCCAAGGAATTCTCTGCCAAGGAAAATTGGCTGTGTAGTCTCTCCTATACAGCTTTTGAAGACAGAAGGTCATACGCAAGAGTAAACCCACTGAAATCAATGGATCTCACCGTAGTGATGACTAACATAGCAATCCAACTCAGGGGAAGCCAGTGTAAGTTGTGCTGGAGCAAGAGAAGCCGGCGTAAAGTTCCATCGCATCCAACTGCCATTCAAGAGACTCTAGGTTGGCTGACACCAGCTCAGCTGGGAGCTGCATTCAGGGACAAGAAAGTAAAAGCCTGCTCTCCCAAATACCCCTACGGGGAGTAAGCCCTCTCCATTGACTTCTGTTGCAATTATTTTCTCAGACTGACCTTTTTCCTGGTGTAACTTTTGCCTGGATTGGGACCTGCAGGGGAACTCCAAACAGGGCTAAGGCCCCTTACCTCAGCCCCTCCCTGACATGCCCCTTTTTCAGGGCTTACACTGGTTCCATTTGCCAGTCACGGCTGAGCTGAGGGACTTACACCAGCTGAGCCTGGACTGAGCTGGAGATCCGCCACATCCATCTCCCTTCAGCCTGGTGTAAATGCAAGTTGGATTGCACAATAACTTTATATACTATTGATTTCAGTGGGTGTACTCTAAATATGACTAAATCTGGACTCAGCTCAATCTGATTGCTGGCATATAAATTTTTTTAAACCAACTTGGTATTTTAAAAACAACTGTTGGTTTCACAACATTTGTTATGTTTTTATACTTGTAAACGGCTTTGCATTCTTTTTGTTCTGCAGAAAAGCTGTGACCTCCCCCAAAGGTTCAGGAGAATTAATAGGGCTTATTACAGATTTCTTTAAAAGGCTGTATTAGTGGAAGCTCTTGGTATGCTGGGAGCACCGAAGCAATATCCCAATCTGTGGGAGTGCATCACTCCAGCTCTCTCTGTGAAAACTGTAGAGTGAGAGAAGGAAATTAGTAGCTGGTCATCATTTATTGATCTGAATTTTTATCCTGCCCTTTGCAGCTTAAACTCCCCTCATAAAATAAATGTTGAATATAGAATATAAAAGAACAAATCAGTGTTTCTTCCCTCCACTATTCTAAGATTAAAATCCTCTCTCTAGAGCATGCCTAGTGCCTCTAAGGACACATCTGCATATGGTTTGCTGGTTTAAGAACTTTGCTGTGCTGCTTTTTTGATTATTTAGTATTAGGCAGCACATCCTTGAAACCAACCTAAGCACACCAAACTTCTCCAATACTTCTATTACTTTAAGTGATCAAAAGCCTATCAGTTTGTTAACATGGCAACAGAATTATTTGCTTCCTCCCTTCTCAAGGAATGCAAACTCTGGTTGTCTGTCTAGTAGGCTGCCAAAGTGACGATTAGTGAAAGGGGCCAGGGGGGAATCCATGATAGCTTCATAGGAAAGGGTGACGAGAACTAGGCTGAGAGGAAGGACATCTCAGCTCCCCTCCTCCATCATTTAAACTATAGAGGGAAATTCTACTTTTCAAATTAAACATTCTCTTAGTGAGAACAAATCAGGCTGAGGGCATGAACCCCATAAAATGTTTCCTTAAAGCCCAATTCTCTCTCTCCACCTTTAAGCCAGCCTTGGCCTGTTGAGCAGTACACTTCAACAATCCTCACTCTTTGAGGATTTCGAGGGGAGGGTATCTCAAACAATCAATATTTTTCTGATACATTTCTTAATGGTAGACACCCTCTCCTGCTTTGGGCTCTCTGTCATTTCAGTATGGAGATCCATCAACTAGTTTGCCGATATAGGGAACTCGATTGCCAGCATCAAGATAGTTACAGTTGCACAAGTTATTACAAAATAGCCCTTTTTTGCACATCTTTCGTTGCTTTAATTGTTATTTTAAAATAATTTTTACTGCATAATCGTATACATGTCTACTCAGAAGTCATTCTCATTGAGTTCCATGGGGCTTGCTCCCAGTTAAGTGGGTACAGGACCGCAGCTTTAATGTGAACCAAGTAACAACTAATTAGAAAAAGTGGGAAATTAAAAACAACACAACATACATCTTGTATATCTGGTAAAATATAAAAATGCCAACAGAAGGAAAGTTAATATTGCATGGAAACACTTTCTTTAGGAATGGCAGACACCATTCTTCTTCACAGAACTAGCTTGACTTGGAATGAGAGGAAAAAAGTGCCATGTATATCATATTTGCTTGGGTGGAATACAGTAGGGTTCAGTATGTTACTTGCTTCAGAGCATGGAATATACATAGGTACTGAAAAGAAATGATGCTCGTGTAATCCTTTCAAACCCTTGCCAATTGAGGAAACATTGCCCCAGTCCCAGGGATCTGAGTACTATAGGAAGAAATGCATGAAGCAGCCCTCACTAATGTCAGAGTCTTTGGCACATTAGTGCATTTATGATCAAACTGTTCCTCAGCTTGCAAATATCACTGACCATCATAATCTAGTACTGTAGACAAGTCTTAACCCTGGAGCATTAACCCAAGATCCCTCCATTCAATTTCATTGTGGGATTTTCAGCACTGCTGCTGGAAAGCCTCATTAAAACAGAAAAATTGTGTGCCTTTCATACTATTCTTATATCTATGTATGTAACACAAAAGACAGTATTTGATTCCTGATTACAGTAGCATTCAAACAAGACAAGCAGCATGGCTGAAAGGAGCCTTTATTTCTTGGCAGACCATGGTACAAGAGCATATTTGAGAAAATGTTAAACAGGGTTTCTTTTTAATTCATGAGAATGGAGACATTCTTAAGTGCCTTTTGGACAAGAGGACAATCCTTTGTATGAAGATGTTCAGGGCTTTGTTAAGAAAACAATGCAATGAGACCTATTAGAAGCTCTAGATCTCTTCCATTAACCTTATTTGAGGGGGCCACAACAAGCCAAGAGTTCTAATTAAATTACATTAATTGTTTTATGGACATGTATGATAGGCAAGTACAATCAGCTGTATAGGTCTTCAGACCCTATTTTAACATCACATTGAGATCACAGAAGCAAAATGGGTCTGGGGATGGGCAGACACACCAACACTATAGAGGTACATGTTTGCAAGGGTATTTAAGTTCACGCCAATAGGAAGCCAAGAAACCAAGCAGTAGTCCCAAGTCAAGAACTCTAAAAACAAAGAAACGTGGCTCTACCGTCCACATGTTACAAAATGCATGGCTAAATGCAGACTAAAATCAGGAAATTAGTCTACCAGAAGACACAAGCAACATAGGAACAGGACAGAAGCTGCTAGGTTTCCATAGGTAAGACTACTTACATCTGTAGACCATATAATAAATATTTTGTTTATAAAAGCACATATACATATTTTAAGAAAACTGCACAGCAAACCCAGATATTAAGACACAGCATTAATAGTCTTTATTAAAAACAGCAAACTGTTTTGTTTAAGAGCAAGCACTTGGACAGAGCAACTCGGGGGAAGGTGGCGTAAGTTGTGCTGGAGCAAGAGAAACCGGCGATCCAATTGCCATTCAGGAGTCTCTGGGTTGGATGAACACTGGCTCAGCTGGGAGCTCTGCGCAGGAAGGAGAAAGTAAAAGCCTGCTCTCCCAAATACCCCTATAGGGGAGTAAGCCCTCTCCATTGACTTCTATTGCAATTATTTTCTTAGAATGACTTTTGCTTGGATTGGGACCTGCAGGAGCGCTCTGAAGAAGAGATGGATGTGTCCTAAGTCCCCTCACCTCAGCCCCTCCCCTAACACCCCCCAACACCCCCCTTTTTGGGGCCTTATGCTGGTTCCACTTGTGCCAGTTTTGGCTGGGTCCCAGCTGAGCTGGGCTGCTGGGGTAACTGAGCCAGGACCCAGCCAGCTCAACTGGAGATCTGCCGCATCCAAAGCCCCTAAACCCAGGGTAATTGCAAGTTGGATTGCGCCCTAAGCTGTTATTTCACATTTATGTAACAGTGTTGCCTAACTGCCTATCCTCAAAGTCCTAACACTGTAAGTTATAGTCCCTTCCATTACACAAATAATTTAATCAAATCTATGGTGTGGTGTAGTGGTTAAGGTGTTGGACTACAACCTGGGAGACCAGGGCTCGAATCCCCACACAGTCATGAAGCTCACTGGGTGACCTTGGGCCAGTCACTGCCTCTCAGCCTCAGAGGGAGGCAATGGTAAACCCCCTCTGAATATCGCTTACCATGAAAACCCTATTCATAGAGTCGCCATAAGTCGGGATCGACTTGAAGGCAGTACATCATCATCATGGGGTAAAACTAATTTGTTTCTTGATGCAGGGTAGTAAACATAGTGCTAAGTCTGAAGGCATCTTCCCATGATACCTTTTTTAAGGTGTACATCTAAGAAAAACACACACTCAAAACACTGAAGTGCTAATGTACGAAATCGGTGTTTGAAAACAGATGCATCATTCTAGTACATTCAAGACAGCAGGGATTGGGTATGGATCCCTTGGGTGTGCCCTCTATGGGCAAACTTGGGCTTGTTGCATTGTAATGTGTGGAAACAGCCCTGATTAAAAAATACTTTAATAACAAAGAACAACCTCACTCAATAGGTGAGCAGTATATTTAGAAATTTATATTTAAAATGTTAGCCTAATTTGGTTGGGAACAGTTGTGCACTGCTGATGAAAAAAATAAAGACAGAAGTTAAAAAATGTTTGATACCACTAAAACACCCAGGGTATGGTCTAAAGGCCCATGAGGTCATCACCTTGCTGAAGCTAAGCCAGTATGGTCAGTGTCTGGAAGGGAGACCTCCTGGGAATCACAGGTATGATGCCTTGAGTTCCATGAAGGAAGAAAGGTCAAATATAAATGTAGTAAAAATAAATATTTCCAAAGCTTGTTTTGGTAAGCAAGAAACACTAAAAGTTCTCATGTTGCCCACCATGTTTGCTTACATGACAGTCCACTTCTCTTGCACATCACAGTGATCTAATCAATGTAGTTAGCATATTCAAAAAGTGAGATCATCTCCACACACAAGATACTTGATTCATCATTAGTATTAGTCTACACACGTGCACACACACAAAATGCTACCTGAATTAGATTTTACCATCTTTGGCTGGGTTCTTATATCAAGTCACTGTTTTGGGAGCTGCAGCAGTGTTGTCTGTCCCATGCCAGTTCCTCATCACACCAGTGCCAACACTCTGAAAACTTGGATAATAGTGGGGGGGGGGTAGTGGGGATAAGCTGCATTATGGGATCACCTTGCATGGTCCAGGAGAGAACAGAGTTGCTTATGTTTTTATACCACTTAGATATCTTAAGAACCCAGTCTCAGAGGCACACTGTTATTTAATACATAGAGCATTCAAAGATTTGTGCCATAAAGCTGAACTGATTGCAGTGTTCTCACTGAGGAGGTAAATGTGTGTCTGGTTTATACCGCTTGAGACTGCAGATGTGAGTTTACATTACTGAATGTTCCTCCATACTAAAAGTCCCTTATCATAGCACACTAGATGTCAAGGATATGTTCTAAGTTAGCCTTTTCTGTGACATGCTAGCTTTCTATGTGAGATGGTTTTAAAAAGCGAGCAAGCAAAGGAGCACTGAATCTTGTGAGCTTCTATCTGCAGTGGTTCAAACCTCACACAGGTTTATCCTCTCAGTAAGATTAGGCCCAAGCCACTATATTGTCTAGAAATGTGATCTCTGCATGCCAGAAACAAGATGACGTATCTACTTTGCTAACTCTATACATAATTTCCCCTCTCTTCCCTTTGCTGACAGCAACTCTATTCATGCTAAATACTATGGAATGAGTTGTTCATCACTGATCAAAAGTAATAAGAGTGATCAAAATGTAGCCATCACATTTGCCACTAAAATTGAATTATATAGCGTGCACACCCTTGTTACCTTTTCATCTCACGCACCACATGAACACTACATATTGTTTAAATTATACATATTCATATGCTACTTTATACTTAGACACTACATATACAATGGATATACTTGAATTCTAACAATCTTACATACATGGAGATAGTGATAGTAAAAATAAATTGCCTACATTTTTTAATTTATTGGAGGGCAGGCAGACCCTGATTCCACACACACACACTCACTTCACAGCAATGTTGCTTTTTCAGATTTCTATCATATATTTTCAACTTCAGTCTGAAAGGAGACTTAAGGACATACAAAACACACAGTTGTTTTTAAACGCATTGCTACCCAAATTCACATGAAGGGGAGGGGGCTCATTACCACTGGAGACAAATGTGCAATATTTCTTGTTTCTGTTTAGTGTGCGCCTCTCAGCATCATGTGCATAGATATTAAATATTATGACACCACTATTAACACAGAGACCCACAGAACAACCATAATCCAGTAAGAGCAAGTGTACATGCATGTGATACAATGTGCATTAAGTAATAAACATATGGTTTTTATTTGCTGTCCTGGAACTAATCCAAGGACGTTTCATGTTATTAGCTTCACTGTTCCTCAGTTGAGAAACGGGGGGGGGGGAAGAGTCTAAGCTGAAAAAGCTACCCTGGTTTACACAATACTCAAGTACAGGCAGAATTGACACTATAGGAGTGCCAGATATGTTTCAAGTTTAATAATTCTAAAGGTCTCTCGTGTTATTTAATCACTTGAATATTTTAAATAGCCCAGAGTTTTCAAACTTGGAAGGATGACTTTTAAAGAATGACTGCAAAGTATATGCACAAGACGTGGATTACTTTCATTTTACAACATTGCCCATTTGCCCCTCTCCCCATATGTCCCTTCCTTTGTACAGTTCACTAGTTTTATGAGAGTATGACATACAAATAAAGGCTACTTGAACTGGACTATTCTGACTACAAAGATTCACACTCATCGACCATTTTCCATTTATTTCACTTTATATGACACAGATGCAAAAAGGTAAATAATGAATTACCATTGGGAAGAAAATATGCTATACAAAAATATAATTTTTCTGCTACAACCAGTTCAAAATTTTCCAGGAAATGACGGGGCTTTCTATTTAATGGAATTCGGATTTTGAAGGAAGCTTGCTTTTTTCCACGTGTTCTTCAATTATTTTGGTAATCAAGAGTGGCCTTTCTCTTAATTTACATGCATTCTGATGCAACCTTTAGCCTTTGTAAGATGGAAGGATTTGCAGTATTTCTTGGGTTGACTTGGGTTTTATCAGATTACATTTCCTTTGATGGCTGAAGAGGCCAATTCTAGATTAGTGGGACCTGACAAAACACCACAGCTTATTTTATAGTGAATGGAATACACCTGATATTTCCCTTTTTACACTCAGTTCCTATAGCTCCAAAACAGGTCAATTCCTTGTCAGGTTCCATGTGCCAAACCACAGTCTGTGATGGTTGGAGTATCTTTTATTTACAAGAATTTGCCACTCATTATAAGATTTATTTATTTAGTTAGTTTATTTGTATGCCACTTTCATCACCAGGTGACCTCAAAGCGGCTTCCACAGCAAGAACAAAACAGTATTATAAAAATAAATCAGAACATAATAACAACAACAAAACTACAATAGTATCAATAAATAGCACCACAAAATATCACAAAACAGGCTCAAATCTCAAATCAATCTAGTCATCTAGAATCTTTATACTGGAAAACTATATGACCACAGAGCTTTGGTTGTCCTACTGAAGAACTTGATCCTTTTGTTTCTATCTTACATATTATGCACGTACCCAAATCAACTTTAAGAGGAGGATGAGGATGGGTAAACACTAGTCATCTTGCCAAAAAGATATGGATGCAGCATAAACAGCAGAGTTGAAAACTGTGAACACAACCCTTTTCTTTTGAAAAATAGGAACAGTCCATGCTTCATTGTCATAGCAAGCCGTTGAGAATATGTGCTTGACAGATCAATAATTTTTGTCTTGATGGTTAGCTTGGTATTACAAGTGGTATCTGTAACACAATGTTGCAATATGGAGTGCTGCTATTGCTAGAAGTCAGCCAGCCAGCCATGCCCTCCTCCAAGATACGCCATTCCATTCCTCCTCTCACCTGCTCTTCTGTTTTCCCTACCACCAAATGAGCATTCTGTGGCCACTGCACATGCTTTGTCTATATTGGGCTGTTTGGAGGTTTCACACCCCCCATCTCAGTTTTTTTCCCCTAAACGTTTTTTTTGTACTTCTGCAAAACCTGGGGTCCTCCCTCCCTCCTCTGCATGGTTCTGCTGTTCTGGCTACAAAAGCAACAGCACTTATGCCTGAAAACTAGAAACAGAAGAAATGGTTCCAGGTATGCTCTGTAAGTCTGCCAAAAGTGATGAATACTTCCTGAGGACAGTATTCAGTTATCTTCAAGTTATCACTGTAGATCCATGGTAAGAAAATCTAACCATCCTAAGGAGAGTACTGTCAAAAGTCATCCTTGGTGACTCTTTTGCCCCATGGACATTGTTCTTAAAAAAAAAAACCCTATCATGATGGAGCACTTCAAGTACACATGAGAAGGTCCATTATACAGATTTCATGCCAGCTGTATGCATGCCAGAATCTGTTATCGCCAGAGCATAGGTCAGGGATAAGGAATCTGTGGCCCTCCAGAGGTTGCTGGACTACAACGCCTATCATGCCCAGCCAGCACAGCCAACAGTCAGAGATGATGGGGTGGGGTTAGAGTCCAACAACACCTGGAGGGTCACAGTTTTATGTGGTTACTCTTTCAGTGGTCAATGTACATTTATCTTACCTTTGCCATCTGTGCTTGGACTCCAGTGGCCTTCAGAGCAGATACTGCTTTTTGAGCTGCAGCTGGACTGTCAAAGTCTACAAAACCATAACCTGAAATTTAAAGCATAGCTTATTTATTGGGTAGGAAAAGCTGAAATATTCACTTTCCATTTCACCTGAAATCTCAGGAGCGGCTGCTCATAACATACACACTTCATTTGAATACCGACTTACCCAATCAATGCTGGTAAGTGGGGATTTGAAGCTGGCTCTCCCATATCCTAGCTCTCTTTTAAACTAAGTTTATTGTGTTTGCCTAAGAAATTTGTTTTGCATCTTAAAAGTTGTTCACACATAATTATATAGGTCTTAAAGTTATTCTACCTTCACTTAACATTAATTTGGATTGTGGAGGTAAGGACAAATGGATGGGCATCTTTTAAGAGCTGGTTTGGAATAAAAAGTTCCTCTCTTAACAAGCTTGAAACATACTTCTTTTGTGTTATGTGCATTCTCCCTTGCCTTTCCTCCACTCCTCATGTGCCAACTTTGGTGCTGTGTTCCTGGAAATGCTACATCGAAATGGGGAACTGTGGTTTAATGTTGGTTTCCTAATGAGGGTCTGAATGTTTGGTCTGCAGTCCTAGTTAGCAAAACAAACATTAAACCACAATTGCCATTACATCTGCCATTTCTATATTATATAAATATAAGCTATAGTTTAACAGATAACAGGATTGAAGCACCAAAAGTCAGTATGCAATTCAAGGTGGTGAGGAGGAAGTCTGGTTTTGATGCTCATTTCCAGATGAATAAACCATTATATCTGCTTAAAGAGGACCATGTATTTCTATGCCATAGGCTCATTTATATGTGACAAATTCCCTGTATTAACAAAAAAAGGTAGCAGTCAATGGCTCATAGTGGAGTACCTAATTACATACTAGGTTCAAGACACTTTAGCTTGTGAGGAAATTCACAGTGTCTATGAAAACACCCCCTGTACAGTCTTCCTTAGCTTCCAGGAGGCATTTGATGTCTGTCATTATGAGTTTTAATTTATTAAGACTATAGATTGCATTTTGATTTTAATGTTATTGTCGATTGTGTATCATATTTTATATTGTTATTGTACATCAACCTGGAGATGCTTGATGACAGGTCGTATATAAATATTATGATTATTATTATATTATCATTATAGCAGAAATGTTGGACATCCTCTGCTCATTTTCTGGGATGTTTTCTGGCTACAGATCACAAGGGATAGCAAGCAGCAATAATTAACACTGCTGGCTACCAGTGATGTAGGGTTTCTGGAGAAATTTGGATTAGATTTTTTTTACAGGAAAAAAGTTTCAAATACCTAAATCAATTGGATGTAGAAGTTGACTTCTATCTTGTAAATAAAAACTACAGTGCGTCAGTTTTACATTCCAGATACGTATCTCAAATGTTTACCCAATAGTCAGAACTATTTGAATGCAAAATTTGATTAAGGGGAGGGGAGTCAATAAAGCATTTTTATAAACAATTAAAAAATGGGAAAGCTTTATTTAGAAATTCCTTTTATTACAATGGGTGGTATCAACAAATTAGTTCTATTAGTGCAAGGATTTTCCTTTGCACAATAGAACTTCCCCTCCTCCCCTTCTCCCTGTGCACCCTCCCCAAATCTGCTCCAGAGAGTTGGGAGAATCTCCAGAACAGATAAAGGGGTAGTGAGGGAGGAAGAGAGGGAGGTAAAGTTCCACTGCAGAGCCAGAAGTCCTTGCGCTAACAGAACTGCTTTGCTGGATATTACCCAATACTTGTACATATATTAAGTTCTACTTAAATTCATTGCTTATGTTTTATTTTCTTAAGAAAAATGAAGATACTATGTTGTATCCAATGGTGCCCTTCAGCAAATGAAAAGTCTTTCCCATTCATGGAAGAGTATTTCATCCAACAGATGCCTCTGCTAATGGAAGAGAAGAGGCAGTTTTTGCTGTTTCCACCTTCCTCTTGCAGCTTCCTTCCATACTGTTCTGGAGGGTCCCCCAACCTTCGGGAGCAGAGAAGGGGGAGGGAAATTGGCAAATATTCTCTCCTTCCCACCAAAACATTTGTACGAAGCATAAAAAACTGAAACATGTTGCTTGCATAAGTATTCAAGCCCCACCAATAATATTTGGTAGAGCCACATTTTGCTGCAGTAACAGCTTTAAGTCTTTTGCGGTGGGTATGTACCAGCGTTCCACACAGTGTCAGAGGGATTTTGGCCCATTCTTCTGGGCAGATTCACTCCAGGTTGTTCAGGTTGGTTGGATGTTGCTTATAGTCTGCAATTTTCATAGAGGGGCACAGATTCTCAATGGGATTGAGATCAGGACTTTGACTGGGCCACCATAGGACATTCACCTTTTTGTTCTTGAGCCACTCCAGTGTTGCTTTGGCCTTGTGCTTGGGATCATTGCCTGCTGAAAAGTGAATTTCCTCCCAAGCTTCAGTTTTTCAGTGGACTGAAGCAGGTTTTCTTGCAGCATTTCCCTGTAGTTTGCTCCATCCATTCTTCCTTCGATTTTAACGACATGACCAGTTCCTGCTGAAGAGAAGCCTCACCACAGCATGATGCTGCCACCAGCATACTTCACTGTAGGGATGGTGTGTCTAGAGGCATGGGCAGTGTTAGGTTTGCGCCACACATAGCCCTTTGAGTTTTGGCCAAAAAGCTCTATCTTGGCCTCATCTGACCACAAAAACTTTTCCCACATTGCAGCTGCGGCACTCTCATGCTTTCTGGCAAACTCTAGACATATTTTCAGATGGTACTTTTTGAGTAAGGGCTTCTATCTTGCCACCTTCCCATACAAGCCAGTGTTATGCAGAGCTCTCGATATGGTTGACTGGTGCACCATTACTCCACTCCCAGCCACTGAACTCTGTAGCTCCTTCAAAGTGATGGTTGGCCTATCTGTGGCTTCTCTCACAAGTCTACTCCTTGGTCGAGCACTGAGTTTTGAGGGACGGCCTTTTCTTGGCAGTGCCTGGGTGGTGTGATGCAGCGTCTACTTCCTGATTATTGCTCTAACTGTGCTCACTGGGATATCCAAACAACTTGATATTAGTTTGTACCCTTTTCCTAATCTATGCATTTGTATTACATTATCTCTCACTTCTGTAGAATGCTCTTTGGTCTTCATTTTCATTTCAGATCCACAGCCTGAAGGATCATTGGATCCTTCAACAGTGGGGGTTAATGTCACAGCAACTTTAATGGTTCACAGGTGGAGGCCAATGGTAAAGTAACTGTGTCCCTAATAGGGCAATTTCTTCCATCTGTGTAAACTGGGAGCTTCCATAGCACAGGGGTCGAATACTTACTCATATTTCAGTTTTTTATGTTTCTTACACGCATTTCCCAACATAAAACCAATGTCACCTTGCAGTAATTGATTTTGAGTCTCAGTGTTTCAAAATAAAATATAATACAGAACAAAATTACAATGTACCATTTGTAATTCAGTAATATGAGAACACTGGTCAGGGGTCTGATTATTTTTGCAAGGCACTGTACATATATACACACTTTCATATTTCCTTGGGGTAGTCACCTGGTATTGTATCCAGTCATTATATTTCTAATTAATTTTATGAAACAATGCATTTTAGCTTAAAATAGGGCTCTGATTTATAGTATTTCCAATGTGACTCTTAGTGTAAAACAAACTGTATGTTTAACATAATTTTCTCTATACAGAAAATAACATTTGACAGATTTTCTTTCCTAATTTTTCCAAGCATATTCCTATAACATTTTATTGAACATTTAACAAATTTAATTCTTGCAAGGGATTCATATAAGAAAAAAAAGATGTGAAATTGCCTCCCTGATAAACTGAACCATACACAAAAGCCCTACGAAAGTGTAAAATGTACTGAGGATAAAATTGGGTGGTGGAGGAACATGACTATGGCAAAACATTTATTTATCTAAAATGTTTATGCACCACCTCTTACTAAAATAATACCAAGGTGGTGTACAATAAAACAGTTTAGTACAAAAACTCAGAAACAATCCAATATACAAGAAAAATAATATATCACAATTACAGTAACCAAGATTCATTCAATTAGTATCAAAGGCCAGGAAAAGCTTGAATTAATATATTATTTTCACAGCCAGCAGAAGCAAACCATAGTAGATGTCTGGTGTATATCACTGGGTGGGGTGGGCTCATTCCATAGGCTGTGGACCACCATGGAGAAGGCCCTCTCTCCAAGTTGTTGCAAACAGAGGAAATGTTTATGTTACAGTGCAATCCTACACATGTCTATTCAGAAGTTAAGGCCCATTGAGTTCAGTGGGGTATGCTCATAAGTGCAGCCTAATTTATATAAAGTAACTCCCTTCTATTTCCACAAACAACCATCTGACAGTGGATACATTTGAGCATAATGCTTGGCCTCAGCATGAAATTAATGTTGACAAATGTAAGTTTTAGATTAATATCATCTCCTTTGAGATTAAAATCCTCTCCATGTGTCCTGGAAATCTGGCTTCTTACCACCAGCCTCTGAATAAAATGTTTGGGTTCAACTAATGATGGATTTTTAACTTCCTTTGTTCTTGCTTATCAGCTTTGTCCCTGATCATGGAGGGAGTCAATATTAACATTGCTAAGTTGGCGAAAAGATGTTTTCGTGTGCTTAGAAAGTGTTCCTCCTCTTTTGGAAAGAAGGGCTGAAACCTGATATACCAGTGTTTGCCATTATGCTCGACCCACCACTCATTTTGTTAGGAAATGATCTAATCATAATTACACTGAAGGTCACCAAACTAAATTAATGCACCCGGTGCCTCAAAAAGAAGTTTATTATTTTTTCTAGCTATAATTATGTTAGTGAAAATGAAACCCTTTCCCCCTTTTCTCCATTATATTCAAAAAGGAACAGAACACAAACACAATTAGGGGATTGGAACATGCAATTAAGAACTGCTTAACACTAGTTCATTCTAATTAATAAAGCCAATTTACACAATATATAATCTTTTCATATACTTTGTGCCATCAAATGGTCTTTTGTAAAGAGTTCTCATCTTGGCAGGCAAGGGAAAAATATTTGAAACTTCCTTTTCTTCTTTGAAGCAGAGGCTAAATGCCAAACTGTGCCACGCATGTTAAATGTGACTGAAGTCATCTGAAGTTCTGGCACTTGGTTTTAGTGCTGGGTACATTCCAAATCTACTAGGGACAAATGCTCCAATGTAATGCCCTGCTCTTTTTGTTGTTCTTAAAGGAAATTAAAAGTGATTTTAAAACAAAAATGGAAAAAGAATTAACAATGAACATACCTTTGCATTTGTTTGTCGTTTTATCCAAAATAGCTTTCGTGGACACAATTTTCCCATATCTAAATTTTTTTTTTAAGAAAGGAAGAAAGCAGAAGTTATGCTTACAAAATTTCAGTACCAAGAATGAAACCGCAATACTACTATGCAACCTTGCACTTTTAAAAATGCATTTTACTCAATGTTTTAACATTAAAAAAACAAAAAAGAATAAAGGACAGTACTGACTTGTCCAGCAGCCTAATTGTACCCATGGCTGCAGTGACCAGAGTACAGAACAGAGCTTTGCCCTAGAACAGCAATAGTGGCATCCTGTAAGAGACAAATGGTCAGACCTGGTCAGCTCTGCCTACTGTCTATTAAAGAGAAGGTGGGGACCTCTGTGTTATAACTCCTTAAGATCATCTAATACTGCACCAGTGCTTGGTATTCTGAACTAACTGCTCAAGCAGGCCTGTGAACAGAATGTAAGCTGCCAGCAGAAACACCACTGTCCCTATCCGCTTCTTCCCACTCTAAAAAAAGTCAAACCAGGGCAGTAGCAGCAGCAGTCACAGCTGGCTCTCAGTACCAGAGCATGGTCAGAGCTGCTTTGGAAAGCTTAGCACAGGATCCTATATTTTGCTGTCTCTGCACAGTGGAAGTAGAAGAAAAGGATAAGGTTCTTGGAAGTGATACACACTGTAAACATAGTTTTGTACTTAAAATAATTTTGGGTTGTATCCAGTTGTGCCGAATGGCAGCAATACAACTTTGGGTTGTATTCAACTAAATCCTACTTAGAGTAGATCCAGTGAAATTAATGGACTTAAATTAGTCATGTCTTAACTTCAGTAGGCCTACTCTGAGTAGGACTCACATTAAATACCATATCTTATGTTTGCAGGAGTTTTTGATTTGGCAGATGCCGTCACTAAGAGAAGGGAGAAAGCAACTGATTTTCATCAACTTCACCTTGTAGCCTCCTGCATCACATCCCATACTGTTCAGGAGGGTCTCCCAAACTTCAGAGCAGATTTTCAGAAGGCGGAGAGGGCTGCAGGAGGTGGGGTGGGGAAGAGGAATTGGCAAATACTGCCTCTTCCTTCTTTTCATAAGCACAGGCGTATGCTGTCCCAAAAGCTCTCCTTTGTGGATCAGAACAATTGGATTCCATTCTTAAATTTTATCTGTGGAACTCCAAACCATTTCATTTTTGCTTTATTGGTCCCATTTTTCACAACAGATACTTGATCCACACCTTATAGATGGGTATCCACACTGCAGAATACTCTGATCTTACTGCATGTGGTTTACATTCTTTTACATTGTTTCCCACTTATATCCTGCTTTTTACCTTCCATTTTCAGGTAAGACTAAGAACATTTCCTGACTGAAAAAAGGGAGTGCAACTGCTAGATAGTGCATACTCGGGGTAGCCAACATGGCACCCTCTAGATGTTTCAGAGTACAGTTCCCATCAGCCCCAGCCAGCCTGGCCAAAGGTTGGGAATGATAGAAGTGGTCCACAACATTTAGAAGATGTGGCTACCCCTGGTGCAGACAATACTTAGCTAGATGGACTAATGGCCTGGCTTGGTAGAAGGCAAATTCCTTCTTATGTTCCAGACCCAATCAGACTTGGATCTGGGCTTCAATCAGTCTTTAGCTTTATGTGCTCTCAGACAGAGCACATAAATGTTTCATGTGGCTGTGGTATACAAGTTGCACATTAGGTTTCTAGTACACTGTGCTAAGATGCAGTACAACACAGCTTAAACTTCCCTTTTGTTTCCTGATAAATATACTTATCAAGAAACAGGCAGACTAAAAATATGAACTCTATAACAATCCTGCAACACAAAGCTGTGTTTTGAGAGCTATAAGCCAACAAGGCTTTTAAAAACCTATTTTATCTTGTGGCAAAATAATACCCACTTTTAGTCCTCCTCAAGCAATTATTTCCCACGGACAATTTTCCCAGGATAATGAAAATGGAAATGGGACTGCCTTCAAGTCAATTCCGACTTATGGCGATCCTATGACTAGGGTTTTCATGGTAAGCAGTATTCAGAGGGGGTTTACCATTGCCTTCCTCTGAGGCTGAGAGGCAGTGACTGGCCCAAGGTCATTCAGTGAGCTTTATGGCTGTGTGGGGATTCGAACCCTGGTCTCCCAGAAGAAAAAGCACAAGTCACCTTCAAGAGATGTGCAAGTGTGTATGCTGACAGAACACCCCACACAGAGTCAGTTCTTGACCTTGCCCAGTTTGTTGTCTAGAGCCATCAAGACAGGTTTTCTAGCTCCTTTTCAGTCCTATACAGTCTCCCCACCTATTGAAAAGGGTGGCTACTGTGCTCTCTAACCATTCAGATATTAGAAGAGATTAGGCATTAATGCCAGTCTCATCCAACCATTTTACCTTGCCCAAGTGAGAGACTTAATGGGAGAGTGAATGGAATTATAGCTAGGCAAGAATAGGGAGTGTAGTATCATTCTTTGGGACTTTCACATGTTTCCATCTTTTAAAAATTGCTTCAAAGGAGCAGCACAGATTTCTAAGAAGCAACTCTGTGCCCTTGTTAGTGGGAAGCAGAACTGGGAGGCAGAAGGTGCCACGTCAGCAGTTGCTGACTGGCCAACAGCACCCCACATGGACCCAGACTTATGATGTCATGAGCCCACACCCTCATGGGATGCTGCTGTCCAGTCAAAAGCTGTGTGCCTGCACAATGCAGAAGCTGTGTGCCTGCACAATGCTGACCTGTCTGCCCTCTATCACCACTACAAAACACTGGCTAGTAATGCCATGTCACCCATTCCTTTTGGTTGTTTCTCAGTTCTAATGGCAAATTCTTACCTGCCACACCACCTCACTAGCTACCTGTCTTCATTCTCTCTCAGTAGTTTTTAATATATATATATTTTAAATTCCACAAGCCTAAACAATAAATTAAATATACAGATAATAACAGTAAATATTAAGTCACAATAAATCAAGTATGCCCAGCATTTTTTTTACATTTGTTCTCTAAATATTTTAAAACATATTATAGTTTTCTTCTTTCTCTGGTTTGTACATAATGTGTTGATTTTGAAAAGAGCAGAAGATTCATGCATTTTGTTTTCCTACTCATTGACTCTTGGGATTTCCTTCAGTCTCTTTTACCACTAAGTTTCTTTCTGCCATAATCATGTATGATTATGTCTCATCGTCATCTCTTTCTTCAGTTAATTTTTTAAAATAAATTGGAAAGAAAACAGGATCCAAGTACATATCAGATTATTCTACAAACTGTATTCCTAATTACTACACCAATGTTTTTCTTAAAAGACAGTATGTCCCCATCTCAAGGAGATTGCCATCTAAATTTTAGCAGTGGGAGACAACCGAGGCAGGGAAGGAAAGAAAGAGAGAGGCAATGGTAACAGGGGATAAAGGTGTGCAAATAAAATTACCTAAATGTATGCTTCATTTCAGTTGGGGATGGGAACTTAAAGGGTTAAACCAAAGGCTTTCTAGAAGATCAGAAAGCAAATGATATTTAGTGAAAATTTTAGGAAAGCTGTTTTGGAAAAAATGGATTCTTCACCTGTCTTTTCAATTATTCTCATACAGCCAACATTTTCACACCTCTTTTTGCATTTCACAACTCAATTTTACATAGTGTCTATACAACTTTTATGAATTATTTCATATTCTACATCCCTTACAATTAAAAAGGAAGGGAAGGCTGTATGCAAGAACACTTTCTAATGGATGTAACACAACACAACAGCAACATAAGCAACTCTTTCTGCCTACTATATTTCTGCTGTTTTCAAGTCCACATCACTTAAGGTATTTTACTTGAAATTAGATACTTTAATAAGCATAGTGTCTTGGAATGTGTTTATCACACAAGAAATACAAGTCGAACCAGTTTCTCTGGATTAAAAAAAATTATGAATCGGAAGTCTCTGGGAGAGATTCACATCCCTAGCTCTATTCCTTTCACAATGAAAATATCCAGAGCAGGCTGAGAACAACGGATGCAGACTTCAATCACTCATGACCAAATAATCCAGCAGAAAAATTGTGTCCAGTCAGGAGTATGTCAGATGTGGTCAGAATACTATGGATTATCATCCCACTTTTCATTTAAGAAGGTCAAGTTGATAGAGATGTTCTCTCACATTAACCACAACAACCACCCTATGAGGCAAGCAGGCTATGTCACCACAATGTATCCAAGGCCACCCAGTGAGCTTGACAGCTCAGCAAGGATTTAATCTCAGCTTCAAAACCAGAGACTCTAACCACTGCACCATACTAATTAATTGGTTTATCATGCAAAGTACTGCAAGAAACACATACAAAATTCAGGCAACTTTATAAAGAAGCCTCAGCTCTCATTCTTCATTTCTTTGCCAGCAGGAGTATGTGCTAAAATGGCCAGAACTCACCCTATATTTGAGATTTAGTCCAAACAGGAGTAAGCAGCAGCAGTTTACTTCCAGTTTGCAATGTATAACTGACTTGTTTATATAGTTTTCAGTTTATTCTAGTAACTTCCATACTATCTTTTGTAAGCCACTCATTCTCCATTACCTTCACAAATGACAAAGAACTCTCATAACTATGTTCCACTTCAGGAAAGGGCAGAGGAGCTACAATCCTATGCACACTAACTATTAATTTGTACTCTTAATCAAAATTGGCATTAATTGAAAGGGCAATGGAAAAGGGAACTTGGAATTCCCATCACCGAGAAAAAAATGGCTCCCCATATTTCATTCTATAAATCCATGCCACCAATTCTTTCAGTACACAAGTTCCATATAAACTGTTGATTCCGTAGTACTTAAATTTAGTGAATCACTAAATTCAAATGCCAGAATGTAAAGCATCCAGGGTAGATCACCTTATCTGATGGGGATGCCAATATTCTCAGGTGAATTAGCAGCAAATATTACACCATATCTCACATAGGAGGGCAAACATTTGGTTCACACCATCTCATTGATATTCAGGGCCGGCTTCAGGCATGCGGGAGCCCTTGGGCATCAGCTTGCCCTGGCCCCCCGGTGGGTGGGTAGGTGTGCGCATATGCACACGTGTGTGCCCCCACGCACCCCCCACAGCCCCCCTACTACCTGTCTAGTCTTTACCATTGCCCTTAATGAAGATGGTGACCGCAGTTTCCCTAAGGGGAATGAAGCCTCCACCGCCATCTTTGTTGATGGCACACATGCGTGCTACGCGCACACATCTCTGCCATCAACTAAGATGGCGGCAGCGGCTTCAGTACCTTAGGGAAGCTGCAGCCACCATCTTCATTAAGGGCAACGCTAAAAAGTCAGCTGACAGGTAAGTGGGGGCATGGGGGGGCACGGATCGCGGAAGGGGAGCGGAGGGCCCCTCAGGGGCTCCTGTAGCTCCAGGGCCCTCGGCCAGTGCCCAACCTAGCCGCCCTTTAGAACCGTTGATATTATTTAATGTGATAGACACACATTTAATTACCCCAGTGGAACTGATCATGAATCTATTGATTTTTGGTAAGTTTATATGTGCAAGACATTGGAAAGACTCTCAACCTACAATGTCAGAATGGTTACTAAAACATGTTTAGACCTAACTGATATGGATAAATTAACCTAAGAAATACACAGAAAAGTAGGCTTACAACAAGCACACAGTGCAGCAGATAAAGGGATGGACTATATTGTATATTGGAATACACACAGCAGTAATATATATCAGCAAAATTGTGTTACGTTTTTTAAAAACACCTTTAAAAGTAAAAAAAAAGAGCAAGGGAAAAAGTACAGACCGATTAAAATGGGTCAAACTGTGAGAAAGGGAGAGCTTTAAAAGTCTTTAAAGATGATAGTTTATGGATAACTCTGAACAAACGGCATTCCATTGCTAGTGCCAATTCATTATGAAATATGTTTAAAGACAAGGAAGCCATCTTTCTAAAGAGACATAGGTTTGGACAGAGAAAGGGACTGAGCCTATAAGTAAGGAAAAGAGGATGCTGTTCCTCTTTAGGGACAAGGAACATTGGTATAAAACCTTCTGTATTTTGTACCCCCTCCCACACACACACAATATCCCTCTTATCTCATACTCTTGTCAAAAAATGGCTAGCCAGGAGGTGGTGCCAACCCATGTCCAATCACTGTTCACTGAGGAAGGTGCACAGATACATATTTTTTTCAAGTCATTTGGATTAGGATATAATAAATAAATCTCTTTATGCTTTACATTCTGGCGTTTAAATACTTGTTGCTCCAATTTCTTGGTTCTGTGTTGGAAAACTCAGGAATCAGTTTTGCAATCACATTTTAAGGAGCTGGAAAAAGAAGACTGCTTGAATACAGGATTTACCTCACTGTCAGTACTCAAAGTCAAGCTTAGAATGGGGCTGGGGGGGGGGAGAATGAGAATGTCCTTTTGTTTGCAGGCCAGATTTCTCGGTTATTTTTGAATTCTTCCCTGCTTCTCATTCAAGTGACAATGTTGACAGCTGTTCATAGAAACCCTGAACTATCACTGCAGACCGAGGAAAGAAGAAACAAAGGCAGAAGTTCATACTAATTCAAAGTCCTGTCATCTTATTTCATGAAAACGTCAGTGTCAAAGCATTACTCTGTGTGTGTGTTTTCAAAAGGCTCTGTGGTGCTGGAGGGAAAGGATACATGTGCATCCCGCTTTGATAGAGATGTTCACATCACCTGGTGGATGGCAGCATTAGGGAGAAAACAAAGCAGATTCCATTCTGGAGTGTTGTGACATATGCTTGCATGCATCTTTGGGACAAATCTGTTCAAGGTCTTGAAGAGGATTCAATTATTTTCATAAGATGAACTAACTTCATTTTGTACTTTTAAAAACATTTTAAATTATATTTCAGGGACTAGGTAAATCTAACTATATGCTTCATGATTTCACACAAAATTAAAGTTCATCATTACTTTCTGTGAAGTACTTATGATGAATTATACTAGTATGTCAGTCATATAAAGATTAATAATTTACAAGGACAGGCTACTGTAAGGACAGAATATGGAGAAACCGATTGGTTCCCAATCAGAAAGGGTATGAAGATATGCAGACAATACCACACTACTAGCAGAAACCAGTAATGATTTGAAATGAATGCTGTTGAAAGTTAAAGGGGAAAGCACAAAAGCAGGACTACAGCTGAACGTCAAGAAGACTAAAGCAATGACAACAGAAGATTTATGTAACTTTAAAGTTGACAATGAGGACATTGAACTTGTCAAGGATTATCAGTACCTTGGCACAGTCATTAACCAAAATGGAGACAATAGTCAAGAACTTAGAAAAAGGCTAGGACTGGGATGGCAGCTATGAGAGAACTAGAAAAGGTCCTCCAATGCAAAGATGTGTCACTGAACACTAAAGTCAGGATCATTCAGACCATGGTATTCCTGATCTCTATGTATGGATGTGAAAGTTGGTCAGTGAAAAAAGCAGAAAACAGAAAAATCAACTCATTTGATATGTGGTGTTGGAGGAGAGCTTTGCACATACCATGGAATGCAAAAAAGACAAATAATTGGGTGTTAGAACAAATTAAACCAGAACTATCATTAGAAGCTAAAATGATGAAATTGAGGTTATCATACTTTGGACATACAATGAGAAGACATAATTCACCAGAAAAGACAATAATGGTGGGAAAAACAGAAGGGAGTAGAAAAAGAGGAAGACCAAACAAGAGATGGATTGACTCCATAAAGGACCAAAGACCTGAACTTACAAGGGTGGTTTATAACAGATGCTTTTGGAGGTAGCCGATTCATAGGGTCGCCTGAAGTTGTAATCAACTTGAAGGCACATAACAACAACAATTTACAAGAGGGAGTTCTCTTACACAGAGTCACCCAATGGCTATGTCTGCACATCATGATAAGTCATAGACCATGCCTTACTGTGCACAAGCCAGCTGTATCCACTTTGGTCCTCCCTATGAGCTCGAAGTGGAAACAAACCTAGATCAGTAAGCCAAGAACAAACTTTGGCTTACCAATCATGGTTTATCACTTATTGTGACGTGAGAATGTGGCCAATGCCTTTTGCTAGCTCTTTCATAACAGTCCGCATTGCTGCCAGAACTTATTTTGCTGGCACATCTCTGGACCCAGCTCATGCCATTTAAACTGCCTTGTGTATGCAAAGCTTGCTATGGAAGAATTTAGCCGCACAATAATTTCTGCATAGGAAATCAAGGCTATACGAACAAGAGGAAAGGGGAAAAATGTTTCAGAAGTCAGGAAATGTTTATTTCCTCCTGTTTGAGAAGATTGGGTACACATCTGTGTATTCCAAAATCCAAATGCAAGTGCAGGAACTCTCATATTCTGTTAGCCTTGAACTGGTATTTTTGGTCAAAGTTAAATTTAGTTGTTTTAATATGGGGAGTGCATTTTGGTATACTAAGAGAATAAGGAATTAAGAGAATTATAGCTGTGTCATCTCTAGGACATTTTGGATAAACACACCAAAGAGCATTTCCTAATTGTGGATATAAGATCTGTTTCAAGTTTAGAGAGAGGAAAGCAACAGTTTTTGATATAGGAAAAAAAGTTTCAATGTGAAAGTTTCCAGCACATAGAAGACACAATCTGGCAAGATACATCAAAGCATAGTTGAACTATTTTAAGAATAACATATTCTGTGAAAACACATGATTCAGTGTATGGATATGACACCACACTCTGGTCACTGGGTTGGATCCAAAGAACTATGAGTGGAAGTAAAATAGTCACTGGCTCTGTTTGCAACACTTTCAACAGATCACACTGCGGGAGGGACTGCATCTCAGTGGCACAGCACACTCTTTGCTTGTGGAATATCCCAGGTTTAAGCCTCAGCATTTACAGTTAAAAGGTTCAAGTGGCAGGTGATGGGAAAGACCTCTGCCTAACCCTACGATGCCACTGCCAGCTAGAATAGAAAACACTGGGCTTGATGGGATAAGGTAGTTTGCCAACGTTCTTGTTATAGGTAAGTTCTATATCATTTTCAATCTCGGATCATCACAGTTAAGGATGGACAGACCAGCCTATTTCTGTTCTGTCAGTTCTGCTTGTGTTCAATCAAAGGTCCATTCTGTACCTTTTTTGTGGATGTTTTTTAAAAAAGCAAATCAAATTAGTATTTAAATTGCATGCATTTTGTATACATTCCAATAGTTTTCCTACAATATTTATTTTTAGAACAAAAACTATGGGGTGTGTCAACTAAGTCCGACTCAGAGTAGACCCACTGAAATTAATGACCGTAAATTAATCATGTCAATTAACGTCAATGGATTTACCCTGAGTAGGACTAGCACTGAATACCACCCAGTATCACAAAATTCAAAGAAGTGTATAATATGACTGATAGCTACATTCTGATCTGCACATAAGTCCAGGACTGATGAATTAGGTCAGTTCACTCCAAAATGTGGGGCAATGAATTTCTCCTCCATCCCTATTCATACCTGCATTTAGTCCCACTTTTCTTACACAACACTCTAGTGCAGCTTCCCCAACCTGGTGCCCTCCAGATGTTCTGGGCATGCTGGTTGACTGATGGGAGTTGTAGTCTAAAACATCTAGAGGGTACTAAGTTGGGGCCAAAACCAGGAAGTATTCCAAAATCTCTCCAACTAGGTCAAAGAGGAGTGAACTAGGTAAAACAAGCAACCAGAGTTCTACACTACTGCTTAAACTATTCTACTGAGGTGTCTAGAGTGCAGTCTTTTAAGATTGTGAGTGTAGCATGTCCAGTCAGCCACCTGACAATCTTCTACCATTTGAGATGGATGCAGATCCCTTTCATTCTTCTTATTTTTTGGGGGGGGGAGGGTCCATTAGCAGATATGCCATTTATGTTTTTAATTTAGATGGTTACAGGATTGACTTTACATACTGAAGCTGCAAGAATAAGGTTGCAATCCTAACCTCACTTATCTGGGAGTAAGCCCTCATGAATTCAATAGGACTTACTTCCAAGTAGACACAGTTAGGACTTTGTTGTAAGTTTTCCAGGAAATCTTGTTCAAAGGACTCCATATAAGGCCAATACTGTAGCCCAATTACACTCTTGAACAGAGAGAGAGAGAAATTCTGACAAGAGTAACACTATTATTTAATGAAGGTTCTCCGTTCTGCAGAATATTTTAAGGCAAATATTAAAAGATGCCAATATTTGTGGGGTTTTAATAAATGTATTTTAATAATTAGTTTATGCAATTTGAATTTATTTTCTACTAGTAATTACTATGCATGTGATTTAGAAAATGATCAATAATTGTTCTATTCTTCTAACAAGAAGAACTGAAAATTTACAGAATCTGAGTGCCTCTCCATAAACACACTCTTGGAGCTGAATCACTCAGTCACTATTTCTCATTCTCAAAAAGCCACCAAAACAGTTTTTAGCCAAATCTTTTCTCCAAATGCCAGTGAACGAAAGAAAGATAAATACAAGGGTTTAAAATGCACATTATTTTTATTTAGTTGACACCAAGAACCATTCCCCATCCTCAAAGTCTTGAGTCTGTTTCAGAAGTGTTGACTAAGTATCAGGGCTGTGGAGTCGGAGTCATAAGCAATTTTGGGTGGTGTCGGAGTCGGTAGAAATGTACTGACTCCGGCTTCAAAATAAAATTAATATTTTAATATTAATATTAATTTATTAATATTAATACATTAATATACATTTGCCATTTATGAAGGAGACAGAGTCGGAGTCAGACAGTAGAAAAATAGAGGAGTTAAAGTCAGAGTCGGACAGTAGAAAAACAGGAGTCGGAGTCAAAGGTTTGACATACTGACTCCACAGCCCTGCTAAGTATGAATTAGCTCTATGAAAAACACTAAATGGCATAGAGAGATATAAATCAAGCATTTTATAAAATGTAGGCAGCAATTTAGAGTTGTATTCAATGTAGCACTAAGTCAGGGTCCTATAAGTGCAAAGATTACCGTTAGAGCAATGGGACATCCCTCCCCTCTCCTTTCCCCCCACATTCCCTATATCTGTTCTAGGGGTTCCCCTAACTCTCCAGAGCAGATTTGGGGAGGAAAGGGGGAAGTCCCATTGCACTAGCAGTAATCCTTGTACTGTCAGGATGAGTCAGCAGAATACTGCCCACCATACATGGTTGTTGTAAGGGGGGGAATGCTCTACCTGAATCTTTTTACATGTTATATTTGCATACAATACATTCTTGTGATTATTTAGTGCTAGGCTAATACTGAAGATGGTAAGCTATTTACAGTGGTGGCTGCTGATGCCCATGGTAGCAAGCAAGGCAACTATCAGCAGGGGGAGATAAGGGTCGTCAGAGCCAGAGGTCACAATAAGAAGTGCATACTTGACACAAACACACACACAGAATTTAAGTGGTGGTGTGAGGGGAGAAAGAGGACGGCTAGGGGCTGGGAGGGAGAAGAAATTGAGAGGCTAAGGGGTGGTGGTGGGGAAGAGCTCTTCTGTGCTGCACTACAAGAAAGGAAGCCCTTTTCACCCAATGAAGCACAAAATCCAACCAATCTTATCATAGTTGCCTGCCCCTGCTTTAAACCAAAGCAACACAATCAGTCATCTGCTTCCCACCCAGTCAAGTGGTGTGTTGGCTAAGCTCCTCTCCCTTGGAAATACAGCAGTAGCAGCAATGTGATTAGTTCAAAGGATCCTGAATGAATTCTGATTGGTCCAGGAACACCCATGAGAATAGAATGGGATGGGGGTATTTTGAAAGGCTTGCAACAGATTGGTTGTGGGTGGAGATTTGGAACAAACAATTTTATGCAAATTGCAGCAAATAACTGTGTCCTGGTTGGCTAGACAATCAGTGAGTGTTGTTACCCTGTCTGAACTGTTTTGTTTTCTCACTCTCTCTTTCTGGAGCAATACAGACTCAAAGCAGGAAGGCAGACAGAGTGAATGGTTACAATGGAGAAAAGTACAGAGTGAGCTCAAGCTCTGGGGGGATCTGGAGCTGGGGAACTGGCAGCTAATGGTATGTTGCTGCCCCCTTTCCCTTAATGGACCAGCAACCTCTGGCTATTTATTGAATTACAATGGGCTCAATCCAATTAAAATGAGTACTCCGACATCCCATTTACTTCAACTGTGAAATTTAAATGTGTGTCTAAGTATCTCCCGTGGAACCAAGAAGGCTTCAGTGTGACTAACTTTGCAAAATGCCCAGTATGGTTTTCATTATGGACTACATTATTTAAATAACACATTATTCCTATTTATTAACAGTGAAAGGAAACAGTTTCAGAACTACAATTTTAGTTTTGTTCTGTGCTCTAGAAGTAGAGCAGAGAAGCCAGGAGCAATTAATGTATGAAAGAAAATTAAGAAGCCTATTTGAACATGCTAATACATATTTATAAATGATAAAACGATGCATGTTCCATATATGCATTGTCACTGAGAAGAAATACCACTGCCTTAACTCTTACAGTGAGTGGAAAGGGGTCTACTATAATTGACTAGTTGTACCTATTTGCCTTATTTTTAGTACTTGCATGATTATCTGGATTTATTCTAATTGGTATCCTGTTCAGGAATTGCACTCACAAGAAACAGCAGGTAAGAAATGTTTTAAATAAAGAACATAATGTTCCACGTTAAAGCCTCAGGAAGGGTGGGGCTCCACAAGGGAGGCATTGGTAGAGTGAATGTCAATGAGCAATATAATCCTGTCCGCTTATGGTAGAAAGTCATCATACTGGCATGACAAATCTGGGTTACCATACCAATTCCTGCCAAATACCAATGTGGGTAAGTACTATGAAAAAGCTATCAGTTGCATCTAATTCAAATCATGGGCTTGATAAAAACTGTGGAGAAAAATCAAGAAACAAAAACAGCATATAATAGAAAAACACATTAAGGGTAGTCTAATCAGGTGTGAATCATGTAAAAAAAGTTTCCTCTGAAGAGATGGAGAGTTAAGGAAAATACCCTACTCAGCAATATACACTTTTTAATATAAAGCGCATAATATATATGCTCTAAGCACAACTGTGGGTCCACACACCAAATCTCAGTATGTATCACCTGTACCCTGAACTTGATTTTGTGTATCTATTTAAGCCTTGCTGCAGATGTTGTTGGACTCCAACTCCCATCAACTCTAGCCAGCACTGGTAATGGTTAGGAATTACAGTTGTTGTCCAGCAATAACTGGAGGGCCACAGGTACTCCACCTATGCCTTACTGGAAAGGCCATGTATTGCTGTCATGTATACACATGGTTACAGAAATTACTTTTTTTGGTATATAAAGTGAGGCCACAAGGTTAAACAAAGCAAACAATTACCATGCTTCATAGTACTGACCAGAGCACAAATGAAAACAAAATCCAATATTCAAGCCTGGATGTCATCCTTTTCTGACCAAGAGTCTCTAGTAATGAATTGGAATAGCAAGATTAATAGTATAGACCAGCCTTTCCCAACTAGTGGGCCACCAGATGTTGTTGGACCACAACTCCCATCAGCCTCAGCCAGCATTGCCAATGGTCAGGAAAGATGGGAATTGTGCTCCAACATAATCTGGTGGCCCACTAGTTGGGAAAGGCTGGTATAGACAAATATATCTAAAAAGAGCCAATTTCACTGAGTAGTAATTGTGAAGCACTAATGTGACGTTCATACAAGCAAAATTCATAGCTTGCTTATTGTAATTTAGCAAAAGGAGAGCATAGCAATTACTTATTTCAAACTTTGATTACTTTGGCATGATGTTGAGGAATGTTCCTTATTGCCTATCCATGATTAGGAGCATCCCACAGGATCGGAAGTATAACATGCTATGTCCTTCCACATCCCACAAAGATTTCTCTCCCTTCTATGACTTGTTTTCACCTGGTGTAGTATTTACATCAGCATTAGTTTAACAAGAACATTAGCAGCTAGCAAGAATATCCTCATGACTAGATTTTGAAACCAAGATTGTAAATGAGTATGTAAACGTGGTTGTAAGAAAATCTGGTTAGCGTTACCAAAATTAGCAAGAGTTTTAACTATGGCTAGGTGTTATGTGTGAACCCAGCACTATTCCTTAACCATGGATGCTCACCAGTTGCCGACCAAGCTACAAAAGCATGAGGCAAGGGCAACTAGAAAACAACCCAAACAAGTCATGGGTTATTTGCTCATCTGTGGGGCAAGTCATGCTTAACTCATGGTTTGTTAAACAAAGCACGACTGAGTATTATCTGTGAACCAGATCTCTCTGGGAGGGCTTACCATTTGAAGGACATGCCATCAGTGCCAGGCATCAGGGGTAGTCAAAGTGGTGTCCTCCAGATGTTGTGCACTACAATTCCCATAATCTCTGATCATTGGCCATGCCAGCAGCATCCCATGTGGGCATGCTTATTTTAGTTTTCAAAATCTATACTTTTACTAGGCCAACCAAAGTAACACAAAAGAGTGTGAGCTTTCAAGTTATCCAGAACTCTTCATCTATTTTAGCTGGCCTATTAAAGGTATTGCCTGATATGGATTTTGCATTTTTCTTAAGGGCCAGTCCACCTACCTTTCCTTTCCCCCCTTTTAGTTTTGCTTTCTAATTGCAAGTCAAACAAACAAGCTAAATCTGATCTTCCTCAAATTAGGGAAGTGAAAAATGTTCCAATTAAATAATTTCTAGAAAAGCTCCAACGCTGGGCTGAAGTTAAAACTGTTTCATTAGAGAAACAACTATAAGCGATAACAGAAAAACATTGAAGTTTCATTTTCAGAGTATTAATTTAACAAAAAATTTGAAAGATTTGCGACTGAGATTTTTTAAAAAGGTTAATATGTAACTTGAAGCACAGTCCTGTGTTTACTCCAAAGTAAGTCCCATTGAACTTACTTCCTGTCAGTATGTATAGGATCACTAAAGTTTCAAATCTTTTAGTGTATAGGATCACTAAAGTTTCAAATACCTTCAAGTGTATCAGTTTACCATTTTTTACAGTTAAATTTCACTGACAATATATAACAAGGACATTGAACTTGTCAAGGATTATCAATACCTTGGCACAGTCATTAACCAAAATGGAGACAAGAGTCAAGAAATCAGAAGAAGGCTAGGACCGGGGAGGGCAGTTATGAGGGAACTAGAAAAGGTCCTCAAATGCAAAGATATATCACTGAACGCTAAAGTCAGGATCATTCAGACCATGGTATTCCCTATTTCTGTGTATGGATGTGAAAGTTGGACAGTGAAAAAAGTGTGTAAGAGAAAAATCAACTCATTTGAAATGTGGTGTTGGACAGCTTTGCACATACCATGGACTGTTAAAAAGACAAATAATTAGGTGTTAGAACAAATTAAACCAGAACTATCATTAGAAGCTAAAATGATGAAACTGAGGTTATCATACTTTGGACACATAATGAGAAGACACGATTCACTAGAAAAGGCAATAATGCTGGGAACAACAGAAGGGAGGAGAAAAAGAGGAAGACTGAACAAGAAGAGATGGATTGATTCCATAAAGGAAGCCACAGACCTGAACTTGCAAGATCTGAACAGGGTGGTTTATAACAGATGCTATTGGAAGTTGCTGATTCATAGGGTCTCCATAAGTCATAATCGACTTGAAGACATATAACAACAACATAACAATTGAAGAAATCAATTTAAGAGCCAAAGTCAAACAAAGTATTGACAATGCAGGATTCTAGCCTCAAAATATTAAGTATGCATAAAAGGAGGAGCACAAGGAAATTCAAACCAATGCCAAAACCAATTTAAAGCAGAATGCCAGTTGTGGTGGGGACAAAAGCCTGAAGCTTTGATCTAGAGTACCACATGTGCAGCTCCATGCATACATAGCAGGGCTTTTGACCTTTCTTCTTTTCTTTGCAGTAGCAGACCCCATGCTCTGCAGTATGCTGGTCTTAAAAGTAGTTGTTGGTAGGGAGAATATAGGAAGTTGCCTTATACGCAATCAGACCATTGGTCCATCTAGCTCAGTATTATCTACTACACTGACTGGCAGCAGCTCTCTCAGGTTTCAGGCAGGGGACATTTCCAGCACTATGTGGAGATGCCACGGTCCATCTGCATGCAAAGTAGTTGGTCTACCACTGAACTACAGTTCTTCCCCAAACTCTGGCAGCGCCTCTGTAAACATGAGGAGTTGGAGCTAGCCTAAAAGAAAAAAATGGAACCATAGGGTACAAACAGAAGAGCCTGAATACACCTAAGCTGCAATCTTTATTAGGAAAAAATCATTTATCTCTTTTAATAAAGTATTATTAGAATCCCTGATTAATTTATTCCTCATCACAAGGTAGTAAAAATTACAAAACAAATTACCAGGAATAGACAAGATAACCTCCAATTACAAAAATCTAATAACATGAATGTCAGGTATGGGGAGCCTGTGCACCTCCAAATATTGTTGGACTCCAACTCACATCAGCATGGCCAACCATCAAGGATGATCGGAATTGTAGACCAACAACCCTGATATATGGAGTGCACAACCCTGCCACCAGGGTCATTTCCAACCTTCACTGTACTGGACTGTACTGATGTGGAAGTGAGAATGTGATTTACAATAGAAGACGGGAATCAAATATGGTGCAAAACTCCATTTAAATTTATATCAGCCCAGACTAGAGAAACAGGTCTTAAAATTCTGCGCAAGTGGTATCTAACATATTAGCTGAAACAACAAACAAGCTTAATGGATGAGCCCAGTTAGGAGCAGCACCACATTACTGGGAAGATGCCAAAGTAATTTCAGTTGAAAGAACAAGAGGTCTCTTCTATTTTGAATCTCACTGACCAGTATAATTACTCAACCAAGTCTTCAAAGCAAGTACTTCAGTATTAGTTGCAACACTGAGTAAGACTATATTTAAATACATTAATTAAGATCAAAACAGGATCCATATAAACCAGGAAAAATTTACACCACAAAGGAGTTCACTTCTTGGGCTATTTAAATAAAAGAGATCAGCATTTTTCTCCTGTTGCTGGAAAGAGTTGTTATCTGGTTAGAGAAAAGCTGTATTATATTTGATGAGGAGGAGGAAGATTAAATTGAAGTCACTAGAGACATTTAATCAGAATGATAAATTTAAAAACACTGGAATAATTTAAAGAAATCCTCCTTCTAAAGCCTGAATCAATGGTTAGGTTTCTGAAATAGTTAATGTTGAAAGACCACAAAACAGTGCAGTCTTCTCTCCACAATGTTTAGTATTTCTGAACATTACGGGTAGCCAACATGATGCCTTCCAGATTGGCCCACATCTCCCGTGATCCCTGGCCACCTGAGTGGAGTTGCAATCCAACAACATATGGAAGGCACCATGTTGGCTATCCCTGCTGTACAGGTATACAGTAGGGCCCCACTCATACGGCGGGTTATGTTCCAGATCCCCACTTAAAAGAGAAACCCACCGAAAAGCCGAACTCCATCAATAAAATGGTGCCTGACGCCCAAAAAACGCCATAAAAGCAGAACAAGTGCCATATGAGTGGGGCCTTACTCTAATTGAAAGCCACCGTATTAGCGGAATGCCGAAAAGCGGGCCACTGAAGAGCAGGGCCCTACTGTATATTTTTAAAAAATAAAATGATGTGTACGTGAATTACTTAAGAGCTGTAGCTCATTGGCAGACCACATGCTTTGCAAGCAGAAGGTCCTAGGTTCAATCCCTAGCATCACCAGATAGAGTTGTGAAAGACTCCTGTCTCAGATGCTGGATACCTGCTGCCAGTCAGTGTAAATAATACTGAGCTAGATGGATCTAGTTGCATAAGATAGCTAGATTCATTCTGTATAAGGCAGCTTCCTATGATCCTAAAACACAGGATCATGCACATTTTACACATTTCCCTTTGGTGTTCAGAAATCTATACAGAGAGATCTTTAGAATTATTGTTCGATAGTGCATTAAGAAAATTTGCTCCTACACAGAGAGGACCATCTTTCCAATTCCCAGATCACAGAAGATGATAAGTGCACACAAATCTGCTAATCAGGTGAAGTACCCTCATTTCTAACTAGTATCTTCCATTACTATCCAGAAAGCATGTGTGTATGCATGTGTGGGGAATGGTGGGCTGCAGTGGCAAATCAATCTCTTCAGAGCCCTTCAGTAATCCCAGATCAATTAAGGAGAAGCAGATTAATAGGTCCGCCATCCTGTCCATCAGTGGCTGTTGTTTGGAAGGAGAAGACAAACAAGATTAATTCCCTGCCACCTCATTCTCTACTGACATGTCCTACTTTTAAGGACAGCCAGTGAGGGATATGGAGCAGAGAGAGTAAGTTGTTTAAGCAAGTATCTGTACTAGTGGTGGTGAACAATGCATTTCTGCACAGAACACAACACTGAACACTTTGTTCCCCAAGTTCCTCTGATGGAATCAAGATCTTGTTAGTTCAGAGGTGAGTGTTCCATGAAGCAGTCAATGCCATACCACCACTGGCACAAAATTAGGAGGCTTAATTGTGAGACTACTACATCACTTAGGTAAGAACAGTAGTAAGATCAGCAATGGTGACAATTATGATCAGGGTTGCTGACTCAAGCATAACTAGCAACATTTTAGCCCAAATGGAATTCACACGCTCTAACCCTCTACACAAAGCACTCAGCCCTGATCTGAAGGGGCAATCTCTTCTTAATGGGACTCAGAAGAATGGAAATAATTTAGAAAGCGGAGGAAACTATCAGTCAGGCCGTCTGTGCTCTTCTTGCCAATTAAGCACTTAGATTTTGCTACAATTTCTTTCCTCGTATGTTCATCTGAGAATCAGTGGTGCCAAGAAAAACTGCCATTACATTTGGCATGCATTTTTAAAACTGCTTTGCTAGTGCTTCACACTCATGGAAAGGTTCTGTCAAACATTCAAATATTTGTTTTAATCTTATTTATTTTAACCTTTTATAACCCACTTTTCCAGCTTTTATGAGTGGCCAAAATTAGCTCGCAACTAAAATATTTGAAAAAAATCACCACCACCACCAGATAAGCAACAATGCAGCATGCCAAGCATTCCAAAGAATAAATGGAAAAACAAAGCATGGGGCCAAACATCAACAGGTGCTGATACAAACCAGTTTTCAGGTGACATTTCAACACCACCAGAGTAGGAACCAAACAGTACTGAAGGGCAGGGTTCCAGCCATTCAATCAACCATGCCTTCTTTCAGGATACTCCATTTCATTTCTTCTCTCCTACAGGTGTTCTGTTTTGTCACCTCTCTAACAGTTATTATTAAATCATTAAAAGGCTCCTGTAACTCTGAAATACCCACCTACAGAGGAAGTGTGTGCTACTCTGTCTGAGTTGCTGCTTTGGCCATCCTTTGTTTCTACCAGTCTCTGTCAGGGGCAGGTATTTCTGCTGCTTCTCTGCACCGGCATGCTTTATCCTTTCGCTACCAGAGATGCAGCAGAATCACCAACTTTCAGAGAAGGTGACTCACTGTCTCTGCATGAGTTACTACAAGAATGACTCAATCAGGAAGCATGCCCAAATCGATGACTCATGTAGAAACACAGCGATTTGCAATGATAATAGCAGGACCAGTAAATCTGACATAGTATACTGACTTACCTGGGAGTAAGCCCTGCTCAACTTAATAAAATTAATTTCTGAAATGTACAACACTGTACTGTTAGGAATTACTATCTAAGAACAATGCATGCATGATGATATTGGAAGCAAATGAAGAAACCTAAGGTTATTAATTTAGTTATGCCTGCAGAAGTGAAGACATTGTGTAGTTAAATGAATTGTCTCAATGATGTAGAAATACTTGCAATTTGTTGTGGTGCTACCTAAATATACAGAAATAGGCTAGTAATACCGTAGAAAAGCTGACTGCTAGATTGCAACAGCTGCTATAAATATACAGCTATCAAATTAACTACTTCATGGATTTTGCTAAAACTACCTGCCTACAAAAACTGTTTTGTTTTTTTGGTGCTAAAGTGTTTAGCTAAAGCTGAATGCACGTTTCTGAAGTTCAACACGGTTATAAAAGCATAATTTTAAATGATTTACAGTTTCTTAAGTTACTGTACTACAAAGCCAGTCTTTACAATATAGCAATCCATTATTCCATCCATCCTGGAACAGCACAGTGATCTGCAGTGGAAATTATATCACTAATTTTATTATCTTAAAAACAGCTGCTTTTCTAATTGCAATCCAGTTTAATGTCTGTGTGTGGCAGCAATAACAGCAATGTTACAATAAGAGGAAGAACTTAAGTGAAGCTTTGTTTTCAATATTTTATTATATAGGTTTGTCAGGATTTTAAAAGCAAACAAACCAAATTGATTTTGAATATGCTCAAAAGAAGACTGATTTAAAACCAGACTATCACTTAACGATCTAAAAGATAAATGTGAAAAGTTTTATCATGCAATATCTCAAACCAATGAACCTCTGGCCTAGACATGTGTAAGTTAGTTCAAGAGTGGGAAAACTATGGATCTCCAGATATTGTTGGACTCCAATTCCCCTCAACCTCAACCAGCATGGCCAATTGTCAGAGATGACAGGACTTGGAGTCCAACAACTTCTGGAGGGCTTCAAGTTCCCCATCCTTGCTCTAAGATACCAACTATAGAGTGGATGGTGGGCAGCCCAGAAAAGCGCATCATCACAAAAAAGTACCATGCATAAATATTCTAGCCTTCAGTCAAAGTATAATGGGTTCTTAGGTTCCGAATCTAGTTGGGCTTGTATAGACATTCACCTCAGCCATCTTTTGTTTTAGTGAGATGCTCAAATCCCGGCAATATTTTTGTACATCAAGAGTTTATATGATAATATGAAAATGCAAAGCACTGGCTGTATGAAAGTATCTGTACGAAAAGTCCAATTCAACACAATCCACAAATCACTCTGCATTCTCAGCATTCACCTCCAAAACAGCAGGAAGAGGACTTGGCTCTCCTAAAGCACACCAACACTGGTACATTTGTGTTCCAGAGTTCTGTCCCCCACTTTCAGTGAGAGTTCCACTAATGCCATCTGAAAACATCTGCTCTCCCAAGCAAGTATTTGACATACACTATAAAGAAGTCTGTTCCAATCTGGCAGGGGAAAGCATAAGCAATACCTCAGTTAGAAAGACCAGATGAATAGAGGTGAAAAATAAAAGATATCCAAAGAGGAAACATACTGGCAATGAGAAATGAGTCTCCCCAACAAAAGCAAGTTTCCACATTAATCTGTTAAAAAAAAAACACCCAGTGACCAAAGCAGTAAAAAACAAAACAAAACAACATGCCTGAGGCAGTACACAAATTGCAAAAATTATCTGTATTGCTACAAATAAGGAGACACAAGCACATTTCTGTAGTTAAGATAAGACCTCTCTTAAGCAACTTTGTAGAATAATATAATCATCAAAATAAAAACATGTCTATCACTGCCAGAAGCACCATGCCAAAAACTGAGTTGAATGCAGTGCATGAAGCATTGAGGCACAGAAACAAAGGGACACGGAAGTGTAAGATCCACACAAATTAGGAATGGTGTAGAATATTCGCAAAATCAGATTTGGTATCGAATTCTGGGGAAATCCACAAGTTTGTCTCATTGTCGAAAAGGCTCCCATTCGCGGTTGTTAGCGACAATGTAATTGTAAAAAAAGAATCCTGTGAGAATTACGTAATTATTTATGTTATGTTGGTCGCAATAACTTATGTTAGTCGCAATAATTAGCGGAACACAATTTATAGCGAATAGGAACTGGCTGCCCATTTGACTAACTGAAAAATGGAATGGAATCAGATCGCGAACCCCATCCCTAACACAAATATAGAAAAAGTTCCTTCTGAATCCAAGCTGGTTATTTCATGATTAGCTGTTTATTTCTATTAGATTATTATTTAAATTTATATCCTGCACCTCCCCCAGAAAGAGCCCAGACCAGCAAACAAAACTGGAAACATCTTAAAAACATTTTAAAAACAAATCTTTAAAAAATCTTTTAAAAAATCCTAAAAACAATTCCAAAACAGAGGCAAAGTTGGATAAGGTCTCTACTTAAAAGGCCTGTTGAGAGAAGAAGGTGGTTACAGAATCCAGTGGTGTAATGGTTTTGCAGATGGGGAAATAAGAACTTATCCTCATGTAGCACATTACTAAAATTATGGGTAAGTACACATAGAGTTGTGTGAAACTGGCCTTAGCAGGTGAACTATCAAGATTAGAAAGCATTGTTAATGCAAGCCAACATTCAACACTGAGCATCTCGAAACGCCAAACATTTTCTAACTTCCCATACTCAAACAGAGCAGTAGTGAGAGTCTTTGAATCAAAGCAGGAAATTTTCTTTAGAAGCCAGTTTTGTAGCTGTACTGCTTTCCCACCTTAGAAACCAAAGCTGCAATCCTAACCTCATTTATCTGGGAGTTAAGCCCCACTGAATTCAATAGGATTTATTTCTTAGCAGGCATAGTTAGGATTGTATCGTAAGCAGCTTATTGTGACATGAGTTTTCATAGGCAATAACTCTTGCCATAATACACCAGTCAGTCTCCATGGAGCCACACCACTTTTTGTTTTCTAAGCATCATTAAAAATGGTAACCTTTCAGACTGCCATGCAATAATAATATAAGACAAGAAAACGTGTTCCTCTACATATAGCACTGAAAAGGGAATATGAGTAGTCAGCAGAGTTTAGTATTCAGTTTAAGCAATAAAATATATAAGCATTTCTTACAGCACTGAAAAGGTTTTGCTCAATGGGAGCGCAAACTTAAATATGTATTTAATGTACAACCCTTATCCCCTAAGATTTATCCCCTAAGATAAAGGACCCAAGTACTGATGAAAAGTACAATTGCCTGCTCGACTTCATGTATTCCACAGAACCTGCCAATTACACACAAACCACAAAACCAGTCTGCTTCCACAACATCTTAAGGATATGATGAAGCCAGAACAGAAATACAAATAATCTATTTATTTGTAATTTTTAAGTCACACTGGGAAGAGTTGTATCACTTTGCCCCACTTGTCAAATGCAGGATACAACATTCATTGCTGTGGTATAAAAACATTTTGTATGCCACTGCAGCTGTCCGAAAGAGAAATTTAACAGGGAACAGCACTGTCCGAAGAGAAATTTAGCAGGAAAACTTGGCACATTTCACTTTCCACAATCCATAAAAAAAAAAAATAGTAACATCCTGACAACTTGGCAAAGGCCAGTCAGGTTTTATTTGCTTGAACCATTTGCTTCAGTTGTTAAGGACTATGTTGAAAGAAGTTAGCTTTCACAGACCTATATATTTTGCCTGCATATATTTGGCTCATGCAGCAATCTGAAGATCTTCCTTAGAAAAATCTACCTAGTTGCCACTTGATTCAGTTATAAACTCAGTGGGCTAGATCCACATGGTAGGAAAATAGCCACTAGCTCTGTTCTGCAAATATTTATCCAAGAGCTTGCACGACAGTACACATAGTGCTACAATAAGTAGGTTCTGTTGTAGTTATACTTCCATTTGGATTTGTCCTAACTTTGCTCATGCAACACTTTTGTGTGAGTGTAAAAAGCAGCTATTCCATGAGAGGAACACACCTTCTGCATATCACGGGACACTTTTGGATCCAACCGAACACAGGGTACAATCCAATACTTGTCTCACAAAAATAAGCTCCATTGGGTTCAATGGGACTTACTCCAAGGTAAGTGTATATTGGATTGCAGCCACAGTGTCTTTAAAAATGAGCAGCACAAATGTTTTACTAGTTTATACTCAATTAAGTTCTGCAAAGTTAAGAGCATCCCTTTTATACAAAGTTGACTGACAACAGCCATATATTGTAAGAGGTCCTTGCAAATGAATAGCTTGCCAGACGCCATGTGCAAGATGCTCTGCAACATACAGGTGCCCACGAGCAGGCTCAAAAGTTTGGACTTACCAACCTCAGAATTTATTTATTTAAAAGTCTAGGTGCAAATTGTCTCCTCCCTTACTTGTTTGAGCAAAATGGTTACTTAAAGCATCTTACTTTAACAACATACTTCTCAATGAATTTTCAAAACGTATACTTACGGTTGGCATAGTTTTACTAAGTCCTGGTCAGTGGTATTTGGAGGCAGCCCTCTGATATAAAGGTTTGTTTTACTTAATTGATCCCATCCTGAGTTGCTACTACTGCTGCTGTTGTTATTGCTGCTGGTGATGCTGGGGCTAGGAGGAGCCATTGGATGGGCAGGCACAATGGGCTGCTGAAAAATAAAGGAGGAACAGGAAAACTGATTTAGCACAGACAATATGAACTTCACAGCACCTTAAGAGCATCTGAATCACTCTGAAAACACTGAACTTTGGTGCTATTACTCTGTGTTCCAAGTATAACTGCTTCCACAGTACTCCTAAATGTTCCTTGGAAGTCTATAGAGCTTGGCCACAGTAGTTCAGGCATTGATGAATTCAAGACTGGATTACTTTAATGTACTCTATGTGGGGCTCCCCTTGCACCTGACCCAAAACCTGCAGTTAGTGCACATGCTGCAGCCAGATTGCTGACAGGAGTGAGGCCCTGTCAGCATATAACACCACTGCTCAGGGATCTGCACTGGTTGCTGATTTGTTACTGGGCCAAGTTCAGGGTGTTACTACTGGCATATAAAGTCCTTAACAGCTTAGGACCAGTTTACTTGGGGGACCGCCTTACCCCGTATGTGCCCCCTTGAGTGCTTTGATATGTGGAGCAGGCCCTGTTAAAGATGACACATAGTATTTGTTCTGGACTTGTAAGAAATTGTTCTTTTAGTGTGGCAGCACCTACTCTTTGGAACTCCCTGCCTATTGACATCAGGCAGGCACCTTTGCTGTATTCTTTTTGGTGCCTGCTTAAAACCTTTTTGTTTAGGCAAGCCTATCCAGGCACATAGATATTGATCTGTTTTAATTTTTTTTAGTTAATAGCTGTTTTGTTTTAAATACATATTTAATTACTTGATTTTAACTGTTTCATTGATTTTTAAATAATATTTCTTATCAATTTTCTAACAAAAACATAACAAATAAATCTTAGGTATATACCTTACACACTTTCACTCAAAACTGAGTAAAAGGGCATTAAAATGGCAAATGTGATTGAATGTAAGTAAATTATGCACATTGGGGGGGAAATCCTGATTTAAAATATACATCTTATGTTCTTATGGTCTAAAATCCAAGAGCTTGTAATCTCACCTGTAAGGAGGCTGTTTTATTTTAACTCTAGAATTGGAGCCAGAGTTAGACTTCAGTCTTCTAGTTTTTAAATAGAATATCATGTTTGCTACTTTCTGCTGTCTTTGTCCTTCAAATTTCCAATTGTTTTAGAACAGTGCCCAAGGAACCTAGCTGCCTTGCCTTCTGGAACCAGAGAACAAGATTCTTAGATAAGCAACAGCTAGCCAACGTTTAGGGGTGGGCTAGCTAGCATGTGTTTGTTATTTTCTTCTGTGTTTATTCTTGGCCTCATATTTATCCAAATCATTTTAAGTTTCAAGTCGGCAATATGCTTCTTATGTCTTTTCTTTGGCCAGAATAATCATTCCAATAGCAAAGCCTAAAAGTACAATCTCCCTGATAATAAAAATATTATCTGGTAACACGTGCCTCTGATCATTTGGTAAGTGGTGGCAACACCTGCCATCAGTCCAAATAACAGAAGCAAGACGTGCTGTGCTGATCTTGTTTTAGCAGGGAGGAAGCAACAACATTAAAATAGTTGATATAGTTCAGATAATCACTTTAAATATGTTTGATTTACTTTGTAATTTTAGTGACGTTTCCTATAGTAAATCATTTTCTTTTGCTTCTGTTTCTGTGAATATTTGAAGGACAGCAACACTTTGCAACACTAAAACAAAATGCTCCAAAAACAATTGTGGAATAACGGCACTGACTGTTCTGCAGAATAGTCTCCAGTGGACATGAGGACTGTCTCAGTTTGCACAAGATAAAACAGTGGGGGGTGAAATACATTCTAGCAAAATTCTAGGTGTGCTCTGTTTTTAATTGACCACATTCGCCTTTCCTTAAGTGGAGTGGTTTAAGCATAGCAGGCTGAAAACATGTATCTTGGTCAGGCCAAGTTTGTTTTTTCCAACAGCTAGAGTCATTGCTTAAGTAGCAACATATTGTAATCCGTCTGATTTTACATCAAACTGCAGTTTCAGATTCCACTGTTAATGCACCCAAAATAGAAATAGAGCATAACCTCCAGTTTGAAACAAAAAAGTCTGTCTTCACCATCATATGACACTGACCAATAAAAAGGCTTTTTTTTTTTTTTTCAATAATTTTTATTCAGATTTTCATAAAACATACAAGACAAAATCATAAAACATTCAAAGACAAAAAACAAAATCAAAAATAGTTAAACAAAAAGAAAAAAAGAAAAAAAAAACAAAAATAAAAAATAAAGAGTAAAATATTGACTTCCCATTTGTCAAAGATCAAATCAGTTATAAGTCTATAATATATAACAATCCTGTCTCTTAAGTCATATTATAAAATCACTTTCCTCCAGTAGTTATCTTACTTAATCATCAAATCTCATAAACATTACTTTATTCTTTCCACAAAAAGTCAAAGAGAGGTTTCAATTCTTTAAGAAATATATCTATCAATTTTTTTTTCCAGATAAGCATATCGATTAATCCATCTCATTACTAATTATGATAATCTTATTGTCATAACCATAGTCAAAATAAACATTTCAATTAATCCATCACATCAGAATCTGTTAGGTTCAATAATTTCAGTAGCCATTGTTCTATTATCTCTATTAGTTCCATTTTCCATCTTCCATCTTCAGTAGTCTTGTTAAGTCCAGTAATTTCAATATCCAATCTTCCATTATCAGTATTCCATAATAATCTTGCTGTCAAAGCCATAGTCATATAATAAGAGTCTGATGGGGATTACCTCTATCCCAAATATTTTCTTGCCATCCATTCTGAATAGGTTGCTGAAATACTGCTGTAAAATCATATCTCTGTTCTTTTTTTCAAAATACACTGGGTCATCTCTTAAAAGTTTTTCCATTGTCACATGGCTGCAGTTAATTCCATAGATTTTCTCTATATTGGGCTCCATCACATCATTCCAGTCCAGAAGATTATCCATGCCATTGATAACTTTATCTCTAGAATCTTCATTCATTTCTTCAGAGATAACATTGAGTTCCAAACAATAGATTTTATTTCTAAAGTCCATAGACTCCAAATCTTGTTCCTGTTCCACGTTGGTTCCAATCTCCGGGATCTCCTCTCTCACAGGGACCCCTATTCCAGTCTCCAGGGTCACCTCTCTCACAGGGACCCCTGTTCCAATCTCCGGGGTCTCCTCTCTCACAGGGACCCCTTCCAGGGTCACCTCTCTCACAGGGACCCTTATATCTTTAATCTCCTGCTTCATTTTACTCAATTCAATTTTCATTATCTCAATCTCATCCATTATTTTCTGAAACATAGTTATTTCCAGATTTTCAGCCACTTTCTTAATTGCCATTTTAAAAGAAAAATATAGGAAAACCACTTCTTATTTCAGCAACAATTGGGTTAATACTCCAAACTTGGTGACATCACAGTATAAACAGAGCAGACAGCCTTATCTCTCCAATAGTTAAGTAAACAAAATGCAGTTCCCAGGATCGAAACAATTAATGGCAATCGTCAAGAAACAGATTCGTCAAAATAAAATAGACCAAAAAGAGAGTAGTCTCAGAACAGTATAATATTTTTCAAAATAAAAATCTGGAATAGAAATCCCTCTTCTGTGTATATCTTTAGAATGCAAATCCAGGACAGCTTTTTGCAACAAAAACAGAGATAAGCTATTAATTAGTGCGTAGCAGAGAGAAGTTATGGCTCCCCAGTGAGATGTCAAAAACTGATCAATCTGGCAAATCTCTTTTAAACAGCAACAATTTAAGTCAAGTAAAAGAAAAATATAGAAAGAAGGGTGCTTGCCTGTTAGTGCGTTCTCTCTTAGAAGATAAGATGAACGTTCGCTTTAACAGATAGAGCTTGCTGTTGAAAATCCGTCCCACCTTCGTCGGCTGGACCTCGTCCCATAAATTAATGAGATCTGGTCGTCCCAACAAAAATAGGCTTTGAGGTTAATCTCTTCGTTTCTCCCTACCCGGGAGAAGTTTAATCAGTCAAAAAAAAAAGAAAAAACTGACTGATATATCTGAATAAGCTTCTTTTGAGGCAGGAGCCCGTCTCAAAAGCAGGCACAGGCTAAGTCACCCTTCCCGGAAGTCCTCACCAATAAAAAAAAAAAAAAAAAAAAAAGGCTTTGAAATGAGTAAAAATAAATTTGACACAGATTTCTAGGATGAATAATGAGAGAAATATAATCGTCTAGGTTACATCACTTTAAATATGTTTGATTTACTTTGTAATTTTAGTGACGTTTCCTATAGTAAATCATTTTCTTTTGCTTCTGTTTCTGTGAATATTTGAAGGACAGCAACACTTTGCAACACTAAAACAAAATGCTCCAAAAACAATTGTGGAATAACGGCACTGACTGTTCTGCAGAATAGTCTCCAGTGGACATGAGGACTGTCTCAGTTTGCACAAGATAAAACAGTGGGGGGTGAAATACATTCTAGCAAAATTCTAGGTGTGCTCTGTTTTTAATTGACCACATTCGCCTTTCCTTAAGTGGAGTGGTTTAAGCATAGCAGGCTGAAAACATGTATCTTGGTCAGGCCAAGTTTGTTTTTTCCAACAGCTAGAGTCATTGCTTAAGTAGCAACATATTGTAATCCGTCTGATTTTACATCAAACTGCAGTTTCAGATTCCACTGTTAATGCACCCAAAATAGAAATAGAGCATAACCTCCAGTTTGAAACAAAAAAGTCTGTCTTCACCATCATATGACACTGACCAATAAAAAGGCTTTGAAATGAGTAAAAATAAATTTGACACAGATTTCTAGGATGAATAATGAGAGAAATATAATCGTCTAGGTTACATTCTCTGTAGAAACAGTAACACAGAAAAGAAGCAAAGTAAGAACACCGACAAGCATACAAAAATGTAATTCTCCATCTTTGGGAATGGCAGGTATTGCCACCACTCACCATATGCTGAGGCACATATTACCAAATTCTTCCAAGCTACACAGGAAGTGGATGGGACTGTGAAAGATCAACCCAAATTGTGTTTGCATTTTTACAAATTTGTAGGGTGGTTCAGTATCTCAGAGAGGAGGTCTCCTGCTCCCCTGGTGCATTCACTATAGCTGCCCAATCTCCCTGCTTTTTAAAATTTGATAGAAATATCTGTTGGCTATAGGTACGTTCTTAACCTGCAAGGTTTTTTGCCTATTAGTGAATATATATATATATATAAGCCACTCAGCATATTAAAGACAATGGGTTGTATACAATGCTAGCCCTACTCAGAGCAGACCCATTAAAATTAATGGGCATGCATTAAAATTAATGGACATGCTCATTAATTTTAGTGAGTCGACTGAGTAAGACTTACTTGGATACAACCCAACTATTTCTACAATAAATATTTATATTACCAAATGAGGGGGCAAGTTTAGAGGACTAGCCAAATGTTCTAACTAAAGTTAAACCGTTTTAAGCTCAAAGAAGACAATAAAGCAGATGCTTAAATCATTCCCATTGAAATGAATGAAACTAAGATTTTGACTTGAGCTGGCTGGTGCCCTGGTATGAGCTCTTCAAAACCACTGGTGCTTGGCACTCAAAGCCAGCCGCAAATACAAAGCATGCAAGTTTGGTAATGGAAATACAGTAGGGCCCCACTCATACAGCGGGTTATGTTCTGGACCCCCGCTGAAAAGCAGAACTCATTGAATAGAATGGTGTGTGATGCCCGAAAACCGCCGTAAAAGCGGAACAAGAGGCGTATGAGTGGGGCTTTAGTCTAACTGCGTCTAATTGAGACCGCCGTATTAGCGAAGTGCCATAAAGCGGGGCCCTACTGTACTGAAAGATTCTTAATTCCAAGAGTACCATATATATTGCTAGAATGCATTGCTTCAAGGAAAGGTTTTAGAATTGCAGAAACTATTCACCCCAAGAGCCAGTAGATACTATCTAAATTTGAAGCTTGAAAAGAGTAAAATGGTGTAGTGCTTTGTCCTAAGACAGGGGATTATTAACCTATGTTTAAAATGGTATCTTTCCCCTCAATTGTTTATGTACACATAACTACTTAACATTGGAGAAATGCTGGCATGCACCTAAAGCTGTACTATAAAAATTAGTATGGCATTTACTAATGGCAGCTTAGAGTCAAACCTATGTAAGTGTCTCAATAAAAAGGGATAGAGAATTTTAAAAAGGTAGAGCCAGTTTCTACTCTAACCGTACTAATTTGCTGAAGGGGGCATGATGTTTTCTAAAACTTCTGACATTTTGTATGGAATAGTGCAAAAGCTCCACCACCACACACATAAATGCTTCCACTGCACAAGAGTCAGCCATACATTCAAGGGGGAAAAAATAGCACCTCAAGAAATATCCATATTCATGGGAGGGTGATTGGAATGCCATATTATGGTTTCATTAAGATGAAAGAATCTTCTTACAAAAAAACTCTTCAAGCACAAAATATGTTTGGTCAAGACCAGGGTTCGAATCCCCACACAGCCATGAAGCTCACTGGGTAACACTGGGACAGTCACTACCTCTCAGCCTCAGAGGAAGGCAATGGTAAACCACCTCAAACCACCTCTGAATACCGCTTACCATGAAAACCCTATTCATAGGTCAGCATAAGTCGGGATCGACTTGAAGGCAGTCCAGTCCAATAAAGAACAGATTTGATGCCTGTTTGAACACTTGCAAGTAATCCATTTCCAGATGGCTCTTATCCAAAGTACCATGTACAAAACATTTTAAAACCGGAATGTTAGGACACACAATAGGGCAGGAGAGTGGAAAAACTCAACCAACTTTATGCTATGTTATCCCAAGTCCATCACTGTGGACAGCACCTATGTAATACTGATGAACTCTTTAATCAGGAACTAGGGTCATTTTTATGCTCCCATCAGTCCCTTGATACTGCAGCAAGAATCCCCTGACCATAGTTAAGCATTACCATACCTATGTTAACAAGGTGAAACAAGAATCTCTGTAAACTAGGATTAGCAAACTGTGAGAATCATGGAACCAATGATGATGTTATGCTTAAGGACCATGATAAGGCCAGCAGGGAAAAGGAAGGGAGAAGTCATGCTGGTGAGAAGAGGGAACACACGAGTATAGGTAAGAGTCCACCAGTGTTGCATCTTCACTGTCCCTATGTTACATCACAGCGTATTTGATTTCCCATACTCCATTTTTATATATGGTTCATAAGCAGTCCTCTCCTTTCAGAAGCAGAACATGTATAATAGGCCTTCAACCCATTCTCTGGCCAGACTCTGTCAATCGTGGATCCTCAGTTCATTGTGGAGTCCATTATTTTTATTTTATGCATTTGTCAATTTTATATCCCACCCTTCCTCCCAAAAAGAAGCACAGGGCAGCTAGAAACATAAAATAATACATTAATCATAAAACATAAGAAAATTGTTTTGATTATCCTTAGTCAGGTCTTCTTACACATGGCAATTAAGAGTGCTATTTCCAGATCAAAATAGTAGGTATGTGCCAAGTATGAAAACCTTGCATCGGTGGAGTTTTGCAGATGAAGTTTAAATGCTTCTAGTGTTTCTTCATTAACTGTATTAAACCAAGACTGCCACAACCACTGCCTCCTCTATGATTTAACTTTTAAAATAAATCAGTACCACTCCCTTAACAATGATCAGTCACATATATAAAAACTTCTAAACCTACGCAACAGGAATGGTTCACTTAAGTTCTCAATGGTGATCTTTTACAACAGCCAGGATTTCCCCCAGCCATCTGATGAAAAAAGAGAGAAAGCTATTCCCTTTTCACACAGGGGCATTACTACCAACAGGTACCAAAGCAGAAAGGATGGCAGCAGTACAGACTTTTTAAACACCAACATGCTCCAAGTAAGGGCAAGCCACCTGTGGTGGCCCTCAAACCTAATTTTATGCATATAAGCAAGATGCATTAATTTTAATTTTAATTAATTTTTAATTAATTTAAGAATTTTTGGCTTGAACTCAATGATGTCAGGCATGCAAGAACCAACTGTCTGTATTCTAAAAGCCAGACTCCCAACTACTGTACTTGCCTAATCAGGGGGCCACATCCACACCAGATCTTTATTTCACTTGAAACAGTCATGGCTTCCCCCAAAGGATCATGGGAAGTATAGTTTGTGAAGGGTGCTGAGACTCCTATTCCCCTGACAGAGCTACAGTGACCAGAGTGGTTTAACAGTCAGCCGCTCTGATTGAAGCTCTGTGAGTGGAACAGGGCATCTCCTAGCAACTCTCAGCACTCTTCACTAACTACACTTCCCAGGATTCTTTGGGAGAAGCCATGACTACCTAAAATGAAATAACAGTCTGGTGTGGATGTGGCCAGGGAGAGCTTTGGTTTAAATCTGGGTGGGAGGTGACATGTGCCTGCTGTAGAATAAAAAAAAAAGGGGGGGGGAACCCTGGAAAAAGAATGATACTGTTCAGTTTTCCTTTTGAAAAGGAAAGGGGCTTCCACTTTGCCCATTGCCCACCCACCCAATCCCCTCCCCTTCCTGCCCTCCTCCTCCCCCTCCCCTCCCCCAGGTCAGTTTCACCTATCCTAAATCCCACTGAACTCAAAATGCATGCAAACGATCAAACCTGCCCTCCCCTCCTCCCCCTCCTTCTTGCCCTTCCCTCTCCCTTCTCCATCCCCTTCCAATCCCCTCCTCCCCCTGGCCTCCCCCTCCCCCCTCCCCCCTCCCCCTCCCCAATGGTCAATTTTACCTATCCTAGGACTACGACCTGGGAGACCAGGGTTCAAATCCCCACACAGCCATGAAGCTCACTGGGTGACCTTGGGTCAGACACTGCCTCTCAGCCTCAGAGGAAGGCAATGGGAAACCACCTCTGAATACCACTTACCACAAAAACCCTATTCATAGGGTCGCCATAAGTCAGAATCAACTTGAAGGCAGTCCATTTCATTTTCAAGCATGATTGCATGGGAGTAAATCCCATTGAACTCAATAAGTATGCAAATGATCAGACCTGCCCTCCCTCCCTCCTCCCTCCCATCACCTCCCTTTGCCCCTCCCCTCCCCCTTCCTTCACCCCTCCCTCTCCTCTTCCAATCCCCTCCTTCCCCCATCTTCCTTCCCTCTACTCTCCCCCCTCTTCCCCCATGGTCAGTTCTACCTATCCTAGCCATGATTGCACAGGAGTAAATCCCATTAAACTCAATAAGGATGCAAATGATCAGACCTGCCTTTCCCTTCCTCCCCGTCCTCTCCCTTCCTCTTCTCCTCCCCTCTTCCTTCTCCCTCCTCCCCTGGCCACTCTAGGCTTCCCTTCTCATGATCAGTTTTACTCATCCTAAGCATGATTGCAGGGGAGTAAATTCCACTGAACTCAATAAGCAGGCAAATGATCAATCCATTCTCAGCAAACTTGCACAGGATCCCATTTCTTACCTCCCGAACTAAAAAGGAGGGAAATTCACTAATAGGCAAAAAACTTTGTGGTTTAAGAACGTACCTATAGCGAACAGATATTTCTATCAAACTTTAAAAAGCAGGGAAATTGGGCAGCTATAGTGAATGCACCAGGGGAGCAGGAGACCTGACCTCCTCTCTGAGATATTGTACTGCCCTACAAATTGGTCAAAACGCAAACACAATTTGGGTTGGTCTTTCACAGTCCCATCTACTTCCTGTGTAGCTTGGAAGAATTTGGTAATATGTGCCTCTAGTCCTATGAACACTTGCTTGGGTGTAAGCCTCGTTGATCTTAATCGGACTTACTTCCTAGCTTAGGGTGCATAGTGTAATATGTTTGGGTTCGATATATAGAGCCAACAGTTAACAAGGTAGATTTATTAAGTAGTAGATACAACAACACCGTGTTTTCCCTTCAAGCTCCTCCAGTCAGCCAGGCTCCACCCCCTCACCCCATTCTTCAGGGATCATCTCTATACTCCCATCCCAATGTTTCTTGTATGGAAACATCTCTAAATTACTACAATCACTACATCTTTCCTTTTCTCAACCAAAGTAGGAAACACCAACAGACAAACAAGAACTAAATTCTGTAGAGGAGACGTTACTAGCACATCTAGAGTGAGTCTTTACCACACACTTCCCTGTTTTATCCCAGGCTTCTCAGCAAGTTTCTTTACATCTCTGTGGAGCTCTCACCTTCCTTTCTGACCACCAAGGCATCTCATATTCCTTCACCTTATCTTCCATAATGTCATTGTGGGGAACCACTTGTTTTCTTTCTGCCCCTTGTGAACATACAAGAGATATTGATGTAGAGTCTGTCCCATTTCCAACTGCTGGAATATCTGGATCACTCTTTGGGAGCGCTAGGAGATCCCGACAATTACGTCAAAAAGTCTCTCCTTGAGTTGTCTGAACTGAATAGGATCGTGGGTGCACTAGCTGTTGGACTGTGATCCCAGAGATTGGAGGTGTAATTTCGCAAGCACACTTTGTCACCTGGTTTCAGTCCAGGGAGCTCCTTTGCTCTTTTGTCAAAATACTGTTTAGTGTAGAGCATATCCTTCTTCCCATGAGTAACTGTGCTGGAGACCAGCCGTAGTCCAATGGTGTACTGCAGTAAGCCAGTAAAGCCTTATATAAATCTCCACTACTGTCAGCTGCCTTTTTCATCAGGTTTTTAAGTGTTTGGATGGACTTTTCCACAAGGCCATTGGACTGGGGGATAATGGGGACTGGATGTACTGTGACGGAAGTCCCAATCCTTTGCAAATTGCTTAAACTCCGAACTGGAAAACTGAGGCGCACTGTCACTAAAAAGTTCACATTCTATTCCATGTCTTGCAAACACTGCTTTCAGGCTGGCTATTACTGATGCACTGCTTGTACCATTCAGATTGCAGATCTCTGGATACAGAGAGTAATAATCAGTAACTATCAAGTATGCATGTGAATTCCAAATAAAGAGATCAGTGCCTACCTACTCATATGCCCTCTGTGGAACAAGGTGTGGATGCAGAGGTTCCATCTGCTGGGATGGCTGGAACTTTAAACAAGTGAAACAGTTTGCTACTGTGTTAGCAATATCCTGATTGATCCGTGGCCAATACATTGCCTCCTGTGCCCTCTTCTTACATTTTTCAATTTCAAGATGATCTTCATGCATCTTTTTGAGCATTTCATGCTGGAGGGTCCTTGGAATCACTACCTTGCTGCCTTTGAAAATCAGCCCATCTATCACTGAGAGGTCATGCCTGCAGTTCCAGTACTCCCATAGGCTTGGATCACAGCTGCTGCGGTCCTGTGGCCAACAGGTATATGCTTTTTCAGGAGGCACATGGCATCATCGTTCTGTTTCTGCTAAAATTTGCTGTAATTTCCTATCAGCTATTGGAAGTGACTGTACTATCAGGTCTACATATGTCTGCACCTCCATATCTGAAATATGCTCTGGGTACAATGAAGGTTGCATTGCCCTGGACAGTGCATCTGCTGTAAACATCAATTTGCCTGGTGTGTAGGACACTATCAAGTCATATTTTTGTAATTTGAGCATCATCCTTTGGATTCTCAAAGTACAATCATCTAATGGCTTTTCAAAAAATGCTATCTGAGGGTTATGGTCAGTTTCTACTTGCACTTTTTGTCCATCGATAAACTGGTGGAATCTCTGGCAAGCAAACAAGACACCTAGCAGCTCTTTTTCATATGCATAGCTGGTTTCTGCCTAAGTCAATGCCTTAGATGCATACGCCACTGACTGCCAGTTACCGCCATGGTACTGCATAATCACTGCACCCAGCCAGACTGTGAGGCATCTGAAGAAATCTTGAATGACTTACCAGGATCACAGAACTTTAACACAGGGGCTCTGCTAAGTTCCTTTTTCAAGATGGCCCATGCTTCCTCCTGTGGTGCATCCCAGTAGCACTCATGTTTGTGTTCAAGAAGTGTCCCGAGGGGTATTGCTTTAGATGACAAATTCAGTATAAATTTCCCAAGGTAATTAACCATCCCCAGGAATCGATGTACATCTTTCTTAGATTGGGGCCATGGCATCATTTCAATAGCCTCAACCTTTCTCTTGTCAGGTTTTACTCCCTCTGTAGATATCACATCTCCCAAAAATGTCAGTTCAGTGACTCCAAATACACATTTTTCTTTATTTAATTTCAGATTTGCTACTTTTGTTGCACCTAAGACCTTCCGAAGCCGCAGATCATGTTCAGCTTTGATAGAACCCCACACAACGATATCATCCACTGAGGTGTCAATTCCATCAATGTGCTCGTATAACGTGTGTATGGTTCTATAGCACACTTCAGGTGCTGAAGCCACACCAAATGGGAGCCATAGAAAGCGATACCTCCCAAAGGGGGTATTGAGCGTGCAGAGCTTAGAACTGTCCTCTGTGAGGAGGCATCAAGTTTGCTGAAAATGCAAGCATTTGCAAATTGTGCCATGATTTCCTCCCTAGTGGGTAGTTTGAAATGCTCCCTCTTTATAGCTTTGTTAAGGCTTCTGGGATCAAGACAAACCCGTAACTTGCCATTAGGTTTCTCTATAATAACTAGAGAGCTCACCCATTCTGTGGCTTCCTCGATCTTCTCAATGACCTGTAAAGCCTCCATCCTTGATAGCTCCTCTCTGAGTTTGTCATGAAGTACAAAAGGCACTTTTCTGCATGGATGGATCACTGGGGAAACTGATTTATTTATCTGGATTGTATGTTCACCTGGTAAACAGCCAAGTCCTTCAAATATATTGTGATAACTCAAAGCAATGTCTCATATTCCTGTTCCCCATTGGCTTGCATGGCCAGTACCCGTTTAATCAGATGAAGCTTCTCACATGCTGCGAAACCCAGAACTGAAGTCACCTGTTTAGGAACTATATAATAAATGCCAGGTTGTACACATGGTCTTTGTATCCGATGCTGGCAATAATGTCCCTTTACCGATATCTTCACTCCAGAATACCCAGTTAGTTTAATACTTGTTGGATGTATTTTTGGCCTGACTTGGAGTCTTTCATAATCCTCTTCAGGCAACCCCTGAGCACCTGTATCGAGCTCATTGTTCCTTGTACTTCTTTCTATCCGATTCCACTACATCCACAAATAACTGTTCCTCCTGCATCTGCTCAACAGCATGCACTTGGGATTTCAGGACTTGTGACCTGCAACATTTTGCGAAGTGGTTGTGCGAAGTGGTTGTGTTTGCCACAGTTGTAACAGCCCTACCCAAATGCAACACACTGTTTCTGACCATGCTGCCTGCCAGTTTCTGCAAGCTTGGCTTTCCTTTCCTAGGTGGCTGCTGCACTCTCTGATCTGGCTTCTGCTGTCCCTGTTGCTGCTTGCTTAGTACACAGTCTCTTCAGCTGGCCTCAGTTCTTTTGCTTGGGCTCTCACTACTCTTCTTATGTTCTTATGTACCTCTGCTGCTCTACATATTTTCAGAGTTTTTTCTAGTGTGAGATCTTCTACATGCAACAGCCTTTCCCTTATTGCGTTCTCCCTAATGCCACAAATAATCCTGTCTCTGATCAGAGAGTCTGTTAGGATCCCAAAAGCACAGATCTTGCTAAGGGTTTTCAGCTCTGTAGCATATTGCTCTATGCTTTCATCCATTTTCTGCATTCACGTAAAGAACCTATGCCTTTCAAAGGTTCCATTCTTTCTGGGTATACAATATTCCTCAAATTTTGCCATTACTGCACTGAACTTATTTTCTCCCTCTGCAAACTGGAAGTTATTGTAACTCTCCAATGCTTCCTCCCCCACCACATGTAACAGTATTGATGATTTCACTATATCAGGATTCCCTTCAGCCCCTGTGGCTGCCAGATAAGAGTCCAAATCTTTGCTTGAGTTTTCTCCAGTTTTCTGCAATATTTCCAGACATTTTCAGGCTTGATGGAGGTTATAAAAGTTCCATAATGAGCTTTGTGCTGAGGAAGCTAGTGGCTCTTCTGCTGTTAAATTTAGACCAGGCCTCAGGCCTCTGGGTGGGGTCCTTCTTTCCTACAGCACTCAGCTGCCCCAAGACAGGAGAAAGCTACACACTGCTACAGAAACCTTGTAGCTTCCACTTCTGACACCATGTAATAAGTTTGGGTTCGATATGTAGAGCCAACAGTTAACAAGGTAGTTTTATTAAGCAGTAGATGCAACAACACGTTTCCCCCTCAAGCTCCTCCAGTCAGCCAGGCTCCACCCCCTCACCCCATTCTTCAGGGATGATATCTAAATTTGCATCCCAATGTTTCTTTTAAGGAAATGTCTTTAAATTGCTACAATCACTACACTTTGCCACTTTGTACCTAGAACTGCAGTCTACAGATCTAATAGTATTCTCAACATGCTGACAAAATAACAATTTCTAAGCTTTTAAAGGTATGACAGTTAAAAACTATAACAAAGTCAATATAGGTTTGTAGTAAATTATGCCATGTATTCCTAAAATGAAATATAGGTTAGGAGGATGCACCAGACATTCCTAAAAGTACCAGACAAATTCATCATTACAGCAAGACCACCTTCTTCAAATCATAAAGACAATGTTAAATGTCCAGATGTAATAGATTCACTAAGTTAACAAAGATAATCAGCTAATGATTTATGACTCCTGCTTTTTTCTAGGTAAAGGTAAAGGTGTCCCCGCACTTGTAGTGTGAGTTGTTTCCGACTCTTAGGGTGACGTCTTGCGACGTTTACTAGGCAGACCGTATATATGGGTGGGATTGCCAGTTCCTTCCCCAGCCTTTCTTTGCCCCCCAGCATATGCCGGGTACTCATTTTACCGACCACGGATGGGTTAAAGGCTGAGTGGACCTCGACCCCTTTTACCGGAGATTTGACTTCCTTCTTCCATTGAAATCAAACTCTGGCCGTGAGCAGAGCTTCGGCTGCGTTACCGCCGCTTACCACTCTGCGCCACGGAGGGAATTAAATCTAAAATGTTGCATACTAGCATAGACAGATAACAATCTACCCTTCTGTAAAAGCAAGTGCTAGTTTATTACATTTAAGAAACTGGATATAAAGCCTAATTCTCTTTTCTAAACTTTGGTAAGGAGGAGATTGGATATTGAAAACAAGTAATCTAATACATGATTTTGTTTATGGAGAGTCTGCACAGGACTTGCACTATGTGGAAATTGTCTCAAGACTGAAGTGCTAGTTAGATATTTGGATGATTTGAACAATCTTGCCATTGGCATTCAGCTTGCGACAAGGAATTAAATATGAAGTATCAGCTTTAATCGACTTAACTTCCATGACTTTCATTAAACCAGTGTTCTGACATAAAAAGACCAGCAAGTATTGCTGTAAGATGTATGCATGAGAGGCCACCCCGATGAGGTAAGTTGCTTACACTCAAGAGACCTACGCAGTGATTAAATTAGGGTAAGTGTCTGTATGTCCATAATGCCCCTGAATTTGAGAAAAGTTTGAAGAAAGATAGTAATTGCCCTTTACTTAAATGCCACATTATTATTATTAATAATAATTATAGTAACAATAATTATTAATATTAATTACATTTATACACCACCTTTCCTCCAAGGAGCTCAAAGTGGTGTACATGATTTACCGCTCTCCATTTTATCCTCACAACAACCCTATGAGGTAGGTAAGGCTGAAAGAAGATGACTGACCCAAGGTCACCCAGTAAGCTTCATGGCCAAGTGGGGATTTGCTGCCCTGCACTCCTGCTAGAAATAAGGGCGGGATATAAATAAAATAATAAATAAATAAATAATAGTCTCCCAGGTCCCAGTCCAACTCTCTAACTACTACACCCCACTGACTCTTACATCACTTCATAAGGTTTACACAGTTTGCTAGGACACTTAAGGTTTGCAGACATAGCTTGAATCACAGGGTTTTTTTTTTTTTTTTAGAAAAAGTACTGAACCCATGGGGGGCGGGAATTAAGAAAACTCTGTATATGCGATAGTTGTCAACCCTGAGTTTCATGTTTGTAAAAATATTAAATAAGAAGTGTATTATATAAAATAAATTCTACTTTCTTTACAGGGCAATTCGCTGATCCACACTGTGGAGGGGGGTTAGGATGTAACTGAGGTTTCTTTTCACCTGGCTCAACCAAGCTCTGCCAGCAAGTGGGGCGGGGGAGGATCCTGTTGTCAGAATTCAATAACATGGATATTGACAGGGTACTGCTTACAGGAACACCATCAGCAGTAGGCTGTGTAAGGCCCCAAAATGGGGTGGAATGGCGGGGGTGGGTGGGTGAAGGGAGCAGAGGTGGTCTGAGCCCTGGCCAAAGATTTGCTGCATCATAAGCTGGTCTAGCAGTTAGAGAGGAGCCTGATCGAGGCCTCCCTGTTGTGCCAGTCTGGAGCTGGCACAGCAAATATCAATGCACCCTCACCTTCCTCCCTGGCCAGTGCAAGTGGCAGGGCTTCAGATGCAGTGGTAGCTCCTCTATTCCATTCAGCCCTGCTGCTCCCTGACCAGGAGTTAGGGTTGCTCCCTTTGTTTTTAGCATAAATAAATAAAACAGAGGTGGAATTGCAAGCAGTAGTATGTAAACATATTGTTTTGCTAGTTGGCAAATAACAAAAATAACTATTGTATTGAAACAAGAACAAAAACATTTCTATCTGGGCTTCAAAATAGCACAAAGCAATATTTATAACCCAAACCTTACTTTATGAATTTATGAATATTAAGCACCTCCTCATTTTATCCTTTCAACAACTCCATGAGGTAGGTTGGACTAAGAGATAGTGATTGGCCCAAGGCCATCCTGGGAACTTCATGGCAAGGTGGGGACTTGAACCTGGGTCTTCCCACTCTTTATCCAAATACTTTTACCCAGCCTCTCCCAACCTTTCGTTCCTTAGATGCTGCTGGACTACAGTTCCCATAATTCCTGACCATTGGCCATTCTGGCTGGGGCTGATGGGAGTTGTAATTCAGCAACATCTGGGGACGCAAAGGTTGGGAGAGGCTGCTCTGACCACTACATTTCATAGTAACTATGACTTGTTAGAAAGCATTTTCAGGGAATGAAAGGAATTAGTAGCAACTTCAGTAAGTATGTTCCTGATAAATAAATTTGAAATCAGGGTCAAAATAAAAATATGTTTTAGTTTGTTAAAGAGACAGACAGGGAGAGAGACACAGAGAGAATCTTTTTCTCAGTTTGCTTCTACTTACGAGGCAGTGTTTACATTAGGGCTGAAAGGTTTAACACATTTAAAGAAAAACCAACTAAACCTCTAACCACAGAAATGCTAAGCAACCCACCCCCAATAATTGTCCTGGATACAGTTCAAGGCAAACTGCTGAACTACAAACTCACTGGCTTAGACAGAACAGTAACCTGTGTGAGTAGAAAACATTTCTGCTTGTTCAAGTTTTATTTTTCTATTCCCGATTTCCACAGACACTTGTGTCCCGTCCCCCCTGCCATGACTCCTGTCACACAGTTGCATGAACAGGAAGTAGAGAAAAACCTTGTTTTCTGAGCTGAAGTCTACTCATAATTTGTAGGACCCAACTCAGTTATTCCCTGTACCTTGCTGTCCATGCAATATTAAGTTACTGCATAGCAGAACTTCAAATCATTAGAATCTATTTTAATTAAATTATTTATTTAAAATAAATAAAAATTTATTTAGAAAGCATTTATAAACGATTTAATAAAAAAATAAGCTGTGCACATAAAATATAAAATTATTGATAATACACAGATAGAATTAGCAAAGCTTTAAAAAAGTGACTAAGAATAATAATACATAACTAAATTATATTGTAATTGACTAACATCCAGAGCAGCTGTCATGCAGGTCTGTGTCACAGCCTTGTGACATCTTAAAGACTAACATTTATTGCGGCATAAGCTTTTGTAGGCTACGGTCAACTCACAGAGTCCTCACTGCTATTGGGAGCAATTTAAAGCAATGTCCATTTGGCAGGTATTGCAAATGCATTGGCCACTAACAAATGGGAGGTGTGCATGTAATAGCTATGCCTTATAATTATGAGGGGGAAACCAGAAACAAGAAGACAGAGTTCTACTTCACAGATTTTTCAAAATTTCAAATAACTGTTTGGATCTAAAGCTTCTGCTAGTGGAATTTTGCTCATGGAATGTTGCTGCTGCTGGAAGAGGCAGAGGGTGGTGGGAATGATTCTCACCGATTCGTCTTTCCTCTTGCAGCACCCTGTAAAACTTCCCTGGGGGGTTGAGTAACTGTCCAGAACAGTGTAGGAGACGGAGGACTTCAGGGACAGATAAGGGGGAAATTGCCTCTCCTGTTTTCCTCTAGTGGGAATTTCTGAGCTGCCATCCTAACCCCAAATACATGGGAGTATGCCCCAGAGAATTAAATAGACATGGTTAGGATTGCACTGTAAGATGGCTAGCAAACGACAAATAAAACAACTTTTAAAAGTTTACATAAAGTACCAATTAAAAACTAATACCAAAAATAAAACAGCATATAAAAAAATAAAAGCAGCCATAAAACAAAACAATTAAAATTATTATAAAAGAGAAAATAAAAAATGTATTCACCTGTCAGTTTTGTGCCAGTGAATTCAGTGCCATCTGAGGGTCTCTGGACAACACAACCAGGGCACCATACCTGAGAAGGCCTATCTCTGGTTGCCACTCACGTCATTTTTGCAGGTGACAACACCCACAGAAGAGCCTCTGAAGTTGATCTTAATGAGCGTGCAAGCTCTATGTATCCTTCAGATACAGCATATTAACTGGATCACTGAAGAAGCAATGGGAATAAATAGACCAGCAAAGGCTTTGTGCATAGATGCAAATGTATCCCCATATGTTCAGGCAAAGAAAAATTTCGATCATAAACAAAATAGAGACATGGCAGATCCTGTGGCAGTCAGAAAATCCATCTGTGGTCTAATCCTGTGACAAAATAACCTAGCAACAATCCCAGTGCAACCAACACTAGAGTTTGCCAAAGTAGCAAATATATCTTATAATAGATATCCTTGACATATATCATAAGGGCCGTTTTAAGAGGAAATAGAAGAATAACAGGATGTGCAGTTTGATAAGGCCAGTCATTCATAAAAAAACCTATACTAATTAATGCAGGACTATTTGTAGTCATCATAGGACTTCCCACTGATGACTGTGTGGCTCATACTATCTGAATTCTTTCAAAGGCAATTCCAACACAAACTTCAAAACTAAGATACTCTGAATCAATCATGTTTGCTTGCACTGTACTAAACGTGGAACTTTTGCCTCTTCCTAATAGTCCCAGAAAAGACTTAACACTTTTGACATTTTTTAAAGAAAATCTGTTAGTTACTCAGAACAATCAGGACTTGGTAAACATTACTACTGAATTTCATATTAGGCAGGTGTAACACATTTTAAATTTAACCACACACTTATGGTGCTTAAGGGGAACCCCAGAACAAATTTTAGTCAATTTTAGCATGATCCCAGTGCATGCTAAATGCTTTCACCATTTTGAAAAACAAACTACTTTTTCCATCTTCCACTCTGTTAAGGGATGGTAGGGCATTAGTTTACATTTAAATCTTGGATCCAGAGTTAAAAATTCAAAGAAAATGAAATGTTTTAGAGAGCATGCCAGAGGAATTTCTCCAATTTTCCCCATAGATTTATCACTTAAAATTTGATGCTTGTCTTAAACCAAGGGGTTCATAGCTATGCTGGTCACATAGAATGGGAAGTTATTTAGGTGAAATTATATTATTTCTCTGGCACTGTATAGTTTCACTGGAAAGCAAGTTGCTCAAAAGGGTTTGCAAAGCTCTGAATTGTGTAAGATCCTACTTACAGCCTAAGTATAAACTGAAACTTGTAGCTTTCAAAATGTTACATGACCAAACATGATTTTTTTTGGCCTGACTTGCTTTTTTGGGTACTAATTATTTTTGGTACTAGCTAACAAATGTTTTGAGAATTGCCTGTCCTAGTGACATCTTGGCTTCTAAAGAGGCATTACAACAATTTCTGTTTCCTCTGAAATTATGAACCACAAATAGCAAAAGAGCTGGAAATTCTACACAAGGACACTATCCAAACTGTGCCAACTATGCACAGTTTAAATGAATGCTTGTGAGAGAATAATGCTTTGATAGAGTGCACCACAGATTAGCAGAATCTTGCCCAAAGATAATGCTATTTCATTATGACAGCAAATATTTAGTAATTTTCCAGCCATCACCCCATTTTTAGAATATATTGAGCTGTTCTAAAGGCACTGTTCAGATGACTGTATCTCAACATGTTGTTGTTTATTTGAACAGATTGCTTGAATTTTATCATTCACTTGAAAAATATATTTAGTATTAAAATTTTAAAAAAACCCATACATTTGGGAAGTTACAGGCTAGTTCCTTTGGTTCAGAGTCCTTTTTTTGTGTTATCTGAAAATACACTACCTGAAGCAAAAGCACACAAAATAAATCAGCTGAGCAGAAGCAGATGGGGATGGTGTGATCTTATTAGCACCAAGCAAGTCCTGTATACATCTGTGAACTGCATACGATTACAAATGGGATTCCCAGAAGTATTAGGAAAAGCAGTGATCTAGCAACTACAGTCATTATAATTGCAGCAGGGTTCACGTTGGTCTTCCCCATGCACTGCATTCTGCGTTAGCTTGCTATGTCACTGTGCCTGCTATCCTATTTTGCATTTTTGTAATAAGAATTTATTACAAATACATAAAACAGCATTTTAAAGTACTACAGGAGAGAATGGATGATGTGGTTTAAAAGAGGCAGACTTATAATTAAACAAACTAGAAATAGAATGGTCAAGTATCACTGAATTATAGACTGGCTTTGGTACCAAACATTTTATCTATAGCCTCACCAATATATGCAGTTTATGACAGCAAAACAATGGATAGGAACTTATTTAGATTATTGCGAGTTGTTTAGTAGTAAGCATGTCCTAACCATTAAAATTAAACATAACCTTCAAGAAGGACTGAGTTACTCTGCCCCCTCAGTGAGCTACATCCAAAGGTTCCCTTCCCCTGGAAAAGGGACCTCTGCCTAGAAATGTAAAATGACCAAGTATGTTGATGCTTTGGGAAAAGAACCTGTTTTTTTTCTGGTTATTATTTTGGGATAAATTGAAAACTATGCAGTACTTGTTTTTAAGTGCCTTTTACAGATCAAAAGTCTCTTTTTTACTTTAGGAACTTAAAATGTGTTATGTGTAACTTGGTTTGACATTAAATTATCATGTTTGGTATATTTAAAGCATAGTTTATTCAGACAATAATTACAAATTGAATTTACTTTTTAAAATGTTTAAGATTTTTGTTATGAATGGAGCTACAAGCTGCTGAACTATAAGGAAACTGGCATCTCTATGGTTTTGCCAGTTTATGAGCAGCAGGCAAAAAGCAATAAAAAACAGGATAAACCATCAATATTGTGTATTTTGAAAAGTATTCCATCTCCTCTAATCCTCCATAGTATCAAGCAGACATGAAGAACTCATTTCCATAGAAAGACTGAGAAAAAGAGTGGGCGGGGGAACCAAGACTCAATAAAGGCTACATGAACTTTAATCAGTCCCATTTTCTGAGCTATCACTATCACTTTCTGCTACTGATTCTTCATATTTCTCATGGACTTTGAAAAACTGAAGGTTTGTCAGGGTTGAATCAAACTTCGACATGCTTTTATAATTCACAGCCCTAATTTTTTTTGGGGGGGGGGAAGGCTTAAAAAAAAAAAGAACAGAAAAAGTTTTCCCCCCGGAATTTTCCCAGGCATTCATATCTCTACTCCTTCCCTCTGGAGAAGGGAACCGTTGGATGCAACTCAATATATACAATTAAAATCACATGCTTAAAAACTCCTAAGCAATATAAGCATTGTAAATGGCCAACATATTTGGAATCATTAATATTTAATAAAAGAAGGTTGTATCATCAGAAAGGTATTCAGTATTAATTAACTTGGACTCCTCTACCAAAAAGTTTCAAAATGTCTGTAAAAAAGGATAATGTTTACTAATGAAAATTAGTAGCATAGTTTTTGTTTTAAAAAATCCCTCAATTTTGCAATTAAAGAGAATTGTTATAAACTTGCTTACTGATGGCATTATACACCAATTAGATTAAGGAAAATGCTTAACCGTAATACTATGAAATTCTGGAGATGCACTGTCGAGTATGTGGTCTTATGGAACTATGACGGGGCTGCTCCAGAATAATTTTTGTTAAAGCTCTGGAAAGTACCCAAGAAAATACAGAAAATAATTTTATACTCTGCTAAAATGGGTCTTCTTATGGAGCACTGTTGATGGGCTAAAAATGAAAAAATTAACAGGAAATGGCAAATTGGTATCTAACAAGCATTTTCTTGACTTCTAAGATGCTCATTGCACAAAATGTGAGGACAATTAAGACATAAAGAGATGATTAAGATTTTGCAAGAATGGCTTCAGATAATTAGGGAAATCATAACATACAAGATTACCTGCACATGTTATAAGGAACACAGTGCAATCCTATATACATCTACTTAGAAGTTAGGACTCACTAAATTCAATGGGACTTTATTCCCATGTAAGTGTTTATTTTACTGCAGCCTAAGTGATATAAATGCTATTGATAGGTCAGGTTGGAATTTGCTCATTTGATATTGGAAAAACAGATACAAAAACATAATCGGTCCTATTAAAAAAAAACCCTCATAATCAAACTCATTTTTTTTAGGTACATTCCAGAAATAATATTGCAGCAAACCTTTGCCACATAGCATACACACAACAGGGAGTCCACAGCCAATTCTGGTGTGTTCTCATTAAGTGAACATCTTAATATACCGTATCATCATGCCCGAGCACGGCCAATGCATATAACAATTATATACATTTGCTGTAGTTTATGGTGAATTTGCATGCTGATGCTCTGCTCTTTTTGTTTTTATGTGATTTTATCTGCCTAATAAGCTGCTGTTTAGCATAACAGGCTTAAAACTTATTTTACATTTCAATAAAGAGTGCAATGCTTCTCCACAAAAACTCTTGCTACAATGAGCAACAAATTCTAATATATGTGATACAGATGGACCAGAAGCAACATTCAGTGAGATCAACTTGTGCTTCATTTAACTAAGTACAAGAAAGCAATTACACTGAAGCGGCTGGGTTCATACTTTCACTGAGTAACATGGGGGACCTAGTTGCTCAGGGATAGGCAGCCATAAGCACAAACAAGGTCTAGATACACATGTTCAATCAGAAACTGGCATAACTGACAATCCACATGATCCCAACACTTGCCCCAAATTGCAGTCAACTGTAACTTAAGACTTTATAGCATCTGATGCAAATAAACAAAATCTGAAATTCTAGAATACCATCTTGAAGCCAGGGCTGTCTGCAAACAACATTTTATTCTAGAATCAATGGAGACTGAGAACTTGTTTTTTTCAATGTAGTCCACACACAATCTAGATCTATTGCATATTTTTTGCTCCTGAAAACGCTTCTTGAGAAACTAGTTTCATTCCAAAAATAAAAGTTCATTGCAGATTGATTCTACATTACTCCAGTATGTCCATTTGAAAACAGATGTAGGCGGCCCTGGCAATTCGCACCTGCCCAAAGACACTGTGGGTAGGCATATGCCAAGATCATAATCAGCACTTCTTCATTTACTTGGGGCATGTGCAGGGAGGAAAAGGTGTGGATAAACTAATCAAGGGGAAGGTTTTCAAATGTGTACCAAGTAACCACACCCATCCTTGTGGACGGCAGGATCTAGAACCAATCTAGACTGAAAGCAGCATGTTGAGGACAAGTATGAACAATTCTGAATTGAGAAAAACTACATTTTTGTGCTACAAATCATCCATACTTTAAATAAATGGCATTTCAGAACTTTCCCAACACTGATTAGTGCTGCAACCCTGAACACACTTACCACCAGATGATTTGACCACAGCATATAGCCAAAATATGTTGAACATATGATGTTCAGTAAATGTCACATAAAAGTAATAAAAATGTAATGCATGATAAACACAGTGGCAAATGGTTAGTGTCAAGCAAAAATAGATTAACATGACAATGAAACCTATCTATCTCTAAATGATTTTTAAAAAGGCGTTTAAAGCAAAAAAAGAAAGAAAAAAAAGAAATGCCTTACTGTGAACTCTCTCTGGTCACCCTAGGAAACCAGCTGAACTTGCAGGTTGCAAAATTGGTGGCCTACTTTAATATGCCAATTAAAAGCCACATGTTGGTGGGGGCTAACTCTTCAGAAATTACTGAAGTATATAAGATACTTGACTGAAAATGTATTTATTTAGGACAAGAAGTAACAAGATCTCTAGCCCTTAAGGACAAATGAAAACATACTTGACAAGAATATTTACTACATGAACAAATTGTGTAAGAGGACTTGTGGACCTGCGATAAACAAGAAGTATATTATACTAGCTTCTCATCTTCAGGTTATATTTGTGGATTTCTCAATATGTGTCTCTTGCACATGAAGCATCATCTGGCTCGGCTTCCATGAAGCACTTCCACATAATTTTACTAATTATTAGTTGTACTCAACATTTACAGAAAAGGTGCCAGTAACATGCCACTGAAACTGATATAAAGTCATTGTAAATACCAAATACTGGGGTGAGCACCCATCAGGGTGCTATATATAATATATTAAAACACTTCTCATAATTTTATTTTTAGAACATTTTTATACCACTTAATCATTAGCATTTCTAATACTAATCAACATATTAAAAACATACAAGGGCAGCTTTGTGGCCTAACAGGCTTGTTTTCTAGAGAATTTGTACCCTATTAAAATTGCAGACACTACTACTTCTGCTGTTTCTGTCCATCTTCCATCGACAGCCCAATCATGCCCAATCAAGGGTTGCAAATCTGATTTTGTAATTTTATCAGGGTTTCCATCAGAACACTTTGCCTGCTATAGTTTAAGAGTGGGAAGCCTGTGGACCTCCAGATGTTATTGGACTCCAACTCCCATCAGCCGCAGCCAGCAAGGCCAGTGGTGAGGGATCACGGGAGTTGCAGTCCAACAACTTCTAGAGGGCCACAAATTTCCCACAGCTGGTATAGCACAGTGGGGAGGAGAGCATGGCTGGGAGTCCAGAGTCTGTGAGTTCAAATCCCCGCTTGTGTCTCCGTCAACTTAAGATCACCCCCACAGTGAGTGGCTCAGGGGTTACGTGTCCTGCCACCTGTGCAGCCGTGGGGAAGCTGCATAGTTCCAAGGAGCCCAGTTGTCCCCTAGCTGGCAGTTGCAGACAAGGAAGGGGCTGGCTTGTGCAGCTGTGGCAAGCTGAGCAGGCCCTAGCCAGCTGGGGAGGACTAGCCTCAGAGGGAAGCAATGGTAAACCCCCTCTGAATACCGCTTACCATGAAATCCCTGTTCATAGGGTCGCCATAAGGCGGTATTGACATGAAGGCAGTCCATTTCCATTTTTTCCACAAATTTCCCAGCCCTGCTATAGTCCTTTTTGACAGGCTGAAATCTGGTCATGTAAGGAAGACTTCCATAGCAGGTCCCTGCAGAAGCCTGAGGCTGCAGTAATCAGTTAAGAGGGGACAAAGGCTGCAGCATCAGATAATTAAAAAAAAAAAACACAGGGGGGGGGGCTCTGCCTCCCTGCTTGCTCTGCTCATCTTACTCATCAATCCCACCCCCTCAGGCACCCCTTCTCCCCTCGCCAACCCACTTGATTCATCTGTTCCTTCCCCACTGCTCCAAGCAGTCCCAGACAAACACTACCACTGCGCAGTGTACTTAGACTGCATGCTAGCCTCCTGCCTACCTGCCCAGACTGCTGTCGCCACCACCTTCCCTAAAGGAACTCTTCCGCCACCTAGGCTGCACACTGGCCTCTTGTGTGCCCATTCATCCAGGCCACCCGCTCTCTCAGCAAGGCTGCCACTGCAGCCTTGCCTGCGTGCATGGTGTGAGAGGTGTGTAGGTGGATAGGAGGAAGCGATCATGATAATCAGCAGTGCCACCTGTCTGTGGCACTGCAAACTGCAGTGTGACATGTACATTTTTATGTAGATAAAAACCCTTTAAACTGGCGACATAGAAGCTGCCTTATACCAAGACAGACTTTTGGTCCATCTAGCTCAGCACCATCTACAATGACAGGGACTCTCCAGGGTTTCAGACAGGAGTCTTTCCCAGCCGTACCTGGAGACACCAGAGATTGAACCTGGGACTTTCTGTGTACAAAGCTATGTGATCTACTGCTAAGTGTAAAGGATTCCTTGGAGAAAGTAACTGCCCTTGGAGAACACATGCTTCACATTGCAAGTTTCCTAAACAAAAAACCACAACCTTCAGGCCTCAGTCTGAAGATTAAGTTTTCACTGGTAGGAGGTACAAGACTTCGTCCTGCCCAGGAGGGAGGTGGTGTTGTTGTTTTAAGGTGAGGGAGGCAACTTCTTTAAGATAAAGATTTTCCAGCAAACCTCACGTGCTCCCTTATATGTATAGGGAATATTTCATACACCAGTTGTCTTATTTTGGCACCCAACACAACCACAAGTAACACAAATAGTGTCTAAAAAGCAAGTGTTGGGGCTGACGGGCATGAAGGGAGTCAACTGTGAGCAAAATTGTAACTATACAAGAGAAAGCTAACATGTTGCCAAGTTGAAAGTATTTCTTCACATCTGCAAAACAAACAAGGCATCCAGGCACGTTTGCCCAGGTGCCTAGATATTTGGTGTTGGGAGCCTGCAAAAGGCAAAGCAATCCTCTTTTCTCCAAAAAAGGAGCTGAAGATGTACACTGGCAGCAAGAACACACAATGCAGTTACTGGCCTGTAAAGAGAGACTAGCCTGGCAACCAGTGCCAAGAAAGGATTGCCATCAGGTGACCCTGAAGGAGCTTTTGTAATCTGAAAGGAAACATGGTTCCCCACCATCCTGCTCAAACAAAACAGTCCTTCCAATGTGTTACACAATTGCCAACAGAGTTTTGTGTTTACAGACAGGTGAGTAATTATTCTTTATAGCATAGCAACTTTTGTTGGCTTATTGGCAATGATTCAATAAAGTCCTGATGAACAGGAGTGTGTCAGTGGTTGCTCTGCACTTGTGAATTCCATCCCCTTACAGCTTTCCAAATATCAAAAATGTAAAACAGTAGTGAATAAATAATTTGTTTTGGCTGCGTCTTCATCTTGTTAAGACCCTGACACATTTTTAAAATGTTACAATTTTGATGTAGAACAGGATAAAGTTCAAATAAGCTAACATCAAGCTCAGACTCAACTAACAGTTTGCACCATCTAAAACCCTGCATTGTGCCAAATAGTTCGGATGCTTTTAAAGCAACTTAGGTTATATGTTTTAATCAGATTCCTTGCTACCTTTATCTAGATCTCATTAGAACAAGGACGAATAGGTAGTTTAGGAGGAGAGAACAGTGTAAGCATGAATGCAGCTTTAGAACCACACTAATTAAACTTGTATGAGGAAGCCTGCAGTATTCTAGGTAAAGACCATGCTGGTTTTACATTCCCTGCTGAATTACCAAATCATTCTCCACCCACTTCTCTAGCCTGTCTGCAGCACATCCCTTCTCTTTCCTGTTGCATCAGGAAACTGCAAATTGAGAGGCTTCTGCAGGGTGCAGCTAAATTTACCACAGTGCAATGCAATAATCAAATGTATCCTTCCCCTATGGCATCAACTTCTTCTTTCCATTCAGTCAAGTACAAACCCCCAGACACATTTCCTTATGGAGAAAATATTCACGATTTTGGAAAAATATTCCTCCAGAAAAATGCTCTTTTGTTTGAGATTCTCTCTCTATAAAGTGAAAGCAGCTGCTTAAGAGAGCAAGACAGAGGCAGAGCCATACATGAAAACTTCCTTGACTTTTGTTAGGTATGGCTGTATTTCACCAGTGGTCACTCCTGTGAGGAGTGTTTACCTGATTACAGAGCAATAGCTGTACACAACATTGTGGTACACACATCCTTGCTTATTAGATACATCTTTCTAAGTACATTTGCACACATGTTAATATTCATGCCTTATAAAGTGTGAATAAAACAGTGTTAAAAATAGCCTTTCCCAACTTTTGGGTCCTCAGAGGTTGTTAGGCTACAACTCCCATCAGCCCCAGCCAGCATGGCCAATGGTCAGGAGTGATGGGAATTGGGGACCCAAAGGTTGGGAAAGGCTAGTCTAGAGTAAAGATATTTGAACAGATGCTCTTAGAAGACATCAACTGCAAGCTTCTACTGATCAGAACGGCAACTTACAAATCTACCTGAAACAGCAAGAATTTCAAACAAGGGAATTACTAACACGTTTTTAAAACATGTAAGCATGGATTGACAAAAACACCAAAACAAGAACATCACTATAACTTACTTCAAGTGTGCGCATGTAAGATCTATCATAGTTGTCCTGTCAAAGATGAAGAGATCCTTATCAGCATGTCTAAAGGCCTGATCTTGTCCAACATTTTGTTCTCTAAGAGGCCAACCTGATGCCTATGGGAAGTCCACAGAGTATGAGTACACAGGCATCAAGTTGGCCTCTTGGAGAACTTAAAAACAAAATGTCTAATATAATGGATGTTTCGCAAAACTGTAGCCAATACAGTAATAGCTCAGTTAACAAATCCTCCAGGAAAGAAGCTCCTTTTATCAAAGTCGTTTTTGAGTGCAGGGGGCTCCTTGTCTATTGACTGCGGCTGCTGTAGGCAGCTCTCTCATGCTTGGCTTGAATTGCACTCCTTGCCAGGTGGCACAGGTGCCTCTGCAATAAACAATGCTTTGGGTGCCCTGGAAGCACTGTTTACTGCAGACGCGTCTGCTCGAGTGTAGGAAAGGATGGCAGAGAAAGAGAGAGACCAAGCTCAGGATGGTGGTGGTGACTTGCTCTTTGCCTGCCTGCTCAAGTGTATGGAAAGGAGAACTGTGCTCAGAGCTTTAGATTGCTATAGCAGGATGCTACATGATAAAAGAAAAAAAGGCACGGCAGGCATCCCTGGATGCGTTTTGGAAGAAGTCATTAGGTGGTCTGTATGCAAGGGTTACTTGACCTGGTTGTTTCATTTTAGACATGCGTATTGTTAGTTTTGAATAAAAGGTTCGGTAAAAGATGTTGAACTGCTTTTTTTATTTGTGGTGTAGGAACCTAGCCCTATTCCTTCCATGTTATTCCTTTTGTACCAAAGTTTCTGTTAAAGAAGTAACGCCCAGGAAAGCAGGTACTTCGTTAACTGGGGTATTACTGTATTTCCATACCAACACTTCCCTTGGCACAGTTCTGGTTGTTCAGGTTTTTTTACTTTTGCATTAAGTCTTAAAGCCATTGTCAGTAAGAGTAGACAATAATGGGACAGATGGACCAAACAGTCTGATTTAATCTAAGGCAACTTCATTCATTCAGTGAAGATTCAGAACAATAATATGTTCAGAACTGTTCCTTAGAAAGAAAAATTGACAGAGAGAAACTACTCTGCACATCGTAAATTACCTACATTATATAGAAATGCAGGATAAAGCATGAAAACTACAAGTAGATAATGATGCATATATTTCGCTCCATGTTTACATGGGAAGCTGTAACTGGCCATAGCTTCCAGTGCAAAGTATGCCGTGTGCATATGCAGCAACAGATGCATGTGCAATTAATGCATATCCTGAGCAACATCATTCCATACCTAGAACTACTCAGTGTACAGGAAATCGATGTTTGAAGCATCTCTTACTCCCCAACTCTAATTTTTAATAGGATTATTCCTGAGTAAATTAGCCTTGGGCTGATGCCTAAAAAAGCTAATCCAGAAGGTGTTTGTATACGCGTGCTTTTACAAGTTCCAACCTAACTACAAAAATGTAAGAGTGTGCGGGGGGGGGGGAGGGGCTTTTAAATGTTTAGCTTCCTGCAAGTTACCAAGCTAAAATGGATCACAGAGTTGCTTCCCTTCCCTTGTACAAGGAGTTTTATGTTCCGGATCGATATGAAATATCCAATATCTAAAGCAAAATGTGTTTACTGAACATACGATCTATGCTCGTTAGAAAAAATATCAAAATTGAAGAAGGAACTTTACAAAGGTAAGAATGGCAAGCAGATGTGACACTTTGATGATGCTGTAATTTAAAAACAATTTTTTGAGAAACAAACATTAAATATTTTAAACTGGTATCCCAAAATAGTTTTTCATTGCTTCTATATGACAAAGCCAGTCTTCGGAATTTTAGCAAAATTTACAATTCAGGATACAAATTCTGTTGTGAACAGACCTGTAATCAACAGCTTTATATGTCAGCGGCTAAACAAGGCCAAGTGCTGAATCAGTGTTAAATTCCTCACATGCAGCTACGCCCAGTTAACCTGCTTTAAAGTAGCAAACTATGTAAATCTACTTATGCTGGTAAGATAAATATTACAGTCATCAAAAATGTAACAACATGCAGCAAGAATGGATGTTACTTGGCAAAGCTGACGTGGGGGGGGAATCAAACCTCACAAAACATGTTATCTTACAACCAACTTGTTTTCAGGCAGAATCTAAAGGCAAAAAAAAAGAAAAGACTGGGGTATTTTATCCCATCCACCTTCCTTTGTCACCTGCCTTCCTTCCCCCCTCCCCGCAAATATCTGTGTAAGGGGTGAAACTTCAGCACCTCTAATGGTTTTAAAAAATCTGTAGTCAAGTTTCTCCACCATCTCTGCAGATATCAACTGCATACAGAATGGACAGCGAACCTTGTTTTCTTAAATAAAGCTTAAATCAGTTTTTGCATTTTTCACATTTGTAATTCAAATACAAGGCCTACATCTGAGAAACTGCTCTCTGTCTCACAGTAACATTCACAAGAAGAGACAAAATTCCAGGCTAAATTTGCATTACCTGTGAAAACACCCCAATTCTCTATTCATATAGACTCAAGAGTCTCAAAGAAATGTTTCTGATTTACACAAAATGAGAAAGGAAATCAGACTATGTAAACAGTTTTCTAGCACTGTTTGATAAAAGGTACCTTTGGAAAGAGTTCAAATGGGATGATGCTCCTATTTTTGTTGGTAAAATACCCTTTCAATTTTTAATATTATCTAAAGGAAAGCATCAACTTTCAGAAACTTTTGTCTGGAAGATTACTGTTTAATCGTAACTGGATATTCTAGAAAAACAGAACATACGTGCATTTCAACTGCATTACATTGATAAGTATTAGGCACTGAGCTACCATTAACTTCAACAGCTTCTATAGTAGTTCTCACCAGAGCCAAAAAGAAGTATTTTAGTGTGCTCCATTCTGTCCCTGATGCAGGAAAATCCTGTTTAAACAGCTGACTTCCCAGATCAGTATTCACTGCTCATCATAACAGTAGAGTACAGGAAAAGATTAGGCACCACCTATCTCTTTCTCACCTGAAGAATAAAAAAAAGAGCTAGCTGACTGGCTTCCATGACTAACATAGAAGAGAAAAACAGAAAGAAGTACTGTATAGCAGATCTTTACTCAAAGTACTGTAATTACACATTCTTTTGTTAACATGAACAGGTTATTTAAAGCAGCAATAAGTTCATGCACATATGGAAGACACATGGGCATTTTTTCAACATTTTAGAATTGAAAGAATGTGCAATTTCTTTCTACTAAAGCTGACAGAAGATGTCTTTCTTTTGGCTTGTGCATTGTCCCTTCTCCATCTCTTCAGTGGGAGCCCACTGAACTGAATGGGATTTGCCTTCCAAGTAGACATGTATGGGACTGCACTGTAAGTTCTAGTAAAATTGTATCAAAGATTGTTTAATAGATTTTAGAATCCAGACTTGTAGAATGATAACCATATATGCTTTGTTTTTGTTAATTTGATTCCATTATTTGATTTATAAATAAAAGAAAAAGCTTCATGAAAAGTTTTGTTTCCTTTCTATTACTTGCCTATATATAATATGGCAAAAATGTGGGGATTTCATTTTAATGTATTTTTCAGCATTTTTCTAAATTAATTAAATAATCTGGAAAAAACACAGGGGGACCTATGTTGAAAATTTTAATACAGGCCATTTAATTTTCTAAAAGGTTTAGTACAATTTTAGTACAAATAAAATTGCATGTTAAAATCAGATTGCCAAGTCAACTTCACACAACTTTTTATCATATGGACTAATAAAGACATCAGCAAAAATGAGAAAATAAAAACCAGTTTGAGTGACCAAGAGACACAGTTGGCCCAAATTAAAATCAACAGGAGCTTATACAGGCGAGAATGCAGACACGCTCAGCCTTCCCTGTATGGGAAGTGTTTCACCAAAGAATGGCCTGATGCCAATAAAAGAAATCTTTGGTACTCAGGGTCTTAGGACCACATAATGACCACACATTCATTTATTCCTCTCTCCATTGAAAAAGAAGTCTGTTTGTTTTTCCGATTCAGTCAGCCCTTTTAGCTCTTTGAATTCAAGGAGTGCACTGTGAAAAGAAGAGCATCTTATCAGTGCGTTCCAGACCAGCAGGCCGACTCACATCCACATGCAAAACATACAGCCCTTCCAAGTAAAAGGCTTACCCTCTGTGCTCTCCACCTTTCATCACTAACACCCCATGGTGCCACTGACAAATCAATGTACACACAGAATCTAAAAAGTGCCTGGCTTCATTAACTAGCTTTTCAGATTTCAGCACCCCCAAGTATTTGTTTACATTTGTTTACTATTTGCAGAATGGTGCTGAAATGCTGTATCATCCATTTAGTATAGTTCTTTCTGAAAAGTGGGGTACCCAATAACTAAAAGTACTCACTAACTATGCTAACTAATATATTTACCAGGAATATTAACCAAAATAAATTAGTATTTTCAACATTCAAAATACATTATAAAATTAATAATATCCTCAAAGACTACCAAAGGGGGAATTAAAAAAATTAAATCTGTATTCCACAAAATCCTTAGAAGTATATATTATGTATTAACTATTCCTTCTCTACAATAAATTCAAAGAAATGCCAATTCTGTAGTATTACTTCAATAATAAAATATTTTAACCACTTGTATTTATTACATTGTAATAATCATCTCATTAAAGTCATCACAATCACCGATTCACTTCCAGGAAAAAGGCCCAACTCACCTCTCCAAGAAACCCACCAAATTTTATTTTCCAACCAAATTTCTTCCTGATCACTTCTAATACAGAACACCCACCCACCCACAATATAGCTTTGTAGAATGGGGCAAAGCCAAATTGAATGAAACACAATTTCTTTTTAATGAATAATATAGTGTTGAGAAGATGGCTGGAGAGAACACTTCCCATTGTCCTCTTATTTTTTAAAACAGTTTTAGGAGCATGGCCTACTATAATGTGCCTTTTTTGGTACAATTAAATCAACATGTCAGATTGAGGCAGGTTCATCATATTTATTAGAACCCAATTTTCCTAGTCTGAGACCAGGTGGAGAAGGCAGGGGAAAATAAATAAATAATCCCTTAACATATTTTAAACATTGTTCCCTAAGACTAAAGAATGGTAAAGGACATAGCTGCACACTTTTTAATTACATGTCTTCATTGAGCTTTTTACTAAAGAAAGGGATTCTTATCCCAAATGACTTTTAACTTGAGCCAACATTCCCAAAAAGTATGGGTCATCAAACCCCGTGACAGCAACATTTTTCGGTGGTGTTTTTTTAAGCATATAAGCGGAGTTGTTTTGCGTTAGGGATTCCGACTCCTCCTTGGCTGTTTCAGTAAAAACGGAAACGGTCGGCCTTAAAGTTTCGATTTCCAAATCATGTCGTCGTTTTCAAACAAAGCAAAACCCCAACTTGTTGCGGGAGCCCAGAGCCTGATCGTGAGCTCCTCCGGCTGCAGAGATACAACACTGTTGCACCTCCTCTTAACAAAGTTACCCAAGCGAGCAGGCACCTCCAGCCCAGCCTATTACAATGAGATAAGATGTCCTTTCTTAAATCTCCCGGGGAGGGGGGGGGAGGAGGATGTTAAAGAGGATCACACATGACACAAATTTGAGAGTAAAAGGCTGGAGACTGGGAAGGAGGAAAAAGAGACTATAACGAGGGGGGGGGGAGAGAGAGAGAGAAGAGAGACGTTTCTTTCACAGAATGTCCAAGAGCAAATCCCAGCTACTTCCAAGTCCCCACCCATCTTCCTCTCCCCGACACCTCCCCCGTCTCTTCCCCTCCCAAATCTACCCACCCACAAATATTGTAACTTGATTTCCCCTTTTTTCTTTTTACCTGCTTTCTGTAAGGAGGCCTGCCAGTGCCCGCAGAGTTACTGCTGCTATTGGGGAAAATCATTGCCCAGCCTAAGCCCGAGCTTCCCCTCCGGACGGGAAGCAACTTTTGAGGCAACTTGGCTGGCGCGCGATTCAGGGAGGCGGCTACTGGAAACTGCCTCTCCCTCCCCGGCTGCTGGGACTGGGCTCCTCTTCTCTTGCCGCTGGCTGGCTCGATGCCTCTTCCTCCGCCTCCACCCCCTTCTCCCTTGGCTGAGTCTCTCATGCAACGCTTCTGTCGTCCTCCTTCCCTTCTCTTGGGATCACCCGCGGCAGCAAAACCGACCTGAACCTATACAACTAGCCACCCAGACTGCCATAAAAGTCACTTCATTGATCTGTCTACTGTCCGCGTTGGTAGTGGCGACTTCTCCGGCAACAGAGTCGGTCCCACCTACTATCGGCCGCAACCACCGCCCAGAGAGAGAAACACACACAGAGGGCGCGCAAGCGGGCGGAGGGGGGGAAGAGGAACAGCCCAGCGTAGGCACTGTACCGTCTACACGCCTCCAGGCTGCGGCGGCGACGGTAAAATCTTGAGCTGTTGGCGCCGCTTGCCTTTGTTCCCGGAGGGGCGGGCTGCTCCCCCAAGTGTGCGGGGTTCTGCGTCTGCAGCAGGCGTCGGCCGCTCCCTTCCCCCCTCCCAGTCCCGTCGAATGGTTGCTTCTGGCTCCTGCATACCGCGCATTCCTCGGGGCAGCCAGTCAGTCGGCGCGCGCTCTCTCTGGGCTCCGTGTGCCCCAGCGGCGGCAGCACTGCGTTCTACGCCCCAGGCAAAGAGCACTCCGGAGGTGGGCAGGGGAGGCGGGAGAGCGAGCGTGTATGTATATATGTGATATATACACACACATATAAGTCCCCCGCCTACACCTTCATTTACCTCCTTTTGAAACAAAGAATCAATAACTTGGCAAAAGGACTTGCGCTCTTCATGTTGTAATATCACAGGAAGGGCTCCAAAGTATGTGTTTGTATTAGAGAGGGAAAGAAGACAGCCAAGCGAGCGCCCTTCAAACCTCTCATTGTGCTTTCAGAGGCGAGGCAGTGGGCGCGGAAGAACGCGCACCATTTTAGTTTCTTGGTTCAAGGAGTTGCGCCGTGTGCAGAGGCCCAACTGTGTCTCTTGGGGATGGCTCTTACCCTAGTGGCAGAATAGCGAATGTGCGTGCATAAAAACTTGACAGAGAACGCCAAAGCTTGTGCCAAAGCCTTGTGATCTCTAGTAATATGATCCCTCACACAGGCGCATACAGAGATTGTGAAACCGCTATTAAAGCGCCGAATCCCTTCTTCAAGTAAGTAGGTTCTTATTAACTACTACACAATTTTTTTTAAGTGACCCAATTTTGATATACAAAACTGCCCTGGATAGGGCTCGGGTGGCCAGCAACAGTCCAAAGATAAATAAATCTATACAGATACATTCGTTTTATTTCATTTTATGCTGTCTTGCTGTGGATTTGATTTGTTGAATGAATTAGATGATAGGGCAGAAGGAGAGGTATTCAGAAATCTAACTTAGAATGTGTTAGAACTTGGGAGTGGGGGGAGCTTAAAAATCTAAACCTTCCACATAAAAAATAACTCCAATAACAAGAATATATAAGAGCATGGGAGTGTCTGTAATGGCTACAAAATTGGATGCTTGGATTGCAGACAACCACTAATGTGAATAAGATTACTCTGGAAATTTCTGCTGAGTAAGGGCCATAGACTGCAGCCTTGGTTCTTTTCTTTTTTTTCTCAGGGGACTGACTATGGCTGCAAAGTCTACACGGAAACGTTACACAGCAAGATTACTTCTACTCCAGTACCAGAGTTTCAGCTTAGTAACCCTGCAGCCAGAAAGTCTTTCTAGTATGGGAACTTAGGAGGAAATCAGAGTTTAAAAGCCTATTGGCTTCAAGAGAGTAAAAGCTGCATCTCTGGCACCTGGCTCTATGCTTGTTTACTTGGAAGTTTACTCCCAATGGAGTTTGCACAGGAGTACAGCACTGGTTTTCAAAACTTGGCTAGATGAGCTGCTACATCTATGGACATCTAGGTTTGCTCATTCACCACTACCCTGCACTATTTCACAGCTGAGTAATTATACAAACTTCACGGTTTGACATCTTGGAAAGTGTCATCTCATTTGCCAGACAATTACTCTGTACAATGAAGAATCACAAACACTGGCAACTATATGTTTTGTCTCTGGTCCTACTGTCTGACCAGCTATCGGTGCAACTGAAACATGCCACAACTAAACCTCAAATATATGAAGAACTGCTAAATATGGAATATACACTTCTGTTCTAAAATAAAATTAAATTTGATCTTATGTATTGCATAATCTAGCTGCTTCTAAACAATGGCTACATACACATACTCATATGAAAAAGACTCCACATTTTAATTTTACTATAGTATCACATATATAGATGCCCTGAATCAGTAGACACATTTCCAGTGAGGAGGAAAAGAAAATGGGGTTTGCTGCTCACTCCTGAATAGTGCTGCATCAAAAATGTAAGATCCTGATGTCATGACTTCTTTTACTGTTCTGGCAAGTCAAACAATCCTTGCACATTAACATTACACTTACTAACCTTCACCATCAGCAGATGCAATATTTTGTACAGCTCTTATCACAGAAATAACCAAAAGCAAAAAAAAAGGATGGGGTCGAAACTAGTAAGTCTTCAGACTGAGTTAATCTGCATAATATTTAAAAGTAATTGGGGACAACATTAGTGAAACCTTTACCTATCTAATATTTGGAAGGATGATGTTACAAGAGGATTTAAATTGGTACTGGTGTTTAGAACTAATCCCACATGCTGCTACTGCTCTGACTTTGTAGATTACACAGCTCTAGTGCTGGGGTGCAAGGTTGTGACTGTGCACTACAAAATATTAAGACTATTTATTTTTAGGTTCATGCACATTTTTACTGAGTAGTAATATAAAATGCTTCCCCCCCTAATTGTTACAGGTGCATGCTTTGATTACCAATGTTTTGTAAGTCAAATTACAAAGGCAAGGCTGTAGCCTGTAGTGAATTCCTTCGGCACTTACACATTTGTTAAAAAATATCAGTGGATTGCTTTACTGGTTTTTCCTCTTCCTTTAAAAATGAACCAGTTGTAACCCATAACACAAAGGGGGAAAAGTGAAAAAAATTACACGCTTTGTGGCACATGACAGAATGCAACAAAATGATTTAGGGTACAATGCAACTTGCATTTGCACTAGGCTGGGGGAGTTGGATATGGCAGACCCCTGGCTGAGCTGGCAGGGTCCTGGCTTTGTCAACAGAAGCCCTCACCCCAGCTCAGCCATGGTTAAGCCAGGGAAGCCCAGTCTGGCAGAAGGGGTCCTGGTAGAAGGCCCAAAAAGGGGCATTCCAGGAGCATGTCAGAGGAGGGGGCAACTCATGCAACATCCAACTCCTGTTTGGAGCGCTCCTGCAGATCCCAGTCTGAGCCAATGATATGCTGAGAAAAAGGTCGGTCTAAGAAAAGAATTACAATGGAAGTCTATAGGGAATGCTTATTCCCCGGTAAGGGTATTCTTGAAAGTCAGCTTTTACTTTCCAGTCAGTACGCATGTCCCAGCTGAGCCCACATTCAGCTGGCTTAGCAACTCCTGAATGTGAAATGGATGCCATAGATTTTCCCACCAGCTCCTCTTCTACTGGCACCCCTTCCGCTGGTTTCCCATGAGTTGGATTGCTCTTCCCACTATGATGACATTAACAGTTATCTTGCATGTAGTTTCACATGTGTACAAACTTAGTTTAAATTTCACAAAGTTTGCTAAACATGCAAACCATTTATATGTGCTCTTACAAACTTATATTAAAAACCTTCAAGAATACACCCTCTTAATTTTTTATGCAAATTAAAAATATATTAGATTTATAACATTATTCATTGTGGCCTGCTTACAATATGATAGACTCTGTGGTCTCTGATAATAATAATAATAATAATAATAAATTTAATTTCTTCGTCGCCTATCTGGCCAATGGCCACTCTAGGCGACTTACAAAATTGTTAAAATACAATTAATAAAATACAGTAATACAATATAAAAAACAACACATCTGCAGCAACAATATTAAAACTGGGCAGGAGGCATTTCAGTTATAACAATTAACCCTCCCCGGATACCCCGAAGGCCTGCTGAAAGAGCCAGGTCTTTAAGGCTTTCCGAAACACATTTAGGGAAGAGGCGTGCCGGAGATCTTGTGGGAGGGAGTTCCAAAGAGTGGGGCCGCCACTGAGAATGCCCTCTCTCTTGTACCCGCCAATCTGGCTGTTTTTGTTGGCGGGATTGAGAGAAGGCCCTGTGTGGCCGATCTTGTCGGGCGGCATAATTGGTGGCGTTGAAGGCGCTCCGTGAGATAAACTGGGCTGTCAGTTCAATTTCTGATTACTGAAAATTCAGATATGTTGTTTTTATTGTATATTGAATTACTTTGTGGTTGTTTTGTACTGAATTGCTCTGTTGTGTATCACCTTGGTATTATTTTAATGACAGGTGGTATATAAAAATTTTAAATAAATAATAAATAAATAAAATAAAATAAAGCCCATTTAGCTGCTTTATGCTTTTCCGCTGTGTACAATTAGAATTTGGAGAAAGGCAACCATTTTATATATAATTCTAGGTATTTTTTTAAAGCTCCAGTCTCTGTAGTATCCAGATTCAATTACAGGAAATAAAGGATTATGGGAAATTCTGAAACGAATACTATGCTTCCCTTTGTGTCTCAGGTGGCTATTACTTCGAAGTCATGCATTCCATGGTTTAAGAAATCCTTATTTTCTACACATCCCAGTAAGACCTACTGGTTTTGAAATAAAACACTTTCATAAGTTATGTGTGGAAAAACATGCATTTGATTATATTCATATGTAAAAAAATGGAATGGATTAGGCTGCAGTCCTAACCCCATTGCCCTAGGTGTAAGCCCCACTGAATTCAATAGGACTTACTTCTCTAGAGATATGGTTAGGATTGCATTGTAAGAAAGTTAATATTTATACCACTAAGTTCCATATTAGTCATAATTTTGGTCAGATTACTATGATAGCATTATAACCACCACCATTTGTACCAGGTTATAGCAATTGTCTTCAATTGTTTTATTAAACTGAACTGATCTGGTTTTGTTAAAGCTTTCCAAGAACTGACAGTGGCATTTTGTGCAGTACAGTGGTAAATGGACTGATATTTCAGCATATGCATCAGTTTAAGGGAAGTGAAGAGAATTAAAAGGACCCCCATTAAGATGTTGTTCATTATTTCCTACATTTATTTTAAATTTAAAGGAGCATTTGCCAATATAGGTCTTATCTTTAGTATGACAACAGAGAGAGAGAAACAAAGTTGTTAATACATACAATGCATAAATCCAATACATACAGCCCATTCCTATTCATGGAAGTAAATTTCATTAAGTTGTGGTATTTACTTTCAGCTAGGTGTGCACAGGATTACTACCTCAGCTTCAGTCCTATGCAGACTTAACTTGGAATAGGACCTATTGACATTATAGGGTCTTCTGAATAATATAGACTGGATCCAGAGAAACACCCTATCATGGAAGATGCCTCTGTCCAATTTTTGGTGATTTCCACTTTCCCTCCAAGCCTCCTGAGCCACAGCCAACTCCATTTAGTCAGCAGGGTCCCCTGGCCCTTAGGAGAGCCTCTTCAGCAGGGAGGAAGGGGTGGGAACTCCCTAAAAGGCATTTTGCTGGCTAAAGCTAATTTATAAACAATTTGCAATTTCTTTTTCTAGTAATGCATGCTTGTTTAGTTATATGTCATTGATCAAGAGAATTTGGAGCTGAACATGTTGAACTGGTGAACAGTTTAGTAAGTATTCAACATGCAGGGTGCTAGATTTCTTAGGGGGGTGGAGATGGGGAAACTAGAAAGCAAAGCATCTGGGTGTTAGTACATAAATTCTTAAAAGATAGACATTAGGATAGTTTTTATTGAATAAAAAGGAACTAAATTACAGTGACTTGTCTTTCAGATGTTGGTTCATGTGAGAACTGAAAGTATCTGGATGATAACAGAAAGGACAAGTTTGTGAAACTTAAAAATAGTACTACTAAAAAACAAAAGAGGACTATCTAAGGAACATCTAAGGAACTAACATCTGGGGAGTGTCTAAGTAATAATAATATACACTATCTAATAAACCACATCAATGGAAAAACAAGTCTTTGGGTAAGGAAGGGAGTGTTAAAGAAACCACTGCCTCATTAATCCCTTTTAAAACTTTATTTAACATTAATAAAATACACAAGAACCAAAAAAATTTGCAAAAGCAGGTTCTTCCTTGTCAAGAAAATAATGCATAAGAGGATAATTAAGGAGAAAGGAAATAAGCGAACACTGAAAGATACAAACAATAAATAATCATATAAGGGAGGTAAAAACCAAATAGCCCCGACCACAAAAAAAATAATGAAAAAACACACACATGGTCTCTATAAATATCTCCATACAAAGTCTCAATTGGCAGGAATCAGATTTTGCTGAGGACAATAAGAAATGAAACTTATTAAAAAAAGAAAAAAAATGTAAATTATAAAAGTCCTTCATACTGAAGCAAGGTCATCTGGTTGTGCATCTCGTGCCACCTTAAGGTAATGCTTGCATTTTTCTAAAAGGGCAACGGGCCACACCTTTTGAAACCAGTATCATTTATGGTAATGCTGGTGGCATCCTTGCAGCACTGAGCTACCACAAGCTTTGCAGCTACGGGCAGAGCAATCCATCTTGTTGGAAGCTGGCAGGAGCGGAGCCAGTGGATGCAGAGCTGGCAGAAGGGGCCACCACATTCAGCTGCCATTCAGGGGCCTCTGGAAGGATGTTGGCTGCACTAGCAGGGATAAGTCCCCCTTGGTCCCTCCCTGACACCCCCCCGAAAGCCCCTTTTTGGGGCCTTGCACCAGCTTCCACTGGCTTTCTTATGCTGGGCTGGGCTTCTCCATCAGATCCCTGGCTGAGCCAGGTTGGGTTGGCTGCCCTGTGGCTGTGCTGATATATATATGTGTGTGTGTGTGTGCGCGTGTGTGTGCGTGCGTACGCGCGCACATGCGCTTCTACTGTGGCAGCATCCCTGAGCTGGGACCCAGCTGGCTTAGTCAGGGATCTGCAGTATACACCTCTCCTCAGCTTGGCATATATATGACCTGGATTGCGCCCTAAATCATGAAAGTTTTTAAACTATGTAGAACTGGCAAAGGGCTGGGTCAGGATGGATTATTTGACTGGTAATAATACTTACAAGGAACATCTAAGAAATCAAAATCCAAGGAATATCTAAGAAATCATAGTATACACTGTTTATGGTTTTTATGAACCCTTGTGGTTGATAAGAGATAGGCAGGGGAATCCAAATGCCGGGGAGCTAGCAGAAGGGGGGCTGGTGGAGGAGGAGCTGTCAGAAAGCTCCGCAGGAACCTTCTCCTGCTTGGGAGCTGCTGGCCCGCCTGAATGCTCCGTTGGGAAACATGTGCATGAGCCACCTGGGAAGCACTGGCTCCAATGAACAGGTCTCCCAGGGGTAAGCCCTCCCCATAAGCCATAATGGAAATTTAAGAAAGCTACTTTACTGTGCTGGCCTTTTGGCTGCTAGAGTTTGCAGGGGACCTGTGGGAGAAGTCTGAATGTGAGGAGGATCTTGCTTAAGTCCCCCCCCCCCAGCTCCTCTCCTGCCATGTTCCTGGAACGCCTCATTATCATCGCTTCCACCAGCTCTCTGTCAGCTAGGCTGGCCAGCCCTGTGCCATGGCTCAGCCATGGCAGAGGGCTGCTGCCAGCTGAGGCCAGAGATCTGCGGCATCCACTGCAGCCTGGCAGAAAGGTAGGCTGGATTATGCCCTTTTACTTCGAGCCTGGGAAGATAAACACAACTGTTTGAAGACCTTAATACCCTTGCTGTATTTCTATAAACACCCATTTCATTTGGATATCTATTTGTATGTGTAAATTAAGATGGATGTATTTATATTTGTATTGTTAACGTAAGCTGATGTGGTTTTTTTCTTTTCCCTTTCCCTCCTTTTTTCTTTTTTCTCTTCTGTTTAATAAATTTGCAACAAAAATCAATAAAATAAAAATAAAACAACCTGCAGTTTTGTGACAAGATACATGTTTCGGAGGTCTAATATTTACTTTGCACTTCCTTACCTGTTATAGCTATCAACCACTTTTAATATCATTGTGTGAATGGATTAATTTTTATACATACAAGGAAAATGCAGGATGCAATTGCAGTTAATTCCAGTTATCTATGTGAAAGTAAAGGCCATGATAAAGTATGATGATGACACCTTAAAACAACAGTTTGCATGGATGCAAGTAAGGGACAAAAAACTAAACTGATAACTATACATCAATTACTGGGAAGGTTTTGAACTACAAAAATACTGAGTTGCTAACTTACAATGCTATGATTAACATTTCCTGAATATATACTACCAAATGTTTTTCACTTAAAATTATAGAGTAGTAGAGTTGGAAGGGGCCTCAAAGGCCATCAAGTCCAACCGCTTGCTCAATGCAGGAATCCAACTTAAAGTATACTTGACAGATGGCTATCCAGCTGCCTCTTGAATGCCTCCAGTGTTGGACAGCCCACCACCTCCCTAGGTAATTGGTTCCATTGTTGTAATGCTCTAACAGTTAGGACGTTTTTCCTGATGTTCAGTTGAAATCTGCCTTCCTGTAACTTGAGCCCATTATTCTGTGTTCTGCATTCTGGGATGACTGAGAAGAAATCCTGCCCCTCCTCTGTGGGACAAACATAGTAGTAGTATCATAGGTGAGGGGAACTCGGCCCAGGCAGTTAACGGCTGTGCCATGTTCCGGTCCTCCACACAACCACAGGTCTGTTGGTTACCCTATCAGCCAGCTCTCTGATCTCTGGATGCTGCTTTTAAATGCCAGATCGGTACATAATAAGACCTCCCTCATCCACGATTTAATTGTGGATGAGGCAGCCGATTTGGCATGTATAACTGAGACCTGGGTGGGTGAGCAGGGAGGAGTTAGTCTCTCCCGGCTGTGCCCACCAGGGTACAGGGTTCAGCATCACGGTAGATCTGAGGGCCGGGGAGGGGGGGTTGCGGTGGTCTATAGGAGTTCCATCTCTCTCTCCAAGCACCATGTCCATGTAACCACTGGTCTGGAGTGTTTGCATCTTATGTTGGGTCAGGGGGACAGACTGGGGATTCTGTTGGTGTACCGTCCACCCCGCTGCCCAACAGACTCCCTAACTGAGCTGGTGGAGGTGGTCTCGGATGTTCTGCTGAGATCCCCTAGACTGTTGATGCTGGGAGATGTCAACATTCATGCTGAGGCCGTCCTATCTGGAGCAGCTCAGGACTTCATGGTCTCCATAACAACCATGGGGCTGTCCCAATGCGCTACTGGCCCAACCCATGTAGCAGGACATACTCTAGACCTGATTTTTGTGACTGGACATGGAGATGGTGATATGCATGTAGGGAATCTTACATCAATCCCTTTGTCATGGACAGATCACCGCTTGTTGCAGTTTAGACTTACATCGGCTTTTCCCCTCTGCAAGGGTGGGGGACCTATTAAGATGCCCCCCCCAGAGACTAATGAATCCGGATGGTTTTCAAAAGGCTCTGGGGAGTTTTCCGGCTGATAGGGCGGGCGCTCCTGTCGAAACCCTGGTCGAATTGTGGAATACTGAAATGACCCGGGCAGCTGACATGATCGCTCCTGTGTAGAGCTCATACAGCTCCATGGTATACTCCAGAGCGGAAAGCGATGAAACAGTATAGGAGACGGCTTGAGTGCAGATGGAGGCAGACTCCTGATGGATGCAACTGTGCTCTGGTTAGTGCTTATACCAAGTTGTATTTTGGAGCAGTGCAGGCAGCAAAAAAACAATATTTTGTTGCCACTATTAAATCTTCTATCTGCTGTCCGGCGGAGCTTTTTCAAATTGTCAGAGGGCTATTACATTCTAGCCCTAGGGACATGATAGAATCATCCGAAGCACGCTGTAACGAATTTGCTAGGCACTTCCAGGACAAAGTCTCTTGCATCTGTCAGGACTTGGACTCCAATGTTTTAGCAGTTGAATCAAATGAGGTATCCGGAGCACAGCCTGGTCGTGATTTTTTGGATGAGTTTCAATTGGTGCAGCTTGAGGACGTTGACAAGGTGCTTGGACGGATGCGAGCAACCACTTCTGTGTTGGATCCTTGCCCCTCTTGGCTAATAAAAGCCAGCAGGGATAGTACCGCTAGTTGGGCCAGGGAAGTGATTAATGCCTCACTGCGTGAGGGAGTGGTCCCTGGCTGCCTGAAGGCGGCAGTCCCTGGAAAACTGGTAGAAAGTATGATTAAAGCTAGATTAACTAAGCACATAGAAGAACAAGCCTTGCTGAAGCAGAACCAGCATGGCTTCTGCAAGGGAAAGTCCTGTCTCAGTAACCTATTAGAATTCTTTGAGAGTGTCAACAAGCATATAGATAGAGGTGATCCAGTGGACAAAGTGTACTTAGACTTTCAAAAAGCATTTGACAAGGTACCTCACCAAAGGCTTCTGAGGACGCTTAGCAGTCATGGAATAAGAGGAGAGGTCCTCTTGTGGATAAGGAATTGGTTAAGAAGCAGAAAGCAGAGAGTAGGAATAAACGGACAGTTCTCCCAATGGAGGGCTGTAGAAAGTGGAGTCCCTCAAGGATCGGTATTGGGACCTGTACTTTTCAACTTGTTCATTAATGACCTAGAATTAGGAGTGAGCAGTGAAATGGCCAAGTTTGCTGACGACACTAAATTGTTCAGGGTTGTTAAAACAAAAAGGGATTGCGAAGAGCTCCAAAAAGACCTGTCCAAACTGAGTGAATGGGCAGAAAAATGGCAAATGCAATTCAATATAAACAAGTGTAAAATTATGCATATTGGAGCAAAAAATCTTAATTTCACATATACGCTCATGGGGTCTGAACTGGCGGTGACCGACCAGGAGAGAGACCTCGGGGTTGTAGTGGACAGCATGATGAAAATGTCGACCCAGTGTGCGGCAGCTGTGAAAAAGGCAAATTCCATGCTAGCGATAATTAGGAAAGGTATTGAAAATAAAACAGCCGATATCATCATGCCGTTGTATAAATCTATGGTGCGGCCGCATTTGGAATACTGTGTACAGTTCTGGTCGCCTCATCTCAAAAAGGATATTATAGAGTTGGAAAAGGTTCAGAAGAGGGCAACCAGAATGATCAAGGGGATGGAGCGACTCCCTTACGAGGAAAGGTTGCAGCATTTGGGGCTTTTTAGTTTAGAGAAAAGGCGGGTCAGAGGAGACATGATAGAAGTGTATAAAATTATGCATGGCATTGAGAAAGTGGATAGAGAAAAGTTCTTCTCCCTCTCTCATAATACTAGAACTCGTGGACATTCAAAGAAGCTGAATGTTGGAAGATTCAGGACAGACAAAAGGAAGTACTTCTTTACTCAGCGCATAGTTAAACTATGGAATTTGCTCCCACAAGATGCAGTAATGGCCACCAGCTTGGACGGCTTTAAAAGAAGATTAGACAAATTCATGGAGGACAGGGCTATAATGGCTACTAGCCATGATGGCTGTGCTGTGCCACCCTAGTCAGAGGCAGCATGCTTCTGAAAACCAGTTGCCGGAAGCCTCAGGAGGGGAGAGTGTTCTTGCACTCGGGTCCTGCTTGGGGGCTTCCCCCAGGCACCTGGTTGGCCACTGTGAGAACAGGATGCTGGACTAGATGGGCCACTGGCCTGATCCAGCAGGCTCTTCTTATGTTCTTATGTTCTTATGTTCAGTAGTGAGACCACTTTTGAAGAAATCTTCCCTGGACCCAGAAAACAACAATTACAGGCCAGCAGCAAACGTTCCATTCTTGGGCAAGGTCCTCAAAAGAGTGGTTGCGGACCAGCTCCAGACACTCTTGGATGAGACCGATTATCTGGATCCATTTCAATCGGGTTTCAGGCCCGGTTTTGGCACGGAGACGGCCTTGGTCGCCCTGTATGATGACCTTTGTCGGGAGAAAGACGGGGGAGTGTAACTCTGTTGGTTCTCCTTGACCTCTCAGCGGCTTTCGATACCATCGACCATGGTATTCTTCTGGGGAGACTTGCGGATTTGGGAGTTGGAGGTACTGCTTGGCAGTGGTTCTGCTCCTACCTGGTGGGTCATCTCCAGAAGGTAGTGCTTGGGAAGCATTGCTCAGCACCCTGGGCTCTCCAATATGGAGTTCTGCAGGGGTCAGTTCTGTCCCCCATGCTCTTTAATATCTATATGAAGCCGCTGGGTGCCATCATCAGGAGTTTTAGAGTGCGTTGCCACCAGTATGCTGATGACACGCAGCTCTACTTCTCCTTTTCATCTTGTTCAGGTGAGGCTATCAAGGTGCTGAACCGATGTCTGGCTGCGATAATGGACTGGATGAGAGTGAATAAATTGAAGCTCAATCCAGACAAGACTGAGATGCTGTTAATAGGTGGTCCTTCTGACCAGATGGTGGATGTTCAACCTGTTCTGGATGGGGTTGCACTCCCCCTGAAGGAGCAGGTTCGTAGCTTGGGAGTTCTTTTAGAACCATCCCTGTCACAAGAGGCCCAGGTAGCCTCGGTGGCACGGAGTGCTTTCTACCAACTTCGGCTGGTGGCCCAGCTATGCCCCTATCTGGAAAACCTTGCTTCAGTTGTTCATGCTCTGGTAACCTCTAAATTAGGCTACTGCAATGCACTCTACGTGGGGCTGCCCTTGAAGACAGTTCGGAAACTACAGCTCGTGCAGAATGCAGCGGCCAGACTGATAACTGGCACCGGGCAGTCCGAGCATATAACACCGATTCTGGCCCGCTTCCACTGGTTGCCTATATGTTTCCGGGCTCGATTCAAGGTGCTGGTTTTAACCTATAAAGCCTTGCACGGCACGGGGCCACAATACCTGATGGAACGTCTCTCCTGATACGAACCTACCCGTACACTCCGCTCAACATCGAAGGCCCTCCTCTTGGTGCCTACTCAGAGAGAAGCCTGGAAGGTGACAACAAGAAAAAGGGCCTTCTCAGTGGCGGCCCCCGAACTATGGAATATTCTTCCTGATGAGGTACGCCTGGCGCCAACATTACTATCTTTTCGGCGCCAGGTAAAAACCTTCCTCTTCTCCCAGGCATTTTAGTTTTAGTTTTTTAGCTTTTTAGTATTTTAGTATTTCAGCTTTTAATATTTAATATGCATTTGTATGTGTATACATATGCTTTAATTTCTGATATCATTAATGTATGTTTAAATTGCTTGATATGTGGTTTTAATTGTATATCAGATGTTTTACTTGTTGTGAACTGCCCAGGGAGCTTCAGCTATGGGGTGGTATATAAACTGAATAAATAAATAAATAAATAAATAAATAAATAAATAGTAGAGTTGGAAGGGGCCTAAAAGGCCATTGAGTCCAATTCCCTGCTCAATGCAGGAATCCACATTAAAGCATATCCGACAGGTAGCTGTCCAGCTGCCACTTGAATGCCTCCAATGTTGGAGAGCCCACCATCTCCCTAGATAATTGGTTCCATTGCCGTACTGCTCTAACAGTTAGGAAGTTTTTCCTGATGTTCAGTTGAAATCTGGCTTCCTCTAACTTGAGCCAATTATTCCATGTCCTGCACTCTGGGACAACCTAGAACAGATCCTGGCCTTCCTCTGTGTGGCAACCTTTCAAGTACTTGAACAGTTTTATCATATCTCCCCTCAGTCTTCTCTTCTCAGGGCTAGACATGCCCAGTTCTTTCAGTCTCTCCTCATAGGGCTTTGTTTCCAGTCCCCAAATCACCCTTGTTGCCCTCCTCTGAACTTGTTCCAGTTTGTCTGCATCCTCCTTAAAGTGCAGGTTCCAGAACTCGAGGCAGTACTTAAGATGAGGCCTAACCAGTGCCAAAAAGTGGGGAAGAAATACTTCATGGGATTTGGAAACTATACTTCTGTTAATGTAGCCTAAAATAGCATTTGCCTTTTTTGCAGCCACATCACACTGCTGGCTTATATTCAGCTTGTGAGTAACAACAATTCCAAGATCCTTCTTGCATGTAGTGTTGCTGAGCCAAGTATCCTCCATTTCTTTTTCCTGGGTGTAGAACTTTGCACTTATCCCTGTTAAATTTCATTCTGTTTTCAGCCCAGTGCTCCAGCCTATCGGAATCCCTTTGAATTTTGTTTCTGTCTTCCAGGGTATTACTATCCCTCCCAATTTGTATCATCTGCAAATATGATAAGCTTTCCTTGCATTTTCTCATCCAAGTCACCAATGTAAATCTTAAAGAGAACTGGGTCCAGGACTGCATCCTGAGGTACCCCACTCGTTACCTCCCCCCAGTTTGAGAAGGAACCATTGATAAGCACTCTTTGAGTACAATTCTGCAGCCAACTGTGGATCTACCTGATAGTTGTTCCATCCAGCCCACATTTAGCTAGCTTGCTAATCAGAATATCATTGAGCAGTTTTTCAAAAGCTTTGCTGAAGTCAAGATATATTATGTCCACAGCATTGCCACAGTCTACCAGGGAGGTTACCCAATGAAAAAATGAGATAAGATTAGTCTGGCAGGATTTGTTCTTGACAAATCCATGTTGGCTTCTAGTATTCATTGCATTGTTTTCAAGGTGCTTACAGATTGACTGCTTTATAATCTGCTTCAGGCTTTCCCCAGGAATTGATGTCTTACTGACTACTTTGCAGTTCCCAGGCTCCTCCTTCCCCCTCTTTTGAAGATAGCACTCCTCCAGTCATCTGGCACTTCACCCACCATCCATGATTTTGCATAGATAACAGTGGTTCTGAGAACTAGAATGCTCACACAGTGATCATTAATATGTTAGTGCTTCTGAAGTACAAACTTTTCTTTCAAGTATTATTCCACAAAAGCCTTTCCTTTGTTTAAATATACTGGACTGATTATCACATAAACCAAATTATGGCTTCACAAGAATGACCAAATATATATGTATCCCAAATTATGTGTGCTTTACCTGTCTACCAGTCCTGCTGCAACCACACAACCCAGAACTAAGCCATGGTTTTAGATTACAGTTTTGTGTGACCCTGGGCTCCTGGTGTGTCTCCCCAGATAAACCACAAATGGTAACACCAGGAACAAACCTTGGCTACAGCTCATGGATTGTGTTGAGCAAGACAAACCACAAACCCAGGTTTGCACATAACACCAAGCCAAACCATGGCTTAGCTTTGAGTAGTGTGGTTGCAGCAGGACTGAGGAAAGAATGAGGTGGCTGCAATTTTCACTTTAGATACCCACAAACTTGCTTGTTCTTGACATGTCTTGGTTTGTCTTAGCATTATGTGCGAACAAGGCCCTGTGTCCATGAATATATATTCTGAGAGAATATATAAATCTGAGAGAACATTAGGTAGTTATACCAGAAAATTGAATAGGTTATTTATTTATTTATTTGATTTATATCCCGCCCTTTCTCCCAGTAGGAGCCCAATTGAGGACATGACATTTGCATGTAAATGCAGCCATAGGATTTTGAAAGGTTTAGACTAGCACATTAGTAAACTACCTCTAAACATTCTGCAGTTAAGAGTTCAATATTAATTCTTTTAGCGTGCCAGAAAAATTTTGTATACATGTTCCTATAGGCAGTCCTAAGAGTGACTGCCAGGAAAGATAAGGCATTGACTGAAAGGTTGTAACAGGACAGGCAGATGAAGATGATCAGGCCAAGGAGTAAGAATAGTGTAGTTACACTAACTCGGTTTTGCCCTATCCAAATCTTTTTGAGGATAGAGAAATGCTCAAAAGGTATTCCTCATTTACTGTTTCCTTTTACGTTGCTTGTGAAAAGGTTTAGGGGGTAAAAAAAATCCAAGGCCTTGCACTGTTTCTCAAGGAAAACCTGCTGTTCAGTTAGCAGTGGTCACAGTCCAGAATGCCACTTTGGCTTGCCATGAACCCTATAGCTATTTCAGGGTGTGTTTGAACAGCAGGCTTTCTCTTACTGCGTCTCTTGAATCTTCCTGGGTGTTTTTAAAGTGCTACACTATGTGGCATGAGGAGCTACAATGAAAAAGAATCGAAGCAGCAAGCTAGAACACAAAGATAGTTATGTAGCACAGGCGAGCTATCAGGTAGAAGAATGTGTTAATAAGCAGGATAGCTGGCTGAATAACACATATGTGATTTAGGACAGGGATGGGCGGAAGGTAGCTCTTTGGCTAATTCAAAGTAGATTGGCAAATATGTCTGACTCCCAATTGTTTAACAATGCCAACAAAATACCTCTCCTCTGAATTATATTGCTGCAATGAAGAAAGCATTGGGGGGGAGGGTAGCAGAAATGATTTTTTGTGTGAAAAGACTGCAAGCTCTGTTCAGTTCTGATACTCAGAACAAATTCCCAAGCTCAGAATTATTTTTGAAAACTAATTTTTATTGATTTTACTAAATCTACAAGAAATCATTACTGAACTCACAAAGGACCAAAGGAATACATACCCTTAAAACATCTCCAAATTCTTTAATTCTCAAAGTATATCTTTTGCACCAGACTTTGTATCTCGGGGTTCTCGTAAAAACAATTTAGGAAACAGGCATGGCTTCTCCTGAAAGAAGCCCCATAAAGTGATAAGCCCTCTTAGAGGAAGGGAAAGACCCGAAGCAAGCAGGAGCCATTTGAGTGGCGATAGCATCCTCTAATTGTGTATATAGTTCTTCTTAATAGGCATACAATAATATACTCTTAAGTCCAACACAACTATAGAATATTCACCACAAGCAGTTCTCTGATTGTGGCCATTGTCTGACCTTATTTGCTGTTGCCAACTTTTTTTAAACTGAGTCATTTAATAAAAGCTTGATCTGTTGATATTACACAATGTTTATCTCAACACTACTAAATAAAAAAAACCACCTGTGGATCAAGTTCTGTTAAAGAAAAAGGCCATTTGGCAGACAATTTAGCAATTCTATATTCACTGCCTATTATCTCTAAGCCTAATACCCCACTACCCAGCCACTGATCTGGACATGCTACAAAGCCACTGGCCTGGACATGCTGCAAAGCCTTGGAATATTGAACAATATGATATAGAACTGCTCCATTACATGATATGGTTCCTAAGGTATACACATATCTGCACTACAAATTGATCTACACACTTGCACTAAAAACTTAATGGTTTCCTTAAGCTTGTAGCTCAAGGTTAACAGAATTGTTACTAACCTCAAAAGTGTAGCTCCCAGAATACTTTGGGCTTCACTATGCTAGTCAAAATATAGGTTCACATTATTTCCAAACTGACTGAAATTTGCAGAGCAGATTTGTTTCTGGGTGGCTTATGGTCCATACATTCACCTTTACTGTTCTAATCTAGGTTTCCACACAAAACTTAAGAGAAACATTCTAGGTCATTTTCTGGAAGCAGCTGCATCCATATCTGTTATACAGGATTTTTTTTAAAGCAGCACAAATCCTTTTCTGGTATGCTCCACCATCAGCAAGATATGGCCTTATTTCATAAAGAAATGCCTCCTCAATATCAGCAATATTGTTTTTGACAAATGTTAATGATCAAGTAAAGAGGTGACACCTGTGACCGACTTTCTTATTTACATCTGCCAAATGTGTTTTTCCTGGCCTGATAATATTTCTGTGTTTAAACTTTCTTGAGTAGACTGGAATAGTTCCATAATATGGACATGATGTGTGTCATTTCTAAAGGTGAGAAGTATTATTGTTTCCTGTCATAATGCGAAGTCTCATGCATCTGTCCCAATTGCAAACCCTCTTATTTCTATTTGATAGAGTTACTAGTGTAGAACTGGCACCTACTAGCAAAAGTTTGATTGGCAGCACTTAGCAGGTGATGATTAGATTTATGCCATGAAAAGCCTTGCCTGCAGGTTTCTGTATATAAAACTTCTGTTAAAAGGCCAGACTGTCCCCTCTCCCTATTGGCAACCCTGCCTGTCACTGCTAACTTCTCAGTACTTCAGAAGGGGTACAGCAGTGAGTACTGTGCTTGCTAGTCTACATCTGCAGTTACGGAAAATAATGGACCAATCCACACATCATAGTAAACTATAGTTAGTGGGCTATAAACCATAGGATTGTTTTGCATCTGTCCACTAGCACGAGGGGAAAACAAACCACGATCTCTGGCTTAGTGTTATATCCAAACCATGGATTGTGGTTTGTTTTCGCTCAAGCAAATCGTGAACAACCTTTGGCTTATCATTGTAGTTTGTTTGGTATGAAACAAACAACAATCCCTAATTTGGATGTAATGCTAAGCTGGAGATTCTGGTTTGTTTCTCTCCAACACTTTTGGGAAGGAGGGAAATGAAAGAGAAGGAAGTGAATGGGATCAGTTTACAGTATGTATGGTAAACGGTTTGCAGGGGTGGGAGATAGGCATGAACTTTAAAAAGCACCAACATTTTTATGCAAAGAAAATATTAGGGGGTGTACTTACAGTGTGTTCCTGATTATTTTTCCTTTTAGTTGTACCTCAAACCTTTCCACACCTGACATCATATATAACATGAATGATGTACAGGCCAGGAAAGGATGGACCTGCTTTGCTCAAAATGGCCTGGTAGGCCAACCTCTGAGGCCTGTGGTTCTAATGAGGCCCATGGGCTGAAAGTTCTCTAATTATACAGCCACGATTTTTCACATTCTGCAATGTTAAATTGAAAATACCCCCATGCCATTCTGATGCTTCCCATAAGCTCATTTCAAAACAAAACCTTACAAAACTTATAGTCCTGAACTCAGAAATGCTTGCTTAACAACCCTCTCAATTTTCACGGCGATACACAAAACAGTCAGAGAGAACAAACAGAGAGTTTAAAGTGTAAAAAGAGAGGAAAAAACCCCAGAGCCCTTTTGGACTTCTTTCTCTGAGAGTTCTCATAATCTGTTGAAATTCATTAAAAATCTGCCATGTTCACAGAGTACCTGTAATCCTAATACTGACCTTGCCCCCATACTCTGACCTTCATCTTCTGCAGTTTAAAAGTTAAAAAAAAATGCCTGGCTGATTTTTAATTAGTTTAAGAAATTCTGGCTGGAACCCTATGATAACGTGGGTCATGCTCAGTAAGAACCAATTGTCAGTATTCTAAAAGCCTCACAGCTGCTGGGCTTGCCTAATCAGGGGGCCACACCCACACCAGACTTTGATTTCACGTGACACAGTCATGGCTTCCCTCAGAGAATCCTGGGAAGTGTGGTTTGTGAAGGGTGCTGAGAGGAGACTCCTATTCCACTTACAGAGCTCCAGTGGCCAAACTGGTTTAACAGTCAGCCACTCTGACTGAAGGTCTGTGAGCGGAACAGGGTGTCTCCTAGCAACTCTCATCACCCTTCACTAACTACACTTCCCAGGATTCTTTGAGAGAAGCCATGACTCTCCAAAGTGAAATAAAGGCCTGGTGTGGCTGTGGCCAGGGACAGCTTTGGTTTAAATTTGTGTGGGAGGCTACATGTGCCTGCTGTAGAATAAAAAGGTGGGGGAAACGCTGAAAAGCAATGATACTATTCACAATATTTTCCTTTTGGAAAGGAAAAGGTTTTCCCCTCTGCCCAGTGCCCACCCACCCAATCTCCTCCCCTTCCCCTCCCTACCCCTCCTCTGGGTCAGTGTTGGACTATGACCTGGGAGACCAGGGTTTGAATCCCCACAGCCATGAAGCTGACTGGGTGACCTTGGGCCAGTCACTGCCTCTCAACATCAGAGGAAGGCAATAGTAAAACCACCTCTGAATACCATTTACCATGAAAACCCTACTCAAAGGGTCGCCATAAGTTCGGTCAACTTGAAGGCCATCCATTTCCATTTTCTTTTCTTTTTTTTTATCATTAATTTTTATTCAAATTTTCAAAAACAGAACAAAACAAAACAAAAATACAAATTAAACAATAAAATAAAATGTTGACTTCCGATTTGTCGCAGATCAGTTATAGGTCTACAATATATAACAAACCTGTCTCTTAAATTATATTACAAAATCACTTTCCTCCAGTAGTTATCTTAATTAATCATCAAATCTCATAAACATCACCTTATTCTTTCCACAAAAAGTCAAAGAGAGGTTTCAACTCCTTGAGAAATATATCTATCAATTTTTCTCCAAATAAACATGTCAATTAATCCATCTTATCAAATCTGTTAGGTCCAATAATTTCAATAGCCATTCTTCCATTATCAATGCTAATTCCATCTTCCATCCTTGCACCCATAATAATCCTGTTAGGTCCAATAATTTCAGTAGCCATTCTTCCATTATCAGTGTCCCATAATAATCTTGCTGTCATAGCCATAGTCATATAATAAGAGTCTGATATGAATTTCCTTTATCACAAATATTTCCTTGCCATCAATTCTGAATGTGTTGCTGAAATATTGTTGCAAAGTCATATCTCTATTCTTTTTTACGAAATGCACTGGCACATCTCTTGAAAGTTTTTCCATTGTCACATATCTGTAATTAATTCTATAGATTGTTTCTATGTCAAACTCCATCACATCATTCCAGTCCAGAAATTTATCCAAGACATTGATAACTTTATCTCTGATATCTTCATTAATTTCTTTGGAGACAATGCTGAATTCCAAACAGTAAACTTTATCTCTAATATCCATAAACTCTTTTTCCAGTTCCACATTTGTTCCAATCTCCAGGGCTTGCATCTTCCCTTTAATTTTTCTTTTTTCATCTTCTAATGCTTGACCATTTGTATCTCTGATCTCATCAACCTCCTCTCTCACAAAATCACCTATTTGTTTAAGCTCCTGCTTCATTTTGCCAAATTCAATTTTCATCTCCTGTCTACCCTGTCTCAGGGTTTGTTTCATTATCTCAATCTCATCCATTATTTTCTGAAACATAGTTACTTCCAGATTCTCAGTCACTTTCTTGATTGCCATTCTTAAAACCACGAAGAAAAAAAAAACTTCTTATTCCAGCAACAAAGGGGTTAATATTCCAAGCCTGATGACATCACAGTGTAGCCAACACAGCCTGCCTTATCTCTTATATGCTCAGGAATGCAAAACAAATTTAGTTCACAGCATCAAAACAGTTAGTGGCATCCAGAACAAGCAGATTCGTCAGAATGAAATAGACCAGAAAAAATAGTCCCAGACATATAATACTCAAAAGCTCATAAATCAGATTTATTATTTTTTTTCTCCTCAGAATAGAAATCCCTCATCCGTTTGTATCTTTAAAATGTACAATTCCAGGCCAGCTTTTTGCAATAAAAAACAAAGATAAGCTATTACGATTTCTTTCCTCCTTAATTTTGTGAATGAAAGAGAAGAGTTATAACTCACCCAGGGATTCTTTATAGCTGATTCATTGACAAATCTCTTTTTGTTGCAACAATTTAAGCCAGATGATAAAAATAGAAAGAAGGATGCTTGCCTGTTAAAATCCGTTTATCTTTAAAGAAAAGATAAACGTCTCGCTTAATCAGTTAGAGCTTGGTTGGAAGTCCGTCCGGCGTTGCTGGCTGAACCTTCTTTCATAAACTAATGAAATCCAGTCCCCCCAACAAACACAAGCTTTTGTGGTTAATCTCTAGGTTTCTCCCTGCCCGGGAGAAAGTCTTTACCAGTCAAAAAAAATGTTCTGACTGATTTTAAAACTGAAAAAGCTTCTTCTGAGACGAGAGCTCGTCTCAAAGGCAGGCACAGGCGAAGTCACCCTTCCCGGAAGTCAGTCCATTTCCATTTTCAAACATGATTGCACAGAAATAAGTCCCACTAAACTCAAAAAATATGCAAATGATCAAACTAGGGTTGCCAGGCCCAGCCTCCAAGAGGTCTTCTATATCTTTAAAAGTTGTGCAGTGAGAAGGGAGAATTTCACCTTGTGGTTTTTCCCATTACAGTGTTGCAAGAAAACCTGTACTTGGCTGAATTTTCTCTTCTCTTAAAGATACAGAATCATTCTCAGGCCCTGAGCCTGGCAACCCTAGATCGAACCCACCCTCCCTTCTCCCTCCTATCTCCTCCCTCTTGCCCCTTCCCTTCCCCTTCCTTTGACCCTCCCTCCCCATCCCCTTCCAATCCCCTCCTTCCCCTTCCTGTACTGTGGCTTCCTGTGGCTGCTGTACTGTAGGCTTTATTTTAGCTACGCAAACATCAGAGGTTTACACATACTCTCTTTTTCTCCATCCTGGAAAAAAAAAGCAGCATTATCATAGTTCAAGGACACATTCCAGCCAGGGAAAAGCAACTGAGGAGAGTGCGGAGCACTCTGTACACTAATATACACACTATGTATATTGCTTTCTGCAAATGTCTGAAGCAGACTAGGGAAGTTTGCATGTTAAGATATAGACAACAACAAAGCTTCATAAATGTATGTTCAAATGAATTCTAGAAAAGTTATTTAAGTTTTCTATTCAAAAAAATACATGGTTTAGAAATCAGCCTGCCACACAGCTACTGCAGCAAAGAATTCTGTGGATTTTATCAGTATTTATTATTCATATGGCAACACCATGGTCCATGACAACACTCTGCTCTACCATAAAAGTGAAACTGTAGCTGAGATGTACTTATTACAAAATGCTTATAACCTTATGTCCAAACTTGATCTTATCTCAGCAAACACCTGTTTCCTATGTCACATTTGCTGAAATAGTGGGACTAAGAGTTGTGGAGCACTTGCCAGACAATCAATTGGCAGGCACTCACTTTCAGTTTTGGAGCCCCTGAGGGGTGGGCGGGCCTTACAAGGGCAAAGTACCAGGCAGGTGTAATAGAGGGAGAAAAACTTTTGTCTAACTACTTTCTCCATGCACTTCTATCATGCCTCTTACTTGCTTTTTCTCTAAACTAAAAAAACTCCCAAATGCTTCAACCTTTCCTCATAGGGGAGTTGCTCCATGCCCTTGATCATCTCGGTTGCCCTTTTCTGAACCTTTTCCAACTCTGTTGAGATGAGGCGACCAGAACTATACACAGTATTTGTATACATAGATTTGTAAAACAGAATTATGATATGCCATTTTATTTTCAATTCCTTTCCTAATGATCTCAAGCATGGAATTTGCTTTTCTCACAGCTGCCTCTGTATCATTAAACACTAATGTATCAATAAAAAATGATGTTGAGATTCTTGGTGCAAGGAACATCACTGAAAGGATACCACTTGTAATTTTTTTAAAAAAATACTGATACAAATCTGTTACTCTTATCTGTGATTTTAATTTGTATTATCACTATACAAATTTAAAAATTGTGTCATCATTATGCACAAATCCTAAAATAAAACAATAATTCTATCAAAATTAATTAATGGTACTGTTTACAATGGCAATAATGTTTCCAGATGGCTCCTAAAACCTGGAAATGTTTCTGTAGTTGAAGGCAAGGACACTCCAGAGAGCAGCTACATAATGCCATTGAAAAAAATGTAGGGATATTTTTCCTGCAACTTTTTTTTTGCTCCTTAACTTTTGATATGAGTGTTGTGCTGGTCCATAAAATGCTTCAAGACTGCCATTTTAGTGTTACATGTTTTATTTATACATGTAAACAATGCTTTGAAATAAATGAATAAATAAATGGCAACAGAAGGAAGACTTCAACACAATTGCACCAATTTAGTTATGTTGTAATTTGGACAAAAATTTACCTGCCAGACTCTCAAGGTAAGTATTTAACAAAATAAATAGCTCCCTTCAACGGGTTTTTTTTTCTATGAAGGTTTTATGAATGTATTTTTAACAAACAAAACAATCTAGCTGATTGTATTCTTTTCAAGATTGTTAATGTACTCATAAATTGCTTTGAGATATATTGGTTACATCCAAACATCAAATGATGGTTTGGCACTATGTCTAAACTATGCCAGCTTATAAACTATGGGTTGCAAAGTAATGTTCAGAGCCATCCCTACCATTACGAAGAGGGAGGCAGCTGCCTTAGTCAGCAGATTTTGGGTGTCATGAAACAGAAGCCAATTTTTACTTAATTTGTTGTGATCGTATTTTTATTGCCAGTGAGGAGCAGAAGGGCATGATCGGTTTTCTGTCTCAGGTGTCAAAATAACTTGATAGGCCTTGGTTTTATGCAGCTTGGCATGATGGGAGGGCGAGGAGCCATATGCTGCTCTGCCTCAGGCAGCAAGATGTCTGGGCCAGCCCTGAGGATTTGAAACCATAGTTTCAAGCTAATTTGCAAACCACTGAGACGAAATACTATGATTTATTTATTTATTTATTTATTTTATTTCATTTATATACCGCCCTAAGCCTGACGGCTCTCTGGGCGGTGTACATAAGAGATAAAAAACAACACAATATATAACTACAATAAATATAATAAAGTAAAAACCAAAAACAAACAAAATAACAACAAAAAGCAAACAGTATCATAATACAACACTAAAAGTACAGTTAAAATACACTTTAAAAACAGATTAAAATACACTTTAAAATGCCTGGGAGAATAAAAAGGTTTTCACCTGATGCCGAAAGGATAGTAGCGTCGGCGCCAGGCGCACCTCATCGGGGAGACTGTTCCACAATTCGGGGGCCACCACCGAAAAGGCCCTAGATCTAGTCGCCACCCTCCGAGCTTCTCGATGAGATGGCACTCGGAGGAGGGCCTTAGATGTTGAGCGCAGTGTACGGGTAGGTTCATATTGGGAGAGGCGTTCCACCAGGTATTGCGGTCCCATGCCGTGTAAGGCTTTATAGGTCAAAACCAGCACTTTGAATCTAGCCCGGAAACAAATAGGGAGCCAGTGCAGACGAGCCAGAACAGGTGTTATATGAGCGGACCTTCTGGTCCGCGTCAACAGTCTGGCCGCTGCATTCTGGACTAGCTGTAGTTTCCGAATTATCTTCAAGAGCAGCCCAACGTAGAGCGCATTGCAGTAGTCCAATCTAGAAGTTACCAGAGCATGAACAACAGAGGTGAGGTCATCACTGTCCAGATAGGGACAATGGAAGGGTGTTGCAGAGGACTTTTTAGATTTCCTTCTGTGTGTGTGTGTGTGTGTGTGAGTGTGAGTGAGTGAGTAGGTAGTGAGTGAGTGAGTGAGTGAGTGAGAGAGAGAGAGAGAGAGAGAGAGAGAGATATGCCCTCAAAGAGGAAGACCAATATTGTAAGCCTGAGGCCGCAAGAACTACGATTTGTACCTCTCTGACATCGGGGGGGGGGCATGATGGGGATATGCCAAAAGGGGCTGTGGACCTAAAGTTCTCCCATTCCTCTGTCATACCCACAGAATGGGGAACAAAATACACCAGCCCTGGAGCTGGTGTAGTCTATTCTCTCACCCTCACATGAAAACAACAGAGGGAAACCATTTTTAGGGGGAAATGGAATGGGGTGGGGAGGGAAAACATCTCATACATACTCCTGTCGGTGAAAACCTGGCATGGCTTGGATATGGTGGATTCTCCATCTTTGGTTCTTCTTCCATCACTCCCTTTGGATTGCTAAACACGAATGTACTAACTGTGGTTGCTGTTATGCTTGAATTCACGAACTGCAGTGAGTGTCACCGCTCCACCAAGATGCTGCTGCACCACAGACATAGGAAACTAAATTATGAACAGATGGAAGACTAATGCAGACAAGCAGCAAACCATGCTTTGCCTACTGCGGGTTGCATCCAATGAAGTCCTGTTCATGCAGGGACTTCCATTTGTGAAACAGAATTTCCCCTAACACCACCACCCCCAATCTGTTCTGGGAGTCTCCCCCAACCATCTGGAACAGATACGGGGATTGCACCGGGCGCAAGGGGAGAAGAGAAATAAGGGAAGTTCTGTTGCGCAAGCAAAAGTCCTTGTGCAAAGAGGACAATGTCTTTGGATACAACCTATATGTCTGGAAGCTCAAACCATAGAGTGATTTTAGTTAGCAAACCTATGGTTTGGTGTTTTGCCTAAACTGAGCCACTGTTGCTTTCTTTTATGGTCAAAATATTAACTAAGTTGTGGCATCTATTCCCATTTATTGTCCAGGCAAAACTTTTGTTAAAATGAGTTGTGTGGATGGGGCTTGAAGCCTTCTGAATTGTAATTCTAGTTTTTCTTACCATAAGTAGATGACAATTTGAAAAAACAATCATATGTTCTTATATGTTTATTTCAAGCAGTTACACCTCACTGCTGTAAATTATAATACAGAATGAAAGGAATGCGTAAGAATCATGTTGTATCATGTCAACTGAGTTTTATAAAACTATTTTGTTTACATAGTGAAAAAATAATTTTGAAAACAGGCAATGTGAGCTTCTTCAATGAACAGAGCATTCTGTTGCTCTATTTCTGGGCCCTTAAGAAACAATTCCCATCAGAAGATACCAAAAGAGTTTCCATATGTCTCACCGCTATTTTTTGTTTGTTTGTCCTGCTGTTGTGCCATTGAGAGCAGCTGTATACCACAGCTGTATACTACGGAATTAAGCAAGTAAATCTTTTCATGGCATGTGGATAAAGTAGTGGGGTAACGCTTTGCCCATTTAATTTCTGTGGGTCAGGCTGCTGTTAAAAAGGTGCAAGAGCAGGACCAGTGAGCAAGGATCAGAGCATGCGTTGAGGTGTTTTTTCATTTTATAATGAGAGGCAAAAAAGCATGCATAAGGTTACTTTTCAACCAAAGTCGTATTTCAAAGTTTGAATTATGAAGCACTCTCAAATACATAAAAAAAATTAAAAAATCCTGTAATTATTTTCCTTCATATCACTATAGATGTATTTTGAAATTCAAGGGAATTTATGGCTGAAGAACTGTGTAAATTCAGCTTCTGAGAATAGCATAATTTAAAACATATACATTGCAACATAAATAAAGTGGGCTAGCAGCTATTAGCCTTTGAGCATATTCAGTAGTATTTTTTTCTTCTTGATGTGCATCAAGTCTGGATGCAACTTGTCAGACATTCAAGTATTGTTGCCTTACACCCCCATTTGTTGCAGTTTTATTCAACCCTCAACAGAATAAATGGAGGTTGCACTGCAGCAGTGGAACATGACCTGCCCCCTATATCTGTCAAGGATTACCAAATCTTCTTAAGAGCATATTAATAAAACAATGGTGATAAAGGAGCCATTAAGCAACAGGCTAGATTATAGATTCTTTTTCTATGTTGAGATTCTTTTTCTATGTCTCTTGGGGTGAAAGGAATATTTTACATTTGTTCATTTTTTCAACAATACCAATTCTATATTCATGTTTAATTATCAAAAAAATGTTAATTCTAGTTATTTCTTTTATCTTTCTGGCACCCCCCCCCACAAAAACAAGCAAGCACTAAATCCATGTATGTTACACCTAGTTTCCCCACCTGGCAAAATATATCAGCCTTACAATGCAATCCTAAGCATGTTTACTGAGAATTAAGTCTCATTGGGATCAATGGGGCTTACTCCCTTGAGTTTAGTTAAAGAGCTAATTAATGGCCAAACAATGTGTAAAGGTGCTCTTCCCATATGCTAACCCCATTTTACCCATGACTCTTCAACATTTTAGATATTCCACCAGCATGGGCACATATTTCTCTGCACTTGAACTTCTGATTTAATTAGTTGGATTGATTGTTTTTAGCTATTTTAATTGTCATGTTTTAAACTGGTTTGTATATGTTAATAAAGGTTGTTTTAATATTCTTTTTAATTTTTTTAAATGAACAACAAATAAAATTACATCAAAAAGAAACACAATATCCACTAACCCACACAAATACGATGACTTCTTATAATAAAGTAAACAATCCAGCTGAATGTTTTAGGATTTTAGGATGTTTTAATGTTCTAACTGAATTGTAATTTGGAATTTTAATTATGTCTGCTTTTTGTAATTGACTTTGTGTTGTAAACTGCTTAGAAGCCATTTTGGCATATAAGCAGTATACAAATCAATAAGATATCATCATCATCACCACCACCATATTTACTGGAATAACATCTCTGTCCCTGCATTTTTAATGGCAGGGGTGTATCATGTGTTCTGCCAGCATAGTGGAGCTTCCACTAAGTGCTACAGACCCTCATTCAGTATATCATCAGTATAGTATTATGCCCAACTCTGTAAACTCTTACTTCAAACTACTTAGTTACGACAGATGGACCAGTTCAGAAAAAAAATACACCACAAAAATCAACCTAAAATCTTTAACTGGCTAGAGCTGCAGCATGATTTTTAATACAATAACATGCACTCCTATGCATGTTTACTGAGAGGTAAGTCCCACTGTATTCAGTTAGGTTTACTCCCTAATAAATGTGTTTAGGACCGGAGCCAGAGTTTGGAATGTTGATTTTTAAATGCATTTACACAATCATAGAATAGTAAGGGTCAGAAGGGGCCGTCAAGCCATCAAGTCCAACCCCCTGTTCAATGCAGGAATCCAAGTTAACATTTATTTACTGAAATCAACACACCAAGAAACAACTTTTTTTTAAAGGGTTTTTTTTTTAAGGAGACTGTCTAGGTGTAGATTGAAGGAAAATGGTAGATATGTTTAAAGCATACAAATCCTTAGCTTTAAAAATTGTGACATTAAGTATTTTCATAGTGAACTGTTTATAAGAAATTATCTCAACAGGGTGCAGGTGTTCTTTCATAATCACACAGGCTCCCTTGCTCTACAGTATTGTATTCCAAACAAGTTTGCATATTAAGTTGAATTTCACTCTTTCCACGAAATGACTTTAGTCCAGATTGAATACAGCTTTAAAAGGGTTCACCGCTGTCAAGAAAAGGTTTCACAAACAGCTGATTTTTGCTTCTGTAAAACAAACGCAAACCCCTACAGAAACAGAATATTTTTAATAGAAATCCTTAGAACCCCATTCTTCCGAGAACTGTAGAAAATGCACTGTTTCCAAACAAATAATGCAACAATCATAAATGTTTTAATGTTTTCTACCAGCTATTTTTCATGTTATTTTCTAAGTGCAAGGAGATCCAGAATAATGGAGTATATCATACTTAGGGTTGCCAGGTCAGAAGCATCCCAAACCCTGAAATTTCAGTGGTGGGCCCTAGTGATGTCATGGAGCAGCCCCTAATGAAGTCATTAAGCATGATATATTAAGCATCAACCACAGTTGCTTGGAGCACACCACTCAAAAAAAAAATCTCTGATTGGAAATTAAGGTAGATATCTTAGCTAAATGAGGGTGTTCCCAGGTCCAGCTGAACTGATGGGATCATTCCTTCTCACTTGCTTAGGGAGCCTGGGTAGGGAACATTTAATCTAGCCTACTTGCTTCTGGCAAGAAGGGTTTAAGTGCCCTCAGGCCAAGCTGGTCACCAGAAGGCCATTGTAGGAAGAAGGGAGCCTAGTGTTGTGGAGATCATAGTTGAGAGCACTCAGGAGTAAAGATGAATGCCCCACAAAGCTGCAATTCTAAGCACAATTACTAAGGGCCTAAGCACCATAGAACTCCACGTGACTTACTTCTGAGTAGATATGGTTAGCATTGTGCTGTTTGTAAAGCTTGACTAGGGATCCTCCACAAATATATCAGTATCAAAGCAGGGTTGGCAACCCCTGCCTGGAATGCCCTGCCTGCCTTTTAATATGGCTGCTCCAAATTTCCTTACAGATTTGACTCTTCACTGCAGAGAGAGGCTTGAGAAATGAGTAAGAGCTAAGAAGATTGTCCACCCTTTCCTGTCTAGCCAACCCAATTCCAGTGAGTAATAATGGATAGAGATAAAACACACATGTTTGGGTCTACCTTCACAGGCAGTAGCTTGGGAACAACAGCAATTGCAGCCACACTTCCCAGTGTGTGAATTCTTTTACCACTATTGGGCAAGAAACAAACCATCATGCAAACAACAAGGTGCATCATCAGTGGGTTTAAGAGGGTTGAGCTGGCTACATGGAACCACTGTTGTTGCTTCTATGGATGTAAGGGAGTGAGGTCAGAGGTACATTAAATGCAAACAGAAAAACAAAAACAAAAGACAGGGATGATTTCCTAAATGCAATCCCATGCCAACCACAACAAGATTTCTACAAGTAAGGTAGAAAATTCAGCATCCCACAACCTGCAGCCAAGATCACAAAAATCCCCATGTAGCACAACCTGACCCTGGGGCTGCAGTTAATGCAGAATGCTGCAGCATGATTGCTAACGTGAGTGGGACCCTGTCAGAACATAATATCTCTGCTCTGAAATCTATACTGGTTGCCGATTGCTACTAGGCCAAGTTCAAGGTGTGCTTTCCGTGTTGTGGGTGCCATATTGTAGTAGTTCTGCTCTTGTAATAAATCAGTCCTATAGTGTGGCAGCACCTACGCTTTGGAACTCCCTGCCTATTGACATTAGGCAGACACCTTCATTGTACTCTTTTTGGCACCTGCTAAAAACATTTTTGTTTAGTCAAGCCTACCCGAGCCTGTAGAATCTATTATTTTTTTTAACTGTTTTTAACTCTCTGTTGGTTTTATTATTTTAAATGTTTTAAATACCTGTTTTTAACTGTTTTTGCCAATAATTTTATTGTTTTAATTTCTTCTGTAAACCACACTGAGGTTTTTTACAATAAAGCGGTATATAAATGTTGTAAATAAAATACATAAATAAATAAAGGAGTCACCCTTGGGTCTCTTTCCACTTTTAGTAACAAATGAATCTGCCTTATACTGACACAGGCCATTTAGTACCATCTAGTTCAAAACTGATGACATAGACTGGACCTTTATATGCAAAGCATGTTCCTTACAACTGTGCTACAGCCCTTCCCGTTTAAAAAAGTATCCTTTAAACCTTTTCTTTTCAGTTCACTAATGAATGGACAGCATACCTAGGGCAGATCCACACCATTCATTTAAAGCACATTGAACACACATTTGAAGCACATGAATCACACCACAGAATCATGGGAACTGCAATTTGTTAAGGGTGGTGGGAACTATAACTGTGAGGGGGAAACTACACTTCCCAGGATTCTTTGGGGGAAATCATGTGCTTTAAATGTGAGTCGGATGTGCTTTAAATATATTGTGTGGATCTACTTCATACACTTTGCCTGCATGTAAACCATTTTAATTATTATTTTTTAAGTGGAAATCAGCTACAAAGTTTACAGAGTGACCATGAGCTACTCACAATCTCTTAGCCAAATCTGTCCCTCAGAGTAGAAACAACAGAGGGGACCATGACCACCCCAAGGAAGAAGGGCACACTTAAAATGTAGAGGAAATAATAATGTACAATCATAGTGTTAAATCAGATACTTATCGGGACATAGTATGAAGAAATATTTATATAAGCATGACTGTCAAAGATGTTTATTATTTACACAACTTGCAAAGATATTTATAGTGCAAACCTATGCATGTTTACTTAGAATCAAGTCCCAATATATTCATTGAGGTTTACTTAGGGAAGTGTGCAACAGGACTGCAATCTCAAGCAATAAGGAATTTCACTCACCCAGTCCAAAATTCAGAATCATGCCACTTTAAACTGTTTTGCAACTGTTTTATACTTGTTTTATGGTTACTGGATTTTAAATGGTTTTATTTCTTGTTGTGAGCTGCCTTGGTTTCTAGTCAGCCACCCTACCTCCAGGATTGTTGGAAAGACTCCTTATACATACACACATAAGAGATGTAAAAATGCATATAATAGTTTATTGTCAAAACCAGTTGGTCAATGCAGAACATTTTTTTAAAAAAATCAGTATTAGTTTCCCACCAAATAAAGCAGTGACACCTAAGTAAGCCCTGCCTAATTGCTTTAAAAATAGGATTGGAGGGGGAGAGAAAGCTTTACAACACAAACACAATCCTTTGCTATGTTCACTCAAAAGTCCCATTGATTTACAGCACACTCCTAACCTTGTCTACTCAAAAGTAAGTCTTATTGAATTCAATGGGGTTTACTCCTGGTATGTGGGATTAGCATTACAACTTTACTCCCAGAAAAGCAAGTATAGAATTAAAGCTTCATATTGGGAAGGTTTTCAAAGCAGGCTATGAATTAGACAAAAAAATCCTGCCCTCTTCAACAGCCCAGGAAAATTTAAACTTGTTTGACTCCTCATAATTAGAAAAGTATAGCACACTGTAATGACATCATAAACTGCATGTACACTTCTTTCAAATTTCTGTTCAAAAATTATTTGAAAGTTAAGATATATAATATGCTATTTTTGCAAGTAATTAAAAAAATCTATATACACTTTTATTATAATCATAACTGAACTTGTTTATAGTAAACAATTGCCTACCAAGATTCTGCTGTGATTTTTTGTTCTACGTCTCCTGCACACAGAGAGAAAGGGATGTTTACTACTGCTGAAAGCTATAAACATACTCAATTTCTGAAAATTTCAGAGAAGCAGCAAAAGACAACAGTTTTCTGGTCTTGCAATGGGTTCTAGCTGTTGCCTGGAGGTCAACAAATCCCTTGTCAATCACAACCCTGACTTAACGTATTGGTTACAAACCTAAAAGGGTAGGATTAGAGCAGTTAGCTACGAGTTTATTTAACCAAAGTTGCAGGGTGGCGGTGGCTGACATTTTGGTGTATCTCTTGAACCAGACCACCTAGAAACTTTTTTTAAAAAATGAAAGCTGAGAGTCTGGAGATTGAGGTGACTCACCTGGAGAGGACCCCAAAAACCCAGAGTCTCTGGGCAAACACCAGAGATCTGACAACCCTAATCACAGTCCTACTTTTTTCCCAATCTATTCTCTTCATATGTGTAGAAATGCACCCTGACAAACAGTGGGGCCTTTAGAGAGGAAATGCTGCCAGCTACTAACACAGGATGTAATTGAGACCACAAGAAACACATACTCTTTTAACTGTTGAGCTGGAAATTCAGAGAACTCCCCCCCCCATCCTCTGGTTGTTTCATTTAAACAATTAAAATAATCTCACAATCTTCAATCAAGTTTTAAAATGATGCACAAATTCATATTTTAGCCTGTGTAACATCTAATCATCAGTGCAGGCCTCAACATTTTATGCACTCATCCCCATCTGGACCAGAGCTTGCTTTTATTTTACTTTAAAGACATACGGACTAGAAGCAGAAAAGCAGTAACCTGTCTAGAATCTAGAGTCCAAGGTGACCATTTCACCTTAGTGCAAGGTAAGGTCAGTCTTGCAGTTATTCTCCTTGAAACCTTATTGGGCTAGGGAGTGCTTATAATAACCAGAGCACTATTCTTACAATTGAAATTAATGGACATGACCAATGTAGGGCACAATCCAACTCCTATTTATGCCAGGCTGAGGGGAGTTGTATATGGTGGATCTTTGCTGAGTCAGCTGGGCCCCAGCTCAGCCGGGCTATGCCAGCAGAAGCCCCTCATCCCAGCTCAGCCGCAGCAGAGCTGGGACCCAGCCACCTCAGCCAGGGACCCACCGGGGAAGACCAGCCCAGCAGAAGGGGAGCCAGTTGAAGCCAGCAGAAGGCCCAAAGAAGGGGTGTTCCAGGGGCGTGTTGGAGGAAAGGCAGGGGGGAACTAGGCCACATGCAACTCATGTCTGGAGCACTCCTTCAGGTCCTGATCCAGACAAAACGACAGGAAAAAGGTTGGTCTAAGAAAATAATTGCAATAGAAGTCAATGGAGAACACTTACTCCCTGTAGGAGTATCTGTGAGAACCAGCTTTTACCTTCCAGTCCCTGCACACAGGTCCCAGCTGAGCTGGCGTTCCGCCAGCCTGGGGCCTTCCAAATGGTAATTGGATGTCACCGACCTTCCTGCCAGCTCCTCTTGCACCAGCTCCCCTTCCACGGGCTTCCTGAGTTGGATTGCTCTGCCCAATCCAATAATATATGGGTCTGTTTTGATTAGAATTTAATTTGATAAACCTCAGAATTTATATCCCGCCCATTATCACAAGCGATTTCAGTGTGGGTTACAATTTTAAACAAAACAAAAAATATAAAAACAAAGATACATCTAAAACCATTGCCATGTTTCATTCAGATTTCCTGTACCTAATCCTCATGGCAACTATAATCTCTAAAATGCTCAGACAAAAAGAAAAGTATTCAACTAATATCTAAAAATAGCCAAAGGAAGGCACCTGCAGGATCTGGAGGGGAGAGGGGTGTTCCAGAGCTAGAGTGCCATGTGGCCAACAAGACCCCTTGGTGAGTTACAGCTCTTCTAACCTCACTTACTGATGATAATGCCAAGAGGGCCACCCTTGCTGATCTCAAAACTCTGGCTAGACATTATAGGGAGAGGCACCCCCTCAAGCATGCACTTGTACTATGCTTTATTTCATGTACAATCACTACCTTCAGCAGCGACTCAACTCAACCACTAGCAACACAAGCCTATTCATGTCTTCTCAGAAGTAAGTCTGATTGTTTTCAATGACTTTTACTTCATAAGAACATAAGAAGAGCCTGCTGGATCAGGCCAGTGGCCCATCTAGTCCAGCATCCTGTTCTCACAGTGGCCAACCAGGTGCCTGGAGGAAGCCCGCAAGCAGGACCCGAGTGCAAGAACACTCTCCCCTCCTGAGGCTTCCGGCAACTGGTTTTCAGAAGCATGCTGCCTCTGACTAGGGTGGCACAGCACAGCCATCATGGCTAGTAGCCATTGATAGCCCTGTCCTCCATGAATTTGTCTAATCTTCTTTTAAAGCCGTCCAAGCTGGTGGCCATTACTGCATCTTGTGGGAGCAAATTCCATAGTTTAACTATGCGCTGAGTAAAGAAGTACTTCCTTTTGTCTGTCCTGAATCTTCCAACATTCAGCTTCTTTGAATGTCCACGAGTTCTAGTATTATGAGAGAGGGAGAAGAACTTTTCTCTATCCACTTTCTCAATGCCATGCATAATTTTATACACTTCTATCATGTCTCCTCTGACCCTTTTCTCTAAACTAAAAAGCCCCAAATGCTGCAACCTTTCCTCGTAAGGGAGTCGCTCCATCCCCTTGATCATTCTGGTTGCCCTCCTCTGAACCTTTTCCAACTCTATAATATCCTTTTTGAGATGAGGCGACCAGAACTGTATTCCAAATGCGGCCGCACCATAGATTTATACAACAGCATTATGATATCAGCTGTTTTATTTTCAATACCTTTCCTAATTATCGCTAGCATGGAATTTGCCTTTTTCACAGCTGCCGCACACTGGGTCGACATTTTCATCATGCTGTCCACTACAACCCCGAGGTCTCTCTCCTGGTCGGTCACCACCAGTTCAGACCCCACGAGCGTATATGTGAAATTAAGATTTTTTGCTCCAATATGCATAATTTTACACTTGTTTATATTGAATTGCATTTGCCATTTTTCCGCCCATTCACTCAGTTTGGAGAGATCTTTTTGGAGCTCTTCACAATCCCTTTTTGTTTTAACAACCCTGAACAATTTAGTGTCGTCAGCAAACTTGGCCACTTCACTGCTCACTCCTAATTCTAGGTCATTAATGAACAAGTTGAAAAGTACAGGTCCCAATACCGATCCTTGAGGGATTCCACTTTCTACAGCCCTCCATTGGGAGAACTGTCCGTTTATTCCTACTCTCTGCTTTCTGCTTCTTAACCAATTCCTTATCCACAAGAGGACCTCTCCTCTTATTCCATGACTGCTAAGCGTCCTCAGAAGTCTTTGGTGAGGTACCTTGTCAAATGCTTTTTGAAAGTCTAAGTACACTATGTCCACTGGATCACCTCTATCTATATGCTTGTTGACACTCTCAAAGAATTCTAATAGGTTACTGAGACAGGACTTTCCCTTGCAGAAGCCATGCTGGCTCTGCTTCAGCAAGGCTTGTTCTTCTATGTGCTTAGTTAATCTAGCTTTAATCATACTTTCTACCAGTTTTCCAGGGACAGAAGTTAAGCTAACTGGCCTGTAATTTCCGGGATCCCCTCTGGATCCCTTTTTGAAGATTGGCGTTACATTTGCCACTTTCCAGTCCTCAGGCATGGAGGAGGACCCGAGGGACAAGTTACATATTTTAGTTAGCAGATCAGCAATTTCACATTTGAGTTCTTTGAGAACTCTCGGGTGGATGCCATCCGGGCCCGGTGATTTGTCAGTTTTTATATTGTCCATTAAGCCTAGAACTTCCTCTCTCGTTACCACTATTTGTCTCAGTTCCTCAGAATCCCTTCCTGCAAATGTTAGTTCAGGTTCAGGGATCTGCCCTATATCTTCCACTGTGAAGACAGATGCAAAGAATTCATTTAGCTTCTCTGCAATCTCCTTATCGTTCTTTAGTACACCTTTGACTCCCTTATCATCCAAGGGTCCAATCGCCTCCCTAGATGGTCTCCTGCTTTGAATGTATTTATAGAATTTTTTGTTGTTGGTTTTTATGTTCTTAGCAATGTGCTCCTCAAATTCTTTTTTAGCATCCCTTATTGTCTTCTTGCATTTCTTTTGCCAGAGTTTGTGTTCTTTTTTATTTTCTTCATTCGGACAAGACTTCCATTTTCTGAAGGAAGACTTTTTGCCTCTAAGAGCTTCCTTGACTGCTCGTTAACCATGCTGGCATCTTCTTGGCCCTGGCGGTACCTTTTCTGATCTGCGGTATGCACTCCAGTTGAGCTTCTAATATAGTGTTTTTAAACAACTTCCAAGCATTTTCGAGTGATGTGACCCTCTGGATTTTGTTTTTCAGCTTTCTTTTTACCAGTCCCCTCATTTTTGTGAAGTTTCCTCTTTTGAAGTCAAATGTGACCGTGTTGGATTTTCTTGGCAATTGGCCAGTTACATGTATGTTTAATTTAATAGCACTGTGGTCACTGCTCCCAATCGGTTCAACAACACTTACATCTCGCACCAGGTCCCGGTCCCCACTGAGGATTAAGTCCAGGGTTGCCGTCCCTCTGGTTGGTTCCATGACCAACTGGTCTAGGGAATAGTCATTTAGAATATCTAGAAACTTTGCTTCTTTGTCATGACTGGAACAGATATGCGGCCAATCTATGTCCGGGTAGCTGAAGTCACCCATTACTACCACATTTCCTAGTTTGGATGCTTCCTCAATTTCATATCTCATCTCAAGGTCTCCCTGAGCATTTTGATCTGGGGGACAATAGATCTTCCCAGGTTAAGTGTAGATAGGATTGCAGCCTAACATAGACTAAAAGCTGTACTTTACCCATAGGTATTCTTGGAAAAGGTAAGGATATCAACCCATTTATCACTCTTTAATCACTCTGATTGTAAGAACTGGAGGCAAATTTACATTAAATTATAGTGACTTCATCTATCTTACTTACAGATGCTCTTAATAATTGAAGTAGAGTAAAAGTATGGGCTTAACCTGACGCTCAAATGCAGGAGTCCACAAATTTTGATCCTGAGTATTAGCCAGCCATTTGTTGTGGTTGTCACTAACTCAGCTCAGCCTTGCACATGTCCAAGGACTCACGAGAACAGTCTGACTTTGATTTTTCTAGAAAGCAGAAGCAGTGTGTCATTTCTATCTTCTGCAAAAGCCCTACAACACCTTTACAAGTTTTCAGAATTCAGAGAATTAAGGGGAAAGGAGGGATGGCAGCATATTTGCTGAGCTATTTTCTAGTTGTGCATGATTCTAAATAATGACCATGTTTTCAGATAAGCTAGTTTTGAACATGAATATGCCACTAAGAAAAAAATATTAAGGCTTTATGCAGGTTTACTCATAAGTAAGTCCCACTGAGTTCAGTGGAGTGTTACCCCAAGTAATTGTTCACAAAATTGTAACTCTAATACAGTGAAAGCTTGTTAAAACACAGGGATTGGGGGACAAAGAATGCACCAGTGCTACAGGGGTTCTGTGTAATAATGAAAACTGCACTGAAAGGGTTAAAGCCAGCAAGGACTACTGGTTCCTAGAGAGGCAAAAAAAAATGATACCACTATGGCTGAGGGTCAGAGCAGGAGTAGGATGAAGTAGGAAGGGCAAAAGAGAGAGGGGAAAATAAGTTAATACAAATAAAGCTCCACAGACAATAATGAAAGAACTCGGAAAAGGCTCGAGAGATAAGCATCCCTTAGGGAAAAAACACCAGGAAGGAAAAGGGCAGGATGGAGGGGGATGTCAGGAAAGAGATTTTTAAAAGAACACCAAGAGGAAAAAAGGCTCAGAAACACTCAGGGGAAGGAAACAGAGGATTCACTAGGGACAAGGAGCACAGAAGGCAAAAAATACCCCCAAGGTATAACAAAAAGAAAAGTAGGGTACACAGTATTTTACTTGGGGATATTGTTATGTCCACAGTATATCTGATTCTGTAGTATACTGAGATGCATTATGGCAAGTTTCCACTGTAATTCTTTCTGCCATGTTGGCATCTTTTATTTTATTTAAGTTATTTATATACCACTTAATTACCAACGTTTCTAAGCAATGTATAAATAGCTCAAATAAATAAATAGGGTTTACTTAGGCAAAACATGTTCTGACTGCTTTGTTTAAACACTTCATATGCACATATGATGGAAGAACAGAAATGGATTTCTGACAGTTCAGTCAATGGTAGGTCATTCCATGATCAAATAAAATGAAAACTTTGACACTAAATCATTAGGGCTGTGATCCATAGACCAGTTCGGTTGACACCCAGCCCATTCCCACAAATTGCTGCACAACAAATAATTGGTTATGACTTCACACTAGTCTCAGCTTGTGATGTTGTGCTGGTTGTACTGAACCAAATCCAAGGTGCTACTCTTAAAGACCTGCAGGCTATGTGGCCTGGGGCTTACATACTGGAATGGCCCCTCTCCCTAAATCAGTTTATGTACCAGTGTGGGCTGGATCAGCAGTCCCTCCCAAATAGCAAGGCTTTTGCCACTATGGAATACTGAGAATGTAAGGAGATTTGAATCTGTTCTCAGTTTTTCTCAAGTATGTAAAAGTTTCCTTTCTGAAAATGCCTTTTATTATTATTATTTATTACTTTTGTATACCGCCCCATAGCCAATTTACAACAATTAAAAACATTAAAAACAAATATACAAATATAAAAATGTAAAAATACTTAAAAAAACAATTTAAAAACACATACTAAAATGCATGGGAGAAGAGGAAAGTCTTGACCTGGCACTGAAAAGATAACAGTGTTGGTGCCAGGCGCACCTCGTCATCAACATCATTCCATAATTTGGGGGCCACCACTGAGAAAGCCCTCTCCCTTGTTGTCATCCTCCAAGCTTTCCTTGCAGTAGGCACCCAGAGGGCCTTTGATGTTGAGCATAGTGTACGGGTGGGCTCGTGTTAGAAGATGCATTCCATCAGGTATTGTGGTCCCAAGCCGTGTAAGGCTTTATAGATTAAAACCAACACTTTGAATCGAGCTCGGAAACATACAGGCAGCCAATGCACAAGCTGCAGTTTCCGAACCGTCTTCAAAGGTAGCCCCACGTAGAGTGCATTGCAGTAATCTAGCTTGGAGGTTACCAGAGCATGGACAACTGAAGCCAGGTTATCCCTGTCCAGATAGGGGTGTAGCCGGGCCACCAATCGAAGTTGGTAGAAGGCACTCCGTGCCACAGAGGCTACCTGAGCCTCAAGTGACAGAGATGGTTCTAGGAGAACCCCCAAGCTACAAACCTGCTCCTTCAGGGGAAGTGCAACCCCATCCAGGACAGGTTGGACATCCACCATCCGGTCAGAAGAACCACCCACTAGCAGCATCTCAGTCTTGTCTGGATTGAGCCTCAGTTTATTAGTCCTCATCCAGTCCATTGTCGCAGCCAGGTTCAGCACATTGACAGCCTCACCTGATGAAGATGAGAAGGAGAAATAGAGCTGCATGTCATCAGTACACTAATGGCAGCACACTCCAAAGCTCCGGATGACCGCACCCAATGGTTTCATGTAGATGTTGAACAGCATGAGGGACAGAACTGACCCCTGCGGAACCCCATACTGGAGAGTCCAGATGCCAAGCAATGCTCCCCAAGCACCACCTTCTGGAGGCGATCTGCCAAGTAGGAGTGGAACCACTGCCATGCAGTCCCTCCCACTCCCAACTCAGCCAGTCTTCCCAGAAGGATACCATGGTCGATGGTATCGAAAGCCACTAAGAGATCAAGGAGAATCAACACAGTCACACTCCCCCTGTCTCTCTTCCGACAGAGGTCATCATACAGGGCGACCAAGGCTGTTTCCGTGCCAAAACCAGGCCTGAAACCCGACTGAAATGGATCCAGATAATCGGTCTCATCCAAGAGTGTCTGGAGCTGTCCTGCCACCACTCATTCAAGGACCTTGCCCAGGAATGGAACATTTGCTTTTGGTGTCTTGTTTAGGTTTATGATTTTCAGTGATCCTGATTTGTGTTATGTTTACATTTTTGTAACCTGCCTTGAGACTTTGTGAACTGTAGTTAATAAATATTCCAAAAAACCTGAACATATTTCCAGCTGTGGCTATCTCTAAGAACACGGGGGGAAATGATGCCTAACTTCATTAGGTCAAATAAAACTCAGAAAGTAGTATTCCTCATAAATATATCCAGTCCACTTTTACATACTAGTGGATATTTTACATGTAATTCTTAACATTAAATAAATCAGCTTAATAGTTGAATCTACTGCTTAGTGTAAACCTGTGTATACTTGAAAGTCTTTGTTAAGATTAGGGATATGGTCCAAATATGTTCTGTATGTACTGGCTCTTTTGAAGCTACTAATGTGAACATAAAAGTTTAAACACTGGATAAGTAATATGGCTGTTGTTAATTAATTAATTAAATTTATATCATTTCCTTCCTTTCAAAGGAGCGCAGGGCAGCAATTAACAAGCAATAAAACAATAAAAATATCTTAGAAACAATTCCAGTACAGATGCAGACTGGGACAAAAGGACTTGTTGAAAGAGGAAGATCTTCAATAGGTCCCGAAAAGGCAACAGAGGCAACATCTGTCTAATATTTAAGGGGAGGGAATTCCAAAGGGGTAGGTGCAACAGCACTAAAAGCTTGATTCCCAAGTTATGTGGATCTCCTGAGAAGATGATTGTGGCAAACCCATTCTTCACCAGGGATTATCCCTCCTGACACCCCATACTCAGTTCAGGAAATCCCCACCCAGTGAGATGCTGGCACAGCCTGGGTCAGATATGTTCTCTGCACCACAAGCTTCAGCCCTTCCACCTTTTGTCCCATCCAAAACGTGACCACTGGAGTGCCCTGTTAGCATAATAGGATGTAGGTAAAGGAACTGAATAGGACCTTGATATGGTGGCACACATGAGCAGGCAGACATGTAAAAAATTAAATGAATAAAAGATGTTAAAGACAAGATGTTAAATAGTATATTGATGTATAGTCCCTAACTTCCCTACCTGTCCTACTCTCCTCCAACTAATATGTAATCCACCCTTTTCCACCCAGCTCACTCCCACAACACAACCTCCCTCCTTCCACTCCAAATCCCAACAATTGATTGCTGTAAACCGCCCAGAGAGCTTCGGCTATGGAGCGGTATAAAAGTGCAATAAAATAAAATAAAATAAAATAAATAAAAACTCCTAACTGTCAAAAACGACTGTCTTTTTTACTCAAACCTCCTTAGAACTAGGGTTGCCTGGTTCAGGGCCTGAGACTGATCCTGTATCTTTAGGAGAAGAGAAAGTCAGCCAAGTGCAGCACTTGGCTGACTTTCTTTTCTCCTAAAGATACAGGATCAGTCTCAGGCCCTGAACCAGGCAACCCTACTTAGAACTCTCACTCACACACCCCTCCCACCTGGCAGTCTTACATCACTCATACTCCCAGGCATTCCATTAACTCCTTCAAACTCGTAACACATTTAATAACAGTTCCCAACAAGTGGTTTCATTATAATGATATCTGCAGGAAGCCCTCATCTGCAGAGCACAGTTATCAATTGGGTATATAAGGGGTGAGATGATCTTTCAGGCCTCCTGGTCCCAAGCTAGATAAGGCTTTATACTCCCAGCCGTCACCGTGAATTTACCTCGGTAGGTAATTGGCAGCCAGTGCAATTCTTTCAGCAGCAGAGTAACATGCTGGAGATATTCTGCCACAGTGAGCACCAGCTGCAGCTTCCACATATGGCACATTACAGTAATACAGCCTGGAGGTTATCAGAACATGGACTATTCTAAGATACACTAAATGAGCAAGTGAACAAACATTGATCATGTATCACTTGACCCACCATGGAGTTTACGTATGTATGCATTTATTTAATTTAGCTATGTAAATATTTGTATATTGCTATTTCATTAAAAACATCAAAGCAGTTTATAACATGTTTAAAACAACCACAGAATAAAAAAGCATAAAAAATACAATAAAAACAAAGGTCAACTGCTGTGAAAAAAAGCATAGTCTTAATTGCCTGCATAAGCCTGGGGGAACAGAAAGGTTGTCAGCAGGCACTTAAAAGTTAAAACAGAAGGCACCTGCTGAATCTCTGTTGGCAGAGCATTCTAGAGAACTGGGCGGATGACAGTGAAGGCTCAATTTTATGTCGATGTTAAATGAACCTCACCAACTCAGTAGATGACCAAAGCCGCTCCTGCAAATGATCTCAGTGATCGAACTGGGATATAAGGATTCAGGTGGTCCCTAAAATACTCTGGACCTAAGCTGTTCAGGGCTTTGTAAATTAATACAAGGACCTTGAACCTGGTTCAGTAGTGGATGGGCAGCCAGTGCAGATGTTTTAAAAGTAGTGTCACATGTTGTCGGCCATGTGATCCCATCAGCAATCTGGCTGCTGCATTTTGCACCAGCTGAAGCTTCCAATCCAGGGCCAAGGGCAGCCCCACATAGATTGCATTGCAGTAATCCAGCCTCGAGGTTACCGACACATGGACTACAAAGACTACAGAGATTAGGCTGTCTGTGTCCAGGAACGGCCTTAGCTGATAAATCGGACAAAGTTGGTAAAAGACACTCCTAGACACTGAAGATACTTGGGCCTCTAGTGGCAAAGATGAATTCAGGAGTACCTCAAGGCTATGGACCTGGTCCTTCAGAGGGAGTGCGACCCCATCCAGAACAGGTAACCTGCTTATCTCCTGGACATGGGAACCACCTACCCAAACAGCCTCCGTCTTCCCAGGATTCAAGCACAGTTTATTGGCCCTCATCCAGTCCACTACATCAAACAAAGAAAAATATAAACAAACAAAATCTAGCTATTGAAGATGATACTCAAGATATAGATCCAGTTCATATAGAAGTTTAAGTCAAATCATGGCTTAGCCATGAGCAAACGTGTGGGTCCCTGAAGCGAAGACTGCAGCTGCTTTGCTCTTTTTCTAGTCCTCCTGCTGCCACACTGCTGTGAGCTAAGACATGGTTGGGCTTGGCATTAAATCCAAGTCTGAGCTTGTGACTTATCTCCCCCAGACAAACCATGAATGGAAAGCCATAGAACACACCTTGGCTAGAGTTCGTGGTTTGTGTGGAATGAGATAAGCCACAAGCTCAGGTTCAGACAGTACACTAAGCCAAACTATGCCTTAGCTCACAGCCGCATGGCAGAAGCAAGACTGAAGGAGCAAAGTAGGCATGATCTCCCCAGAAAATGGCATGCTTGCTAGTTCATGCTAGAGTGGAAGTGGTGCAAAATCCTGCCGACAGAACAGTGATTAGAGTGCATAACCATGCCTATCATATAGTGATGAAGGCAGCAAAGAAGATCCATATTGCTGCCTCCATTGTGTCCTCAAGCTGCTCAGCAGAGCTCTTTCGTGTAGTTAAAAAGTTGTTATCAACTGCTCCAATTACTGGGGGGCTAGAACAATATCAAAGGTCTGCTAGGCACTTTGAGGACAAAATCACTCACCATCATGCTGATATTGATCCAGTGTTCTATCTTATTTGATTTTGTGGGGTCTGTTCCAGTTATTGATGTCTGAAGATGTGGACAATGTGTTTTTGGCTGTCCATCCCACTACTTGCCCTCTCAACCCTTGCCCATCCTGGCTTGTTCATCCAGGCTGGGGGGGGGGGGAGATGGCTGTGTAGATCCAGGGAGCGGTTAACACGTCCTTGTGTGAGGGATTGGTCCTCACCGTCTTGAAAGAGACGGTGGTGTGCCCACTCCTGAAAAATGTTCCCTGGACCCTCAAATATTTGACAACCACCCATCAGTCTTTTTTGGACAAGGTATTTGAGAGGGTGGTTCATGTGTCACCACAAGGAGGGGCCCTGTAGATGACTGCAGTGAACAAGCAGGGTGTCCCATCCAGAGCTGGAACCACGAGACGGAGACGCGGGTGAAATTAAATCTTGCTTTATTAAAGTAATGGATACATCAAAGACATTGCGCTTCATATAGAAACCTGCCTTACTCACTAGAAATCCCTGTCTGCACTCTAGACATGTTCTGCAGCATGTAAAAGAAGTTGACTCAGCGACTCCCCTCTGTGAGCTGCCAGTTTAAGTAGGGAATGTTTTCGATCGTAATCTCTGGCTCCTTCGCAAGTCCTGTCTCTGCCCTGTCCGTTTCTCACGGCAGCAGGCACGAGGCAAAGGGGTGTGTGTTTCCAATGGCTCATCAGAAGACACCTGCTCTTAGGCTGCAGGCTCGAGGTCAGGAGGGGCGTCACGCTGGAAGCGTCCTGGGAAAGGCTTGGCAAGTGAGGAGTTGGCACGATCTCTGGGGCGTCCCCTGACGGGTCCTCGGGAGCAACTGGAGGCGGCGCACTCTCCTCTTCGGAGCTCACACCACCTGTGGGAACTGGCTGGAGTTCAGGCTCACTGCCCCCCCCAAGGTCCAGAGCAGACTCAACAACTCCTGGGCCTTCCACGCCTTCTGGCAGCTGAGGTGCCTGAAACTCATGCCTCTCCCCTCCCTGCTCCTTCAGGAAGAGCCGAGGCTCAACACAGGGATATAAGGTGACCCCTCATATATCCCGGTCCCAAATTATTTAGGGCTTTCTATACTAATCTTCGATCTGACCGGGTAGCATATTGGCAGCCAGTGCAATGCCGTCAGCGCTGACATTATATGTTGAAGGAAAGCAACCCCAGCCACAAGCTATGCAGCATTCTCCACTAGCTGCAGCTTCTGAACCAAATAGAAGGGTAGCCTCACATAAAGTGCATTGCAATACAGGTGGGCCCCGCTTATACAGCAGGTTCCATTCCGGACCCTCGCCGTAAAGCAGAAATCGCCGTAAAGCGGAACCCCATTGAATATAATGGGGCGCATCGTGCAAAAATGACACGAAAATGCAGCAAAAGGGCAAAATCGGCTTTAAAAACGGGGAATCAAAGCCGCCGCATTAGCGGAACGCCAGGAAGCGAAGCGGGGCCCTACTGTAATGTAATCACAAGGTTACCAATGCGGTTCCCACTGTAGGTAAGCTATCCCTGTCCAGGAATGACCATAGTGCACCATTTGCATCTGGAAGAAATCACTCCTAGCCATTGAGGCCACTTGAGCCTCCAGTGACAATGGCAGCTCAAGGAATGCTGTTGTTGTTATGTGCCTTCAAGTCGATTACGACTTATGGCGACCCTATGAATCAGTGACCAACAGCATCTGTCATGAACCACCCTGTTCAGATCTTATAAGTTCAGGTCTGTGGCTTCCCCTTTATGGAATCAATCCATCTCTTATTTGGCCTTCCTCTTTTTCTACTCCCTTCTGTTTTTCCCACCATTATTGTCTTTTCTAGTGAATCATGTCTTCTCATGATGTGTCCAAAGTACGATAATCTCAGTTTCATCATTTTAGCTTCTAATGACAGGTCTGGTTTAATTTGTTCTAACACCCAATTACTGGTCTTTTTCGCAGTCCATGGTATCCACAAAGCTCTCCTCCAACACCACATTTCAAATGAGTTGATTTTTCTCTTATCCGCTTTTTTCACTGTCCGACTTTCACATCCATACATAGAAATCGGGAATACCATGGTCTGAATGATCCTGACTTTAGTGTTCAGTGATACATCTTTGCATTTGAGGATCTTTTCTAGTTCTCTCATAGCTGCCCTCCCCAGTCCTAGCCGCCTTCTGATTTCTTTACTATTGTGTCCATTTTGGTTGATGACTGTGCCGAAGTATTGATAATCCTTGACAAGTTCAATGGCCTCATTGTCAACTTTAAAGTTACATAAATCTTCTGTTGTCATTACTTTAACCTTTTTGACGTTCAGCTGTAGTCCTGCTTTTGTGCTTTCCTCTTTAACTTTCATCAGCATTCTTTTCAAATCATTACTAGTTTCTGCTAATAGTATGGTGTCGTCTGCATATCTCAAATTATTGATATTTCTCCCTCCGATTTTCACACCTCCTTCATCTTGGTCCAATCCCGCTTTCCGTATGTTATGTTCTGTGTATAGATTAAACAAATAGGGTGATAAAATACACCCCTGTCTCACACCCTTTCCAATGGGGAACCAATCGGTTTCTCCATATTCTGTCCTTACAGTAGCCTCTTGTCCAGACTATAGGTTGCGCATCAAGACAGTCAGATTCTGTGGCACCCCCATTTCTTTTAAAGCATTTCATAGTTTTTCATGATCTACACAGTCAAAGGCTTTGCTGTAATCTATAAAGCACAGGGTGATTATCTTCTGAAATTCCTTGCTCCGTTCCATTATCCAACGTATGTTTGTGATATGATCTCTGGTGCCTCTTCCTTTTCTAAATCCAGCTTGGACGTCTGGTATTTCTCGCTCCATATATGGTAAGAGCCTTTGTTGTAGAATCTTGAGTATTACTTTACTTGCATGGGATATTAAGGCAATAGTTCGATAATTACTGCATTCCCTGGGATCCCCTTTCTTTGGAATTGGGATATATATTGAATGCTTCCAGTCTGTAGGCCATTGTTTAGTTTTCCATATTGTTTGACAAATCTTTGTCAAAATTTGGACAGATTCAGTCTCAAGCTCAAGGAATAGTCCCAGACTAAAAGAACAGGTGTATTCTTTTCTTTTCTTTTTTTTAAAAGGAGTACAACTCCATCCAGAACATATAACTGACCTATATATCAGGGAGTAGAATCACTCATCCTCCAAGCCTTCATCTTACCAGGAATTAGCTTTATACAGCCCACTGCTGCATCCAGATACTAGCTTTGGGCTTGCACAGCCATCCCTGATTCAGTTGTCACAGAGAATCAGAACTGGGTATCATCAGCATACTGGTGACACTTTACCCAGTTCTACTAATCAACGCACTCAACAGCAAACAGTTAATTGTTAAACAGCATGGGGCACAAGATAGTACTCTGTGGAGTCCCATAGCATAGTTGCCAGGGAGGCAACAGATAGTCCCCAGCACTATTCTCTGAAACAGACCCAGCAGATAGCAATGTAAATACTGAATAACAGCATTTCCCAAATTAACCTCTCTCACACACACACATTCTGTCAGACTCACCCAGCAATCAAACACATTACAATTCACAGGAAATCAAAAGGAAATCAAGACCACTGAACACTAACAACTGTTCAGTTGTTAATGAACATTAACGCAGGAATTCTTATTAAATTGTGTAAAAGCCTTGTTTTCCACTTTTTTTTAAAAAAAAGGGCCCAATCATTAGTTAATACAGCATCATATTTTCCTCCACAATATAAAAAGCTGGATGTATTTTATAATGCTACTTTCAACACATGTATTTTGTACTGTTTGAAACAAAATTGCAACACCATTGCAACCCCAGTGTTTTATTAGAATGGAAGAAGTTAAACATAAACTTTGTTATCCAAAGATTTACTTTAAATCTGGCACACAGCAATATTTGTAATTATTGACTTTAAGCAAAAGCCCATAAAATGTATGGTTAAAAGAATTATGAGTGCCTCTTATCAAATGATGGAAGAGCATAATCCACATTGTATATTGTCATCTAGTAGAAGCATATTCATGCCTCAAATGTTGTGATTTCTTTGTATTTGATCTGACTTTTTTAAACAAAAGAGACATATTAACAAGCCTCTAACTGCATTTATCAAATTGCTGCTGTGCATACTATACACACAAGAATAAAAAGCTCTTGAATTTTTAAATTATTATCTAATTTTGGTGCACTGAGAGATCCAGAAAACAAAAGTTTATATTCTTTCAATTTAAAGGCTAGAAGGAAGCCCCTCAGCAGTGGAAGAAGACCCTCAGTAGTTAAAGTGAATATTCTGTTTATATTCTGTTACGCATTTAAGTACTTTCTGATTGCTTGCACTATGCAAGGTTCTAAGATGCCAACAGCCAATGCTGCCATCAAACAAAGAGAAATCGATGCACAGCCCCAGGCTTATCGACAATAACAGGCATGACCAGACAAAGCCAAGGAGAATGCCAACAAGTAGGCAGGCAATCAACCAGAGCTACTCTGCCTGCTAGACTGGTCCATTGAGGTGCTGTTGCTGCTGAAGTACGTTTCCTCACCTAGGGGTCAAACCAGCCCCTTGATCTTCCACCTTTATCAATAGCGAAGTGGGGAGAACTCACAGTTTCGCCCTTAGAAAAACATCATCTGGTCCTTCAGTAAACTCATGTACTGAAAGACAGCCACTGGTTAAGAAAGTTTCCCCATACCTTTGCAGTTAAGCAGAGTATATAAACAAAGTATGTACACTGTATATAAATAGTACAGTAGGGTCCCGCTTTACGGCACTTCGCTTTATGGCGCTTCACTAATGCGGCAGTCTCAATTAGACGCAATTAGACTAAAGCCCCACTCATATGGCACTTGTTCTGCTTTTACGGCGGTTTTCGAGCATCGCACACCATTCTATTCAATGCGTTCCGCTTTTCAGCGGTTTTTGCTTTTCAGCGGGTGTCCGGAACGTAACCTGCCATATGAGTGGGGCCCTACTGTATATAAACAAAGATTTAGATTTATTTATCTCTTTTGTGCCCTGCTCTTTCTGCAATGAACTTAAGAAGGAATTCATATTATTTTCTTTATCCAGATAGGCAGGTTAGGCTGAGAGGCTGTTATCTGCCCACGACTGTCCATTGAGCTACATGGCTGAGTAGGGATTTGAACCAGTTCAACCCAAGGCTCCACCCACTGTGACTATGCTATACTGACTCAAAGTCCATTTTCTTTGCTGTTACCAGAAACAGCAGAAAGGGAAGAAGTCCCCACTGCCTTCTTGACTAGAAGGAAGCTATGGAAACATTCAATGGTGGCAGCCTGCTTGTGCAACAGAGTTCCACTTGCACATTGAGATTTCCCCTTTCTATCTCCCTGCAGACTCCCCTCCTGATCTGTTCTGGAGGGTTAGGGCAGAAGTGGATAGTAGGTAGACTGGGATCTATTCAGGCTCCCAATTGTTTATTCAGAAGGGTGTGGTGTGCTAATTTTTGACTATATATTTTATTGTCTTTAATTTGTCAATTTTAATTTTTAAACTGTCCAGAACACATTAAAAATGTATTCTATATTTTAAAGCCACCAGGATAGTCATAAATAGAACACATTTAATTAATATTAGGGTTTCTCTCCTATAATCAGATGATTCCTCTTCTAGTACTGGAGTGGGGGAAGGTGTTTAGCCACTTATTTTGTTGTGCTGTTCTTGTTGTATGGTTGCAATGCATTGTTTTTAACATTGTATTATAAGTCACCTAAAGGCTGTGACACAGGATGTCTAATACATTGCCAGCCCCATTCCAGTCCTTTAAATCAGTTATAATAAGAGTGCTGAGCTCCATAGAAAGGAAGTCACCCTTCTCTTTATGGTAGAGGCAGCATAGAAAAAGTTGGAGCATACCCTGTTCTTGTAATGATTACAAGAACTCAGCATTCAGGAGCAATTTCTTCTCCCTAAAAGTCTTGTTAGGCACATAAATTAAACTGTGTTAAGAGCTTGATAAACTGGTGAAAAAGCTCATAGCTTCAGGGAATGCCAACCCTTTCCATGATTTTGAAAGGGGCAAGTATAAGCTCAGTGTTACTATTTTGGTCACAGTGGTCACTTGCAAGACCACTTCTGTGGGCAAAAATAGTAACATTGGAAGCTGCCACTAGCAGACAACTTATGCCATACTAGACACATAGAGATAAATTTCCTTTTTCTTTATCTTCCTATGAAACCAGCATGATCGCTTAATTTATATATTACATGAGTGTAAGATATTGTACTTTTGTTACAGATGATTCTCCCATGGAAAAAATATTAAGGAACATATACATTATCCCATGACCCCAAAGGCCTACATCTAGACAAGCATCCTGTTCTCACAGTGGCAAACCAGATGCCTATAGGAAACCTATGAGCATGACCAGAGAGTACAACTTGTGAATCCAGCAACTGCTTCACAGAAATACACTGCCTCTGGTAATGGAGCTAGAACACAGCTATCATGGCTAGTAGCCATTGATAACCCTATCCTACATGAATTTTCTAATCTCTTTAAGAACCACCCAGGTTGGTGGGCATCATTACGTCTTGTAGGACTGAATACCACAGTCTAACCATTAGCTGTGTGAAGAATACTTTTTCTTTATTTTTTGTTGACTCCAACATTCAGCTTCAATGGGTGGCCCTGAGTATTATAAAAATGGGGAGAAGTTTTCTATTGATTTTCTCTACACTAGGTATAATCTTAAAAGCTTCTCCTCTGCCCAGTGCCCACCCACCCAATCTTTTCCCTTCCCCTTCCTGCCCTCCTCCTCCCCTCCCTGCCCCTCCCCTCGGTCAGTTTCACCTATCCTAAGCATGCTTGCACAGGAGTAAATCCCACTGAACTCAAAAAGCATACAAATGATCAAACCTACTCTCCCCTCCTCCTCCCTCTTATCCCTCTTGCCCTTTCTCTCCCCTTCCCCCTTCCCCTTCCAATCCCCTCCTTCCCCCTCCTCCTTTCCCCTCCCCCTCCTCCTCCCCATGCTCAATTTTACCTATCTTAAGCATGACTGCATGAGAGTAAATCCCACTGAACTCAATAAGCATGCAAATGATCAAACCTGCCCTCCCCTCCTCCTCCCTCCATCACCTCCCATTTGCCCCTTTCCTCCCCCTTCCTTTAACCCTCCCCCTGCTTCTACTCCCCTTTCCCTCTTCTCCTCCTCCCCCCCCCGGTCAGTTTTACCTAACCTAAGCATGATTGCACGGGAGTAAATCCCACTGAACTCAATAAGCATGCAAATGATCAACCCATTCTCAGCAAACTTGCACAGGATCCCATTTCTTACCTCCCAGACAAAAAAGCAGAGAAATTCACTAATAGAGAAAAAACCTTGCAGTTTAAGAACGTTCCCATAGCCCACAGATATTTCTATCAAACTTTAAAAAGCAGGGAAATAGGGCAGCTATAGTGAATGCACCAGGGGAGCAGGAGACCTTACCTCCTCTCTGAGATATTGGACTGCCCTACAAATTTGTCAGATGCAAACACAATTTGGGTTGGTCTTTCACAGTCCAATTCACTTCCTGTGTGGCTTGGAATAATTTGATAACATGTGCCTCTGAGCATATGGTGAGTGGTGGCAACACCTGCAAGCAGCCCAAATAATAGAAACAAGACATGTGCTGTGCTGATCTTGTTTTAGCAGGGAGGAAGCAACAATATTAAGATACAGTTGATATAGTTCAGATAGTCACTTTAAATATGTTTAAAATTGCAAAGTAAATCAGTAAAGTTTCCTACCGTAAATCATTTCTTTTGTTTCTGGTTCTGTGAATATGTGAAGTACAGCAACACCTTGCAACATGAAAAAAACTCCAAAACAATTGTGGAATAACGGCACTGACTATTCTGCAGAATAGTCTCCAGTGGATATCAGGAGTGCCTCAATTTGCACAAGATAAAACAGTGGGAGGTGAAATATATTCTAGCAAAATTCTAAGTGTACTCTACATTTTTAATTGACCATGTTCACCTTTCCTTAAGTGGAGTGGTTTAATCATAGCAGGCTGAAAACATGCAGCTTGGGCAGGTCAAGTTTGGTTTTTTTTCCAACAGTTAGAGTCATTGTTTAAGTAGCAACATATTGTAATCAGTCTGATTTGACATCAAACTGCAGTTTAAGATTCAACTGTTAATGCACCCAAAATAGAAATAGAACATAACCTCCAGTTTGAAACACAAAAGGTTGTCTTCACCATCATATGACATTGACCAATAAAAAGGCTTTGAAATTAATAAAAATAAATTTGACACAGATTTCTAGGATGAATAATGAGAGAAATATAATTTTCTAGGTTAGAGTCTCTATAGAAACAGTAACAACACAGGAAAGAAGCAAAGAAGAACACCAACAAACATATAAAAAGGTATTTCTCCATCTTTGGAGATGGCAGGTGTTGCCACCAGTCACCATATGCTTAGAGGCACATGTTACCAAATTCTTCCAAGAGACACAGGAAGTAGATTGGACTGTGAAAGACCAACCCAAATTGTGTTTGCATTTTGACAAATTTGTAGGGCAGTACAATATCTCAGAGAGGAGGTCAGGTCTCCTGCTCCCCTGGTGCATTCACTATAGCTGCCCAATTTCCCTGCTTTTTAAAGTTTGATAGAAATATGTGTTGGCTATAGGTATGTTCTTAAATTGCAAGGGTTTTTGCCTATTAGTGATAAATATATAAATATGTTACACTTTATAACATCTGATGTTTTACTTTATTGTAAAAAAAAATGTATGCCTGTTGAATTGCTAACAAATGTACTAAAACACCAACTCAATCGGGACTTCCGGGAAGGGTGACTTAGCCTGTGCCTGCTTTTGAGACGGGCTCCTGCCTCAAAAGAAGCTTATTCAGATATATCAGTCAGATTTTTTCTTTTTTTGACTGATTAAACTTCTCCCGGGTAGGGAGAAACGAAGAGATTAACCTCAAAGCCTATTTTTGTTGGGACGACCAGATCTCATTAATTTATGGGACGAGGTCCAGCCGACGAAGGTGGGACGGATTTTTAACAACAAGCTCTATCTGGAAAAGCGAACGTTCATCTTATCTTCTAAGAGAGAACGCACTAACAGGCAAGCACCCTTCTTTCTATATTTTTCTTTTACTTGACTTAAATTGTTGCTGTTTAAAAGAGATTTGCCAGATTGATCGGTTTTTGACATCTCACTGGGGAGCCATAACTTCTCTCTGCTACTCACTAATTAATAGCTTATCTCTGTTTTTGTTGCAAAAAGCTGTCCTGGATTTGCATTCTAAAGATATACACAGAAGAGGGATTTCTATTCCAGATTTTTATTTTGAAGAATATTATATTGTCTGAGACTACTCTCTTTTTGGTCTATTTTATTTTGACGAATCTGTTTTCTGACGACCGCCATTAATTGTTTCGATCCTGGGAACTGCATTTTGTTTACTTAAGCATGGAGAGATAAGGCTGTCTGCTCTGTTTATACTGTGATGTCACCAAGTTTGGAGTATTAACCCAATTGTTGCTGAAATAAGAAGTGGTTTTCCTATATTTTTCTTTTAAAATGGCAATTAAGAAAGTGGCTGAGAAGCTGGAAATAACTATGTTTCAGAAAATAATGGATGAGATTGAGATAACGAAACAAAACCTGCGACAGGGTTGTAAGGAGCTGAAAATTGAATTGAGTAAAATGAAGCAGGAGATTAAAGATATAGGGGTCCCTGTGAGAGAGGTGACCCTGGAAGGGGTCCCTGTGAGAGAGGAGACCCCGGAGATTGGAACAAACGTGGAACAAGAAAAAGATTTGGAGTCTATGGACTTTAGAAACAAAATTTATTGTTTGGAGACACAGGAGATTAAAGACATAGGGGTCCTTGTGAGAGAGGAGACCCTGGAGACTGGAACAGGGGTCCCTGTGAGAGAGGAGACCCTGGAGACTGGAACAGGGGTCCCTGTGAGAGAGGAGATCCCGGAGATTGGAACAAACGTGGAACAGGAACAAGATTTGGAGTCTATGGACTTTAGAAATAAAATCTATTGTTTGGAACTCAATGTTATCTCTGAAGAAATTAATGAAGATTCTAGAGATAAAGTTATCAATGGCATGGATAATCTTCTGGACTGGAATGATGTGATGGAGCCCAATATAGAGAAAATCTATGGAATTAACTGCAGCCATGTGACAATGGAAAAACTTTCAAGAGATGACCCAGTGTATTTTGAAAAAAAGAACAGAGATATGATTTTACAGCAGTATTTCAGCAACCTATTCAGAATGGATGGCAAGAAAATATTTGGGATAGAGGTAACTCCCATCAGACTCTTACTATATGACTATGGCTTTGACAGCAAGATTATTATGGAATACTGATAATGGAAGATTGGATACTGAAATTACTGGACTTAACAAGACTACTGAAGATGGAAGATGGAAAATGGAACTAATAGGGATAATAGAACAATGGCTACTGAAATTACTGAACCTAACAGATTCTGATGTGATGGATTAATTGAAATGTTTATTTTGACTATGGTTATGACAACAAGATTATCATAATTAGTAATGAGATGGATTAATCGATATGCTTATCTGGAAAAAAAAAATTGATAGATATATTTCTTAAAGAATTGAAACCTCTCTTTGACTTTTTGTGGAAAGAATAAAGTAATGTTTATGAGATTTGATGATTAAGTAAGATAACTACTGGAGGAAAGTGATTTTATAATATGACTTAAGAGACAGGATTGTTATATATTATAGACTTATAACTGATTTGATCTTTGACAAATGGGAAGTCAATATTTTACTCTTTATTTTTTATTTTTGTTTTTTTTTTTCTTTTTTTCTTTTTGTTTAACTATTTTTGATTTTGTTTTTTGTCTTTGAATGTTTTATGATTTTGTCTTGTATGTTTTATGAAAATCTGAATAAAAATTATTGAAAAAATAAAATAAAACATCAACTCAATCAACTCCAATGAAATGCCAGGCTTGTTGCTAAGGTCTATTTTACAGTGGCTTTTTCCTTGCAAAGTTTCAGCAGAATGCACCACTACAGGAAAGGTTGGCAACAGTACCTTGAGTGTAGGAGGAAAGGAACTCTCCCTTTGCCACAGTGCCTCATTATGTATCAAAAGCATGCCTATATCTCACACAGCCACACTCTGCAATGAAGATAGGAAGCTCAGCATTCTAGATCCTATTTCTGTTAACCAAGAGAGCAATTTACACATACCTTTGGTGGGAATTTTCAGGTTTTATTTTGCTTCTGTACAGAACAGTCGTCCCTCAGGCTAAATACCACTTACTTGCTTCTTCCACCAAAAACCAAGTAGCCCTACTTTGCTCAGAAGCCATAATGGCAGAGTACATGCTTTGCATGCAAAAAGTCCCAGGTTCAATCTGTAGCACCTCCACTTAATAGGATCTGAGATTAGCCAATCTGAGAGAGATCTTGGAGAATTGCTGCCAGTAAAAATATAATGCATTGAGACCAGGGGTCCCATTCCGTGCAAGACAGCTTTATATGTAAAATAAACAACAGTAGATAAATTATATATGCCAGGGAAACCTGTGGCCCCCTAGATCTTGTTGGACTACTGTCATTCTTGACTATTGGTCATGCTGGCTGGGGCTGATGTGAGTCAGAATGTCCCACATCTGGAGAGTGACGGGCTCCATACTCCCGAGGCTTATACCATGATACTTGAACTTATTTTTAAATATAAAGAAAATCTGTTCTCTGTTTATGCTCATCTTCAAAATCTTCTGGCAATTTTTCATACTAGAAAAAATGTACTAAGAACAAGAAATTGAGTCCTCATCCACAAACATTTACAACAGCAGATTTAAGTTCACAGTAGTGGTTATCATCTGCATCAATTTAAGAAGAGCATAACCCTGAACTTGTTCATAAAATTTTGCCTCTTTTATTTATTCATTCATTTATTATTTAAGTATTTATAAGCCACACTTTCATTCATTCATTCATTCATTCATTCATTCATTCATTTGATTTATATCCCACCTTTCCTCCCACCAGGAGTCCAGGGTGGCAAGACACTTACATCAAGACACTTACAGCATAGAAGACACAATAAAATTTAACAACCAATAAAAATATCATTAAAATGGATTTTTCTAGAAGCTGGAAAACTGCTTCTGATCTCATTATTTTGGAAATTAATTACTCTGACTTTAGGGTACAATCCAACTTGTATTTGCACCAGGCTAGGGGGAGTTAAAGATGTGGTGGACCCCTGGCTGAGCCGGTAGGTTCCCGGCTCTGCCGGGCTCCACCAGCAGAAGCCCCTTGTCCTGGCTGAGCCACGGTGCCACCGGGACCCTGCTGGCTCAGCCAGGGGTCTGCCAGGGATGGCAAGCCTGTTGGACAGCTGATGGAAGGTCCAAAAATGGGGCTTTGTGGGGGTGTGGTGGAGGAGGGGCTGAGGGGGGACTTACATGACATCCTACACATGTTTGGGGCACTCCCACGAGACCCAATCAGCACAAAAGTTCAGTCAGCATAATCGTCAGCGCAGGAAAATAATTGCAATGGCGCTCAATGGAGAACACTTACTCGCCAGTAGGGGCATTAGTCAGAGCCAGCGTTTGCTTTTCCATTTATGCAAGCAGCTCCCAACTGAACAAGTGTTCAGCCAGCCTGGCGGCTCCCGAACAGTAAGTGGATGCTGCGGAGCTTCCAGCTGGCTCCTCCTCCTGCCGGCTTCGCATGACTTGGATTACTCTGCCCGTGAGACTTACTTCTATATAACAGTCTAAAACATAGCAGTTTATGTGATAAATCTGAACAAATACCAGAGTTTTTCCATTCATTTCCCCATAGGCTAAAAACAATGTATATATTACTTTACTGTGCGTCTTTAAGAGTCCATGTGATTCTTGAACTACTCAACTCTTCTACCCTTGCTTTAATGAATTTCTTCCTTCGTTTATTATATTGGAAATTGACTTTTTATTGCATTTATTTATTTTTGATCATTTATATCACACCTTCCAGTTAAAAATTTGCTTACAATAAAACACAGTAATAAGAACAATTAAACATAATTTAATCCATAAAAGAATAAACATCAATAAAGCAGCACAATAAAAGATCTAAATTAAAAAGCAGGTTAAAAAAGGAATTATGATTAAAAGTCCAGGCCTTTTATAAAAATCTTCCCATCTGGTTCTTAATAAAGATAGTGCCCAGCAAACAGCCTTAGGGAGGGTGTTCCAAAGCCAGGATATCACCACAAAGAAGACCCTATCTAATGATTTTAGAGAATGGGCAAGTTCGTAAAGAACAGACAGGAAAGTCTGGTTTACATTCTACTTCTGTCAGTTTTTACCAGAAACTAGATATCAATAGGACTGTCATCTGTAACAGTAACTGGAATAGAATTTAATTATAACTTCTGTCATAAAACATTAATATTTTGCCCCAGTGGTCTCATATTTTATATTCTGAGAACTCATGGGGACAAATGTGCTAGACATTTAATTGTACCTAATAGGGTCTGGTGGGTTTGAGCAGAAGAATATAACATTAATTTTAAAGTAGAAGTAGCAGATGATACTGGCTGCAGACCTACAGACCAGCTACCAAATGCAAGCATAGACCCACTACCCTGGGGTATAAATCCATTAGTACAGTAATTCATAGTACTGTACATAGTATTTCATTATTCTGCATTACTTGATTTTTAGTTTCTATTTGATCACATCCAAAACTTTATTCTCTATATACTCAGGAAGCACAGGAAACAGTGACAGATTACTGTTTTCTGCTCTTGTTTATGTGAAAAGTTCCAAGAACGACTATCATATGAGCACAATCGAGGTCTTTTAGTAGAGTGCTGACACAAGAAAGCCATGGAACTAAGTTGTTTAATTGTGTATTCTCCAGTGCTAGGCAACTCTCCAAAACCTTATTGTAAACGTTGTATAAGATTTGCCACAATCAGCACAATAATGGGGCTTATGCTGTTATATGCTTAACCACAAGTGACAGTTACTTCTTTAGGATTTATATTTCTCTTACTCTGGATTGTAGATTGTGATTTTATGCCTCCGACTGACCTTTTCCATGGACATGATGAAAATGTGCCATTTACAGCACCAGTCTCATGCCATACTCATGTGCTGGCATTTATTTTTTTAAACAGAAGTACTCATCAGTTATCTTGGGATTGCCTGTCTCTTTACTCCTGGCAAAATATTCATTTCTAAGGTAATACAAGACAACCTGAAATAGATTAAAGGTGAATGTGCATATTTTTGCAATTATTTCTATTGCAGTTGGAAACGTGCAGTTCTTTCACAGCATACATGTTGTCAGAGCTTGGAAAAGTTACTTTTTTGAACTACAACTCCCATCAGCCCAATCCAGTGGCCATGCTGGCTGGGGCTGATGGGAGCTGTAGTTCAAAAAAGTAACTTTTCCAAGCTCTGCATGTTGTCATGTTTTAGCTAGTATTCATCCACATTAAAAAATAATCACTATTAACTACAATGGTTTGTTCTGAAATCTATCATGTTGCAGCCAAAAATGCAATAAGAGGTACATGCCTTGTAATTAGCTGTTATTAGAAATTGCATACAGGGCGTGTAGGTAGAGGGTTATAGGGAAAAAAGAAGTGCAGTTTAGAAATAATAATAAACACAATTTACTTTTCAAAAAATGTCATGTATACATTTGAAATTTCCATTACCTAGTTGCTCTGATAACTGCAGAAAACAACAACAACAAAATCTAGTATGGCTGTGAAATTTATTACCCCCAAATCACTACTATCTATAATCAACATAAAATCCCTGACTTTACTTTCTTCTGTGTGTGATAATTGCATGGCATTTGTTTTTACAAATGCCAATCAAGATATATTTTAATATAAATAAGTAACCAACCTCTCATCTTCCAACTTTTTATGTGATTTCTTAATTGAAATATTGCAATTTATATGAAGGTTTTCAGCTACAAACTGTCTCAGGCTTTGCAAGTTACGAGGAAAAACAAAAAGGTTCCACATGGTATGATCAGCAGCTATTCCCACAATTACATGTTTTAGAGTCCCATGGCTAGTTGGTAGAAACAACAAAAACACATCACCCGATTAGTAAGAATCAAAACAGCCAAACCTGGTTCATTCTTCTACATTCTGCAGTAAAAAGTGGTTGCCAACCAGGACAAAAATTGTTTGGGCTGCGATTTTGCAGTATCTCCCTTAAAATCAAGAAAGCCAAAATCTTCATTGTTACCAGGCTGTGTATTCAATATATTATTTTCTTCTACTCTTTCAATGATCAATTCATGTTTTTGTTACCCCACCCTGATTCAAGAAGTCAATTGCCAACAAGCCAGAACCAGTCCCGTAAGAGCATTTCATTCATTCATTCATTCATTTATTTAACCTATCCTGCTTTTCCTCCCAAAAGGAACACAACGCAGCAAAGGTCAAATCACTAAAAACATCTTAAAACATCTCAAAAACAAAACATCTTAAAACACATTTTAAAAATAAAAAATGTTGAAAATGAAATGAACTGCTTTTAAGTCGATCCCGACTTATGGCTACCCTGTGAACAGGGTTTTCATGGTAAGCAATATTCAGAAAGGGTTTACCGTTGCCCCCCTCTGAGGCTAGTCCTCCCCAGCTGGCTAGGGCCTGCTCAGCTTGCCACACCTGCACAAGCCAGCCCCTTCCTTGTCCGCAACTGCCAGCTGGGGGGCAACTGGGCTCCCTGGGACTGTGCAGCGTGCCCATTGCTGCACAGGTGGCAGGGCACATAACAGCTGAGCCACTCACTGTGGGGTGATCTTTACTTGGCCCTTGACACCCAGGAGACACGATCGGGGATTTGAACTCACAGACTCTGGACTCCCAGTCAGGCTCTTTCTCCACTGTGCATCTTAAAAACTTCTTTTAAAACATCTTAAAAAGCAATTTCAAAACAGATACAGACTGGTATGAGGTCTCTACTTAAAAGGTTTGTTGAAAGAGGAAGGTCTTCAGTAGGGACCAAAAGGATAACAGAGATGGTGCCTGTCTAATATTTAAGGGGAGGGAATTCCAAAGGCTAGGTGTCACAACATTAAAGGTCTGCTTCCTATGTTGTGCGGAATGGATCTCCTGATAAGATGGTATCTGCAGGAGGCCCTCACCTGCAGAGCGCAGTGATCGACTGGGTGCATAAGGGGTAAGATGGTCTTTCAGGTATCCTGGTCCAAAGCAGCATAGGACTTTGTACTCCAAAACCACTTAGCCAGACAGCTAATGGCAGCCAGTGCAATTATTTCAGCAGCGGGGTAACATGTTGGTGATATGTCCCAATGAGCAGCTGCGCTGCCACATTTTGCACCAACTGCAGCTTCTGACCAATATCAAGGGCAGCCCCACATAGAGTGCATTAATTAGTAATCCAGCCTGGAGGTTACTAGTGCATGGACAATAGTGGTCAGGCTATCCCAGACAAGAAACAGCTGCAGCTGTCTTACCAGCCAAAGCTGGTAAAAGGCACTCCTAGCCACTGAGGTCATCTGAGCCTCTAGTGACAAAGATGGATCCGAGAGCACCCCCAGACTATGAACCTGTTCTTTCAGAGGGAGTACGACCCCATCCAAAGCAGGCAACTGACTAATTATCCCAACTTGGGAACCACCTACCCACAGCACCTCCATCTTGCTAAGATTCAGATTCAGTTTATTGGTCCAAATCAAGGGTATGCTCTGTACTGTCTCTCAGACCTGTGACAACTTGAGGCAGCCCCATGGACATCATGAATGCCATGAAGTCTCAAGGCAAAACACTAGAAGCAGCCTCAGCAGGGACATTGAAATCATCCAGGACTATCATCCTGGACTCCTCCATCAACACAGCTGACATGGCCTCCACCAGCTCAGTCAGAGAAGTTTCTGGGCAGCAGGTGGACAGTACACCAGCAACAACTCTAGTTTACTGTCTCCTTGACCCAACATCAGGTACAGGTCCTCACAGCCAGCTCCACGACAGAGTGGTTTCCTGGTGACAGAGAAGGAAGTTCTGTAGACCACAGCCACCCCTTCCCTGTGTCTCTGCAGCCTATGCTGGTGTTGCACCAAGTATCCAGGTGGACAAAGCCGGGTCAGATCAGCTCCTCCTAGCTCACCCACCCAGGTCTCAGTAATACACACCAGATCAGCACCCTTATCCATGATGAAGTCATGGATGACTGTGGTCTTGTTGTGTACCCATCTGGTGTTAAACAACAGCACACACAGGCCTGTGGGCATAGCAGAGGATGTGGCTATTTTGGTTACCTCAAAAAAGAGATTCACTGATTATATTAATAATGAAATTACAGAATTATAACAAATGGGATCTGCAACAAAATATTGTAGTGTATCCTCACCTGCAAGCAGAAGTGTTCCTATTCTGGGTTCCAGCCAGCCAGCCATGCCCTCCTGCAAGGATACCAGGGCCTCAGGCAAACCAATACAATTATTTTCCCCGGTTTTCTATATTTCTTTTCCAGCTGACGCTCAACATTCTGTATTGTGGGGCCAATCCTGTTAGCACTCATCCACCAATCTTTTAAGTTTGCCATTAGAGAATTTAGTTATGCAACATCAATAAAAACAGTCAATTTGACTAAGATACAGTGTGCATAATTTCCTGTTACCATATGCTCAATACAACAGAATCCAAAATATTTATATCAGTGTGTCCTTGTTGCACTTGCCCTATGTTACACTTTCTCTTAGAGTATAAACCTCTTGGACTTTATGATACATACAAGTGCTTCTAGGCTCACAGTCTTCCTTTTGTAACTTTGTTCTGCCTTGTGTGCCACTACAAACCTTCAAGACACGGGCTAAGTTCCGGTGAGCAAAACTGCAGTTTATAGCAAACCTTTCAAATGATCAGTTTTCCATCTTTATAAAGCAACAATGAGAGCGGGAGAAAAAGAAACTTCTGCTGGGCATACATCGTTGCTGGCTCAGCACATATGAGATCATCTGGAGGAGTCTCATCAGTGACCAATATGCAACCAATGTATCACAAACAGCAAGGGTCTGTGTCATAGCTGGACAGGTGCTGGAGAGTTATGGACCTAGAAATAGGGGAGGAAAAGGAGGCCTACACTTCTGTCTGAATCGTATGTGCTGCTCTGCTCCTTGGCTCAACAGACTATAGGCAAAATCACTCCAAGCATGAATATTCACTCACATATGCTTGGCAGTGGCAGTCTGTCATATTTTGGGATGTGACTTGTGGCCCACTGACAAAAAGGCGGAACAATAGTGGGTTAAGCCATTTATCAACAACTTTTCATCCATGAATCTGGTTTATCAAGACAACAAACAAGATGAACAAGTATTGCGATTCTTCTTGTGAATAACCTCCGGTTGTGGATTAAAACTAACACAGATATATTACTTTTACTGATCTCATAGCAATAAGTAGATAAAATAAAAATGATGTGATGTGGTTCTAAGTTGATGGGTGAATGCTAATGCCAATTAAAAATTAGGACTATTCATTTTCTTCCTCAAAGAAAAAAATGTTAATTTATTTTAATGCTAACATCAGAGACATACTTTTTACTGGCAGTATAATTAAAATGATAACACCACACATTAATCAAACTATGTGTTTATTCCTTTATCTCACCCTTGTAACCTAGGCTTTCCATGAAGTACATGGCTTTCAGAAGAAAGAACTAGACAGCATTCATCATTTACATAGTGCAATATGTTTCCCTGAAAAAGTGTGCTTAAATCATTCCTACTGCATCATTTGATGTGAATTCCTTGTAACATGTTAGTCATGAGACACATTCCATTCTTATGAAGTGCTTTGTTGAGAAAAATGTATGCTTCCTAGCATCATGATGAATTCTGTCCTTTCACAGAAATAATACTCCATATTGTTCATGTGTGAGTGAAATCAAACCTTTAAAGATGCTTATTTAATTCAGCTATCTGTAGTGAGGCTGTCCCACTGAATGGGAAGCTCCTTGCCATTTCCATTTGCTTAACCTATAGTGGACATGTGTCCTACTTTACAGAGAACATCCCTCTATCTGAAAGGCTATCAGAGGACAATTCTTTATTTGGAGGAGTCCTCTGTTTGAAGAGGTGCCTGGTCCAAGTTCAGTTTATAAATAACCATATGAAGGGAGATCAAGGCCTTGAAATTGCCCATCAGCAGTTAGCACTAGGACAACAGATTGAGCAAGCACACAACCTGGTCACAGTCTTCACTACCGTGGTTAGATGCACTGCATTTTTATTTAAATTATAGTAATTATTTCTAAATTCGCATTATACTAGGGTTGCCAGGTTCAATCCCTGAGACTGATCCTGTATCTTTAGGAGAAGAGAAAGTCCGCCAAGTGCATGTGTTCTCGCAACCCTGTAATGGGAAAAAACACAAGGTGGAATTCTCCCTCCCCCCTGCACAACTTTTAAAGATACAAAACACCTCTTGGAGGCTGGGCCTGGCAACCAAGAGGTCTTTTGTATCTTTAAAAGTTGCGCAGGGGGAAAGGAGAATTCCACCTTGTGGTTTTTCCTATTACAGGGTTGCAAGAACACCTGCATTTGGCTGACTTTCTCTTCTCCTGAAGATACAGGATCAGTCTCAGGGATTGAACCTGGCAACCCTAATTTATACATATACATTACCATATATAAATTTTATCTTTTGTCCTCATTTTTAGGTGATGTATTTCCTCTTTTTTTGGTGATGTGCAAATGGTCACCCTGGCTCAACCTCTCTACCCTAGTAGACCAGAGAAAGAACGGGAGCAAGTCAGGGCTGGAAACAACAAAAAGGAAGAATAGCCATAATTTCGTGCTCACTTGCCTGTTCTTTCTCTCTGGGTGGTGAAGATTCAGACCAAAAGGAAAGTTAGAATGAGTCAGTAATATTGGTGAGGTGGAGAGGGGGCCCCTGAGGGCATCTTCCTCAAGGATTCCCCACCCCATTCCCCAAAACTGGAGCTGATACTATTAACAGCCTTTTATTCAACATGACCAATGGTCAATGGAACTCTATTTAACATGCACCTCATTGTTTGTCTGTCTTACTTTTCTCATTAGATCATGTGACTTTGTCCAAATAAACTTCATAAAACAAGATTCTTCAAATGTAGGGTATGATAAAACATGTAATCCGGGTAGACTTCAGTGAGCCTTAGCACACAACAGTGCAAGCAATCTATAAATCACCATATTAAGGTAGTGAAATGCTGTGTGAGTGGGTGTACATTCCAGTTTAATGCCAATTGTACTGGGAGCAAATCAGGGCTGGTGCCAGAGGGTGGCCACGTAGGGCCCTGGCTAAGAGGCCCTGCAGCCCAGATGGGCCCCTAAAGGACCCATCCTTAGGATGGGAGAGTAGTGGTCCTGTTCTGCGATCCGCGGCAGTGTTGGCTCACGACTCTGTGGCAAATAGCAGAAAGGGGGCTCCCAGGCACACACACCACAATACAATCAGCATGGCCTTCATTAAGCCCACATGCATGCCACACCCACCTCTCCTATCCCTGTGAATGATGTGCCTAAGTGGCTGATGCCCCTGCCACCATCTTGGTTAATGGCAGGCAAGTGCATACAGTGTGCACGTCATTCACAGGAGTGGGAGAGGTAAGTGGGATGCACGGGCAGGCTTATTAACCTGTGCCACCTGTATGGGGGTTGGGCTACAGTGCCACAGGCCCAGGGCAGGCTGGTGCCCAAGGACCCAGTCATGCTTGGCATCAGCCCTGGGGCAAATCATCCCAAAAAAGGTTAAAAGGAAGGGCTGTTAACTTTGGGACTAGGTTATGAAGATCATTGGCTGGTATTCTTAAAAAAGTTAGAAACATAGGTAGTTAAGATCCAGAGGGGAAAATAGCTATTTAAGAGGTTGAATAAGCTGTCTGTAGCAAACAATATGCTTGGTTCAGCACACTGTCTTCACTCAATTCAAAAACTCCTTCAGATGTCAATGCGCTCTCTGATTCACAAAGAACTCCTGTACACTGAGGTTAAAAAAGGTAAAGGTGTCCCCGCACTTGTAGTGCGAGCCATTTCCGACTCTTAGGGTGACGTCTTGCGACGTTTACTAGGCAGACTATATATATGGGGTGGGATTGCCAAATCGTATTGGAAACTCATTCATAAAGGACTATTCTAGGGAAAAAAGGGATGCATCTGAAAATATGTTATGAAGGCACATGAAGCTTGCTGAAGGTAACTAGGTCTGGATATGGTCAGTACCTAGGTGGGTGTTCACCTGGGAATCACATGAAGATTGCCTTGGAATCCACAATGGCAGCAAGTTGGGATATAAATGAAAGAAAATGAATCAATGAATTTTCCCACCAGGAGTGTGCACTCCCTGTTATGCACTGTCAGCATGTAACACTTTCTGAAAACTGAGATGTACTTTTCTTAGACACAATAATATAATGGTGTCATCAAATAAAGCATACTTTTACAAGCTATTACACTGAATTACAAAATGAGCTGCTGATGGCCTCCAGACATTTCATGAACTTTCACAAAACACTGACACCCCAACATATACTTGCATGTCGTTTATTAGATCAGGAATCACAGACATAAATTCGATGTGCACCAAATGCACTTTGGAATGCATACTGCATTGTGGATGCAACCTATCAGCATTGCATTGCTTTCAATGGGATGTACAGAGACTGTGAAATGAGCGGAATAGAGACAAAAGGAAGTATTTCTTTACTCAGCACATAGTTAAACTATGGAATTTGCTCCCACCAGCTTGGATGGCTTTAAAAGAAGATTAGACAAATTCATGGAGGACAGGGCTATCAATGGCTACTAGCCATGATGGCTGTGCTCTGCCACCCTAGTCAGAGGCAGTATGTTTCTGAAAACCAGTTGCCAGAAGCCTCAGGAGGGGAGAGTGTTCTTGCACTCAGGTCCTGCTTGTGGGCTTCCCCCAGGCACCTGGTTGGCCACTGTGAGAACAGGATGCTGGACTAGATGGGCCACTGGCCTGATCCAGCAGGCTCTTCTTATGCTCTTATGTTCTTAACACATTTACTGGCTGGTTTCTTATCCAGAAAGGAACTGTAATTTTTTTAACTATAGAAGGCTTCCGTGCAAACTGAAGCACTATAAAGGTATAACTTTTCCATACTCTTGCCCGCTTAGGAACATAGGTATCTCCCTTACACCAAGTCAGACCATGGGTCCATCTAGGTCAGTACTGTTTACACTGACCGACAGCAGCTCTCCAGAGTTTCAGGCAGGAGTCTTTCATAGCAGTACCTGGAGATGTTGGGATTGAACCTGGACCTTTCTGCATGCAAAACAGCTGAACGTGCAGCACTCTGGCCATCCATCCTCAGTATATTCAGTTTCCAAATGACACAAGATATTTACAAGCAGAAGAGACCTCAGCAAAGGCTTTGTCACAGTAACTTGCATTTGGCCCTCTCTACACAGTTCACATTATGTAGGTAGGGCTTGCTAACACAAGGGAAGGGCTGTAGGTTAGTGGCAAAACCATAAGAAAATATTTAATTGAGTTAATTAAACTCCAGACAGATACAATTGCTGTACTATATAGCTGTTTACTATCTGTTTAATGAAACCAGAGTGGTATGATATCTCACTCCTTGGGTTTGCATCGTCACCCAAGATATAGTTAGACAGAGAAGTATGTTAGTACACTTTGGGAATCATTCTGTTTTTGTTTTCGCTGACATTTGCTAAATTTTGTTTCCTATTATTTACGTTTAAAATATCCTTAAATCCAGAATTTTCAGTCTGTACCACTGTAGGTCTCCCAAAGTACAAACAAACCTGCTCCAGCTTCCTTGTTTTTAAACAGAAAAGACATGACAAACACAGATGGAGTACTGTCTTTGTGTGTGTTAGCTATGATGCTTGTATTCTTTTTTCTTTTCTTTTGAGAGCTCTGGGGCAAGGAGACACTTCACCTTGGCAGAATCAGATGACAAACTCCAGCACTGGATAGTGACAAGCCAGTATAAGCCAAGTTGTTCTCACAGGTGAAGGCAAATACAGTAGGGCCCTGCTTTACAGCGCTTCACTAATACAGCAGTCTCAATTAGACACAATTAGACTAAAGCCCCACTCATATGGCACTTGTTCTGCTTTTACAGCGGTTTTCTGGCATTGTGCACCATTCTATTCAATGGGTTCCGCTTTACAGCAGTTTTCACTTTACAATGGAGGTCCGGAACGTAACCCACTGTATGAGTGGGGCCCTACTGTACAACATCAACAGCAACATATTTTCATGCAGTATGCTTCAAAGATTGAGTGGAAGATCCCTGGCAAGTGAGTTGTTCCATTTTCCATTAGAACCACACCAAGGCGTCTTATAGTCCCATTCCCACCTGTGAAGATTAGGTGTACTCTAACAGCAGGAAAAGAGCATTGTTTTTAAAAAATTGTGGCCAGTTTGGTACCTTCTTTAATATGTACTACTAAAAGTAATTTAGAATAATGCTGGAATAGTTAGCCCTGAATATTTAGTAATTATTATCCTTCTTTTGTTGCATTGATCTTTATATTCATATATTTTAAAATTATTAAAACAAAAAAGATCTACATCGCCCATTAAACAAGTGCTGGACCTGGATCTAGAGGCAGGAATGGGCTGGATGAGGGCCAATAAACTAAGAATAAATTCCTACAAGATGGAGGCCCTGTGGATGAGTGGTTCTTAGGCAGCCTGTTCTAGATGGGGTTGCACACTCTTCCAGAAAGAACAGGTACACAGTCTGGTGGTACTCCTTGATTGAACTCTGTCACTGCAGGCTGAGGTGGATTCAGTGGCACAGATTGCCTTTGTCCAGCTCTGGTTGAGTCACCAGCTACAGCCGTTCCTAGACAGAGATAACCTAGCCCCAAAAACCCATGCTGTCTGGTTTACTATAATATATCTAACTGGGGCTGCCCTTCAAAATGGTTTGGATGCTACAATTAATGCAGAATGCAGCTGTGGAAATGATGACTGGGGCAGCTAGCTAGGATCATATAACACCAACCCTGAAAAATGTGCATTGGTTGCCTATATGTTTCTGGGCTGAATTTAAAGTGTTGGTACTGAGTTACAAAGCCCAAAACAACTTGAGACCCAAGTATCTGAAAGAACACCTCTCCCTCAATCAGCCTGCTTAGATCCTTAGGTCGAGGTATGAGACCCTTCTCAAGACATCGTGTAGTAGAATATGAGAAGTACATTGTGTGGTGACATGTGGTGCCCGAATGATGGAATGCCCTCCCACTGGAAGTACACTGCTGGTGTTTCAGCACTCAGCCATTTATGGGATATTAATCTTCTACTGCAAATAGGAGACATAGGAGCTTCCATAAGTGTTTTAATAACTGGATTTTTTTTGGTATGTGTTACACTTTTATGCGCTCTTAACTGTATTGGAATTGTTTGCCTTTTAATTGTATTGTATCCTGTCTGGGCTCATATTATGAAGGACCAGTGATATGTGTTTTCTGGTAAACAAAGCTAAAAACTTTGAAACTGCCAAGCTTGCTTAAGATTGTACTTGCATTTGGCACCAACTTATTATTACTAGTGAACTTATGAAACTAAAAAAATTCTGTGGAAAAATAAAGCACTGGAAAATTTCCCAGAATATTTCCCACCTCAAATTAACATGAATGGCGGACTAAAAATAACTTGAATGAATAAATAAATGAAACACAGTATGACAAAAATACAGTTCTAGAAGAGTAACCAAGAGCTCCTGCTATGACTGAATCCTGCTAATGATGATCCAGACAGGATCCAGACCTACAGCTTTCCAGCCAGTATACAAAGCAGATATGATTCCACCCTTATAGCATGATCCTAAGGCCCATTTAGTTCAATACAACTTTCTCTCTAGTAATTCCGCATAGAAGTACAAACTTACGGAGAAATCCTATGCATAAGCCCAGTGCTAGTGGGCGGCCAGGTGGGGCACTGGCTGAGGGCCCAGGAGCTCACAGGGGCCACTCACCCTCATGGGTTTTCTTTTTTGCCCCTGGACTGCCTGCGCTATGACTCTGATCTCCAGGTGACTCATGGCCCAGGCCCCAATTGGCAGCACACAGATGCCAACAGTCACAGAAGATGGGGGTAGGAGAAAAAGATCCTGCTGTTGTTGTCTGGTGCGGAAGTGAGTCAGAATGAGTGATGAGAGGCTAAGGGGGTGGGGCCAGAATGATTTGGAGAGTGAAGTGAAGGGAGGAGTGGTTGTGGCATCAGGAGCTGGAGAAGAATGTGGGAGTGAAGGTAGCAGCAGCTGCTGCAAAAAGACAGAAAGGGGTTCCTTCAAGGGAGTGCAGCACTGGGAGCCAGCCAGCTCTTCTGCCTGGCTGAGGTGTGTGTGTGTGAAAGAAAGAGAGAGACAGAGAGAGAAGTGGAAGTGGGAGAATGTGCAGCAACAGTGGCAGCCCTAGCATGTCTCCTTTTCTGTCCCATTTGTAGCCCTCCTTCCCATTCATTCTCTTCCCTTCCTCACACTCCAAGGGCCCCTCTGACTGTCCGCACTGTCCATTTCCTCCTCTCCAGCTTTGCTTCCTGCAGCCTCACTCTCACCTCACTCTAACCAATCCTAACCACACTTATCTGCGTTTCAGCCCCATTGATTTTATGCGGTTGCCTTCTGGGTAAACATGCTTAAGTTTTCAGTGTAAAGTGTTAGATCACAACACTTATCTCATTTCCCATCCCGCTTACTTCTTTGCTGGCATATTCTGAAAAATAGGACAGAGATAGGGGGGGGTGGACTTTGGGGCTGGTGGCTGATGCTTCCCACAGTCACTTCTGACTGCACTGCAAAGTCCATCAAACATTCAGCTCTATGCTCTACATAGATTTTTTTTGCATATTTTCCCCTACCCTTCCCTCTCCCTCATCATTTTATCCCTTTGATTTCCCAGTTTTCCATCTTCTCTCTGCAACCCTCCCACTTTCCCAAATTAGAGAAACCAGGCAGATTATCTGCATTTTATTTTATTTTTATTTTATTTTGGGTGGGGGGGGGAAGCAAGGACATAGGAGCACAAGAAGCTGCCTTATACCCAGTCAGACCTAGCGTAATATTGTCAGCACTGACTGGCAGTGGCTGTCCAGGGTTTCAGGAAGGGGGCATTTCCAGCCCTGCTTGGAGATGCCAGAGACTGAACCTGGGGTTTCCTGCATGCAAAGCAGGTGCTCTACCATTGAACTATGGCCCTCCCCCAAAATGATTTTTGAACCACTGAGACTTTGCTACAGAGAAGAGGGGTTATCCGCATTTTGCTCCCCAATTTGGATTACTAAAAGAAAGAAAGAATCCTAATAAATGACATGCCTACTCAGAAGTAAGCCCCACTGAGTTCAATGGGACTTACTTCTAGGTAAGGAAGTACAGGATTATTGATTAACCTACAGCTACAAATTATATTGTTCACAAAAAAGTTAAAAAGGCAACCAGTGATTATCAAAAGCTTATATTGTTTTCCTTTGACAACAGGGGGTTTCCATATTGGTCAATATTTGTTTTACTTAAAAGGGCTGGGCCAAGAGGGAAGAGGAGTGTGATATGAGGAGGAAAGGGTCAAGGGGCCCACTGCCATGGGCAGGGCCAGCACCAGGCATGACTTGGCCTTGGGCACCAGCCTCCCCAGGCCTGTGGCATCCTAGCCCAACCATACAGGCAGGGGAAGCCCCACCACCATCTTGGTTGATGGCAGGCATATGAATGCAGCACACATGTCATTCACAGGGACGGAAGAGGTAGATGGTAGTCTTACTGAAGCCCACACCGACTGCATTGGGGTGTGTGTGTGCCTGGGAACTCCCTTTCCACAATCCGCAGCAGGGTTGGGAGTCAACACTGCCGTGGATTGTGGAACCTGAGCACTACCCGCCCATCCTAAGGAGGAGCCCTTCAGGGGCCTCTCTGGGTTGCAGGGGCCCTTGGCCAGGGCCATACCTGGCCTCCCTCTGGAGCCAGTCCTGCCCATAGGCCCTCAGACACCTGGAACTGGCACTGCCTATGCACCACAGATGGGCAATCTGTGTCCCCAGCCTCATTTTATGCAATACCCCAATATCTCCTGAAAGTGCCCCATTCTTTCATCCCATCTGAGTTCCTTCCTTCTTGTTCATTTCCTCCTTATTTTTCCTGGGTGGTAACGTGTTTTCCCCCTCATTCTATTTATTTTCAGAAAACTGAAAGAGGCAGTATTTTATTTGATAAAAATACACTATTCTTTGTTTCTTTTTTTTCCTGGTTGCATAGCTTGGAGGAAAATAAGTTTTCTCCCAACAGTATGAGAACAGATAGGTAGGAACAGATTCTGCAATACAGTATATCTGTGTGAATATATCAGAAGCAGCTCACCAGTGGGGCAGAGCCACAATGCTAGCTTCCCTCAGCAGCATCGCTGAAGCTGACCAGGAGGGAGAGGCCATCTGGCAGAGAGGTTGGGGCTGTATGAGTGTACCAGAGGAGCCAATCAAGCACTGCTCCATCCACTGACAGCATACAGCCTGACAGATTACCCCAAGAGAATCTGGCTCTCTAGCAACCTTTTCTTGTTAACTCTACGTAGGGATAAAGGATAAATTCAGGCTGGCTTATATTTTAATGTACATCTACTTAATTTGCACTCCCTGAAACAACATGCAAATGGACATGCAGCCATTCTTCAAAATTTGCACTTATCTGAATATTGCAATGCAGTTCTCCATCCAAAAAGTGTGTACAGAAATGCATATGCTAGGGGAAAGTGTGCATAAAATGCATATATGAATGAAAATAATATTAGAATATGCATTACACTAGAAGAAACTACTTGCAAAAACGTATAATTAGGCAAAATTGTATTAAAAACATATATATTTATACATTTTTCAGTGGTGGCTCCCCGTTTGTGGAATGCCCTCCTCAGTGAGATGCATCTCTCTACATCACTATTAACTTGCAGGAGGAATGTGAAAATATTCCTGCTTACCCAGGCATTTGATTGCTGAAGGAGACTGGCCCCGGAAATCTGAAGATCTCTGATAAAAAAATGTTTTTAAGAGTTTGTTTTAGAATATTTGTACTGTGTTTTACAATAAACTGGGTTTCAGAATGATTTTAATTGTAATTGTGTTTTAATTGATTTTACTATATTTTTCTTTGTCTTGTTAAATTGTCTTGTTCATGTTTGCTGCCATGGGCTCCTTCAGAAGAGTGAAATATAAATTTAATTAAAAACAACAACAACAACAACAATATATTAGGAGAAGTGAACACTAACAACCCACACAACTTGATGTGGAAATGTCAAAAACTGAATTTAAGACTGAAAAATTAGAAACTGATATTGATATAGTTGTCCATTCCTATGGCCTTACTATACATGTACAAGATTTCAGCCTTAGTCTTTCCAGCCGACCTCTGTCACATTACAGATTAACACATTTATTGTTGTATGAGCTTTTGATTAGGTAGGCTCCAACCTATGAAAGAATATTTAAAAAAACTAAGAGTTGCAATTGGGAAGAAATGCATCAAATTGAAGGCAGTGATAAGACTGTTTTTTTTACACATGAAATACGAGTCTCATTTATTTGACTGATTAATTTAAATCAGGGATGGGGAACCTGTGGCCCTTCAGATGCTGTTAGACTACAGCTCCCATCATCCCTGACATTTGGCCTTGCTGGCTAAGGCTGAAAGGAGCTGGAATCCAATAACATCTGAAGAACCACACATTCCCCATCTCTGATTTACTGCAATAAAAGGCCTTCAAAAAATTTCAAGGCAGGTCACAACATTTGTTAAAATGCTACAACTCAATAAAAAAATAAAATGAGAACAACAAAAAGTCAACATATACCATAAATGGGAACCATTCTCCCAACAAATCATTCTTGAAATTAGGGTGTAATTAAATTGTAGTTAATATTTTATTTTTGCATATGTTTAACAGTTGTTATAATATGCGTAAGAATAGTTTTTTTACAGACATGCTAAATAGTAAGAAGTCAAGGAGGTGAGATGATATTTCTCAACAACAGACAGTGCCTCCAAAGTAGGCAACATCATAGCATGACTATGATATAATGTCTTAGGCAGATTTGTTAATACTGATAAAACTTGTTATTTCCTAAGCCTCCCTCACTTTTCTTTTAAAGGCTTACATTGTAAGAATATTTCTTTCACATTTTGACTCCCTTGCCTTCATGGTCATTCCCACTCTGAAGTAGTAGAAACAAACAAGGAAATCCTAAATATAAACTACAGGAAGTAAATAGAAATGGAGCCATCAGTTCTGAGCAAGGATTTAGATAGAAACTGCTCTCAAACATAAGCACAAATTCTCACAGTATGGATACAATGGTTCAATCTATCTATGAAACCCCTGCAATGTTCCTTGTCTCAGGGCATTTTACCCTCTTTGGGAAAGAAGGGCTCTTAAAATGCAGAAATTCTGGTTTTCTAGTTAACCCAAAAGTTAACTTTTGAAACATAAAACTGAGATTAATTTCCACTATTACAAAGTCATGTGCCAAACAGTACTTCTACTGGTTTTTGCTCCTGCAGTCATTCCTCATTTCCATATCAATTATGCACTGCGCACATTGCCTTCTGGCCCTCGAAGGAATCAGGGATTTATTTTACTGTTTGTTCACCCTGAACTATCATCACGTTCTGGCCATGTGGTTTGCTTGAGTGCTGCAGAAATACCTACAACCCAAGTAGCCCCATGAGGTGTCACTGAGAAGCTTTAGAGCCTGGGTTCCTTCTATGTGTGAACATGCCCCTCCCAGAACTACCTCTTCCTTCAGTGCATGTGATTAGACCCCATTGGCTGTAGCCTTTTTTACTTAAGAAATATATGAATGGCTGTCAGCCTGAAGAATAATAATAATTATATAGCACTTTCAAACATTCAGTGCTTCATGGGCATTATTCAGTTGTAACCCTTATAACAAAAGCTATGTCAGCTTTATTATCACCCAGTGGTGCACCTAGCGTATTTGACACCCAGAGCGGATCATTTTTTTAACATCCCCCTCCTCTATACGACAAAATTATTTCCAGTAATACTCAAGAAATAAAACTAAGAAGAAGAAGAAGAAGAAGAAGAAGAAGAAGAAGAAGAAGAAGTCTGGCAGAGCTTCATAAAAATCCCATTCTCCCACTCTGAGGTGCGGCTCATTGTTATTTCACACACAGTCCTCAGGTGTGCCTCCAGAGGTTGTTGGACCACAACTCCCATCAGCCTCAGCCATTGGCAATGCTGGCTGAGGCTGATGGGAGTTGTGGTCCAACAACCTCTGGAGGCACACCAGTTGGGAAAGGCTGCCTACCTTGGGATGATTTCACACATTACTTGGCAGCAAGTGTACATTCAATAGGAAATTGTGGCTCTTCGAGTCACAGTAGATGTTTAACAGCGTGGGCTTATGTGTTGTTATTAAATTAAAGCATCAACATCCCACTCTTCAGTTTGTAAAGCTTTCCACAAGAAAGGTTTTTAAAGCACAGCATGGGCAAATTGGGGGGGGGGGCTGAATCCTTCCTTCACCTTGCTTCTTCCCATTACTTCTAACCCACTGTGGTTGTTTTTCCCGGTGGGGCTCCAAGACCAACACTAATACCCAATGGGAGATAAGGGGGAGAGAGGTACAGGTTGTGGAAGGCTTCAGGCCCATTATCTCGCCCACCCATGGTGAGCTTTACATGCCTTCTCCTTTACAAGAAAGAGATGCTGCCAGTGTTTTTCCAGCAGTGGCCCCATTCGTCACCTCATCCCGAACTTGAACTGTAGGCTCAAGACACCCAGCCCAGCACCGTCCGGGTTTGCTCTAGCTCCACTGAGCTGGAGCCACCCCGCCCGTCAGGCTAACCTGGCCACTTGCATGAGCGGGCACCAGCTGCAATGGTTCTGGGTCTGCACTGAGGCTCGCCTACGCAGCTGGAAGCCCACCAGCTCCTCATGGCCCTCTGCTGCCACAAACTGCAGCCCCATGTTGCTGGCCTCATCTGTGCAGTCCACAGGCACCGAGCTGGGAGGGAGGTCTGCTGCAGCTCCAGCCCCACCAGACGTGCAGTTGCTGGGTTCCACCGATGTCACCGCCTCTTCGCTTGACCCGGCGGCCGGCGGGGGTCCCAACAGGAATAGCCGGCACTCTTGCAGTCGCCCTGGTCACAAGCGCGGAGCAGCAGCTGGACGCCAGCCAGCAGCCCACACTCCCCCACCAGTGGCCCTGCACTCTGCCAACTGCCTCTGTTGTTGTCCTCCACTCTGCCCGTTGGAAAGGAGGAGGGAGGGACCCGGCCAGAATGTGGACAAACTGGCGCTCTGGCTGGGGAGGGAGGGAAGGGCTGCATTGCTAAGGTCTTCCAGCAAGACGGGGAGCGGGGGAGAGAACGATGAGTGGCTCCAATTAATGAGGGAAAAGGAACGATCTGCTTCAGAGGCTCTTTCAGGTTGCATCGGGGCTTATATTCAGAGAGCCAGCACTAACAGTAGCTCTTCATTAAAATATTCCCATTCCGGATATTCTCACCCTATACAATGCACCCCCTTATTGCCTGCACCCAGGGCAGACCGCACCTCTTCACCCTTGGTACGCCACTGTTATCACCCATATTACTCAGGCTGCATTCAGACATGGACTTTATGTGTTAGCTTTACTGATTATTCACTAATAGGCAAAAAAACCTTGTAGTTTAAGAACATACCTATAGTCAACAGATATTTCTATCAAACTTTAAAAAGCAGGGAAATTGGGCAGCTATAGTGAATGCACCAGGAGAGCATAAAACCTGACCTCATCTCTGAGATACTGTACTGCCCTACAAAGTTGTCAAAATGCAAACACAATTTGGGTTGGTCTTTCACAGTCCAATCCACTTCCTGTAGAGCTTGGAAGAACTGGGTAACATGTGCCTCTGAGCATATGATGAATGGTGGCAATACCTGCAATCTCCAAAGATGGAGAATTACATTTTTGTATGTTTGTTGGTGTTCTTACTTTGCTTCTTTCCTGTGTTACTAATGTTTCTACAGAGAATCTAATCTAGAAAATTTTATTTCCCTCATTATTCGTCCTAGAAATCTGTGTCAAATTTATTTTTATTACTTTCAAAGCCTTTTTATTGGTCAACGTCATATGATGGTGAAGACAGCCTTTTGTGTTTCAAATTGGAGGTTATCTTCTATTTCTATTTTGGGTGCATTAACAGTGGAATCTGAAACTGCAGTTTGATGTAAAATCAGATTGATTCTAATATGTTGCTACTTCAGGAATGACTCTAGCTGTTGGAAAAAAGAGGATGCATGTTTTGAGCTTGCTATGTTTAAACCACTTCATTGAAGGCAAGGTAGGCATGGTCAATTAAAAACATAGAGCACACCTAGAATTTTGCTAGAATGTATTTCACCTCCCACTGTTTTATCTTGTGCAAATTGAGACACTCCTCAGGTCCACTGGAGACTATTCTGCAGAAATCAGTGCCATTATACCACAATTACGTTTGGAGTTTTTTTAGTGTAAATTTTGCAAAGTGTTGCTGTACTTCACATATTCATAAAACAAAAGCAAAAGAAAATGATTTCCTATAGAAAACATCACTAAAATTGCAAAGTAAATCAGACATATTTAAAGTGACCATCTGAACTATATCAACTGTCTTAATAATGTTGCTTCCTCCCAGCTAAAACAAGATCAGCACAGGACATATCTTCTTTCTATTGTTTGGGCTGATTACAGGTGTTGCCACCACTCACCATATGCTCAGAGGCACAGGTGACCAAATTCTTCCAAGCTACACAGCAAGTGGATTGGACTGTGAAAGACCAACCCAAATGGTGTTTGCATTTTGACAACTTTGTAGGGCAGTACAATATCTCAGAAAGGAGGTCAGGTCTCCTGCTACCCTGGTGCATTCACTATAGCTGCCCAATTTCCCCGCTTTTTAAAGTTGGATAGAAAAATCTGTGGGCTATAGGTACATTCTATAGGTACATACACCACAACCAAGAAGAAAAAGTGTTGGTAAAGGTATATGAAATTGCTGTGTTTGTTTTAATGTCCCTCTTTATTCCAGGGATCAGGTGCTACACAGCATTAGTAATAAACAATTCTTTTAAAGGCTATTATCATACCAAAATGTCATAGCACAATGTGGACAGAGTTGGCTTATGTATCCTTCATAATGTTGAGATATAAAGGCAAAATTAAAGTTTCAAAATGTCATAAACCATGAGTTAAAATTTAAATTTGAGAGTTGGCCTTAGCCAGTGTTTTCCCACTGAACATTTTGTCATAGTGTCAACAAGGAGAGGCATGGCCAATATTTTATTTCAGCTAGTAGTTATCTGCATTCCTGGTAGCTTTAGCCATTGTTGGGAAGTTCTGTATTAAAAGACATGCAAGAACCCAAACCATTCATCTTTAGATTTCTGCACTTGTACTGTATTCCAATTTTTGCTTACTAGTGTAGGTCAGCTGGGCAAATATACATGTTAAAATGCTCTGTTTTACATGAATGTGGACTCAGCCTCAATCATATATTAATAATGTTTTTACTGTAAAACTGGATACTTATTTTGTAATAATATAAACATTATGGACAGAATCCAGCCACAGAGAAGTCCCATTGACTTCAATGAGAAAGATTTAAGCATACACTCAGTATTCCCATTGAAATAAACAGTTTAACTTTGGCTGAATGATTACCAATGAAATCCTCCCTCTTCCCAATAACTTATTTAAAAATAAATTGTTTTTATTTATAGCAATAGACAAAGGAGAATTCAAATTCAAAATCTATTCTATACATGATAGTTCTTTCTATTTTGGGGAAAGTCATTGTGTCCTTGATCCACAAAATTTACAATCTAAGTGTGGAGAATGGAACAGAGAGGACACTGAATCATAGCAACTTATACTACTCCCTGCTTCCATCTCAAGACTATACTGCAGAAATAATGAGAATGTTTCATGACTAGTTACAATGAAGACATTAAATATGGAGATTGAGTCATTTCAATTACTTCATGCATTTTGAATCTGATGAACTCATTTACAATTATTAAAATATCATATAGGAATATTTGGCCTTACAACCCCATTAGATTTTTTTAATTGAAGTTTATCATAAATATTTTTGCTAGTTTAAAGATGGGGATCTTTAAACTCATTCTGGACATCTGTTGACCATAGGTTGTAATTTATTTATTTAGATAGCTATGTAATTTTTATTTGGATGTGCTAAAAAAACTCTCATTAGGTCTCATATTTAAATGTGCTATATAAAACCTGTGGAGCACTTCTGTTGCTGCTATCTAACAAAACCTCAAGGTACTTGCACTGGAGTATTTAAACCTATTTGGGTGAATGTGTGCTTTTAAACTAAACTATAGGCTAGATTAGCTTTTGTGTATGGAAGCAACTTGCCTACATATCCAGACTAGATTTATGGAGAGACAAGAAATTGCTTACTTATTCCACTGAATTATATAAAGTAGCTGTCTGTTCTTTTTCAACTGGAACCATCTATAATTTTCTTTCCCCCTTAATAAAACAAAATAAAATAAAAGGATGTCACTAAAACAGGAAATTTGGATACAATCAAATCTAGCAAAGCAGTTCATATATGTAGGTCAAACTGATGTGTGTGCCTCCCTTATGAAACAAAGACTAATGTGATTTCGGACTATAATTTTATAGAAATGACTGCAAGACATGTTTTGAAGATGTCACTGACTATACAATAAATCAATATTAAATACTTTATACAGGAAGCACACTTTCAGAAGATGGTCCTTGAGGCTTTTCTCTAGATGATAGCCTAATTACAAGTGCAAGCTTATTACAGTTTATCTCTCTGTTCAATTATTTACAGAGCAAAAAAGGCAAGAAGTACTGCATTAGATATATTAAAATATTGTGTGCTTGGTTTCTCTATTATTAATAACACACAAAAATAGCTCAGGTAAACATTCCCATGCAGACATTTGTTTCTCCCACCTGAGCATATTCATATATTATTCATAATGTTATGTGCTGAAAAGTAAAAAAAAACAAAACACCAATGCCTTTAGGCTTCTACTCTGCATTACTGAAATAATGAAGGGTGCACTCCATGAAAGCTGCAATCATAACCCATAATACTTAGAAGTCCCACTGAAATCCATGACTTTATGATCTTATATGCATGTGTCATCTTAAACCTGAGTCCACACAGAATTTATAAACACCATCCATATCCAAGGGTCTACAGTGGCTTTAACTCAAGGTATCAGAAATTGCATTTACAAACTTGAGGTTACTTTTGATGAAATATTGCTATTCACAGTTTCATGTGGAACATTTCTAATAAATAGGTAAGAAGTTCAAAGAGAGCATGAACGTCTGCTGCCAAAGACACCAAGCCAAAGATATTTCAGGAATCCATGCCTCTCAAAATGGGAGGCCAAAGCTTCCTAATGAGACACACATAGCTGCTACAAGTGTGAGGTTCTTCCCATTCCCTCTTCTCATAAGCTCAGCACTCCTGCCAACTGACCCCTGCCTGGTCACTGCTCCATCTTATAACTTACAGCATTAGATTGCTTCCCTCTATCAGCACGAAGATACTCTTTAAAAACTATGAACTAGCATAAGAACTCTTCTAGTTTACATACAAAAAACCCTCAGATTTGTAGATTGTTGGCATACACATATGAACACTAGTAGTCACAGATGAATTTCATGAATGCCTGACAACAGATGTGAAGCAGTAGGTGCTGACAATCCCATTTAGGTGATAGACCTGCGTAAAATTGAAGACACTCTCAAAATTTGTCAGAGATTGTCAGTATTCACAACTGAATTTTCAGCACTGACCACATTTTGAATACTTACAGTTTGGATACCCTATTAACTAGAAATCCATCATTATGACTGCCAAAGTTCACATATGAGCCAATTTGTGTATTGTATGCAATGCTGGTTAGCTGAAGAACATTTAGGATGCCAAATATTCCAGACAGTTGATGCAACCAGCAGTGTATTTGCAGTGTGATGTACTGACTAGCCTTAGAGATTCTACAGACATCCATAAACACAGACATATGCATAGCAAGAGATGTCAAATGCACTTGAACAAAAAGCAACAAATCCATCTGCAATCAAACTAACGTTGAGTGTGTACTTTTACTGAAAGAGTTCCACCCAACTCCAATACTTCCTCTTTTGATAATGCAAATGAGAGATAAATCTGAGCTTCATTAAAATGTAAACCACAAACACGGACAACAAATTTGACTTTAAAGCCCCAAGCTAATATTTTACATTTTCCAAAAGCAAACTTTCAAATGCACATTTTATTTATTTATTTAAAAAGAATTTTCAATTACAATCCAGCTGTTTCCAGACTTAAAAGTATCCTTAAGGTTAGAAGTTACAATTTAGGGGAAAGGCAAAAAAATGTTGATGAGAGTTGGATAAACTTAATCCCATTTTGTTTCTGTAACAGAATAGAGAGGGAAGGAGCGAAAGTGGGAAGGCTTCACTGAAATGCCCAAGGGAAGCCCAAGAACCCATCACTGCCCCATCTCTATTTAACATTGGGGAGGGGGAGAAAAGAGGGCTGTAGCTGAGGCTATGTCTCAGAAGAAAGCAGAAAAATCGAATGGATGAAGGAAGTAAGAGGGGGGCAAAGAGGAGGGATGAAGAGAATGGGAAAAGACAGCTGACCTGAGACAAGGAGAAAACAGGAGGAGAGGGGTCAAGAGTAGGAAATATAACTAAGGAACGGGGGAAGGCTGTGAGATGACAACAAGACAAGAGGAGACGGGTACAGGAAGCAGTTCTGATAGTTCAATAACCCAGCCAGCTTCAGAGGGAAAGCCTGCCACATTTCTTTCTCAAACAAACGCACATATATTCCGCGAGGGAGCTGAAGAGGCAGAATCAGGAAGGGGCTGCAGGCTCTTTCCTCTCTCCCTCTGTGTGTGTGTGTGCGTGCGTGAGAGAGAGTGAGAGTGCGAGCCTGTAATCCGATGCCATCCCCCAGAGCCCCCCTCCTCTCCTCCCTCCCTCCTTCCTGGCTATAGTTAGCAAGCCTGCAAAACTGCAGCCCAGCCCTGCCCTGCTGCCCCCCTGTGCCCTTCCCTGGCAAGAAAAGAAGGCGAGAGGGAGCAACCCGGCGGTAGTACCATACCTTAGCCTGCAGATACTGGGGGTAGTAGTAGGTGGTGTACTGGGGGTACATCTGCTGTTTCCACACTTTGCCCATGAAGCTGGAATAAGAGAGCCCGCAGCGCAGGGATGAGGGAGGGCACTTGACAAGGGAAGGGGGGGGAGGAGAGGAAAGAAAAGGAGACGGAGAAAGGAAGGGGAGGCTCTCCCTTGCGCGCGCTCTCTCTCCCTCCAAATGTCCCCGGCTTTGCTTCTTTCTTCCTGGCGACTGCAGCTGCTGCGCTCCTCCTTCCTTAGCTGAGGCTAGACCTTCCTCCTCCTGCACTGAAAGGAGGCGGCGCGGCGGCAGAAAGAGGCTGCAGAGGGCACCAAGGACGACAAGAGCGCTCCCTTTTCTCTCTCTTTCGGGTGTGTGGTGTGTGTGTGAGAGAGAGAGAGAGAGAGAGGAGTGCGCGCGCGCGCGCCAGGGGTTCCCCCCTCCCCCTCACAGTCCAAGCACAACCAGGGAGCAGCTGCTAGTGCCCGGCCGGTGGGGAGAGCCCCGCGCGCTGCCTGGAAAGCGGTCAAGAAGACGAATGTGAACTGCGGCTGCGGCAATGGTCGGTGCCAGGTGCGAAAAGGAAAGAGCCGGGGTGCGGAGGGGTGGGAGGAGACAAGAAGAGAGGCGCGCGGGGAGGGCAAGGTGGGCGGTGCTTAATCCCTACTCTGGGCTTCAAGGGTGGGATGGGCTTCCAGGACTCCTGACTTGGGCAAAGCAGCAGCAGCAGGTCCGGAAAGGAGCGCAGTACGAGCGCTGTGGAGAAGCGTAGAGCTTGTCGCTGTGCGGGAGGTGAAAGAGCCACAGTCGGGCTAGAAGGTGACGGGCAAAAGCAGCAGGGGAAGCTCGTTGGCTTGGACTCGCCTTCTGTAAGAGTAGCTCAAAGGAAGGTTCCAAGGTTGCGCCGAAAGGGCATTGCAGCGTTGGCACATTGTGCTCTGGCTGGACGTTTTACGGCAAGAGACTGAAGAAAAGAAAAGAAAAGAAAAGAAAGGGGTGGTCGTATGAAGCACCTGCCTGCAAGGATATGTCCTTCCATGGCTTCTCGTCAGGAGAGTGCCCAGCTTGCCCTTGTCGTTTTAGGAGAATTGATCGGGCCTTAATGTGCTTCCTAGGAATTTGCAAAGCACGTTCCCGGCGTTGCTAGAGGAGATTTGGCCATTTTTTAAAAAGTGTCGGCTCCCCCCCCCCATGAATACGCAACTCAAGCTTTAACAGGGGGTGCCTCGAGCGTATATTATCAAATGGACTTAAATCACAGGTGCAATCGTAGAATACAAGGGAACCCCCAAATCCATTTCAGCAGGTTATATAATTGGCAGGCTTGTGCTTCTAGCTCATTCCCCAGGTGAAATTCAGAGCGTCAATAGCTTGCATTTTGTAAAAAGTAACTTTCCCCTTGTTTACTCCTGCTCAAGACATTTGCGTCTATCTAGGCTATATTTGCCACTGTACCATTAAGGTATTCTCAGGTATAATGCAATCAAGGAATTACAGCCATTATGGGAACAGATGTTGTTTACAATTCTTTTCATGACTCTGTTTGTTTCTACCATTCAGCTCCCCATTTCCTCCCATTTCTGTCTTCCTAAACTCATCCTGAGTTAACTTTCCTGTACAATCCCCGTTGTTTCAGGGTTGATCCTTTTCACTTAATAATCACCAGTTACAGTCGCCACATACTGTGGCTGTAGCTGTCACTTGGAAAGAGTTAGGAAATGAATAATTCATAATGAAGTATGTCTACGTGCAGCACAGAAGGAAATCCATATTAGCATTCCTAAACTGAAAAACCATCAACTTTTTCTGGTACCACAATGGAAAGATGCAGGTACATTATGTTGTAACCCTATGCGCACTTACATGAGAATAAGCCCCACTACTTATTGAGTATACATGCACAGAATTTGACTGTTGGAAGCTTTGGAGAATAACAACAAATTAGATGAAGGGTTTAGAAAGCACATCACTTTACTGGTGGTGATGATTTACAACATTTCCATACTGTGTTCACACACACCCCACACACATGCATATCAAGCCTCAAGGTGGTGTTCAACAGTATTAACATACATGTTAAAATAAAATGCAGGAAGCAAATGGAACTGAAAAACTAGGACAATTAAAATGACAATACAATGAAATCAAGTGCCTGCGAAGACCTGGAAGGAGAAGTGTTTTTTAAAAAAGTCAATGAACATCATTCATATGAACACTCAATTCATTAGCTCAGAGGGAAAGTAGTTCCATAGTGTGGGCACTGTGATGTTCCTGCTTATATTGTAAATATGGTAAGTGCTGTTTATATAGAAGACATATGGTAAGTGGAGTGAAAGAGGAGGGGGGAATACATGAGCAGTAAAATGCTGGATGATTGGCTGAGCGTTTGAATGGCTGGGAGTATAAATGGAAGAATGACAGTTGAATCTGGGTGGTGTTAGAGGAGGTTGTGGTTGAGGTGGTGTTTAGAAGGTGTAAGGAGGTGGTGGTTGAGAGGGAGGTTGGAGGTGGATGGTCGGTGTTGTTGTTGAGAGTGAGTTGGAGTTCTGAGGCAATTAGTAAGAAGTCAAGTACCTAACAGAATATAGATGAAACCATACGCTTGTGAAACATTCCTTCAGTAATCTTGTTATTTCTAATATTAAATAAATACTTTCTTGGTTAAACATAAGCCTGATTCACATACCAGGGGGAATAGCAAAGTAACCAAGGCTGAACAGTTGTATCGAATGGTGGCAGCGGCGGATCGGAGGAAAGTGTATCCAGTCCCACAGAGAAACCCAGGGCTGTATGCTTCAGAGACAAGAGGCTGCAGGGTGGTGGTGGTTGTGAATTACCTATACCCATAGACACAAGGTATCGAGATAGCCTGGCAGAGACTAAGGCACAGTCTATTGGCTAAAAGGGATACAGAGTGTGGGGTAGTAAGGCCTAGCACGGGGATTTGTTGAAATCTGTGCTAGAGCTATAAAGGGTAAGAAGAAAACCTGATGTTCCTGTCTGCTGGCAGCCACAAGTGAGAGCTTCACTGGTGGTGCTGGGGAAGGACATCACATGTGGTGGTAGCGGTGAGATACGAACAACAGAGAGTCCCTAAAAGTGGTGTGGCTAAAAGAAATAACAAATATTACTTGTGAGAGTGACTGGCAAAGTGTGTGTGGCAAAGTGTGAGTGAACTCCTAAAACATGGCTGAATATATAAAGATGAAAAGAGAGGAGCTGGTGGAGAAGTGCATAACATTCAATTTACCTTACGAGGGTAAAGGGGTAGATGAACTGCAAGTAGCATTGATAGCATTCGCATCTGTCCAACAAAAACAACCTGTCAGAGAAGAGAACCCAGAAGGGTACTCAAGCAATCCCGCTTATATAGAGTATTGAAGAGAGAAGTTAAGATGGGAACGTGAGTTGGGAACTGAAAAGTTGAGGATGGAGGCTGATGAGAAAGAAAAACAGCGGGAGTTGGAAACTGAGAGATTGAGGATGGAGGCTGAAAGAATGAGAATGGATACTGAAAGAATGAGAGTGAATGCTGAAATACAAGTGGAAAAGTTAAAATTTGAAAGAGAGAAGTTTCAGTCGGATGAAACAAGAAAAGACAGGAATGAAACAAAGATAAAGGTTACGCCAAAAGATTTTGTGGTGTTTGAACCTGGACGATATCCACAAATTTACCTCAACACCTTCGAAAAGGCAGCTCAGATGTGGGGGCTACCGGAGGATAAACATATGCAATATTTATCAAATCTAATCAAAGGGGAATTGGCAGAGGTATACGAATATTTCCCCTCAGACAGGCCCGTCACATATGCTGAGTTTAAAGAGGCAGTGTACAAAAGATTCAGACTGGGACCTGACTATTTCAGAACGTTATTTCGAAACTGCCAGATCCAGGCAGGAAGGTCTTTCGTTGAACTGGGAGCAAAATTGGTGGACATATTTGGAAAGTGGATGGGAAGTGCAAAAGCTCAGTCAGTGGAAGAGGTGAAAAGCCTCATGATACTGGACCAACTATACCATCAGTTACCACCAGAAATAAGGCTCCTTGTCAAAGACCGTTCCCCTAAATCTGTTCAAGAGGCAGCAGAGTTGGCAGATCACTTTGCCTCAAACAGAACTGGCTGGGTGAGCAAAACCTCAAGAGAGTTTAAACCCAGACCATATAATGGTGGCAGAAAGGATGTGGTACCACAGCAAGTGAGTCCTTCAATAAAGTCTGAAGGGCACAGGACACCCCAGAGTGGATCTGTGTACCCCAAAATGGAGGAGAAATTATGTTACAAATGTGGTAGACCGGGGCACTTACGTTTTCAATGTGAGGTCGCCAACCCCATTGGTAATCCTGCTCAGGGAAGGGCAGTGAAAACAGAACCAAGGAAGTTAGAAACAAAGAAAGTTCAGTTCTGCCAGATAAACTGGACAAGTACAAGACTTTGATTCGAGTCTGAGGGAAGAAGTGAGTGTGCAAGGGGCAAATTATTGGGCATTGCTGGATACTGGTGCCACAGACGTTACTGAGGCCAGATTTGATAAAATCTGAGGAAATATTACCTCAGGAAATGGTGACAATCCAAGGAGTGAGGGGTGAACCAGAAAGCATACCCATGGCCCTGATAAAATTAAAGTGGAGAGGAAAGGAGGAGATCTGTAAAGTAGGTATTAATGCCCAACAACAAGAACCAGTGATACTGGGAAGAGATGTTATGGGGGCATAAGGAAAAATATATGTGGTGACCAGACAACAACTTGGCAAAGCAACAGAAGCCATTTCAACAGAGGCTGAAGAAAACAGGGTGGAACCTGTTATCGAGCCTGAGGTCGCCATAGCAACCCCTAGCAGGCCTGCTGAGAGAGATACACTGTTTCGAATGGTCTCTGACACAGAGACACAGCAATTCAGGGAGGAGCTGAAAAATGATAGCAGTTTGGATATAATAAAGGGAAAAGCCCTCCAACACAGAATCCCCTTTACAGAAACTTTGAGGGATCAAACTGTGTGTGTGGGAGAATGGTGTGCTGTACAGACTGTGGATGCCTGCTGAGAGAGGGAATGAATGTGAACCAGTGAAACAATTGGTGGTACCTAGCAAATACAGAGCCAGATTGCTAGAGGTAGCCCATGATGTCCCATGTTCAGGGCATCTTGGAATAAAGAAGACCAAGAAAAGATTGGCTGCACACTATTATTGGCCAAATATTTCTAAAGATGTAAAACAATATTGTTTATCTTGTGACATATGTCATAAAGAGGGAAAAAGTGGGGTAAAAACAAAAGCTCCACTGAGATTTCCTATTCCATTGGTGTGCTATGTTGTGAAAGAAACCTCACCCATTTGGTACTTTTATGGGGGGAAGGACTTTGGAAGTGCACCACCTACATTTTTGGTTAAAAACTACATTAGTCTTCAGAGTTTTCCTTCTCATACATCCACGAGGTATGGGTGTAATACATACTGTGGGGAAAGAGGAAGGAACCCAGATTTCTTGATGGAAATACAATTAAGCAGGGTGAGATTCAAGCCTGAAGTATATCCATCTGGCGAATCAGAATGTGAGGTCAACTTGTTAAAGCAACCAGTTTCTTGTCAAGTGGTTGTGGTTCAAGGTCTTGAGAACAGAGATCGTTTGGATACATCTCAGATGAATAAATTTCTATACCTTTACTGTAGTAAAGAAATGTTTAGAAAGGCACATTCTAATATGTTGACAGTCAAAGTGTTGCAGGTGTGTCCTGAGTCGGGCAGATCACAAGAGTGTTGTTTAAAAGTGTCATTAGTGCCACTTTGTCTCAATATTGATCAGGATACCCTGGGGTTCTTGAAGGATTTCTTCACTAGTCTGTCTACAGAAGCAAAAATCCTAATGACTCTAGATCATGGGGTTAAAAAGCCTCATGGTGCAGACATAACATGTACCTTACCCAAGCATCCCAGTAGTTTAAAGGAGTCAAGCCTGATTATTTCTTTCTCATTACACAAACGAGTGAGTCAGAATGAAAGAGTGCTTGAGGAAATCAGGAAACAAGGGAGAGCATTTTTAGGTGTGGCTGGTTTCTACTGTAAATTTATAAAAGATTTTGGGGAAATAGTAACCCCTTTGCATGAGCTAACAAGAAAAAAGTGTGCTGAGTGTGTGGTGTGGACGGATGAATGTCAAAAGGCTTTTGACCTTCTAAAGCAAGCCTTGTGCCAAGGGCCTGTATTGATAGCATCAGATTTCGAGCAACCATTTATCGTGGTCACGGATGCGTCGGACCTAGCGCTGGGAGTTGTGTTGCTGCAAGAGAGGGGAGGCACCAGACATCCAGTGGCATATCTTAGTCGCAAGCTGACATCGAAGGAGAAGAATTATTCGTCGGTCCAAAAGGAGTGCCTAGAGGTCGTGTGGGGACTGAGCAAGTTGCGCCCATACGTGTGGGGACGAAGATTTACAGTGACAACAGATCATCGAGCATTGCTATGGTTAGAGACCATGAGAAATAATAACGCCATGCTGCAGAGGTGGTCCTGGGCTTTACAAGAATACCAGGTGGACTTTAAGTTCATAAAAGGCAAGGACAATGTATTAGCCGATGGATTTTCAAGACAGATGGCTGGGACTGCAGTGACGTGACCCAGGCATGGGTGTGAAAAGACATTTTCCCCTAGAGACTTGTTTTTTTTATTATTAACGCGTCATATGAATCCTAGAGTAGGAATAATACTTTGCTGTTATTTTAAGGGGGGGGATGTGATGTTCCTGCTTATATTGTAAATATGGTAAGTGCTGTTTATATAGAAGACATATGGTAAGTGGAGTGAAAGAGGAGGGGGGAGTACATGAGCAGTAGAATGCTGGATGATTGGCTGAGCGTTTGAATGGCTGGGAGTATAAATGGAAGAATGACAGTTGAATCTGGGTGGTGTTAGAGGAGGTTGTGGTTGGGTGGTGTTTAGAAGGTGTAAGGAGGTGGTGTTTGAGAGGTTGAGAGGGAGGTTGGAGGTGGATGGTCGGTGTTGTTGTTGAGAGTGAGTTGGAGTTCTGAGGCAATTAGTAAGAAGTCAAGTACCTAACAGAATATAGATGAAACCATATGCTTGTGAAACATTCCTTCAGTAATCTTGTTATTTCTAATATTAAATAAATACTTTCTTGGTTAAACATAAGCCTGATTCCTTCAGCTGGGAACACATACCAGGGGGAATAGCAAAGTAACCAAGGCTGAACAGTTGTATCGAATGGTGGCAGCGGCGGATCGGAGGAAAGTGTATCCAGTCCCACAGAGAAACCCAGGGCTGTATGCTTCAGAGACAAGAGGCTGCAGGGGTGGGTGGGTTGTGAATTACCTATACCCATAGACACAAGGTATTGAGATAGCCTGGCAGAGACTAAGGCACAGTCTATTGGCTAAAAGGGATACAGAGTGTGGGGTAGTAAGGCCTAGCACGGGGATTTGTTGAAATCTGTGCTAGAGCTATAAAGGGTAAGAAGAAAACTTGATGTTCCTGTCTGCTGGCAGCCACAAGTGAGAGCTTCACTGGTGGTGCTGGGGAAGGACATCACAGGCACCACCACAGAAAATGCCCTCCTTCTAGTGGCTGCTAGCCATACTTTCCTAGGCTGTGACACTGCCTGAGGAGCCTCATCAGCTGATCATAGTGATAGTGTAAGTAGGGCAATAGAGAGAAAGGTGTTCTTTTAGGTATCCTGGTTCCAAGTCGTTTAGTGCTTTATAGGTCAATAGCAAAACCTAACACCAGGCTGGGTAGCTTATTAGCATCTAGTGTAACTTGTAATGCAGAACAGCTAGACAAAATGGCTAGCGAAGAAAATGGCTATGAGGCTGGAGGGCTGTATGAGTACATAGTCCCGTTTGTACATCATGGTAACCCATAGTTAATTATTTTCCTTGGATGCAAATATTGCTTTTGTTTTGCTCCTCCCCCGGTGCAAGCAGGTGCATCCAACCATGATCCCTGGCTTAAGTTCTACATCCAAACAAAACACAATGGGGAAGCCGAGAACAAACTTTTATTTGTTTATTAAGATATGTATAGACTGCACCCATATAAAACATAATGATTTGCTTTGAGTGAAATAAACTTGACTGGATTTCAGATACAGATACATAGTGCTTTCCTTTTATATCAAATGCATTGAAGCAGACTTACTTTGACCAATAAGCAACAGGAGTGTCATTGCCATCAGTGCGATCACATAAGGACATAAGAGCCTGCTGGATCAGGCCAATGGCCCATCTAGTCCAGCATCCTGTTCTCACAGTGGCCAACCAGATGCTCATGGGAAGCCCGCAAGCAGGACCTGAGCACAAGAGCACTCTCCCACCACCACATGGTTTCCAGCAGCTGGTATTCAGAAGCATACTGGCTCCAACTATGGAGGCAGAGCATAGCTATCATGGATACTAGCCTTTAATACCGTTATCCTCTATAAAGTTTCTAATCCTCTTCTAAAGCCATCCAAGTTGGTGGCGAGTTCCATAGCTTAACTATGAACTGTGTGAAGAAGTACTTTCTTTTATCTGTCCTTAATCTTCCAGCAATCGGCTCCAATGGATGTCCACAACTTCTAGTGTTATAAGAAAAGGAGAAAAACTTTTCTGTTTCCACTCTCTCCATGCCATGCATAATTTTATAAACTTCTATCATGTCAGCTCTTACCATTTCTCTCAACTAAAAGGACTCAAATTGTTTTATTGTTATTATTGTTGTTGTTGTTGTTGTTTCAATATATATCCCGCCCTGCAACCTGTAACCAAATGTTGCAACCTTTGTTCATAGGAAAGTTGCTCCAACCATTGATTCATCTTGGTGCCCTTTTCTGAGCCTTTTCCAACTGTAACATATCCTTTTTGAGGTGAGGTTACCAGAACTGTACACAGTATTCCAAATGCAGCCACACCACACATTTGTATAACAGCATTATTATATCAGCAATTTTATTTTCAATACCTTTCCTAATGATCCCTAGCAAGGAATTTGCCTTTTTCACAGCTGCCATGCCCTGGGTCAACATCTTCATTGAGCTATCCCCCAAGGTCTCATTCCTGGTCCATCACTGCCAGTTGAGACCCCAGGAGCATATATGTCAAATTAGGATTTTTTACCCCAACATGCATCATTTTATACTTGCTCACATTAAATTGCATTTGCCATTTTACTGCCCGTTCACTCAGTTTGGAGAAGTCAGCAAACTTGGCCACCTCGCTGCTCACCCTAACTCTCTCGCCCAGTGGAGCTTTTTAAAACTGTACGAGGGCTTTTACATCTTGGCCCTCGGGATACTATAGATTCATCTGTAGCCCGCTGTGATGAGTTCGCTGGACACTTCCAAGACAAGATCGCTAGCATTCGTCGGGACTTAGACTCCAATATTATAGCAGTTGGATTCAATGAAGCATCCAGACCACGGTCTTGTCTTCATTTATTGGATGAGTTTCAGTTGGTGCAGCTTGAGGATGTTGACAAGATCCTTGGACTGGTGCGGGCAACCACGTCTGTGCTGGATCCTTGCCCCTCTTGGCTGGTGAAAGCTGGTAGGACCGGAACCGCTGACTGGGCCAAGGAGGTAATCAATGCCTCTTTGCGAGAGGAAGTGGTCCCTGACTGCCTAAAAGCGGCGGTAGTGAGACCACTCCTGAAGAAACCCTCCTTGGACCCAGATAACTTGAACAACTATAGACCTGTGGCGAATGTTCCGTTCCTGGGCAAGGTTCTGGAGCGGGTGGTGGCCGGCCAGCTCCAGGGGCTCTTGGATGACACTGATTATCTTGATCCGTTTCAATCCGGTTTTAGGCCTGGGTTTGGTACCGAAACAGCCTTGGTCGCCCTGTATGATGACCTTTTGTCGGGAGAGGGACAGGGGGAGTGTGACCCTGTTGATTCTCCTTGATCTCTCAGCTGCTTTTGATACCATCGACCATGGTATCCTTCTGGGGAGACTCACGGAGTTGGGAGTTGGGGGTACTGCTTGGCAGTGGCTCCGCTCCTACTTGGTGGGTTGTCAACAGAAGGTAGTGCTTGGGGAACACTGTTCGACACCCTGGACTCTCCATTGTGGAGTCCCACAGGGATCGGTACTGTCCCCCATGCTTTTCAACATCTATATGAAGCCGCTGGGTACGGTCATCAGGAGTTTTGGAGTGCGTTGTCACCAGTACGCTGATGACACACAACTCTATTTCTCCTTTTCATCTTCTTCAGGTAAGGCTGTTAACGTACTAAACCCGTTGCCTGGCCGCGATAATGGATTGGATGGGAGCTAACAGACTGAAGCTTAATCCAGACAAGACCGAGACGCTGTTAGTGAGTGCCTTCTCTGCCCAGATGGTGGATGTTCACCCTGTTCTGGATGGGGTTACACTCCCCTTAAAAGAACAGGTTCGTAGCTTGGGAGTTCTTTTCGACTCTTCCTTGTCTGTTGAGGCTCAGGTAGCCTCAGTGGCAAGGAATGCTTTTTACCATCTCCGATTGGTAGCCCAGCTACGTCCCTATCTGGACAGTGACGACCTCGCCTCAGTCGTTCATGCTCTGGTAACTTCTAGATTGGACTACTGCAATGCGCTCTACGTTGGGCTGCCCTTGAAGACAGTTCAGAAACTACAGTTAGTCCAGAATGCAGCGGCCAGATTGTTGACGAGGACAAGAAGGTCCGCTCATATCACACCTGTTCTGGCTCGTCTGCACTGGCTTCCTATTTGTTTCCGGGCTAAATTCAAAGTGCTGGTTTTGACCTATAAAGCCTTACACGGCATGGGACCGCAATACCTGGTGGAGCGCCTCTCCCAATATGAAACTACCCATACACTGCGCTCAACATCTAAGGCCCTCCTCCGAGTACCATCCCATCAAGAAGCTCGGAGGGTGGTGACTAGAAATAGGGCCTTTTCGGTTGTGGCTCCCGAACTGTGGAATGGTCTTTCCGATGAGGTGCGCCTGGCGCCAACGCTGCTATCTTTTCGGCGCCAGGTGAAAACCTTTTTATATTCCCAGGCATTTTAATGCGTATTAGTATATGTATTTGATGTATTTTGCTACTGTTTGATTATTTTGTTTATCTTTGTTGGTTTGATTTTATTGTATTATTGTATTTATATATTTTGATTGCTTTATTGTATGTACACCGCCCAGAGAGCCCTTGGGCTTAGGGCGGTATATAAATAAAATAAAATAAAATAAAATAAAAAATAAACTCTAGATTGTTCATGAACAAGTTAAAAAGCAGAGGTCCCAATACCAATCTTTGGGGAACCCCACTTTCTGCATTCCCCCTTTGGGAAAACTGCCCATTTATTCCTGCTCTCTGCTTTCTATTTCCTAGCCAGTTCCTGATCCATAAGAGGACCTCACCTTTTATTCCATGACTCCTAAGCTTACTCAGGAGTCTTTGATGAGGTCAAAGACTTGTCAAAAGCTTTTTGAAAGTCCATGTACGCTATGACAACTGGATCACCATTATCTATATGCTTGTTGACACTCTCAAAGAGCTACAATAGGATGGTGACACAAGACTTACCCTTGAAGAAGCCATGCTGGTATTTGTGCAATATATATACAATCTATATTGATTTGTTGATTTATTTAAGTTCCTACCCTGTCCCATTCCAAAAGGGTGAGGGACACTGAAGTACAATTAATAGCATAACCTGAAACATATTATGCACAAATGTTTCATTTTTGTGCAGGTATGGAATGAAACATGTACCTCTACATCAGGGGTTCTTAACCTAGGGGATCCATAGATGGGCTTCATGGGGTGCATGAACTAGGCACAATTTTTTTTAAAAAAAATCCAATGCAATATTTATTTATTTATTGTATTTATTGTATTTATTTATTTATTATATTTATATACCACCCCATAGCCAAAGCTGTCTGGGCGGTTTACAGTAACTAAAAACATTAAAACAAATATACAAATTTAAAACACATCTTTTAAAAACAATTTATAACACAATTTAAAAAACACATGCTAAAATGCCTGGAAGAAGAGGAAAGTCTTGACCTGGCACTGAAAAGATAACAGTGTTGGTGCCAGGTGCACCTCATCAGGAAGGTCATTCCATAATTTGGGGGCCACTACTGAGAAGGCCCTCTCCCTTGTTGCCAGCCTCCCAGCTTCCCTTGGAGTAGGCACCCGCAGGAGAGCCTTGGATGTTAAGCGTCGTGTACGGGTGGGTTCGTACCGAGTGGCGTTCCATCAGATATTGTGGTCCCAAGCCGTGTAAAGCTTTATAGGTTAAAACTAGCACCTTGAATCGAGCTTGGAAACATACAGGCAGCCAATGCAAGTGGGCCAGAATCGGTTTTATATGTTCGGACCGTGTGGCCCCTGTTACCAATCTGGCCGCTGCATTTTGCACAAGCTGCAGTTTCCGAACCATCTTCAAAGGCAGCCCCATGTAGAGTGCATTGCAGTAATCTAACTTGGAGGTTACCAGAGCATGGACAACTGAAGCCAGGTTATCCCTGTCCAGATAAGGGCACAGCTAGGCCACCAAACAAAGTTGGTAGAAGGCACTCCGTGCCACCGAGGCTACCTGAACCTCAAGTGACAGAGATGGTTCTAGGAGAACCCCCAAGCTACAAACCTGCTCCTTCAGGGGGAGTGTAACCCCATCTAGAACAGGTTGGACATCCACCATCCAATCAGAAGAACCACCCACTAGCAGGATCTCAGTCTTGTCTGGATTTAGCCTCAGTTTATTAGCCCTCATCCAGTCCATTGTCACAGCCAGGCACTGGTTCAGCAGATTGACAGCCTCATCTGATGAAGATGAAAAGGAGAAATACAGCTGCGTACTGATGGCAACGCACTCCAAAGCTCCGGATGACCGAGCCCAACGGATTCATGTAGATGTTGAACAGCATGGGGGACAGAACTGACCCCTGCAGAACCCCATACTGGAGAGTCCAGGGTGCCGAGCAGTGTTCCCCAAGCACCACCTTCTGGAGCTGACCCGCCAAGTAGGAGCAGAACCACTGCCATGCAGTCACTCCCACTCCCAACTCAGCTAGTCTCCCCAGAAGGATACCATGGTCGATGGTATCGAAAGCTGCTGAGAGATCAAGAAGAATCAACAGAGTCACACTCCCCTGTCTCTCTCCTGACAAAGGTCATCATACAAGATGACCAAGGCTGTTTCCATGCCAAAACCAGGCCTGAAACCCAACTGAAATGGATCCAGATAATCAGTCTCATCCAAGAGTGTCTGGAGCTGGCCCACAACCACTCGTTCAAGGACCTTGCCCAGGAATGGAACATTTGCCACCAGCCTATAGTTATTAAGATTTTCTGGGTCCAGGGAGGGTCTCTTCAGGAGTGGTCTTACTACCGCCTCTTTCAGAGAGCCAGGGACCACCCCCTCTCGCAGAAAAGCATTAATCATTTCCCTGGCCCAGCCATGTTCCATCCCTGCTAGCTTTTATTAGCCAAGAAGGCCAAGGATCCAGCACAGAAGTGGTTGCACGAACCTGTCCAAGCACCTTGTGAACGTCCTCAAGCGGTACCAACTGAAACTCATCCAAGTAATCGGGACAAGGCTGTGCTCTGGATACCTCGCTTGATTCACCTGCTATAACACTGGAGTCTAAGCCCTGGCAGATGCTAAAGATTTTATCCTAGAAGTGCCTAGCAAATTCATTACAGTGGGCCTCAGATGGTTCTACCATGTCCTTGGGGCCAGAGTGTAATAGCCCCTGGACAATTCTGAAGAGCTCCGCTGGATGGTAGATTGATGATTTGATAGTGACAGCAAAATATTGTGTTTTTGCTGCCCTCACTGCCCCTAAATACAGCTTACCATAGGCACTTACCAGTGTATAATTGCATCCACCAGGAGTTCGTCTCCATCTGCACTCAAGCCGTCTCCTATATTGTTTCATCGCTCTCAGCTCTGGGGTATACCATGGAGCCGTACTAGCTCTACACAGGAGAGGGCTCTCAGGAGCAATCATGTCAACCACCCGGGTCATTTCTGTATTCCACAGTTCAACCAGGGTTTCAACAGGAGCGCCAGCCCTATCAGCCGGAAAACTCCCCAGAGCCCTTTGGAAACCATCCAGATCCACTAGTCTCTGGGGGCGGACCAACTTAATAGCCCCCCCACCCTTGCAGAGGTGAAAAGCCACTGTAAGTCTAAACTTCAGCAAGCAGTGATCTGCCCATGACAGAGGGACTGATGTAAGGCCCCCCACATTCAGATCACCAACTCCATGTCCAGTTCCAAAAAACAAATATAGAGTATGCCCTGCTACATGTGTTGGGCCAATGGCATATTGGGACAGTCCCATGGTTGTCACGGAGACCATGAAATCCTGAGCTGCCCCGGATAAGGTGGCCTCGGCATGGATAAACCAACAGTCTGGGGGATGTCAACAGTACACCCCTCCATCAGCTCAGCTAGGGAGTCTGTTGGGCAGCGGGGTGGGCGGTACACCAACAGAATCCCCAGTTTGTCCTGCTGACCCAACATAAGGTGCAAACACTCCAGACCAGTAGTCACATGGACAGGGTGCTTGCAGAGGGAGATGGAGCTCCTATAGACCACAGCAACCCCCCCCTTCCCGACCCTCAGGTCTACCCTGATGCTGAACCAGGTACCCTGGCGGACATAGCTGGGAGAGACTGACTCCTCCCTGCTCACCCACCCTGGTCTTCATTGTACATGCTGCATCAGCTGCCTCATCCACTATTAAATCGTGAATGAGGGAGATCTTATTATGCACCGATCTGGCGTTTAGGAGCAGCATCCGGAGGTCTGAGAGCTGGCTGATAGGGCAACCAACAAACCTGTGGGTGTGGGGAGGACCGGAACAAGGCACAGTCGTTAACTGCCTGGGCCGCGTTCCCCTTACCTGGCAAGTCCTCCTCACAATGCCATATCTCTCTCTACCTGTCACCACACTAATTGGGGGCCCCTCAGGTCTCCTCACTTGGCTCTGAGTCCTCTCTCCCAGGCACATGACTCAAAACCCAGTAAAAGGCAGACAAAGCAGGAGCCACCTCAGCCAGCCAGCTTATGTATCCTATCCAGAGAAGCGACAGGTGGAAGAAAGCAACAGCTGGCTGAGTACCTGGGGCCTGGTCCTGGAAGGCGTGGCACCTGCAGAGCAGAATAAAATTAATTGTATGCAAAAAAATTTTGTGTGTGGGTTCATACGCATTTTTCTGGAGGGAGAGTCCATAGCTTTCATCAGATTCTCAAAAGGGTTCCTTGACTCAAAAAAGGTTAAGAACCATTGCTGTAGATTCAGTTTAAAAGCAACAGAATAAAACTTGCTAGCAACCTATCTAAAAAGCATAGGTATGAAGAAATTTTCCAGACTCTTTTCTGTCTGTTTCCTGTTCTAAGATAGAAAGCTATTGAAATGGGCAGTTAATATTTTGTCACATTTAACATTCAAGCTGGCATTTATTTCAGTGCAACACTGCAATGCCAATCGACTTTCACAGCTCCCATTTAGGGTTGCCAGGTTTCTGGCCTGAGACTGATCCTGTATCTTTAGGAGAAGAGAAAGTCAGCCAAGTGCAGGTGTTCTTGCAACCCTGTAATGAGAAAAACCACAAGTTGAAATTCTCCCTTCCCCCTGCACAACTTTTAAAGATACAGAAGACCTCTTGGAGGCTGGGCCTGGCAACCCAGAGGTCTTCTGCATCTTTAAAAGTTCTACAGGGAGAAGGGAGAATTCCACCTTGTGGTTTTTCTCATTATAGTGTTGCAGGAACACCTGCACTTGGCTGACTTTCTCTTCTCCTAAAGATACAGGATCAGTCTCAGGCCAGGAACCTGGCAACCCTACTCCCATTATATTCAATGGGCCTTCAGATAAGTTTCCATTGTTTTCAGTGGGCATTTTTATCATACATTTTAGTATGTCACCAGTCTTTGCGGTGCTCTGAATGACACATTTTGGAGTGGGCAGGGTGTAAAGGGCACTTGAGAGAGGAGGATTTGAATTTTGGGGAAGAGCTGTAGCTCAGTGGTGGAGCATCTGTCATGTATGCAGAAGGTCCCAAGTTCAATCCCCAATATCCCCAGGTAGGGTGATGAGAGATTTCTGCCTGAAAACCCTGGAGAGCTGCTGCCAGTCAGTGTAGACAGAGCTGAGCTAGATGCAGGTCTGACTCGGTATGAGGCAGCTTCCTCTGTTCCTCATTTACTGAGAAGGGGCAGGTGATGGAGCAGATGAGCACAGGAGCAAAGGGACCCACGTCCTCATGTTTGTTTGTTTAGAAAAGTATTTCTATACTACCATATCATAAAACATTGGGCAGTTTACAATGTTAACACATAAAACACCATTTTAACAAAATATAGATAATAATTAAGGTGACTGAGAAAGAAGCTGAAGTGAATTAAAGAGGGCCCTTTACTTGCTGGGAAGTTTGAGTTCATTGTTGAGGAATTCATGAGCACTGATGGGAGATTTACCTGCTACTTTACATGTTATGAAATACTCTGAAAGGGGGACAAGGAATGGAGAGGCAGAGATGAATGGTCAAAGCCTTGAGCGATGAGGTGCGGTTTCAAGTGCTGCCCCAACAATTAGGGTGAAGGAGAGATGCAGGCAATGTCTGGGCACTGAATTACATAGAATAAATCTCACTGAAACAAATGGGGATTACTTCAGAGTAGATACGATGGGGATTGGGTTGTTAGTCACAGCTCAAAGATCTCTCTTATCTGGTGGGTCAGTAATAAAGTCAGGCACCCAAACAACAAAACAAAAAAATGTCCATGACTTTGGGTAGTATTTATGGGTCCCAAAGAACAGCAGAGATATCTGTGTCCTTCCCATTTTTAAATTGCCCTGTGTTGTTCTGAGTGTCCTGACTTAAAAGGCAATGCATTGAAAAGCTAACAGTGATGAAGCCAGGAAGACCTCTATTGCCAGAGCATTTCACGTTCTAGCTGCTGCTACAGAAAAGGCACTGACTTTTGTGAATAGCCACCAGGGGGACCTGGAGCAGGGATTATAGCAGTGGATCTCAGTGTTTAAATAGGTTCATATGGAAGGAGGGAATTCTTTTGATACTCTGATCCTAGACTACTTTGAGTTGTAAATGACCCCAGAAACAAACTGGTAACTGGTGCAGACGATATAAGAGTGGAATAGCATGATCCAATTAACATCCTAGGGGTCATATTTGGACTAACTAGAGTTTCTGAACCATCTCCAAGGGCAGTCCTTTGTAGAGCACATTGCAGTAATATAGCCTGGAGGTAATTTGGGCATGTGTGCTTGAGTGAGATTAGGTCTAAATTCTCAGGCCAGAAACCAGATAGAAAGGGATCTAAATAACTAAACGCTCATGGCATCTCAGATTACAAAAACAGGAAGCTGCTTTATACTGAGTCAGACCACTGGTCCATCTAGGTCAGTATTGACTGGCAGCAGCTCCAGTCTAGACCAGAGTTTCAAGCACGCTAACCTTGTTATAATAACTCACACAATGAAATCAAGCATTCTATTTGTTTGCATTTACTAGCATGTAATAGTCTCATAATACCATGGCACCAAAAGAAAACAATTTTATAAAAGTGTGTACAATGTTCGATACAAGGAGCTAGTTTTGGCCATTACATCCCCTTAGAGTTAAATGAGACTTCGAGCGCAATGGTTTGCAGCCTAACACCCTGAACAAGGGCACTCCATACTACAAATTTTCTTGCAGGCCCCACTTGTTTTATTTAATTTTATTTAGACAATTTAACAACCCACTTCTCCAGTCAATAAGACTCTCAGGGCAGTTTACAGTATGAATTTTAAAACAATAAAACCAAAAAGTGAATAGCAAATAAAGCACAACTAAGCAGCACAACATTGAAGTCGATGAAGCTTCCTGGGTGAGCCATTCATTCTCTCTCTCTCTTTTTCTCAGCCTAACGCATCCTCACAAGTTATTGTGTGATAAAACATGTTGGGGGAGAGCCATGTATGCTGCCCTGTGTCCTTGGAGGAGGAGACTGGGATAAAAACAAAATAATCTTCATCAGATAAAGAATCTAAAAGGTCTAGGAGAGAAAACAATAGTTTCATATGGTGCTAAAAAGATGATAGACTTGCCATCAGGCAAATCTCACTAAGATAATTCCAAAGCTGGGATGCCACCCCTGAAAAGGAGCTCTCTGATCACCACCTGCCTCACCTCAGATAATAGTGGAACTCTGAAAGACCTTCAAAAGTCTCATATAGGAGAAGAGTGTCCTTAACGAACTGAGGTCCCTCTCAAAGACATTTAAGACTTTGAGGCTACAATCCTATATCTCTTTTCTTGGGAGAAAGACTTATTGAACTCAGTGGAGATTACTTCTGAGTAGACAGGTATAGATCTGTGTTGTGAATGTCAATATCAGCAGTCTAAATTGTGCTTGGTAACAGATTGGGAGCCAATGCAGTTGGTTTAAGACTGGTGAGATATGTTCCCAGTAAGTAACCTAGCTGCTGTATTTTTTACCATGTGTTAGTGGCAGCCTCGCTTTGCAATAGTTCAAATGAAATGTTACCAGAGCATGGATAACTGTGGCCAGGTTTATGATTTCAGTAGATGCCCTCTACAGTGTTTAGATTGTCACTGAAATATTGTATGTAATTTGAAGTTGTTGTTGTTGTTATTTAAATCCTACCCTTCCTCCCAGTAGGAGCTCAGGGCGGCAAACAAAAGCATTAAAAACACTCTAAAACATCACAAAAACAAACTTTAAAATATATTAAAACAAAACATCCTCAAAAACATTTTAAAACAAAAATCTTTAAAAACATCTTTTTTAAAAAAAGCTTTAAAAACATCTTAAAAAAAACCTTTAAAAAGCAATTCCAGCACAGACGCAGACTGGGATAAGGTCTCTACTTAAAAGGCTTGTTGAAAGAGGAAGGTCTTCAGTAGGCACCAAAAAGATACTGTGCCTGTGTAATATTTAAAAGGAGGGAATTCCAAAGGGTAGGTGCCACTACACTAAAGGTCCACTTCCTATGTTGTGCGGAATGGACCTCCTCATAAGATGGTATCTGCAGGAGGCCCTCGCCTGCAGAGCACAATGATCGACTGAGTATATAAGGGGTAAGACAGTCTTCCAGGTTTCCTGGTCCCAAGATGTATAGGTCTTTGTACACCAAAACCAGCACCTTGAACATAGCCTGGTAGCTAATAGGGAGCCAGTGTAATTCATTCAGCAGCGGGATGACATGTTGGCAATACCCTGCCCCAGTGAGCAGTCTCCCTGCTCCATTTTGCATCAGCTGCAGCTTCTGGACCAACCTCAAGGGCAGCCCCACATATAACACATTGCAGTAATCCAGCCTGGAGGTTACCAGTGCATGGACAACAGTGGTCAGGCTATCCCGGTCCAGAAACGGCCGCAGCTGTCTTACCAGCCAAAGCTGGTAAAAGGCACTCCTTACCCCTAAGATCACCTGTGCCTCTAGAGACAAAGATGGATCCAGGAACCACCAGACTATGGACTTGCTCTTTCAGAGGAAGTACAACCCCATCCAAAGCAGGCAACTGACCAATTATCCAAACTCAATGTCCTGCCCAAATTTGAAGAACCCAGATGCAGACACAGCTATGGTTTTTTCTTTTATTGAAGTAAGAGAAAGTTTAAGTTCAGTGCATGAATCTACCTACAGCTTACCATAGTGCATCCATAAAGTTACTGGACACCCCTAAATCGACTATAGCAAACACTTGGATGCTTTGGCCCAAGGGCAAGCCTAGATGGATTGGTAGCTGTAAAGTAGACTTTGGTGGGATGGGTCCAACTTTAGGTCCCTGGCTTACAGTCAGTCCCAGCTCATGGACCTCTACTAAAGCTGGAATTTGGAGTTTTCATAGAATCATATAATAGTAGAGTTGGAAGGGGTCTATAAGGCCATCAAGTCCAACCCCCCTTGGGGTTGTGCACTGGGGTCTTCTCTGACATGGAGGGGCATGCCTTTGTGAGGTGTCCTGCCTTCCCTCAGTAGAGACACAACCCCTTTCTGTGATGCTTCTTCTCCACCTCTGTCAGGCGTGACCACGCCCTCCATCTGCATGGGCTCCGCCCCTGATTGGGTGGAGGTTCCTACGCTGGGTGAGAAGCTCATGCAAGAGAGTGGTGTGGGAGGCAATGTTCAGGCCACTTCAGCCTTGCTTTCTAGGTGACAACCTTCAAGTCTGCTGTCTAACTGCAGGCACGGCTGGATGAGCTCTGATAAGGTGTTCGGTGGTGGGGTTCATGCCAATTCATTGACGATCTCTCTGCTGAGGCCATTATGGTATTGGTACATCAAAGAGGACTCATTCAAATCCATCTGTAAAACAGTGCTTCTGATACCCATCTCAGCCAGTCAGTCCAGAAGGATACCATGGTCAATGACATCAAAAGCAGCTGAGAAATCAAGTAAGAACAACAGGGTTGCACTCCCCCTGCTCTTCTCCTGATAGAGGTCATCTGTCAGGGCAACCAAGGCCAATTCAATCCCATAACCAGACCTTAACACAGATTGGAATGGGTCAAGATAATCTGTTTCATCCAAGAGTACTTGCAATTGCTGTGCCACAACCATCTCAATCACCTTCCCTAAGAAGGGGGTATTTGCTACCGGTCGGTAGTTGTCACAAACCAATGGGTCCAGGGTGGGCTTTTTCAAGAGCGGCAAGATCACCACCTCTTTCAGGGTGGCTGGAACCACTCCCTCCCACAATGACATGTTGACCACATTCTGGATCCACTCGGTCAATCCTCCTCAGCAAGCTTTAAGAAGGGCAAGGGTCAAGAGGACACATTGCTGGCCACATCATCACAAGCCACATCAACTGAAACCAATCCCAAGAAGTTGCAGCAGATGTTGCACTGGACACTGGACATCTCACTTGGGACTACAGTAGATGTGGATGGGGCATCAAGATTGCTACGGAGGCAAGCAACATTACCCTCAAAGTTTTGTAGTTGTGTTTAGTTGTGGGTGGTGTAGTCCTGGATATAGCTAATCAATTGCTGATTTGTCTTATTTATGAGAAGATAAGTCACAGTATCTGATGTCTGCTCTATGGTATTGATTACTGATTAGACCAACAACAAATTTGTTTTATGTTGACTAGCAGAAGCAGGCATATAATTGAAAAAGTAGCTTCCTTTGGTTGTGCAGCAATGCACGTATGTAATATTCTAATGGATGGTTTCTATTTTTTTTCTTTTATGGTCTATTTTTAAATTTAGTTTATTTGTTGTTATGGCCTATGTATAATATCCACCAGTTTTATCCTGGTGGAAAGTAGTAGCATATGCAGAATGAGATAATTGCTTTCATGCTCATATTCAGATTTTTTTTATTAAGGATTTTTATTAAGTGGTAGCACTGATCCATCCCCCCCCCAGTCTCAGCATGATCATCACACTCACAGCATGAGAACAGCATGTCTCTATAGCTGGCATTTACAAAGGTCAGCAGATGTACAACGCTATGTCTGAAGTGGCACCATAGAACTTCATGAAGATTATATGTGTGGAACATGAAGCATGTCTAGAACGAAAAATATCAGACATTGAAGGATTTTTAAAAAAAGATTTTACAGTATTTAATTTAATTATGTTTCCTGTAAAATATGAATAGAATCCCATTTATCCTTGAATATAGTTTCAGCTGAATCTAATTCTGCAATGCTTCACTTGTAGGCATTGCAAACTTGAGGTCAGGCAAGGATGTCCTTTTCAATCCATTTTATAGGTTCACTGGAACGCCCTCTCTCCTCACCCTTACTATGCTGTGTTCCTCTTCCTGACAAGACATAAATTAATCCATGTTTATAAGGTTTAATGATGGGAACTTTATTGCTTCAATGAGATACAAAGGAATATTTTGGAGCAAGAAACAAATAATTGTACTTTTTCCATTTCATTACCATCAAACACCACCTTGTAAAAATATTTTTCCTCTGCAGTACAATACAGACTACACCTATGTGAATATATACCTGCCAAGGGAGAATAACATTTCAAGTGTCTTATGAAGTAAACTCAAATCCACAAAACCGAATGTCATACTAAATTTGTTATTCTTCAAGGTGCTACAAGATTCTTGGGGTGGGGGGGTTGGCGCAAGGACTAACACAGCTACCATCCTTGAAAAGAATGTTTATTATTCTTCACAGTTCAGGCATCTGACAATTCATGCTTCTTTTTCTTACTTACTGAGGTTGTTTTTAAATTGTTTTTAATATCGTATTTTAAAATTGTTGAGACCTGTCCTGGAACCTTTGGGTGGGTAGTAAACGATGATGATGATAGATACTTAGCAAAGCCATAGTCAGTTGTGTGTTCTTTTGTTGTGCTAGTATTTGCACTTTTCTCCCATGCATTCTAATTCTTTGACTTTTCCAGCTTTGTTTTTCAACCTACCAAGCAGGACAGCTAGGGTAGGTAGATTAAAGTGACCATACATTCCTGCCCATGTAAATATTTGACTGATATCATAAAATTGCTTCTTGCCATTTTGCCTTCCCCCACGTAACCCCCAGTGTAAAAAGAGAAGGCTAGGAATTTTAAAAATTGAATGATCAAATCACTTCAGGCTGTACAAATAAATTTGCAGGTGGCAGGCTGGCAGAACAAAGGTCTGCTTTTGGTCCCTGTTCTGTAACCCAAGAAAATTTGTGGGTTCTGGGAATTATTTCTGTGTATGAAGACATTCCTTAGCTACAATACCAATCTTGTACAGTATACTAACAGGAAATTCATCTTCCAAGTGTGGATCTTCATGTAGTATACTCTATCCATACACAAAAGGGTGGCATTGGCAAGTGTGGGGAACCCCAGGTTTTGCTGAAGTCCAAAAAAAGTCTTTATGGGAAAAAATACTAAGGGGAGGAAACATATATTAAAAAGATCAATGAGGATTCAGTGTTGAGAGGGGAAAAGCTGGGAAAAATTGGTAAGGAGGAACATGGAATGGAGGATCCTGGAAGACAGGATGACTGACTGGCCGGCTCATACCCTGAACAGCAGCACTTCACACTGCAATATTTTGTTGTACTTATTTAAAAGAATATTCAAAGAACTATGATGAATACCAATTATGATATGCCAAGGTTATGTGAATATAGGGTATGCGAATAAAACTGAACTATAGGCACCTACATAACTCCTTTAAAAGCCTCCCTTTCCTTGAGTTGCTTCCTATCGGGATTTTTGTCTCCTAAATAGATTGCATGCTGTCAAGGTCACTTGTTAATTTCATAAAACACTGGTCTGTTTTGTATAAGAAAGGATACAATCCAGCCAAAGTTAAGCACTTTTAAGTCCTACTGATTTCAATAATTTCAGTTCATTGTGTAATTAAATCTCTTGTATTTAAGTCAACAGGACATAAAAACACACATACCTTTAGTATTTATTTAATTTTTTAAAAACCCAACCAAATATGATGTGGCAAGCATTCAATGTACACAAAGGATACTATGAAGGTCTGGAAAATAGACAGCATTTTCTCAAGGGATATGCCATTGCACTAAGACAGACATCATAAAATATAAGGCATAATTAACACCTTTCTATTACAAAATCAAAACATCTGCCAAGTGAAAAGAAGGTTAATTATTTTTCCCAGCAAATGTGCACATTAAAATAAATTTCTGTAACTTAAACAGTGATTTAGAAACATTAATCAAGGCATCAGACTGTATTTGGATCTGTGGCTAAGAAATGACAAGATGCTGAAGCTGTTCAGGGTTTGTTTGTGGGCCAGAACCAATCTAAAGCCAAATTACATGTGACAGTGACTTCACAGACTCAAGTACAGTAGGGCCCCGCTTACCAGCGCTTTGCATTCCGGCGTTCTGCTAATGTGGCGGCTTTCAATTAGGGGAAATTCCCCATTTTAAAGCCGTTTTTGCGCTTTTGCGGCATTTTCGCAGCATTTTCGTGCGACACACCCCATTATACTCAATGGGTTCCACTTTATGGCGATTTCCGCTTTATAGCGGCAGTATACAACTGGATCTGCCACCAAATCCCTATAAAGCAGTGGGATGGAGATGATTTTAATCAGGGCTTGTAGATATCACGACACAGTGAGACACGGTGAGACCAGAGTTCAATTTCGGAGCCCCCCTCGTAATTCTGGTCTCCGCTTTTATTTTACCTCCGCCTGGAGGCGTGGATTATTTTTTCTCCATAAACAGCCTATGACCTTTAACTATTGTATAACATCACGTACATACATAGTACAACAGCATTATCTACGTGGCAATATGCAGGCAGTTATTTAACCACTACAGATGTCAGTATCGTTTACAGCCATAAAGTTAACCACATCCTGTTTTTCCACTGGTCAGATCGCAATGTCTTGAGAGATAGTGTACTGAGAACAGCAGCGTGGTTTGCCAACGTATGCTGTTCATTCAGTCCACCCCACATCTCCCCCTTTTTTATTTTTTAGCAAAAAGTAATTACTACGTAATGGTCGCGGAGCAACAGGTGTACACGTTTGGAAAAGGTATTGTAAAAAACAGCATAAGCCTATACTTAAAATGAGTAAAAGAATAGCATATCTAAGAATCTGACTTAGCCATCCAGTGGGCAGCCAACTCCAAAGCCACTGCCACCAAGTTGTAGGGGCGTCCTGCAAAATGTTATTAGCTAGATCCTTCAAGTTTTTTACCTGTGCTCTGATTTCAAAACTGTTGTCAGTTAAATTAAAACAGCACATATTCTTTATAGTTTCGCACCCCAACTGATGTTGTAATAGCAGGTAATCTATAGCTGCACGATTATCCAAGATAGCTTGTCTTAATATACCCTGCTCTTCATTTAACAAAGCAATGGCTCGAGAGGTGGCATTTATCATCTTAACATAATTACAGGCTAATTTATGTAATTGATTGCTGTTACTTACTGCCAATGCAGGAAGTCCAACAAGGGAGATGGCTAGTGATACACTTTCTGCTTTATTAAGCAATTCCACCTTGTCATTACAATCAGCCGGCATGGCAACAGCTTCTCTTTTCCTACGTTGGGCTAGCAACTCCCTTTTATGAAGGAAAATGGGAACCAGTCGACTCAGGCAACAGATGGTATCAGAAATATTAGCGGGAACATAATTAAAAGTGGTTTCTCCACATGTCCAAAACCATCCACCTGGTAAAGGAATGTGTCCGTACATACTGGATATGTTAATGTGCTGTGTACAATTCCATGTGGGTCTCCCAACCTTTAGACATCCCTTCTGCACCTTATGTCGACTACAATTAACCATCCGAGCACACGTATTATTAATGGAATTTGCAACATGTGATGTAAATAATTGAAAAGCATTAACAGGCAGCTGGAAGGTTGGAGTTCCCCAATTCGAAACAGTATGATATTTAATCTCTGAAGTATTCATGAACCGCCCAAGTCCTGTAATGTTCCCAATATCCCCAGGTGCTTTGCATACGGGTATTAAACATGTTCCCAACATACCCATTTCCTGTACATGTTCAGTCATGCAAAAGTCACTCACATTTGTCATTCTTGCTAACTGAACCCAGATATTGTGTTGAAACCGCATCCCCAACTCCTGCCCCAACCTGTCAGCCCCGGCGCTTCCTAAAATCCAACAAATGCAAAGTACAAAAATAGAATTTGTATTTAAAGACGCAATTAAAGCAAGAATGGTATTCTCAGTTGTCTTGTCCACCCCGGCTTGTTCCATTGCTTTTTCTGCTTGTGTTGCTAAGTTCTTTATTTGGCCCCAAGTCACGGGAGGTTGCGGAACATTCCGACCACGCTTCCTGGAAGACATCCCAGTATCCTGAAGTTGCAGAGAAAAATTAGGGATGGGATTCTTAAGATTATCGTGCCAGGACATCGTCTTTCCAGGGCCGGATACACCTAGCAGGTACCCACACAGGACCGTCAGGCGTAGACACAGCCGCGTAACCTCGACCCCACGTTATAAGCGGAACTGGGCCTTTCCACTCTGGATTTGGTAGTTGCCGAAACTGCACCCGCGGGGCAGGTAGAGACTCCGACTGCTGAAAATGCCGCTGCGCTCGAGTAGAAAAGGAAAAATGAGTATTGGGAGATTGAGACAAATTTAAATGATTAATGGTAAACAACACTTGTGCCAGCCACTCCTCTTTGGTGGCCAATCCCAGTGGTACTCCTCCTTTTTGTTTTTGTTTAAGCAAATGCTCTTTAAGGGTACGATTGGTACGTTCGACGACAGCTTGACCTGTAGAATTATAAGGAATACCAAACAAATGTGTAATGGACCACTTAGTGCAAAACTGTGCAAATTGCTGTGAAACATATGCAGGGCCATTATCAGTTTTTATCGTCTGAGGTTGGCCCATGATGGCAATAGAACGAATGACATGATTAATAACATTCTTAGTTTTTTCCCCTTTCTGAGGAGTTACCCATATGTATCCGGAATATGTATCTACTGTAACATGCAAATACTTCCATGGGGAGAAAGTAGGAAAATGTGTAACATCCATTTGCCACAACTGGTTAACTATGAGACCTCGTGGGTTCACTCCTGGTTCTGGGGATAGAGTTAACTGTGTGCATTGGGGACATTGTTGAATAATGGCAGAGGCTTCCTGGGCAGTAAGATGGAATTGCTTCTGGAGTGCTTTAGCATTTTGATGATGAAGGGCATGACTTTCTATGGGTGTGCAAAGGAGGGCACGAAGAGCCTGATCAGCATATTGATTACCTTCTGTTAACAATCCTGGGAAAGGTTGATGACTGCGAATATGAAATATAGCAAATCGACAAGACCGAGTATGTATGAGTTTTTGAAGTGTAAGCATAAGAGCAAGTAGATTAGTGTCCAGCATGGGAGAGACATAACTACCGGGTAATGCAAGTACAACATTCTTAACATAAAGACTATCGGTAATAATGTTAACCTCCTGATTTGCAAAAGTCAACAGCGCCATACTAACAGCGGCCAACTCAGATCTCTGAGCGGAAGTTTGGGGTAAGGTGAAAATTGTCTTCCAAACCCCCTGCTCGTGCCATGCAACAACCCCTCTAGTTGGACTGCCATCAGTATAGACCGTGACCGCAGGTAAGGGTTGTAAACTGATTACAGATTGAAACTGGATAGGAATTTTTTGTGTAATTTGAAGCCGTGGATCTGATGAGGAACGACATGAAATTGTGCCCAAATAAGAGACTAAAGCCCATTGAAGGTCATCAGAAAGTGCAACAGCATTTTCCCATGTGTAAAGTTTAAGAGGCAACGAAATTTCAACCGGATCGATACCTAATAATTGCCTTGATCGTAATCGTGCTTTTTGGATTATTTCTGCTGCTTGCATTGGCAAAGTTGTGATAGATGACTTTGGTGTATGGGCTAAGTAAAGCCACTCTATTATATGTGTAGCATTGGAGCCTGACTCCTGAGTGAGTGCAGCAAAAAGTTGGCTTCCATCAAATAAAACAAATAAAATCAGTGGTTTATTCAATATTTGTCGATCCACCCAAATAGCTTTTAACGTTGTAGAAACTAATTCTAGGGATTGCCTTGCCTGTTCCGTTAAAGTAATAATATCTGCAGGTTGACGTCCTTGTTTTAAACATTCAAATAAAGGCCCCATGTCTTGAGTGGTAAGTTTACAATATGGTCGAATCCAATTAATAGAACCCAAGAATTGTTGTAGTTCTACATAAGTTGGCTTCATTGACAAAGTAAGACAGGGCAATACAGGAGTGGAGTAGGATTGCATTAATTTATGTCCTAAATACAGAAATGGTTCTTTGAGTTGTACCTTTTCAGGGGCAATCTGCAACCCTGACTGTGACAAATGATCAGTAAGGTGTTGTTGCCACATAGATGGGAGGGTTCTCCCAGCCACCAAGATGTCATCCATATAATGGTAGACCAATAATGTAGGGTATTGAGCCCGAAAGGGTCGCAGGGCCATGTCTACAAACTGTTGACATAGGGTTGGACTATTTAACATGCCCTGAGGTAGCACTTTCCATTGATATCGTTGCGCAGGGCCAGAGTTATTATATACGGGAACAGTAAACGCAAATTTCGGTGCGTCTTGCGCTTGTAACGGTATTGTGAAAAAGCAATCTTTCAGGTCTATAATAGCTAAGGAATAGTCATATGGAATTAAATTTGGATTAGGCGTCCCACATTGTAGCGGACCCATGGGCACAATTAATTTATTTATTTCTCGTAAATCATGTAAGAGCCTCCACTTTCCAGATTTCTTTTTAATCACAAACACTGGGGTGTTATAAGGGCTATTACTTTCTGCTATATGATCAGCTTCCAGTTGCTCCTTTACCAGTTGGTGCAGAGCTTCTAATTTTTCTTTGGGTAAGGGCCATTGTTCTACCCAAATGGGTATGTCTGTCTTCCATTGTAAAGGAAGAGCTGCCTTTTGTTGGCTAATCATTAATAACAATGGTGGTCTGGAATTGCTCCAGTAAATCCCTTCCCCACAGATTTACTGAAATGTCCAAAATACAAGGGCGAATGTGGGCTATACGATCACCATCAAGAGCAACAACTTGTATCCAATCCTTACTCCGTTTTGAATCCTGAGCTCCGCCCACTCCCCACACAGAAGGGGCCACTTCTACTGGCCAAGAGGATGGCCAGTTATGTTCAGCAATTACTGTGACATCTGCCCCAGAATCTATAATACCTTCAAAAAGAACATTGTTTAAACAATACTTACGAACCGGTTTCTCCCTGGTCACTTCTGCCAGTACTGCAGCTACCTGTGGATGGAAAGGATTACCTGAAATACTCACACTCGGCGATTTCGTCCTTGTAGATCCGAATCCACCAGTACGTTTTTGGGAGGAAGTGTTCGATGTGAAAAGACGATATGGCAATAACAATAGTTGCGCAAAAGAATCTCCCTTCTTCAACTGAAGGGGAAGGTGACTCCAATACTGAATATAAATAATTCCCTGATAATCAGAATCAATAACACCAGGTACCACCATTATATTATTCTTGGAAGCAGAGGATCGCGGTAGTACAAGGCCTACGGTGCCTTCTGGTAAAGGGCCAGTGAGTGTGGTAGGCATTAAAAGAACTGCTCCAGGCAAAGGAACATCTTTTGACTCTGCATGTATTAAATCAATTCCAGCGCTTCCTTGAGTAGCAGGGGTGGGTACACTTCCTTGAGATTCGGGGCTGGAAGCCTGCCCCAAGTTCAGTTTCCCTCAATAGGACGGGAAGACACATTGGTATTGGTAGTGGGAGCTGAACGACACTGATTAGCCCAATGATAACCCTTTTTACATTTCGGACAGATCTTCTTTGGCCGGTTTGTAACAGTGCCCCCACCTTTAAATGCTCCTCCGCCAGGAGCCCGACATTCCCTTCTGAAATGACCAGGCTTTTGACAATTAAAACAATTGCCTGTAGGTTTGTTACCCTGTCTTAATGCCCCAGCTAACAATGTCATGGCATGAACATGTGTACCTACCTCTGCACAAGCTTGAATCATGTCTCCCAATTCATATTGCGGTCTATGAATAATGTTTTTCAAAATCTTTTTACAGTCTGTGTTAGAATTCTCGTAAGCTAATTTTAACAATAATTCCCCTTGTGCCTGAGGGTTATCAACCTGCCGTGTCAGAGCCTCTTTCAAACGGTCAACAAACTGAAAATAGGGCTCTGTTGCTTGCTGCCGTACATTCGTAAAAGAACGTAAGGGTTCTTTCCCAGCAGGCACCTTTTTAAATGCTTTCTGTATACACTCAGCAGTTCGATGAAATGCGGCTTCAGGCAATACCCCTTGTTGTGCTATGGTAGCAAAATTACCTGACCCATAAATTTGCTCGGGAATGATATTAGCATCCCCAGCTGCTATAGCAGCATGTCTAAATTCTTGGTCCCAAACTACATATTGCGAAGGAGTCAAAATCATCCTAAAGAGATCCTTCCAATCTTGAGGGATCATGTTATATCCAGTAGCTACTCCTTCCAACATCCCTTGTACATAATTAGCCGTAATCCCATATTCTCTTACTGCCTTATTTATTTCTCTAATAACAGAAAACGGAAGAGCTGTCCAAGTTGCTATGCGATTATTAGCATTATTAGGATCTGGCTGATATGTAACGGGAAAAGCTGAAATTGTACCCTCCCAGTCTCCCATTTCTTCCATAGATAATAATCCTGAGGCTGCAGCCTGAGCTATGGCTGCTTTAACCTTCCCAGTAACCTGTTCTTGTTGGACTGGAGGGCTATATGGAGGAGCATTTACAAATTTCTCAATATCCTTTTCAGGTGTAGGTAAAGAAAGTTGGGGATAAAGAGGAGTTTTCTGGTCAGAATTGGCAAACAGCGATGTCTCTTTTATCCCTAAATGACTAATGGCCTCAGCACACTTTTGCCATAATAAGAGATGGTGAATAGGTGCTCTTGGTTCTTCATGTAATTTTCTCCCTATCTTTATCCAATCTGACTGACGTAGCGATCCTTGCTCTGGATACCATGGACATTGACATTGAATTGTTTTTAACAATGATTCAATGTGAGAACGACTTACAAAAGCTGAGGTATCCTGTTTTAAAATTTTTTGTAGCTCTTGTGCATGAACCTTCTGCTGAGCTGACAATTCCCCCCCCATACTCACGAATGGGAGCTGTACGCTGAGGTGCACCGTTGGCTGATCCTGCCAGTGGGTACGAGGGTGTTTGTTCTGAATCACGTCGGGGTCACCAGATGTAGATATCACGACACAGTGAGACACGGTGAGACCAGAGTTCAATTTCGGAGCCCCCCTCGTAATTCTGGTCTCCGCTTTTATTTTACCTCCGCCTGGAGGCGTGGATTATTTTTTCTCCATAAACAGCCTATGACCTTTAACTATTGTATAACATCACGTACATACATAGTACAACAGCATTATCTACGTGGCAATATGCAGGCAGTTATTTAACCACTACAGATGTCAGTATCGTTTACAGCCATAAAGTTAACCACATCCTGTTTTTCCACTGGTCAGATCGCAATGTCTTGAGAGATAGTGTACTGAGAACAGCAGCGTGGTTTGCCAACGTATGCTGTTCATTCAGTCCACCCCACAAGGGCTGGTAAATGGTGACCCTCCAGGTGTTGTTAGACTCCAACTACCATCAGTCCTAGCCAGCATGGCCAATTGTCAAGGATGATGGGAGCTGGAGTCCTCCCTGGAGAGTGACAGGTTCCCTGCTCCTGATACCTGGAGGGTGACAGGTTCTCTGCTCCTGATTTAAAGTGAAACAGGGTCAATGGGAAGAGAGAGATTAACTGTCTCTCATTTAAGCATTTCCCTCTGAAGCTGCTATTAAAACAACAACAACAAATGCTTCTTTGGGTGAAGTCACTGAGAATGGGGTGATGGCCTCCTGCATGCCATCAATGCATTTTGAATTACCCCACCCTTGTTTTATAGGGAATTGGTACAATCTAGGCTGAGTCCTGTCACTGCTATCATGTTTAGCTGTGCCCTGTAATGCATTTAGGGCCAAGGAGATTTCTGACATATTTCCTCTTTTAAAAGTACTTCCAACGCACACAGAGTTTTGACTGAGGGAATGAAAGAAGTGTGTGTGTGTGTGTTTTAACTTTTCCTTCTGTGCCAGTTTGTGCAAATTGTTCCCTAAAGGTGCAATTAATTGTGGACAGAAAAATACAAATCTACTTAAATTGTACTGCATGTGTCCCCCTTGCTGGCTAACAGAGGTTTCAGGTAAGCAACATACATTGGAGAATCAACAACAGGGGTGGGCTGGGGAGAAGGGTGAATGAAGCCTGACCAGGCCCTCTCAGAGGGCCCAAGGGGCCTGAGCAAATGTTGGCAACTCTAGCTACAATAAAAATAAAAAATGATGACACAGCACACACACATAAAAAGAATTAGTGATTTCTTTATATAATCAGCTGATCTGACAGGACATATTCATAATGGTATAACCTTATATGTTAATATATTTTAATTAATATTTATGAACACATTACATCTTTAATATGACAAAATCTATATCAGTTAACAAAAAATATGGCTTTCATCAAATCATTTCTCTTATTTGCTTACATTTGAGCCCTAAACAGAGAGACTGTGTCATGTTTTGGTCTAATGCACATAAAAAGTTGCAAAACTTATCAAATGCCAAAAAAATTAATAAGCATCTAAATCTGAGGCTGCCAAATGGCCCTCCTGGCCTCCCTCTGATTGGCCCCGAGTCTGACCCAATTTGGACTCTCCCACAGCTGTGTTTTACATCGGGAGATCCAACCATGAATCCTCTGTGTAAGTTTAGTTTGTTCAGTTCTGCCTTTTGCTCAAGAAGGATCCATGGAAGATAGTTTACATAAAACAATGCACTACAATAACATTGGGACTGCTGTTACTCTCTTTGGCACACGGCTTTGGAGTAAGCATATCCTCTGAGATTGTAGGTCTTTCCACTGCCGAGGGCAGAGAAGGAGGAATGGGGGTACAGCTGCTCAGCCTCAGATGAGGGCAAACCTTGGCTACCATTGTGGTTTCAGAAGACAAACAAGCCACAAGCACTACTTCACACATAATGGCAAGCCAGCCTTCTGGTTTGTTTCTTCCTCTGCAAGCTGAAGAAATGAATGGGGAAAGGAGTGAAGTGAGGTCGTTTGAGCAGTGTGTGCACCAACTTGCTGCTTATTCACTTCAAACCATTGTTTAAGTTTAAACTACGGTTTAAGGTGACATATGAACCAAGTCAGTGGTGGAATGTAGATATATGAAGCATTTCCCGCCCTCTTATGTTAGACTGTGGTTTTGGTCATTTGGAAATACATGGATGAGCATCAAAAGAACTGAATATGTTGTTCCATGACTCAAAGGGAACATTGTCTCTGTGTTTCTCAGTCAGTAATTGACTCATACTATGTAGCAAATTGTTTTGGAATTGAAGAGACCTTTAAAAGGAATTTATGATATACTGTAGCAGGAGTATCTAATGTGCAAACAAAAAGTTTTTAAAATTTCTCAGTGAATACACCTAAACTCTTGGGTGTGACTAAAGTAGCTCTTTGGATCCTGGCCATAAATATTTGGGCCACAATCCAAATGTAGAGTTAAGTGCACTGGGGCCAACTGATTTAAATGGGTTTAAGTGCAGAGGATCTTAATCTGATGTCCTTTGAAAGCAATGGAATAACTTGTGCTACAGGTTATTGAACTGATGTGTCTGTGACTCCAGTCTATCAGTCCTTTGCTCCAAGGATGTATCCAAACTGGATGAATGGGCATTGAATGGGCATTGAAATGGCAAAAGTGGTTCAATGTAAGTAAATCTTAAGAGATGAATATTGGTTCAAAAAAACAACACAACAACCCCTAACTTTGTATACATACTGATGGGGTCTGAGCTGCTGGCAGTGACTAACCAGGGAGCTTGGGGTTATAGTGGATAGCTTAATTTAGACTGGAATGTGTGGCTGCTGTGAAAAAGGTGAATTCCACTTTATAGATCATTATGAAGGGAACTGAAAATAAAATTGCCGGTATCCTAATGCCTTTTTCCAATCTATGTGATGGATATATTTAGAATACTGTGTGCATTTCTGGTTGCCAAACCTTTTAAAAACAGATATTGTAGAGTTGGACAAGGTATAGGAAAGGATGACAAAAATGCTATGGGGATTAGTGGAAACTAAGTTTGGGGCTATTTAATTTAGAAAAAAGGTCAGTAAGGGGGACATGACATAAAGTATGCATGTTGTGGTGAAGGGGCTAGAGAGTTTTTCTCCCTCTCTCACAATACTAGAGCATGAGATCATCCAGTGAAGTTGAATTGCAGGAGGTTCAGGAAGGATAGATAAAAAGAAGTACAGTACTTCTTCATACAGCACATAAAGTATGGAACTCGCTTCCATAAGTTAGCCACCAACTTCTTAATGCAAGTAGATGCACTGACAATTAAACAATTACCTCTGGTATCTGTGGATGTATCATGAGTTGTAAATAAATGATTTTTTTGGGGGGGGGGAAATCACAACTTCTTTTTTTACTGACATTACATGATTTTTATTGCTCCCAATTTAAATGGTCACGCTATTGTTTATTCCCCTTTTAAATATGTTTCTTGCAGGAGAGATATAGCTACAATTTCTTGTTTTAGAAGTTTATAATATCTAAATTTCTTTGATGTTTGACAAACTTAGTTGGCATTAAGGGCATTGTTTTATTCGGTTATATCATTTTATAAAATTGTGTATAGTCTAAGAAAAGGAACGGGGAGAGAAAAGTAAACATATTATGTCATACTATTGCATAATAAAGTAATATCATGACCAGGTGGAAAGGCCATTGTAGAAAACACTTCTGGGAAGAGAGGAACCAAATAGCAATTTGTCCCTCTTGAGTTAATGAAGAGGGGCCATGTGCCCTCTCTCTAAGATGCAGCTGGTGGCTGACTAGAAGGAAAACAAACAATTCTGAAGTTCCACATTTTGCTTCCATCCTCTTCTCCTGCTGGCCTCTCTCTTCCTAATGCCAATGAACTTATTCACTATCTTCTAACTTCAAACTTGTTTCATATATGCATGGTTAAATGCAGGGGTGATGTCAGGGTTCAGTATTGTTGGGCACCTGCCAAGGCTATGCTCCAGGAGAAGCTTGCTGCCAATCTGTGGAGCCTCCTGGTCCTTTTGCTCATTCTTCTTGCCGTTACGTCCCGTTTACCTGCCTTTTCCAAGCAAACAGTAACAGGAGCAAGGAGCAGTGTTACATTCTGTATTATCCTCATCCTCTGGTAGGAAGTGTGGATTGGGCCCATAGAGATAGGTAAGAAAATGGGCAGTGGCAACAATGGAACAGAAGTGGCGGCACTCAGGAACAGGGGAGCACTGACGGCATCTTGCCCAAGGCTCCCCAAAATCTGGAACCAGCACTTAAGTACCTTACAGATGAGATTAGTACCCATCAACTCATGGCTACAAAACAGTGCGTCATTACACTGACACTAGATGTTTTTGCATCCTTCTAGTTTTGCAGATGATAAATGAGCTTTTTGAGGGACATCAACAACAGAGAATGCTGAAGAGTAAGCCCCACACAAGTTAATATAAAGAGCTTGAACATGCACTAGCCCCTAATGTGAGCACCTATACAGATAAGGTATTGTTTTGGTTATGTCATTTATTTAACAGTTGAATGCATAGATAACATTGTTGTATTTGAGGAGAATATACTGCATCCCTGGCATTTGAAGCCCACATAGGAGTAGTTAGAATAAAAAGGCAGTTTGTAGCCTGTTTCCACATGTATGTGTGTGTGTATATATCCCTATCCTAAGCTTTATTAATTAAAAGGAAAATAGATTAATGATCACACCAATGCTCCTGTGTTAATTAAACGTGGCAAAGACTGATCTGTTTTCTTTTTCATCTCTCTACAATAAAGAATAGTAACAATGCCTCATTGCTGTAAAGTACAATGGATTTCCCGACGCAAGAGATCTCTGTTTTTGTTTGGTCTTGTATCTTTCTGTTACTTTTTCTACACGCCTGTAACAGAATTCCATTTACTATTGTTGTTGTTGTTGTTTTCTTGAATGAGTTGGTGTTCTTTTTCTTCATTGCTGTAAAACAATGAGATGTCCAACACATAATACAGATGTTTTAAGAGTAACCAGAGTTTGCAGTCCTAGCACAAGCTTAAATCTCACAGAAGTCAATACGATTTCAGCTGCCTGTTTCAGCATTAGAGCCAAAGTGAGATTTGTGTCAGCTGGAATGACACTTTAGCTGGTGAGCGGGCAGGTACTCTTCAGCCATTTGCTGAGGTGGGAAACCTGTGGCCCAGAAGTTGTTGGACTACAACTCCCATCATCATTGACCCTTGACAATACTGGCTGGGGCTCATTGGAGTTGAACTCCAACAACATGAAGAGGGCCACAGGTTCCCTATCTGTGCTTTAAGGAATCACTATGTAGAGAGACACTGTCAGGCCCAGGATGGGACTCAGGAACCAGGCTTGTGGTTGAAAGCAATTCAGTTTTTATTAAGGTAACATCCAAACATAAACTGCGCCTTCTCATGAAGCAACACAGAGTTACAGATCCTGCGACGTGGAAGAAAGTTGACAGAGCAAGGGACTGCTTTCCCGCCTGTCTCTTAAGAAGGGGGCAAACGGGCGCGGAGTCTTTCATTCCTCCTTACCGGACCCTCAGTTGCCACCCTCCCTCTCCTCCCCCTTTCTTGCCTCTTCAACTGTCTTCGAGTACGTGGCGAGGGGGGAAGCATGGGCCCCTCCCCTTCTGAAGTCTCCGACTCCGGTATGGGGGAAAGGGAGGGGGCAGGCTGTGAACTTGCTTCAGGCTTCTCTGTCTCGGGCAGCCCTCCCTCTTCCCCCGTTTGTCTGAGCTTCGGAGCAGAGGAGGCGTGGGAACTTCCAAGGGAGATTTTACAACTGTAAAATCTTCAAGGTTCCCGTTGCTAGGTAACTCTATCTCTGGAATGTCCTCTGCTTCGTCTTCGCTCCACTCGGGCGAGGTGACCCCCTCCCTTCTCTCCAGTTCTTGTGAATCCCATTGATCTAAATCCCCGGGACCCCAACCCTGCGTCCCGACATCATCCTCTCTCCCAGGCTGTGCTCCCCCCCCCCGACTGGCTTGGGGCGATGGGGAAAAGTTGGTGAAAAAGTTTTACCAATTCTGGAGCATGCACATCAGTTTCAGCTTCCCAAGATCTATCTGCTGGTCCATAACCCTTCCAGTGAATCAAATACTGCAATTTGTTGCGCCTTATTCTGGAGTCCAGGATTTCCTCAACTTCAAACTCAGTCTGCTCATTTATCAGAAGCGGAGCCCCTGGAGCCTCCTCTGGCCGTAATTCACTGGGAGGGGCTGCTTTCGTTAGCAGAGATCGATGAAACACAGGGTGCATTTTAAACGTGTCTGGTAACTTCAGTCGGTACGCCATGGGATTGATCTGAGCCTCTATTTCAAAAGGCCCCTGAACAAGGGAGAAAATGCGCCATTTTGGTGAGTAAATCTACCACTACTAGGATGGCCGTCATTCCTTGTGACTTTGGTAGATGTTATAAAATCCATGGAAAGGTCCTTCCAGGGTTCGTTTGGGACAGGTAGCGGTTGTAACAGCCCTGCTGGTTTTCCTGTTTGTGTTTTTGCTCGCATACAGACAGAACAGGATTTTACGTAGTCTTCAATATCCCGACGCATTTTAGGCCACCAAAAGTCCTTGGCCACGTTCTGAATGGTTTTGTAAATACCAAAGTGCCCTGCGGCGACGGAGTCATGGCATTGACGTAGGACTCTGAGTCTTAATTCCCCTTCTGGCACATACCTGGCTGCTTTAAACCATAACAATCCATCTTGCCAGTGGAAGCTTACTTCAGGGTCTTGATCCTGTCCCGCCTCCTGAATATATCGTTGCATGCCTGCATCTTCCTGCTGGGCTCTTTTGAGTTCTTCTTCCCATGAAGGCTGACATGATCCCAACGTTAATTTCTCTGGTGGGATCACGTACTGAGGCTGGTCCTCGGACTCGCTTCTTTTGAATTGTGGCTGTCTGGATAAGGCATCTGCTCTCTGGTTTTTGGCTTGGGCATGATAAGTAATCTTGAAGTTGAACCTAGTGAAGAACTGGGACCATCTTATCTGTCTCTGGTTCAACTTTCTGGCTGTTTGTAGGCTTTCTAGGTTCTTGTGGTCGGAGCACACTTCGATCTGATGAGAGGCCCCCTCCAAATATTGTCTCCAGTTCTCAAAAGAATCCTTGATGGCTAGTAGCTCCTTCTCCCACACTGTATAGTTTTTCTCTGCCGGCTTTAACTTTCGAGAGAAGTACGCGCAGGGGTGCAGATCCTTCCCTTCTTGATCTAATTGGAGAAGGACCCCCCCGATGGCAAAATCCAAAGCATCTGCTTCCACGACGAAAGGGCGGGTTGGATCGGCGAAGCGCAGAATGGGCTCAGTAGCGAATCTTCTTTTCAGCTCCTCAAAGGCATTGGTAGCGTTCTCTGTCCATTGAAATTTCTTCTTTCCCCTTAAACAGTCAGTCAGAGGAGCTGTTAATTTGGAAAACCCTGGGATGAACTTTCTGTAATAATTAGCAAACCCTAGAAAATGTTGTACATCCTTTTTGGTAACAGGTTGGCCCCAATCCAATATACAACTCACTTTCCCTGGGTCCATCTCCACTCCCCCCGCTGAGATTCGGTACCCAAGGAAGTCCAGAGACTTGAGGTCAAATCCACATTTCTCTAGCTTAGCATACAGATATTTTCTCTCAGTCTCCTCAACACAGTTTTTATGTGCTGGTCATGGTCTTCTTGATTCTTTGAGAACACTAGGATATCATCCAAGTAACAAATTACATACGTGTCCAACAGGTCTCTAAACACGTCGTTCATGAACTTTTGAAACACGCCTGGACTCTCCGAAAGCCCGAACGGCATGACCAAATATTCAAACTGACCGTAAGAAGTCAGAAATCCTGTTTTCCATTCATGTCCCTCCTTCATTCTAACCAGATTGTACGCTCCTCTTAAATCCAGCTTCGTGAAGATTTTTGCTGAGCGCAGGCGGTCTAGTAGCTCTGATATCAAGGGCAGTGGGTAACTGTTAGGGATGGTGATCTGATTCAATGCACGGTAGTCGTTACAAGGTCTGAGCTCCCCCCCTTCTTCTTCACAAACAACAGGGGCGCTCCAGGAGGGGACTGTGAGGGACGTATGAATCCTCGCTTCAGGTTCTTTTCCAGAAATTCCTTCAGGGCCTCCCTCTCAATCTCTGTGAGAGAGTAAATTCTCCCCGATGGGATGCTGGCTCCTGGCACGAGATCAATCGCACAGTCATAAGGGCGGTGGGGGGGGTAGAGTCTCTGCCTCTTTTTCATCAAATACGTCTTTGAATTCCTCATACTTTGAAGGGAGGGTCACTTGTTCGCTCTCTTGTACTGCCCCCGCTAAGGTGTTCTTGATTCCTTCGGGTTGACAATTCTCCTGACAATACTGAGAGGTGAACCACACCACCGCCTCCTTCCAACCTATTTTGGGTTCGTGCTTGGCTAGCCAGGGCATTCCCAGAATCACCTCAAAGTTCGAGAGATCTGACACGTACAGCGAAATGAGCTCCTCATGCCCAGGAATTTGAAGTTTCAATTCCTCCGTGGTGTGTGTCACCCCTCCTGACTTCAGGGGTCTCCCATCGATGGTCTCCACAGATAGGGGAACGTCCAGTTTCCACCTAGAAATTCCATAACGCTTGGCTAACTTTGCATCCATAAAATTTGTGGAGGCCCCACTGTCAATTAATGCAGTAGAGTTAAACATTACTCCTTGGGAAGTTGTAATCCGAATAGGTAGAACCAACACTCCTTTGGAGGGGGGTTGGGTCATTGGAGGGCCTTTATACAATGCTGCCCCCAGTCCACTGGCCTGCACTTGGACTGGGTGTTCTAGTTTCCCGACGGCTCTGCCTTCCCCCCTTTCAGTCCACAATCTCTGGCCACATGGCCCGGTTTCGAACAAAAAAAACATAGATGCTCTCGGCGGCGTCTCTCTTTTTCTTCTTCTGACAGTCTCGGCCTAGACCCCCCCTGTCCCTCGGGTGCATTACCTGCCGTTCCTGAAGTGGAAAGGACCTTGCTGCGGGATGCCGAGGCTGAATATCTCGGGACCTCCTGTTTCTTTTCCAGGCGCCTTCCTTCCAGCCTGTGATCGATCTGTAAACATAGCCGGATTAGCCCAGGCAGGTCAGGGGGGGGGGAGGTCCTGACCAGCTCATCCAGGATTTCAGCATTCAGTCCACTTCGGTACATAAACAGCAAGGCTGCCTCATTATAACCAGTTTCCTGGGACAAAATTTTAAAAGCATTAGTGTACTCGGAAACAGTTCCTTTGGCTTGTTTCAGTGTGCCTAGCTGTCGCGCTACTGTTTCAGCTCGTTGCGGGTCTTGAAACATCTCGGTCATTTCTTGTATAAATCCTCTGTATCTTCCTAGGAGGGTATCCTTTCTCACCAGGTACGGGGTCACCCATTTTGCAGCTTCTCCCTCCAGGAGGCTGATCACGAATGCCACTTTAGCCCCATCACTCGGAAATTCTGCATTCCTGACATCCAAGTATAATTCACATTGAGCCACAAAAGTTGCCAACTGATCACTTTGCCCTGCATAGTTTGGGGGTAATCCAATGGGAACCTTCACCGCCGCGGCTGGAGGGGCTGCCCGCATCCGATCGACCGTGGCTTGCAAGGCCTGATTATCCGTTTTCAGCGCCTTGACTGCTGCCAGCAAGGTTTGAACATCCATCTGCAGATCAGCCACATTAGTCCTCAAAAGTCTCACTTCTTCCGTCTCAGAAGTGGGATTTGTTCCCCCTGCCGCTCCCTTTGACATCTTGTCACGGTCAAGTGAAAAAAGCGTAGAGGGTGATTTAGGTGGCTCTGTCAAGCTGTCAGGCCCAGGATGGGACTCAGGAACCAGGCTTGTGGTTGAAAGCAATTCAGTTTTTATTAAGGTAACATCCAAACATAAACTGCGCCTTCTCATGAAGCAACACAGAGTTACAGATCCTGCGACGTGGAAGAAAGTTGACAGAGCAAGGGACTGCTTTCCCGCCTGTCTCTTAAGAAGGGGGCAAACGGGCGCGGAGTCTTTCGCTCCTCCTTACCGGACCCTCAGTTGCCACCCTCCCTCTCCTCCCCCTTTCTTGCCTCTTCAACTGTCTTCGAGTACGCGGCGAGGGGGGAAGCATGGGCCCCTCCTCTTCTGAAGTCTCCGACTCCGGTATGGGGGAAAGGGAGGGGGCAGGCTGTGAACTTGCTTCAGGCTTCTCTGTCTTGGGCAGCCCTCCCTCTTCCCCCATTTGTTCTGAGCTTTGGAGCAGAGGAGGCGTGGGAACTTCCAAGGGAGATTTTACAACTGTAAAATCTTCAAGGTTCCCGTTGCTAGGTAACTCTATCTCTGGAATGTCCTCTGCTTCGTCTTCGCTCCACTTGGGCGAGGTGACCCCCTCCCTTCTCTCCAGTTCTTGTGAATCCCATTGATTTAAATCCCTGGGACCCCAACCCTGCGTCCCGACAGACACAGAGTGTGGCTGAAACATAAGTTCATGTAGTGCATATGGGAAGAGAATTACCCCTTGCCCTACCTAAATAACAAAGCATTCCAAGATTTTAAAGAAATATATATTTATGTGAACAGATTAAAACAGTCAATAATCATTATGTACAGTATCTTTTATATGTGGTTCATATTTTTCATTTGGGAGGGAGATGTTGCAACAAATGCCCTGTGTGACTGCTGACTTAGCTGGGCCTCAGAGGCAAGGGTGTGTGTGCTGAAACCTGTTGTCCTCCTTCTTTCTCACTGAACCCTCTTCCAACCAGCTCTCATGTGCAGTGCTACCAGATCCTCCTTGGTTAGTGCCTGGCTAGCAGGCTTCACAGGAGCTTCTCGCTGATCACACTTTCAGCCCATCCAGACTTCCTGGCATGACAGGAAGCATTCCTGGCATGGCAGTAGCAGAGGCATGCCTTGCTGTCATCTTGCTCTCCCTCCCAGTTCACCTTAGCTAGCTCTGACTTTCATCACTGGAATACCCTGGCAGGTTGTAAGAGTGGCCTTCTACCTCATCATTAGCCCAGGTCATGGTACCATCATACTGTCACTGGACCCTTGACATTTTCTTTTTTCTTTTCCCCAGATATGAACATCCCCATGGATGCTTTCAAAAGCAGGCAATTTAGGATTGTATTCGACATTGTGCTAAGGCAAATGTTCTGTCAGGATTTTAACGGAACATTCTCCCCTTCTCCTCTCCCCACATGCCATCTAAATCTGTTCTGGGTTTTTGCCCCAACCCTCAAGAGCAGATCTGGGGACAGTGCGAGGTGCACACAGGGGGTAGGGGAGGGGAAAAATTCTGTTGCAAAAGCAGAAGTCTTCCAGCTCACACAGTTATTTAGCTGAATACTGTATACATTTTAATGCATGAACAAATATATTTTGAGACTAGTGCTGCTTTTGATTAAGTCACTTGTCAACCTCATTGGAAGTTTAGAGACAAAAACAGAAGGACAAACTCAATAAAAGAGCTGCTGGTGAATGTAGACATGATATTTTGACTTGTACAATTCATGAATGCTACATCCTTATCAAAGCATCTCATCAAGAGATGAAGGACACACAAGTATCATTCAGCCTCTAGCTGGAGTCTTGCTATGGCATATGTCAGAAACTCAGTAAATTCCTGGGTCATGTTTAACCAGAAATTCTCAAGATGTTAGGAGGCTGATGTTACATTCTGAAATTGACTTTCCCCCCATTTCTTTATGTGATTTACAAAGTTGTATCTAGATCAGCCTTACGTTTTGTTTTAATATATTGTAAAGTCTGTTTTTAAGATGTTTCGGACTGTTTTTAGTGTTTTGTTTGCTGCCCTGGGCTCCTTCTGGGAGGAAGGGTGGAATATAAATTTAACAAGCAAACAAACAAACAAATAATAACCTGGCACCTTCCAAATGTTTTGAAGTTCAACTGAGAAACAGTGTGGTATAGTGGTTAGAGTATTGGATGAGGACCTGCGAGACCAGGGTTCAACTCTCAATTAAGCCATGAAGCTTCTCTCAGTCTAACACAGCGTTTCCCAACCAGTGGGCCACCAGATGTTGTTGGACCACAATTCCCATCTTTCCTGACCATTGGCAATGCTGGCTGAGGCTGATGGGAGTTGTGGTCCAACAACATCTGGAGGCACACTGGTCGGGAAAGGCTGGTCTAACATATCTCACAGGGTTGTTGTGAAGATAAAATGGAGAGGGAAGGGAAACGTATATGCCACCTTCAGCTTCTTGAAGGATATACATGTCATCATCATCACCATCATCTCCTTACCTCCTCCCATCAGCCCCAGTCACTATGGCCGTGCTGGCTGGGACTAATGGTTGTCATATTCCAAAACATCAGGAAAGCATCAGGTTGAGGAAAGCTGCTTTAGATATTCCTCTTGCCTTGTAGGTCCTCTAGTATGTAGAAATTGTGTCCATAATTCCATGCGCACACACACACACACACATTTTGCATGAACCATAATGTAAAAAGATTACAAGCATTTTAGATACTGTTTCTCCTTTAGAAAGATAAGATTGCATTTAAAAATTAAATAAATTGTCTACCAATTTATTGTTTTCCAAGGGAGTCATAAAAAAGCTCTGACATGTTTTGACTAAATCCTGTATAAAATTCATTCTGTGAAGAAATTAGATAGCCAGCTTATTAAATACCGAATAGCGCCTCCCTACCACACCCATCCTTGCATCCAAATAAAAAATAACAAACACTGTATTTGCTCAAATCCCAAATCAGCAAAGTGGAATCAGTATGGAAAAAGAAAAGAAAAATAATGCTCTCTTCAGGTTCAAGTGGGAAAGTGCCAGCAGAGTTTTCTCCTCACCACTGTATGCCCGGGGGAGAGCCTGACTACACAGCTGCTGTAATGAATACAGACCAGAGCCAGATAGTCTTTCCCAGAGCAGAACTCGCAGGAGAGTAGAAATTACTCTAAGGACACCACACTGTTCTGCTCTCTGTGTGCCTCATTCTTTTCTCAAATTTAGAAGTCCTGAAGGCTCCTGCTACATCTTTAGAATCTCAACTTTCATTTTTAAAGAAGCACATTCCAAGACTACTCAGGCACATTCACAGTACTCACTATGATGTTTATCATCAGGGCTGGCTCTACTATTAGGCAGAATGAAGCAGCTGTCTTAGGAGGCAATGCGGGATATGATTTTGTCTGTCCTTTAACTGTGATAATGCCTCTTGCTAGCCTAGAAGAAGGATAGAAAGATGTGTGACATGTGTATTTTGGTGTGTGCATGTAGACTCCTGAGAGCCAGTGTGGTATAGTGGTGAGAGTGTTGGACTACGACCTGGGAGACCAGGGTTCGAATCCCCACACAGCCATGATGCTCACTGGGTAACCTTGGGCCAGTCACTGCCTCTCAGCCTCAGAGGAAGGCAATGGTAAACCCCTCTGAATACCACTTACCAATGAAAACCCTATTCATAGGGGTCACCATAAGTCAGACTCCTATTACTTTTGCATGGCTGGAATGTAGGGATGGACAGATTTGTCAGTTTTGGTTCTCCCAGCTTCTCATTTTTCCTGTCTTAAATTTGTTTCTCTGCACTTCTGCAGCAATTTGCTTTTTTAAAAAATCCTCCGGAAAATTCTTCAGCATTTAGTGTGAATTTCTCCTAATAAATGCATTTTTGTAGGCAGTTCTGACTAATGAACACATTTTTGCAAGCTGTGTCTCATATAATGTATTTTTGCATCCTATTTTCACTGATACCTGTATATTCATTTTTATGTACATTTTTCTTGATGCATTTTTGTAAACATTGTTTGGTTAGCGAATAAATGCAAATTTCGAAGGATGGCTGTGTTTCGGTTCTCATATTGTTCCGGAAAGTGTGAATTTGATAGATTTGTCTTGAAATGCGAACTGAATTGAAATTCTCATCCACCCCTACCAGAATGTAATCTGTTGTACAAAGGTAAGATTCACAACTGTTACTCTGCCAATTTTTGCATCTGGCTATAAGCCCACCAGTGGTATGTAGCTCCAGAAGGGTGCCCACGGGGGAAAAATTGGCTGAAAAATGTACCCCACCCCTTCTGGATCAAGATGTTTCAGCTTCTCTGACCATCCCAGTGCCTACTGCTGGCATGCAGCCCTCAGAGAGTTGGCCAGTTGCCAATATAGCTCTTGGGCCAAAAAAGGTTAAATGATTCAATGAATGCAGTTCTTACAGCATACTGCGGTACGCTAGTATGCCCTTGGCACAAAATCTGGGACTTAACTGCCTTAAAACTTTAATATTTTAAAATAAAGCAAAAGTTTCAAGTTGTCAGTAAGACCATTTTCACAAAGTCACCTCGAGGGGGTTTGTTCATTTGTTGTGTCAATGTTGTTTTTAATTTCGCTTTTAGGATTGCTCCATTCATTGTCTTTGAGGCTGGGAACATTGCAAACCTGTAAAAAATATTTTTAGCACTTCCTGATTTTGACATAGTCAGAAGTGCTAAAAAATGTCCTTTTTTTTCTTTTCTTTTTTTTAGAAAGAAGTGCTTTTAATTCCTATAAAATTTCACGTTCAAAAGTCAAGCAAGCAAATGAAATACACTGGCTTACTATAAGATAGAAAAAATGAGTTCTGTAGTATGTTACATTATTTTACTCTCTCTCTCTCTCTCTCTCTCTCTCTCTCACACACACACACACACACACACACACACTACACACACACACACACCCCTATCAGCAAAAGAATTTCTCATGCATATTTCCATAACAGGCCTATCTTGAAGGAATACCTTACCCAGCCTGTATTTTGTTGCAACTAGTACACAGTAAGTACATTTTAAAACAAAACACAACTGATAACACAGCTAAGACAATAAACAATACACTATTTTACAGTCCAACCTACACATTTCATATGCATAATAATGTAATTGTTATGCTCTATGCTACTGAAGAAGGTATGTCTACAAAGAAATCATGAAAACCTTTAAAACAATCATGTATATTTTTGTGACTCCCTCAGGGACAAGAATCTTTCTCTACATATAAGATTACTACTACTGACTGACTTCCAGGCTTTTGGGGGGGGGAGAAATCTAGGGGTCATGACAGAACTGCAGGTAATTTAAATCAGGTCAGAACAGGCAACTTGGAGTCCAACAGTCTCCAAGCCTCATTTACATAGTGCTAAATGATGTTTTAGTGTTACATCTGAACTGGGCAATTTTTATTGCAGATAATGCAAGTAAGAACCATATTACAATAAAGAAAAGCAGGATAAGATGTGTGCTGCAGGTAGCTCTGATCTACTGACCAAAAGCAGGAGACATTTACTTATTTTAATAAGGGGAATATTTGAATGCTAACTGTTAAGGAAACCAATTAAAACAACCTCTGATATTCACCACTTTTGTCATGCAAGATAAAAGGCCAAAGTAGTTTATTACCTTTTTCAGCAGTAGCAGCACTAAGAAAACTGCACTGGTGTCGTACCTGTAGTGTGGGTGACTCAGAAATTTTCCCGTGGTGGTGGCAATTCATCAGAAAGGTAGACAGCAAACATCTTGTTTTACAACAGCATCAGGTTAGTAGAAGCAGCTAAAAATGTCCCTATAACCTTTTATGTGGTTTGTTCTGAAGGCAAAATAGAGTGATAGCCAGGACAAATAGAGCAGGGATGGGGAGCCTGTGGCCTTCCAGATGTTAATGGACTACATCTCCCATCATCCCTGACTATTAGCTATGCTGGTTGGGTCTGATGGATGCTGGAGTCCAACAACATCTGGAGAGACGCAGGTTAACCATGCTTGTAGGCCTTCTCCAGCTGAACTGTTAATAAAAAATAAGTCTCTTATTCAGAGTGGTTTAGGGTATAAAGTGCTCAGGACGTTGTCAGAGTTTAGCCATGGCCAGACCCTGAACCTGACGTCTCCTTGGGACAGCAGGACCCTCCAGTCAACCCCATCATCACCACCACCAACAACTCTGAGGAGCCTGCCATTCTTGCAAAGTCTTTGCAGCCTAGTCTTTCAGCCAAAGCACTGGAGGAAGCTACACTTGTTACTTTGGCTTACTGTCTTATCTGACCCAGTGTTTATTTTTCACTATGTTTTATTTTGGTTGTCCTTTTCCTTTTTAATTGTAGCTTTTGGCCAGCATTATGCAGTGTTGTTTTGTTCATTTTGAGCAAATATATGCATGTATTTGTTGATATTTCAGGATTTACTCTGTAATTGATTTTAATGGTGTTTATTTTATTTTATTTGCAGATTGCTCTTGACAAAGGGTTGCATCAACACTCGAAACACATTGGGCTGCAATAATAATTTCTGCTTTTACTCTCTTCTATCTGCTGGTTTGACACCTTGAGGGTTTTCCTCTCTTTGGCTGGAGTGTTTTTGGGTGTTTCCCTCCTTGCTTTTCTGCTGATCTAACCCATACCATCACCCCCAGAGGTTGTAAGGTTGTTTTAACTGATTTTGATATTGCATTTTTGCATTGTTGTAACCTACTCTGGGACCTCATGGTGAAGGATGAATAAGAAATCTAATTAACTCCTCCTCGGACACTATTAACATGCCCAGTAGTCTGTTTACATGAGACTACTTGGGAGGAAGGAGGAGCCCATGTAAGTGTTTGACTGAGTCAGGGCCTTTCTCAGAGCCAGGAAAAGCCTCCAGTTCCTGGGACACTCACTCAAGCAAACATTTTCCCCTGAGATGCAAAAAAGTTAAAATACTGCAATGTAGCACAGTAGCCAGAGAGGGTGCTGGAGGCCACTTTGTGTGCCAAGTGCAAACACAGTATTCACACACACACACACACGTTGTCATCGTTCACCTCCACATTTCTTTATCTCCATTCTGCTGCTGCCTCCTTCTCCTCCTTTATCCATATTCTTGACCTCTGGATCCTTTTTCCCTCCACTCCATTCTTCACCACCACTATCTGTTTTTTTAAACAATTGTTTTCTCCACTCCACCCCGTCTCACTCTCCACCTCCTCCCTCGTCGCCTCCTGCCCATCCACAGAGCATGAGGAAAGAGCGACACTGCACAGAAGCCCAGTTTGAGGCACCTGATTTTCATCAACAAATCAGAGGAGCAGAAGACTTCCCCTGCTCCCCTCCCCCAAGTAATGCCCAAAAGTAATTCTGGAAACGTTACAATTACGCCACAAAAGTAGTAAAATTACTCCTAGTTCTATTACAATCAAAATGTAAAGGAATTACCCACTCGTTACTCAAAAAAGTAATGAATTACAAGTAATTCGTTACTTGTAACTAGTTACTTCCAAGCTCTGGCGCATAGGTAATTGCCCTATACTGTCAGATCATTGGTCCACCTGGCTCGTATGGTCTCTACTGACTGGCATGAGGTCTCCAGGCTTTCAGGCAGGGTTCTCTCCCGGTCCTACGTGGAGGTGCTGGGGATTGAAGCTGGGACCTTCTGCACACAAAGCAAATGCTCTGCCACCAAGCTACAACCCCTCCTGTAGTTGGGATAGGGTGGTGTTAAATCCCCAGTTAACCTTAAGCATCAACTCACAAAGTAGCCTTAAGAAAGCCACTTTTCTCTCAGCTCCATTCCTCATCTGCAGCATGATAATAGCAATACTGATCCACCTTTCACAGTACTGTTATATGGATTGCTGAGCTCATACCTGTGAACTGCTTTGAACATTTAAAGGCAATATGTGAATTATGTCCATTATATGAGTGAAATATTTGTCAGCATTAAAAAAAAATCATGCTTAAAGTTGCATAATAGTCATAGTTAATTATTCAGTTGTGAGTTTATATGTGTTCTACCAGTGTGCACAATTCATTCAAACAATTCTTAAATGTTTTTTGAGAAATCACATTCTGTAATGGAGCACAAGTATTTTAGTCCCAAAACAATTAGAATGCTAGTATCTTCGGTTGTGTTTGTTTTAAAGTACCGCTCCAGCCTGTCGACAAGCATTCTGGCATTACACTGTGCATCTCCATGGTCAAACCACAGCAAAAAAATTCATGAGCACTCACTGAAAAAGGCTTGAAAATATTATTAGAATTAAAGCAGCACTTCTCATAGCTCCTGTGTGAATATGACCAACACCAACAATTGTTTTTAATTTTTTAAAATTGCTTTAGGAATCACTTCCTATGAAGCATCTCAAGGTGATTTCACAATACAATAAAAATCATATACAAAACAACTGCATATATAAAAGCACTGAAAACAATTGCATATATAAAACAATTTCAAATCAATTCATATTCTGCCTCAGATAAAAATCTGGGATAATTATGAGACTAGAAAGTTCACAGGCAGGGAACATCACCAAATTCCCCACCATAAAACAGCCATCTCTGGTAATAGGTTGAGATCAAAATTTAGTACAAGGGAATGGATAATGGACCGAGTTTGGGTGTGGAGGTCTCAGGATCAAATGGCAGCTTATGACCACTCCAGATGCGATGTGCAGATCTGTGACTAGTGTCCTGTCCAGACTGGTCTTTTATTGCTGGTGTATTTGGCAACATGCATTTGGGTGCATTTTAATTGTCTGTTTGTTTTGTCTGTTGTGTGTATGAATGAGATTGTGTGGACGTGTTTGTGTATATTTATGTGTATTTTTATGCGTTGTTGTGTGAATGTGTTTGTTTGTATTTAAATATTTTTAAAATGTGCCTGGGAGAGCATGCTTTGTATTTAACGGGGGGGCTTCCGGGGCCCCCAATTAGCGTAGTGACGGGTAATGGGAGGTATGGCGTTAGGAGGAGAACATGCCAGGTAAGGAGAACTCGCCCCAGACAAGTTGTGTCTGTGCCTTGTTCCGGTTCTCCTCAAGACCACAGAACTGCTGGTTGTTCTATCAGCCAGCCCTTAGATCTCCAGGTGCTGCTTTTGAATGCCAGGTCGGTATATAATAAAACCTCCCTTGTCCATGATTTAATTGTGGATGAGGATGCCAACCTGGCGTGTATAACCGAGACCTGGGTGGGTGAGCAGGGAGGAGTTGCCCTCTCTCAGCTTTGCCCACCTGGGTATACGGTGCAGCACTATGGCAGACCTGAGGGCCGGGGAGGTGGGGTCGCTGTGGTCTATAGGAGTATTTTCTCTCTCACCAGGCATCCTGTCCAGATGACGACTGGTCTAGAGTGCCTCCACCTTGTACTGGGCCAAGGAGACAGACTGGGAATCTTGTTGGTGTACCGCCCACCTTGCTGCCCAACAGCTTCCCTAGCTGAGCTGACAGAGATAGTCTCGGAGGTGTTGTTGAGGTCCCCCAAACTTGTGGTGTTGGGGGATATCAACGTTCATGCTGAGACTGTCTTATCTGGAGCGGCTCAGGACTTCATGGCCTCCATGACAACCATGGGGCTGTCTCAATTTGTTACTGGCCCAACGCATGTGTCGGGTCACACTCTTGATTTGATCTTCGCCACTGGTCATGGAGATGGTGATCTGGAGGTGGGGTATTTTTCATCTACTCCATTGTCATGGACAGATCACCGCCTGCTGAGTTTTAGACTTACAACGACTCTTTCCCTCTGCAAGGGTGGGGGACCTATTAAGTTGGTCCGCTCCCGGAGGCTTATGGATCCTATGGGTTTTCAGAGGGTTCTGGGAGTTTTTCCAGCTGATAGTACTGGCGCTCCTGTCGAGGCCTTGGTCGAACTGTGGAATACAGAGATGGCCCGGGCTATCGACACGATTGCTCCCGCGTGCCCTCTTCGATGCAGAGCTCATACAGCTCCGTGGTATACCCCAGAGCTGAGAGTGATGAAGCAAGAGAGAAGGAGGCTGGAGTGCAGATGGAGACGAACTCCAGACGGATGCAATTATGCTTTGGTAAGTGCCTCTACTAAGTCGTACATAAAAGCGGTAAGGGCGGCGAAGAAGTCCTACTTCGCTGCCTCTATCAAGACATCTCTCTGCCGCCCAGCAGAGCTTTTTAGGGTTGTACGAGGACTCTTACATTCTGGTCCTCAAGATACCATTGAAACATCTGAAGCTCGCTGTAACGACATTGCAGGGCACTTCCAAAATAAAATCGCATGCATCCGTAGGGACCTAGACTCTGATGTTACGACAGATGAATCCATTGAAGTGTCCAGAACACGGTCTTGTCTTTCATTATTGGATGAGTTTCAGTTGGTGCAGCTTGAGGAAGTGGACAAGGTGCTTGGAATGGTGCGGGCGACCACGTCTGCTCTAGATCCTTGTCCATCTTGGCTGGTCAAGGCTAGCAGGACTGGTACCACCGGCTGGGCCAAGGAAGTGATAAATGCCTCCTTGAGTGAGGGACTAGTCCCTAGTAGCCTCAAGGAGGCAGTAGTGAGACCTCTTTTGAAGAAACCTTCCTTAGACCCAGATAACTTGAACAATTATAGACCGGTGGCAAATATCCCCTTTTTGGGCAAGGTTCTGGAGCGGGTGGTTGCCAATTAGTTCCAGGTGCTCTTGGATGAGACCGATTATCTGGATCTGTTTCAATCCGGTTTTAGGCCTGGTTTTGGCACTGAAACAGCCTTGGTCGCCCTGTACGATGACCTCTGTCGGGAGAGGGACAGAGGGAGTGTGACCCTGTTGATTCTCCTTGATCTCTCAGCGGCGTTTGATACCATCGACCATGGTATCCTTCTGGGGAGACTCGCGGAGTTGGGAGTTGGAGGCACTGCTTGGCAGTGGTTCTGCTCCTACTTGGCGGATCGTCGCCAGAAGGTAGTACTTGGGGAACATTGCTCGACACCTTGGACTCTCCATTGTGGAGTCCCTCAGGGGTCGATTTTGTCCCCCATGCTTTTTAACATCTACATGCAGCCTCTGGGTGCCGTCATCAGGAGTTTTGGAGTGCGTTGCCACCAGTACGCTGATGACACGCAGCTCTATTTCTCCTTTTCATCTTCTACAGGTGAGTCTGTGGATGTGCTGAATCATTGCCTGACCGCGATAATGGACTGGATGAGAGCTAATAAACTGAGACACAATCCAGACAAGACTGAGACACTGTTGGTGAGTGCCTCCCCTGCCCAGATGGTGGATGTTCACCCTGTTCTAGATGGGGTCACACTCCCCTTGAAGGAACAGGTTCGTAGTCTGGGAGTTCTTTTCGATCCTTCCTTGTCTCTTGAGGCGCAAGTGGCCTCGGTGGCAAGGAATGCGTTCTACCACCTTCGGTTGGTAGCCCAGCTACGCCCCTATCTGAACAGGGATGACCTCGCCTCAGTTGTTCATGCTCTGGTAACTTCTAGGCTGGATTACTGTAATGCGCTCTACGTAGGGCTGCCCTTGAAGACAGTTCGGAAGCTTCAGCTAGTGCAAAACGCAGCAGCCAGACTGCTGACAAGGACCAGCCGGTCAGCACATATAACACCTGTTCTGGCCCGTTTGCACTGGCTACCTATTTGTTTCCGAGCCAGATTCAAGGTGCTGGTTTTGACCTATAAAGCCTTACACGGCGTGGGACCGCAATATCTTGTGGAACGCCTCTCCCGCTATGAACCTACCCGGTCACTTCGCTCAGCATCTAAGGCCCTCCTCCGGGTACCAACCCATCGAGAAGCCCGGAGGACAGTTACTGGATCTAGAGCCTTTTCTGTAGTGGCCCCCGAACTGTGGAACAGCCTCCCCAAAGAAGTACGCCTGGCGCCTACGCTTCTATCTTTTCGGCGCCAGGTTAAGACCTGGCTATGCTCCCAGGCATTTTAAGCGTTTATGTTATAATTTAATTTTTTTATTTTTTTTCTTTAGTTGCTGCTTGTGTTTATTGTTTGTTGTCTGATTTTATTGTTGATATTTTGTATTTTAACCTTTTTGTACACCGCCCAGAGAGCCACTCGCTATGGGCGGTCTATAAATGAAACAAATAAATAAAATAAAATAAACATGCTCTTGACACAATAACAGTATGTTAAAAATGTAAATGTACTGCCTTCAAGTCCATTCCAACCTAACCCTAACCCTGCGAATAGGGTTTTCATGAGGCTGAGAGGCAGTGACTGGCTCAAGGTCACCCAGTGAGCTTCATGGCTATGTGGGGATTCGAACCCTGGTCTCCCAGGTTGTGGTGGATTTATTCTGCTTAGTTTGTTCTGCATTGCTTCTCTAATGCTACCACATTATTGCTGTCTGGAGGGGCTACAGTGCAATAAAATGGGGGAAAATACAAACCATAATATTTGTGAAATGAAAAGTTACAGGACTTTAGCAGGAAGTTACGGGATATGCCCTGAATGGGAGTGAAACTGTGTGACTGCCCCAAACCTTTTGCAGATACAAACCATTTTGAAAGTGGGATCACATTTCACAATCCTGACAGCATCAAGGGCACAAATCATCATGAAAGTGCAATAAAAAAGATGTCTTGAGGGGCCCTAGGATCTCCCGGTTCTTTTCTTGCTAATTAGCAGCCCTCCCCAACTGCTTTTGAATATTGGGGGTTGTGCTCTATCCTTTTCTTCAGTGCCCTTTCCACAGTGTAAATTGCTCGCCCACTGAAGCTGTTGTTAGCTGTGCAGGGTGGGGAGGGGAAGGGGGAAGGAGAGATAGGAACAACTTCTATACCTTTCTTCCTCCCTCCATCACAGAGCTAATACAGCAGCTCAGGGAAAGAGCTTCGGATAAATTGTTTAATACATCCCCAGTCTTCAAAGTAGCCCAGTGGAATTGCTAATCAGCAAAAAAAACAAAACCCAAAATGCGGGAGAGCCCAATCATGGATGTGCTGCTTCACTGCTGGGGTTTTTTGGCCCACATAGTTACTAATGTCACTAGGCAAAGCACTATGCCCCAGCCTAAGAAATGTTGATAAACAATTCAAGCTCAGAGTTGTTGCAAGGTTAAACTTCAATAAGCATATATTGTAACCCATCTTTAGCCTTTGGGATAAAGTGAGAAAGATCTTATCTAAATCAAAATAAATTGGCTATACAACCATTAACTGAAATATGTTTAGTAGCCATTATTGCCTGGCACAGGGATATTCCAAAAGCGAGTTTGGATCTATATATTTTCCCCAATTAGCTGGCAAGTACATGTATTTTTACATGGTTGTAACCTTATGATGAAGTACGGGTAAGAAAAGTAATAAATCATAATCATGATTGTAATCTGGATGGCTATAGAGAGACATTCAGATCTTCTGCAATCGGATCTACCCTTCTATCATTCTTAGACACACATATGTCCAGAATTAGTGAATACGTACAATGCAAAGTGAAAAATGGACAATCTTTGAGTGGTGCCATGTTTATCTGGCAACTGGCAACTGCTGATGAAAACATTCCCACATTTCAGAGGTGCTTCTGCCAATACATGATATTTTCCTAGTTTTTCTAATCCAAGCTATGGAGTATCCCAAGGGAAGTTATTAATATTATCTTGAGAAACTATTAACAGGCCTCCTCATTAACACATTCCACTACCCTCTGCCCATACCCAGTGAGTACTAGTGCTTAGAATCAGCACTGATGGTTGGATGCTCAGTAAACAGTGAGTCACAATATGCTAATATTGCTCCATCCAGTGAATGCATTTATCTGCTAGCATGTCAGAGAACTGTGTTTGCTTCTCGCTTCCAGTTGGACTGCATATATCTGCATAATTCTGCCCACAACCATTCTGCGTGACAATATGTGCGTTCTGAACACCTTGACCCTATCCAGCCTCTGATGCATCTGAAGCAATTCAGCTTCTGATGCATCTGAAGCAATTCATTACTGTTACAGTGAAATATCTACAGGACATTATAGCCATGAAAGAGCAACACAAGCAGAAAAGGGCAATGGGATCACACTCCTCTCATCGTGATGCTCATGCTGGCTTCCCCATGTTGTAATGTAACCTCTGCAGCGGGAAGCCCTTTCATTTCATAGATGCTCGCTAGATGATTAAGGACCATGATCTAAAGGCTCCATGGCCCTTTTCTACTCATGGTGCCCTTGGAACACCTGGAGAGGCTACTGAGAATGGGGAACCAAACACCTTTTCATCTTCCAGAGGAAACACCTTTTCATCTTCCAGAGACATCTGCACATCTTAAATACAATGGGTGCAACCCAAACACAGGATCACTGATTTCAATGGGAAAGGTCTGAAAACATGCAAAATACATTTTATCATGATTGTTGTTGAACTGACCTGTTGTGTGCAGCAGAATCGTGCTTCGCTTTTCACCTTACTTAAAATTTCTTTTGAATATAACATTGAGCCTTCTTTGAATGTGATCTGTAAGATTTTATGTACACAGATGGAAACATGCAGAAGACCAGAGCTCAAACTCAGTGAGGGATGCTGGGACAGCAGGTGGTAAAGGAGCAAACTGCACCAACGTCATGTTGTTACCATCAGGCTGTTATATATTTTGCAAAACATAGCATACAATGTCACTGTGTTATTTTATTATTTAGCTCGCTCTCTCGAGCATAAAATGTAAATGCATTCATTGAGCAATAATGGGCTGTACAACAGAGCAGCAACAGGAGGTGTGGTGTTACATTGAAAAGATCATTCTCAGCTATGCTATGATGCATGACAAAATTAATTCCAAAGCACACACTATGACAGGTGGGAAGGGCATGCTTAGTTGAAAAGACTATTTGGAATACAATTTTGCAGCCATACTAGAAAAGTCCTGGGTAATACTTGGGAGTCTGCTTCAGAATTACATTGATTATTATTACATATATCTCCCACCCTTCTTCCAAGGAGCTCAAGGTGGTGTACATGGTTCTTCTCCCTCTGCATTTTATCCTCGCAACAACCCTGTGAGGTAGGTTAGACTGAGAGATGGTGACTGGCCCATGGTCACCTAGAAAACTTCATCAATGCATGCAGATTTGAACCCTGGTCTCTCAGGTCCCTGTCCAATACTCTAAGCACTATACCACACTGGCTCACAGAAGGAGAGTATGCTGTGTTAGTGCTACAGAACGTTCAGAGCCAGTTTATCACACACCATCAACTGAGGTGGCAGTGATCACAGACAATTTGGCCTCCATCAGCAGATACTCAGTTCACATTAAAATCAAGCTGTGCCATGGTAGTTGTCCTGGGACAGCTGATTTCACAACTCCAGATTATAAATAACATCATAGCTGCAGTTACACAATAACAATGGTTTTGTGAATTCGGCTTAATACACTTGAAGGCCATTGTTAGCTGTCAGAAAGAATTCCGGATACGGTGTGTTCCAATCACAACCATTTGTTCTCACCCTAGCCAATGTTCTTTCCACCTCTGGTCAGCTGTACATTAACCCCTCAGCACTTTCTCTGGTCTGCCTAAAACATGAGCAATGTTAAACTGAGTGAGGGGCTAATTCTCCCTATTGCATCCCCTCATCCTCTAAACTAGTTAAGCCTGGGTTGGTGAAACAAACACTTATTGATACTCTCTTGTATGACATTAGTGTTTCATTAATCAATTGAATCAAGAAGTGTGGCACACAGGATGAATTTAAAGACGGGGAATGATGATCATTTATAAGCTATTTTTAATGAGGAATGAATTTTGTATTGATCAGAAACACTGCATTCTTTATTGATGAGTGCTATTGTTCATGACATAACCATAACCATGACCATGTACCATCCTTTTATTTATTCTGCTGAGAAGATAAGCTGACAGCAAAGGGAGATAGTGTTATTTCCTCAAGTTTCTGTTGTCGGGAACTCATTGACCTTGCTTCACCTTGTAGTGGAAATTGTATGATGAAAGGTATTTGATGCAAATGTGTACTAAGGGAGTTCATTAGAATTAAGCAGCATCCTAAGCCACTGAGAGTACTATTAACCTCTTAAACATAAGAAGAACATAAAAAGAACCCTGCTGGGTCAGACCAAAGGCCCATCTATATTCCCACCGGGAAACTATGGGAAGTCCATGAACAGGACTTGAATACCACAGCAGTCTCCCCACTTGCGATTCCCAGGAATCGCATACTGCCTCTGATACTGGGGGAAGAAGACAACCATCATGGTAAGTACCTAATCAATTGACAGCCTTCTCCTCCATGAATGTGTCTAAACCCCTTTTAAAACCATCCAGGTACGACAGCTATCATATGGCTGTTTACATACAGTACAGTAGGGCCCCGCTCATACCGCAGGTTCCGTTCCGGACCGCTGCCGTAAAGCGCCGTAAAGCAGAATGCATTGACTAACATTGACCAAAATGGCACCCGACAGCTGAAAAACGCCATAAAAACAGAACGAGCACCGTAGGAGCGGGGCCTTTCTGCAATTGACAGCCGCTGTATCGGTGGAACGCTGCAAAGCAGAGCACTGCAAAGCAGGGCCCTACTGTAACGCCAAAGGGAAAGTAATGTGTTGAGGTCAGATGTCAACTAGGGTGGCCTGGATTGCACTGATGGCTGCTCTGGGGAGTGAGGGTGGATATGCATTAGGCAGCTCTGTTGGGAAGCCACTCACAATTCAATTATCCCACAAGGCCCCCAAGGTATCCCTGCTCTGGAACATTGTGGGAAATTAAAATGATGGGCTCAAGCACCCAGTACTCAGCACAGCACTGCTGTGCCACCAGACAAGCCTGCCAGGTCCCAGTGACACAGGATGTGGCCCACCAAAGGGAACGCTGCTCTGGGTCCTCTTCAGATCTGGTGCCAGCTGTGCCACTAACTCATGAAAATTGGTAGGTAACCTGGACCAGTCATCTCTCAGGTAAAGCTAGCTCATAGGTTTTTATGAGGATAAAAGGCAACGAATCTCCTTGGTGAACGGATAGGATGAAGACAGGATAACAAAAATACAAGAATACATTGCCTAAACAATGTGTACATTGGCACATTTCCCAATTCTAATTAGAAATTTGGTTTAAAAACAAGAAAACCACAGCCATCTCATGCAGGTCCATACCATACATTTAAAGCACATGACTCCCCCCAAAGAATCCTGGGAACTGTAATTTGTTCAGGGTGCTTGGCATTTTAAGCTCTGCAAGGGGGAAACCACAGTTCTCAGTCATGTGCTTTAAATGTATTGTGTGGACTAAGTGTTTCTCTTCCTATTTACACTTGCAGTAGCACTAGAGCTCTGTTGAGCTCTGCTCCTCCACCAAGCAGCTTTACTTCATGGGCAATAAGCATTCATTTGCTGGGCTTGTAAAACAGTCACTGTCAACTCTGACCATGGAGATTTGAGTCAAAAATAGATCTTTAACCTCTCAAAGCAGAGTGTCAGCCATGCAGGTTTCTTCTCAAGAGGTGTAACACATCTCATTACCACATTTTGGAAGAAATCTGCTGTTAACAGAGGATTTTCTTCTTGTTTCAAGGGCATGAACATAATTATCACTTTATAATTTATGGAGTGCCAACTGCTCTACCACACATCTCAGAAACAGTCATGCGCTTTAGGAAACGCAAAAGTGTGTGGCACCTGCAACTCATTAGGAGGGCAGATCTGAATAAAATAAAATAAAAATGAAATGCTTGAGCAACTTCCAGTGTTTGTGTTTGTTTTATTCATTCATTTATTTATCTGGACAATTTATATACCACTTATATTTAAACAAATCTCTTAGGCAGCAATTCAATACACACTTACCTGGGAGTAAGTCCCATTGAACTCAATGGAGCCTACTTCTGAGTAGACATGTATTGGCTTGCACTGTTAGTGGTTTAACATAAGTTAAAACATCTTAAATACAAGAAAAATACTACACCCTGCCCCCAGAAAATGTCCACATTCTATAAGAAACAGTTAACTAAACACAGCATGCTCTTTAGCTTCAAACTAAACATAAAAATGGAAAGCACAGGGTTTGTACATGCTGAAGACGCTCCACAGAGAGCAAGTATTCAAAGTGGGAAAAGCACCTGAAGATTTCCCCTTTTCCCTATTTTGCTTAACATCTAGCCTGAAGATGAGTACCTGAACTTCGGGGGGGGGGAGGTTTACATGCCCTCCAATCACTAGGTAACAGTGCTTACCTAGTGGCTCACCTAAGATTAATCTCCAACTTTGCTATTATAAAGATTTGCATGTTTCTCCTAACTTATTTTCCCTGCCTTGCAAATGACTTGTGTGTACAATTTATGACTGGAGCCAGAACTGAGTAACTGCTAAATTTTAGATTTATGAATTGTTTTTTTATGCTGCCTAATAGCTGAAAGTTCACCTGGGCCAAGATGGTGCCCTCTAGATGTTTAAGACAACCAGTAGTGGCCAGTAGAGCAGCACAGGTAGGTTTGTGTTGATCTCCCAGCATCCCAACACTGCAGGTCACTGCTGCAGACTGAGGAGGAGAAGGGGAGGTGGGAAGTGCAGGGAGCTTGGTGTGGTGCATGACAGTGGATCCAACACTCCTGCTGCCAGGCACCCCACTGCATCAGGCCAAACTCCATGAGCCTCATACTTCTCCCTCCCCTTCTCAGTCAGCGGCAGTGACCTGCAGCATTGGGAACCTGGGAAAACAATGCAATCCCATCCATGCAACCCCACTGGCTATTATTGATAACTCCCATGAGCCCCAGCCAGCATGGCCAATAGTTGAGGATGATGACCAACAGTCATAGCCAACAGTCAATCCAACAACATCTGAAGGTCACCCTTTCCAAAAAATATTTTTTTTAATTGGAGGAAGAGCAGTTTGTCCCAGGAGAGCTCATTGCAACCTGAAATCTGTTTTGTACTTAAAAAATGTAAATGTACTGCCTTCGATTCCGACTTATGGCGACCCTATGAATAGGATTTTCATAAGGCTGAGAGGCAGTGACTGGCCCAAGGTCACCCAGTGAGCTTCATGGCTATGTGGGGATTCGTACCCTGGTGTCCCAGGTTGTAGTCCAACACCTGAACCGCTATGCCACACTGGCTCATTTTGTACTTAGCAGAGACTAATCTAATTTAGGGTCAAACTAGACATGTCACTAAATGAAGCCCTTGGAAGCACATTGGAGATTTATTTTAAGAAATCATGAATAAGTTCAGATCCCTCTTCCCCTGATTTCCATCAGGACTACAGCATGTAGGAAGGGAAAGTTCAATCCTTCTTTCGGCAACAGTAATCCCAATGGAAATTTATCCCTCTTGCCCCCCCACTACTATTAGCGTTAGAAAAAATATTTCAATTGGAGCATTTCTATAAAGCTAAGGAAGGGTTAACTCCCATGCACTGCATTCCCAATGAAATATCAGCCCCCAGTGCCTATTTTTAAACAAAAATATCCCCGACATGCTTCCAAGTGATGCATTAAGCATCACATCTTAGTTGATCTTCAGTCAGCATAACACCTCCAGTGCTCCATCTGACTAAATGGAGTCTCTGGGACTTCAACCTCACCAACTTTGTCTTTCCCTTTCCCCCTATTTTGGTTAACATCTAGCCTGAAGAAGAGTTCTGCAGAACTTGAAAACTTGCTCATCATTTTATGAAATTTTAGTTGGTCCTACAATGCCAGAATGGGACTCTTGAGGCCAGGAGATTTTAATCTAGAAAATTTCTATAACTAAAAAGGCCCTTACTTGAGTATTATTAGGAATTCATATGCCCAGAGCCAATAAGCTGTGCCATTAAACCACTGCTTATCATCTTTTGACCTTCACTCTTGCAGTTTCCTCCTGAACTGATCTTTCTGCTTTCTATACCTCTCTTGGTGTCATTGGGTAGATACACTCTGATGTCACCATGTTTACCTGCCCTGATGTCTCACAGGGTAGGGCAGTCCAAGGTCAAGCTACTTAATGGTAGGAATGAATTGGGAGACCTATTCATTTTGAGGCCAATTAACACCTTTTGTTGAATTTGCAACATAAATATTGCTAACAGGCTATACACTTTGAATGGCACCTTGTAAACTTAAATCAGGGATGTCATTCTGGAGCCTTGTAGAGCAGTCCAGACTAAAAGACAGGTGACACTTGTTGCTAATAAGATTATTTTACTGTATATGAGAAAAATCTCAATATAGTATTTGTAGAATTCTACCAAATGCCTAGCAAAAAAACAAAACAAAACTAGCCTGCTTTGATCATGCTCCCTTTCCTCTATACTCTCTCATTTTATAGCTGAAATATCAGATAGCCCCTATGTTCTTGCCTTGTTTCTCTTCCCACAAAGCACATAATTGAAAGTCATTCGTATTCTGCAAGGGTCCTAAAGCAAACTCCCATGAATGTCCTCACGTTTGTTTCCCACACAAGGTGATGAAACCCAAGTCATGCCAAAGCAGGGCAATATTTCTCCTTTCTATTTACTAAGATAGGGATACACGTATCATCTGTCTGTTAAAGTGAAAGATGGAAGTGTGGATGATAAATATGCCCGGGGGGGAGGGGGGAGGGAGAGAGGAAGCTCTGAGTCACTTTGTGAAACAGATGCAGTTGTCCCCAAATGTTTTGCTTCCTGCATTTTTATGCAACAAATAAATTACACATGTCCCCAGAATTTGCGGGCTGCTGAATACTTCTGTACAGTCTTCAGTCATTTCAAGTCATTGATAGGGTTTGGTCTACAGCATACCAATGGACCATGTTTCATGCTTAGACTAAAATAATGGCCCTGAATGCTGTGCATCTTAATCAAGTTTAAATAAGTGGCAGATTTCTTTGTGGAATTAAGTTGGTTTCAAGATACCACAAGGGACTGGACAATGGTTGTAAAAAATATGTTTATTTACAACAGTGAACATGCCACATCTGGATCAGAAAACAGACATTCCAGGGGTGTGTGTGTTGCAAGCTTACAATATTTTTCATATACAATACTTACAGTATTTATGGTTGTATATTGTGTTTTTAAGGGTATACCTTTCTCCAAGATATCCTCTATACTTTTATCCAGGAAAAAGAAATTATATTCTTTTATTTTTCTAGGGAAAAGTGTCAAGATCCTTTTTCCCCCTTGTGCAATTTTTAGCCAATTAGGAATATATTGACACTGCCTTACCAAGTGAAACTATTGGTCCATCTAGCTCAGTATTGTTGGCACTGACTGGCAGTGGTTCTCTAGGGTTTTAGACAGAAGTCCTTTCTAGCTCTGTCTGGAGACACTGGGGGCTGAGCCTGGGGTTACTTACATGCAAAGCAAGTGCTCTACCACTGAGCTATGACCCTTCCGCAGTTGTCTCAAACCAATCTCCACCTCCGCCACCACCACCCCATCTTTTTCTGACATCTTTGCAGCATTCACATTGTTGTGTGTATTCTGGACTGCATTATTATTCACTCCACTTGGCATACCAGCAGTAGGTGCAAAAAATGTAAAAACCTTTTGAGGACAACCAGGCTGGCAGTTGCATGAAACAATGGAGATTCCATGACAGAGAACTGTATCCCTGTTGGGATGTATCCTGATGGGTATGTAAAAGGTAGTTACCTGGGAGCAAAGGAAGCCAGGAAGGAGCGTGAAATTTGACTAGGGAGCAAGGGAGAGAGAGCTACAAGAGTCATACTGGAAGGTCTGCACCATCCTTCACCAACTGGGCACCCTCCAGATGTTTTGGATTACAACTCCCATCAGCCTGAGCCAAGAGCAAAACTTGAAGATGAGTTTGCCTTCCCTCAGCAGAGGTTCCAAGACCTAGCACCCTGAAGACATTTCCCTCTCTGAAATATTCCCCTTCAAAAAGCTATCACAGCCTGTTGTGTGAGCAGATGTCTGTGGACGAGAGACACTGTGTAGATGTCAAATAAAAGGATTGCCATAGGCAAGCTCCTTGAACTAGTTGTTGGTGTCTTGCTTCTTCTTCAATCACAATCAGAAACAAGTAACATACTCACAATAGCAAACTACAATGCAAACCTCTTTTATGCATGTGTCTGTGATGGAGCATTTCGACTAAAGAATGGGATAAGAGATTTAAGGAGAAACCTGGGAACTACAGACCAGTCAGTCTGACATCAGTCCCTGGGAAAATTCTGGAGCAGATTATAAAGCGGTCAATCTGTAAGGACCTTGAAAACAATGAAATGATTAGAGAAGCAAACATGGATTTATCCACAGCAAACCCTGCCAGACTAATCTTATCTCATTTTTTGATTGGGTAATCTTTCTGGTAGACTGTGGGAATGCTGTGGACATAATATATCTTGTCTTTCAACAAAGCTTTTGACAAAGTGCCCCACAATATTCTGATTAGCAAGAGTGGGGTACCGCAGGGCTCGGTCCTGGGCTCAGTGCTCTTCAACATTTTTATTAATAATTTCGATGAGGACATGCAGGGAATGCTTATCAAATTTTCAGATGAGGGAAGGGAGGGAAAATTTTATCACCCTTTTTATTTAATCTATACGCAGAACATATCATATGGAAATCGGGATTGGACCAAGATGAAGGAGGTGTGAAAACTGAAGAGAGAAATATCAATAAGTTAAGCTTTGCAGACAATACCATACTACTAGCAGAAACCAGTAATGATTTGAAACGAATGCTGATGAAAGTTAAAGAGGAAAGCACAAAAGCAAGACTATAACTGAACGTCAAGAAGACTAAAGTAATGATCAGAGAAGATTTATGTAACGTTAAAGTTGACAATATGAGACACAGTATGGTGTAGTGGTTAAGGTGCTGGACTATGACTTGGGAGACCAGGGTTCGAATCCCCACACAGCCATGAAGCTCACTGGGTGACCTTGGGCCAGTCACTGCCTCTCAGCCTCAGAGGAAGGCAATGGTAAACCACCTCTGAATACCTCTTACCATGAAAACCCTATTTATAGGGTCGCCGTAAGTCAGAATTGACCATTTCCATTTCAAAGTTGACAATGAGGACACTGAGCTTGTCAAGGATTATCAATACCTTGGCACACTCATTAACCAAAATGGAGACAATAGTCAAGAAATTAGAAGAAGGCTGGGACTGGCGAGGGCAACTATGAGAGAACTAGAAAAGGTCCTCAAATGCAAAGATGTTTCACTGAACGCTATAATCAGGATCATTCAGATCAATAGGAATGTACAAATGAAGAATAACTAATATCAAGAGAGACACAGAATGTAGTCATCCTGCATTTTGTCATAAAAAGCACAAGGGTTTTGTGCCAGCTCAAGCGGCTTAGGTTATGTTGAGTTATGGTATCTAAGTCCATGACTTACACAGCACAGGCCAGGAATCCTGTGGTTCTTGCTGTTTGTTTGAAATAATGTCTCTGCAACAATATTATAGTGTGGTACAAGATGGTGAATAGGAGCCTATATTGTATCAACAGCCTAGTCTTGTATAATTACAATTTCCCATTTGTGCTCCTCTTCCTCATTGGAAGCTTATGATCTAAGCCAAAGATTCTCAAAGAATGAGATGAGAAAGTAGCACAGGGAGGCCCACCGCCTTTCTGACCCTTAGTAAGTGTCAATTCAGATATCATAGCCACATCTGCACTATATATTTAAAGCAATATCATACTACTTTAAATAGTCATGGCCTTCCACAAAGAATCCTGGGAAATGAAGTTTATTAAGAGTGCTGCATGTTGTTAGGAGACCCCTGTTCTCCTCACAATTCCCAGAGTTCCCTGGGAAGAGGGACTGATTGTTAAACCATTATCTGAATTGTAGCTCTGTAAGGGGTATAGGAGTCTCATAAGCTCTCAGCATCCTTCACAAACCACAGTTCCCAGGATACTTTACAGGAAGTCATGATTGTTTCAAGTGGTATGATACTGCTTTAAATTTATAGTGCAGATGGGGCCTCTAACTGGCCATGTGGAAGCCCCTAGGAATGTTTCTATGTAGTGGCAGCTTCACATGGCATCCATTACATATGAGAGCTGCTCATCATGTAGATCAGGGATGGGGAACCGTTATTCAGGCAAAGGGCCACATTCCCTCTGGACAATCTTCCATGCTAGGGGTGGGTGGGGCCAGCAGCAAAAGTGGGAAGAATGAATATAAATGTTACCTTTGTACAGTATTTATTTTATTTAGTACATTTATATCCCACCTTTCATCCAAGGAGCTCCAGGTGCTGTTACAAACAGGGTTCTATCCCTCCTGATTCTATACTCACAACAACCCTCTGATGTAGGTTAGGCTGAGCGACAATGACTGGCCCAAGGTCACCCAGTGAGCTTCATGGCCAAGTGGGGATTTGAACCCTGGTTGGCCAGTCCAGCGCTCTAACCACAACACCACACCACCACACTCACACAACCCTCTCTGTTCTCCATCCAGACAAGCAAGGAGACACATTCCAGCCAGGCAAAAACACTCAAGGAGAGTACAGCTGTGGAGGGGGGATAGTCCTGAAGTCCAGACAGAGAAGCCTGGAGGTCCCCATTCAGCCTCCAGCCCTGAAGGTCCCCACCCCGATGTAGATTTTCTTGACTCCATGGAGTCTGCTGTAAGGAATGTGTGGCATGGAAACTGTGATATGGAAACTTTTCATGCTACCCTGTGGTGAGTGGCTACTTCAAACACAACTTCAGTTCAGCGGGTTATCCTCCCTGTCACCAAATTGAACGTTATGGTCTGAAAACTTGTCCTCTGCCTGTTCATGTGAATGAGCTTATATGTATATCAACCAAAGAACTGGATTGGCCGCATGAGAAGTGGCTATAAATGAACACACTGCATTCAAGATGTTCATAGGTAAAAATGGACCTTTCATGTTCACAGGTAGGCTGACCAGTGCTGCAGACAAATAAGAGGAAAACCATTACAACCATTGCCTTGCTTCCAATCTTCCAGGGCCTCTTGGTGGCCACTGTTGGAGTGCTCAATGTAATGTTCTGTCACCGTCTTTCTGTAATGAAACAATTGCCTGCCTGTTTTTTAAAGGGCAGGCAGTGACCAGCAACCCCCTTGTTTCTATTTCTGCATCTATTGGTAGGGTAAACATTAATGAAAGTTGGAAGATTTATCCCTGTGGCAGTTAATATCAATTGATACTTCCAGTGTTGGTGAACTTAGTTTACCTTGAAATGAGCAAGTCCCTGAAAATAACTGCTGCCAAATGTTTTAGAAGACAATCAGTGCCACATGGTAGAGCATTCAGATGCAGATGCTTCAGATGCAGAAGGTCCCAGGTTTGAACTCTGGTATCTCCAGGTAGGGCTGGGAATGTCCCCTATGCCAGATCCTGGAAAGTTGCTGCCAGTGAATGTAGACAATGACATTCCTATGATTTCAGTGAGATGCCCCCCTGCCCCTGTGTGAGCCCTCTTCTTCCTCTTCCTTGCTGCTGCTGTTGATGCCCATTTGCTTACCTTTCTCTCCAGCATGACCTCAGAGAGAGAGAGAGGGCAAGGTATGTGGTGGTTACTTTTCCTCCTTCTTGCGTTTCTCCCTGCAGGAAGAAAACAGCAATTGGGAAGAGCAGCATGGGCAGGAGGCTCCAAGGATTTATAGTGGGGCCTCTAGTGGGGTGTGGGCCTCTTCCAGGTGCCCATCAATGGCATCCCTGATGATTTTTAACTGATTTTAATGTATTTTTTAATTGTCGTAACCCACCTTGGGACCTCAGGGGTAAATATAATAATAATAATAATAATAATAATAATATTGCTGGGGACATTTTCTAATGTATGATGAACTGATCTGGGGCTAACCCAAAACATCTTGCTGCCTGTGAAGGACAAGATGCCCGACCTCCCACATATGGAGGCTGATCAGACTAGCAGTTAAATGTAAGTTCACTAGTGGTGATGGGACAGTGTACTGCACTGCACCTAAGGCTAACGATAAAGGATGGGCCACAGGACACACAGTTCTGTCCTCCAACACTTCACCACCCTAAAATCTGCTGCCTGAGGCAGCCATTACATTTTGCCTAATGGTAGGACCGGCCATGAATGTATCTGCATTTCAGGGAAATCATACACTTATTATGTGTAGAAGGTAAGTATCTCTTGAAGAAATCAAGTGGAATGCAATGTACAATCCATGTATGGTAGCTTACAATCTTGGTTTTCTTGCCTTCCTGGGACTACAAAAATAGGGGTTGGGGAGAGTGCTATGTTTTGCTTGGCAGGTCACAAATTATGGACAGGACATAATGGGCAGTATGTTTCTTACCTTTTTCTGTATAATTGAGGAAGTCTTCTGTTTGTATGTATGTATAATTCTATGAACTCGACAAAAATTTCCTCTGTTTTGAATATGTTTTCCTCCTCTTCGCCCTTCAGTACACTCGAGGATTCATATTTCTGGAGCAGAGCTGCTGCCATAGCCTGAAATGAGTTGCATGCATTTTTATGACATAATCTCTCATATAAATGCATCTTCTGGATCACTGACAACCCAATAAAAAGCTCTGGCTGCATATGAGGAACAAATAACTTGATATCTGAAGGCTCAAGAGAAATTTCATTAAACAGGACCTGAGATTTTTGCTAATTTAATTTAATTTATTTTCTTTCTTTCTTTCTTTCTTTCTTTCTTTCTTTCTTTCTTTCTTTCTTTCTTTCTTTCTTTCTTTCTTTCTTTCTTTCTTTCTTTCTTTCTTTCTTTCTTTCTTTCTTTCCCAAGGAGCATTCCTAAGGCTATCAGTCAGACATGCTATTGCATGAAGAAGAAGGGAGGCGGTTCCGAAAGCTAAAAGCCATTAAGTAAAATAGAAGCGCTCAGTGGAATTGAGAAATAGGATCGGAAAGATCTTCAGTGCAGAGCACGTTTAAGAGCTAACATTATTTGCTCTGCTACACTAATGTGCATATAGACTAAGTTCCCTCTACTCACTGGAGTTATGATGAGTGAAGCCTGGATAAGAACTTGACATTATTGCTTTCATGGGTCTTTTCCCATATCACAATGTAAACATAATTCATAATTTCAAATTCCTCCTCCTCCAATGGAATGGCCCTGTCACTTCAGCCTGGTGTAGAGAATTCATGTGTGAGCTGGGTACCTCATTGTTGACATCCTGCCCATGCTATTTCTTCCCCCCCAATAAACAGGGGAAAGTCACATCATCTTCATCATCATCATTATTTAGATTTCTTATCTGCCACTCACCATAAGGTCCCAGGGTAGGTTTCCACAAGATATGGGTGATAAATTCAATTCAGCTCGCATTTAAAGCAGAATCTCTCAAGTTAACATTTTCCAAAACAATATGTGAACCAAAACACAGCCATCCTTTGAAATTAATAGTTATCTGAATTTTGGGATGCAGTACTCCAACCAAACAAGGTTTACAAAAAGGCACCTATTAGAGGAAAGTGCACATAAAAATGAATATATTTGTGAAAATAACATACAAACGTGCATTATGTTAGGAGAAACGGCTTGCAAAACTGTGTACATAAGTCACAAGTACATACAAAAATGAGTTTTTTAAAGGGAGAAATTTGCACTAAAATGCTGAAGCATTTTCATCAGGATTAAAACAATAAATAAACCTCAAATTGCTGCAGAAATGTGGATCTGAATTTATGATTGGAAAAATGAGAAACTGATAGAACCGACACTGATAGATCTTTCCATCCTTAGTTACAACGTAAAAATACAATATTATAATCAGTTAAAAAAAATTACAATCAAAAGAATAGAGTGGATCCTAAAACCATATATCTCAGGTGTCAAAACCCAGGTTACAGTGGTATGATGAAAACAATACAGTGAAGATGCAATATGTCCCTTTGTGGGGAGGGAATTCCCCACAGAACTAGCAGGGCATTCTTATTGTGAAAATGCTAACAGAATGCCCAATTAAAGGGGATTTTCGGCGAGCTGTGCCCAAGTCATTTATGTAGTAATGTAGGATGCTGAAAGCCAAACAATAGTCACTGAAGAAACATAACCTGTAGTACCTGGGTTGAGTAAGACTGCCCAAGGCTAATTGATCACTATTTTATTTTAACCGGTTCACTGTGTAGACAGGCTATTAATAGGTATTTTGTGATTTTGCTGTCTTCTGGAAACTGAAGCTTCATTCCTCTCTATTTACAACAATGGGGAAATAAAAAAGCGATACCTTTTTTATTTTTGACAGAGGTAGAGTGTGGTGTAGTGGTTAAGGTGTTGGACTATGACCTGGGAGACCAGGGTTCGAATCCCCACATAGCCATGAAGCTCACTGGGTGACCCTGGGCCAGTCACTGCCTCTCAGCCTCATGGAAACACTATTCAGAGGGCTGCCATAAGTCAGAATCGACTTGAAGGCAGTACATTTACATTTAGCCCCCTCCTGAGTGGATTAAGCCTGTTAAATTCCAGACAAATAGTTCCAGGAGTTTTTTTGCTGAGTACATTTAAAATTTGATTTTTTTTAAAAAAGGAACTATCTATATCTTTTTGTATTTTATTTTTTTTTTGGTAAATTGGATGAGATTTGCAGGCATGGTAGCCCCTTCTGAGTTGAACTTCTGAAGGATAGCTCTAGTGGTTTTCCTGCAATGGCCACCTTTATAATTTTGCAGTGGCTAAGAAAACCCCCTCTTCTATTGTTTTATGATTAGTTTGTATGAAAATAGCACACATGATAGAGGTGCTCTTAGCAAAGTAACCTGGAAAATTTCAGAAGGATAGGTTTAGGCACTAAAGAGTTAAGATGATTGGAAGAAAAAACAGTTTCAGGTTTGTGTTCTGCTCCATTGGCATCAAAAGCCACAGAAATATAAACTGGAGTTGATGTGTGGATATGTGGCAGAGGCAGAAGGAACTGAATGTCCAGCATTTTTCAAGCAAAGCATCACTAGCAGAAGTAGCAAAGCGCACAGAACAGACAAGGACTAGGTATACATTAGATACATACATACATACATACATACATTATATTACATTTCTCCCCGAAAGCACTGTGAATGGAGCCCCTTGCTTGAAAAAGAATTCCCTCTTATTAAAAGCTAGATCTGTCAGTAATAAAAGAGCTCTCCCTCTCCCCATGCTGGCAACCTTGAGGAGAGAGGTCTCATTTTTGGCAGACCCACTGTCTGCACTGTTTTTTTCAATATTCAAATCTTTGAAGAGCCCCAAATTACTTTGGGAGGTCTCCACTTTGTTTTGGGGTGCTTTAGAGAGATTTCGCTTTCGTTCAAGACAAACCCTTCAGAATCTTTCTGAAGTGGTCCACTTCAAATTGGGATTTGGGATTCATCTGAATGTAATGCACACTCCTATCCTCTGGCCCAAGGGGCCTCCATCCAGCCCAGCCTCTCTTTCCAGGTCCCTCCCTTTCCCCCCAGTCCCACCCACTTCAGAACCCCATTTGCCCCACTGCTCATCTGCTTTCAACGATCAGCTGGCTATCAAGAAGGAGATTGCAGAGGGGAGGGAGGTTGAAAACTCACCTATCCCATGATCGTCTCCCCTGTGGGAAGCTATAAGTGAGTACTATGTGAAAGTGACATGTGAGATAATTGCCTTTGTTCTTTATAAGTTCTGTCAAATTAACAGGCTTACAAATGTTTTGCTGTTTCTATCTGTGTTTTATTGATAATTTTATTATGTACACTGCTTAAAGAGCATTCCAATTAAGCAGTCCATTAAGAAAAATATTTCTATAAAAATAAAATAATAAATGGGGGGCTTTTTTGGCCTAGAAATGTATGGAAAACAGGCCAATATGTACACAATAATACTTAGGATTAACATAGTGCCTTTGATTGTTCAAAGTACTTATACACTTATAATCCTTATACCTATATTTTTTATCAAAGCCCTGTAAGATTGTTCAGAATTGTCCAATCTGTTGCACTGCCCACTTTCGCCTCTGGCCCCACCTATTTTGACACTGGCCCCACTTACTACTGGCATGTGCCCTCTGGAAGGTTGCCCATGAGGCAATGCAACCCTCTGCTGGAAAAATGTTCTTTACCCAACTAGACACATGTACCGGAATAAGTCCCATTGGGCACCAACCTGCCCTGGGCCCACAGCACCATAGCCCAATGCCTCCTCCTGATACAGATGGCACAGAACTAATAAGCCCATCCAGCTCCCATCTACCTCTTGTGTTGTGTAAATGATGTGCATATGTAGTGCACATGCCTGCCCCTTAAGGAATCCCTGTTGCCACCTTGAGTGATGGCAAGCATGTGCACATAGTGTTCACTCTGACAAGAGAGCTGGTGGGACATGCAGGCAGGCTTATTGAAGCCTTGAGGAGGGTGCCTGGGATCTCCCTCTCCGCAATCTGTGGCAACATCAGGTTGTAGGACCTGATGCTGCCACGGACTGTGGAATGGAAGCACCACCCTCCCACCCTGAGGGGGGGCCTTCAGAGGCCCCTCTGAGCTGCAGGGGCTCTCGGTCAGGGCCCAATCTGGCTGCCTTTTGGTGTCGGGCCTGTATGTTCTAGTCATGAACAGATTAGATTTGTTACATTGACTTTACTTAGTGAATCGTGTTTATGCCATTTGGGGATATAATGTGAGTATAAGAAAATATATATAAAGGCAATATTTTTTGTGGCAAATCTACCTGAATTCTGGCATTGGCTTAGTGTACTTCAGATATCTGTGGATTTGTATCCAGAGATATGGTAGTCAGGGCCGGCGCCAAGCATGCTGGGGCCCTTGGGCCCCAGCCTGCCCTGGGCCCCGGCACCTGCATGCATGCACAAATGCATGCTCCACCTACCTACCTTTCCCTTGGTGAATGCTGCCCATGCTGCATGCTACTCACGTGCATTGCTGCCATCAACCAAGATGGCGGCAGCGGCATCAGCCCCTTAGGGAAACCTCAGCCGCCATCTTGGTTGATGGCAGGCTTGTGCCCACAGAACAACCAGAATTTATGTCAAGGGAGAGGTAGGTGGGACTGTCAGGATCCCTCCTGCTGCCACCACCTGTCAGGTCCTTCCAGTCAGGATCCTGGTTTTTATTTGTTCTCTCACCGGCTCTAGCACAGATCTCGCAAGATCCCACTGCTAGGCAGCACCACCAGCCACTCCCTGTTTCACAATATTGCTTTGAGACTTTGCCTTAGTCTCCTTCTGGCTTATTGTTACTTTGTGTCTGGGTGCACTTGCAGGCCACAACCCCCCTGTATCTTTGTGCCAATAAAGCATACAGCCCTCAGTTGCCCTGGATACTTGATGATACACTATCTCTTCACCGCTGCCACCATTTGATACTGTTTCTCCACCTTGGTAACTACTCTGCCCTCCCTTCTGGTCTGTGAAAGCCCCAGCCAAGGATCAGGCTTTTGGTAAACCAATAAAATATTTATTTATAAACACCAGGAAATAACAAGATTACTTAAGGTATATTTAACAAGCGTATGGCTTCATATATTGCGTTACTCTTTATGTTTCTAGTCATATATAATCTGTCTCAATACCAGCCTAATACAATCCAACCCACAACCAACTCCAACCCACAACAACCACAAACTACCGACCCCCTCTCAACTGTCATCCTCATTTATACCTTCAGCCACTCAAATGCTCAGCCAATCATCATACAGCATTCTACAGCATTCTAGCCCATGTACTCCCCCTCTCACTCCGCCTACTTACCTCATTTACTCTAATAAACCTGCACTTACCATATTTACAGTAATATCTATTTACAGGGACATCACAGGGACATACAGGTAGGTGTCGCGGGCCTGCGCAGCAGTATGGGGGAGTGCCTGGGAGCTCCCTCTCGCAATCTGTGTCAGAGTCAGCAGCTGACCCTGCTACAGATTGCAGAAAGGATTGCTACTCACCAACCCTAAGGAGGGGCCCTTCAGGGGCCTCTTGGGACCCAGGGGCCCTCGGGCCAGGGCCCAACCGGGCCACCCTCTGGCACTAGTTCTGATGGTAGTATATCACATTATAACTTAACAGTATATTTTGGCAGTTGATTACATGATGTCTATAAAGCCCTGCAATAATTTTGTGTGTGTATACACGCGCACACACAGAGAGAGTTCCACACTTACAACTTGCAGTTCCATACTTACAACGATGCCATGGAATTTATTTACAATAATTGTTCTCATTAGTAGACTGGGAGCAAAATTCCAGTCTTTTGAATCACTAGGGAAATCCATGTGTCTTGTCTCATCAAATTTGTGTCAGGATGTGAGATTCTGTGTTGCCAATTTGGAGTAAACTCTCTCCCTTATTCAGCAGTGTGCAGTCCAGAAGAGGGTATGGGGAGGGCCTTGTTGGATTGGGAACAGAGGACATATCCAGCAGAGACGAACTTTTTCCATTATGTCCTCCTCCCTGACAAACCACTCAGCTGCAGGCACTATTCAGCGTGTATTATGGCAGGAGTGGTGAACATCAGGCCTAGGGGTTGGATGTGGCTTTCCAGGCTTCCCTGTCTGGCCCTCAGAACTGTTCCCAGGTCACACACCTTCTACAACTCTTGTTCTACACCCTCAATGAGTGCTTTTGCTTGGTCAGAGTGTGTTTGGAACTGTAACAATGCCTCCTGCTGGCCTCTATGGAGCATGGAATCTTATTGGGGGCTGTTGTGTATAGAAACCTCTTACTTTTGCATAGCTAGAATGTCGCCTCCTTTACAAATGTTAAAATCACATCCATTGCTCTACTCACTTTTAACTGTGCCCACCACTAATGTGTGGCCCCCAAAGGTAGGTTCCCTACCCCTAATACTGCCTTCCCCAACCTGCTGTGGACCAGAATTCTTGTCAGCTCCAGTCAGCACAGCTGTAGTTCAAAAAACATCTGTAGTCCAAAACCTCTGGACAGCAGCAGTTTGGGAAAGGCTGTCCTAGCATATCATCAGATGTGGTATGAAACATTGTCGAGTGATGTGGCCTCGAACCATCTCTTTCTTGTACAAACACAGGATTGAAGGTTCTTGTGTACTCCCTTAGTTTGTATCTACATAGACAACTTGTATGACAAACATTGGGGTCACCTGAACTTTCTCGTTTTTTGCCAACAGTTAGGTCTGTCTAGGCAAACTATAGTTGAGGTCCCACTAAATAATATACTAAGGTTTAGAGATATTTCAGGAAAAATAATGGGAATTCAACAGCAGAACACCTTTATAAATCATATCATATGTATTTGTTCTTCATACATTTATTACATACATACAAGTACACGTGTATTTGGCTTCAGCCAGTAAATCAGAATCATATATGTCAGAGTCACAGTCCTGACTGGTTGTAGCTCATAATGGCATCCATAAGGCTTACAGTGGCCTTAGCCAGTAGCTCTCATATATATATATATATATATTCTAGTTCAGGATTTTCTATTAGGCTTTAAATCAGTATACATTGCAGTATACAGTTAATATAGCTTATAAAAGTATAATGTTCTATTACTTGATACATTATACAAGTTACACTGCAAACAAGTTACATTTTCAAACAAGTTACATTTCCCTGAGCATATTTCAATACGTTAAGAAATGGAATAATCTCACTCTTATGAGCAACAAGCCTCCATAAGACTGATCCTAAATGCAGGAACTCCTCTCCCTTTTATAAGAATTTTTCTCTCCTTATCAGCTGTCTCCTGTCCCTGTGCCTCCTGCCAGAGGCCGCAAATGCCTCATTGCACTGCCTGCCAGGGATGGCAAGCAGGACTTTATCATAATAAAGGTGTTGTCCACACCATATAAGGAGCTTCCTCCTCTGGCTCCTACATGTCCTCAGGCAGATGTAGGTGGAAGCTACATGCCATTATCAGTAGATTGACTGACTGCCCAAAACTAGACAAAGGAGGAGGGAGCAGAAAACCTTTCCCTTTTTAACCTTTTACACTTGAGGAGGTCTTCATATCTGGATGTATAATATCCTATACATTAGGCTTAAAACATGCATTGTAAAGACTCTTAGATGGGAAAGCATACATTGTACATAGGGCCAGCCCACAACAGGAGAAAAGAGCCAACAAAATCCCTTTTTAAAATACTGATGGTAGGATTTTTTCTGTTGTCATTTATGACAATGTTAGTGTCCAGCAATGAAGAGCTCTTCACTCTTAGGGCTGCAATCCTATTCATTCTTCTCTTGGAGTTAGCCCCAGATAATGGGACTTACTTCTGAGAAGACACACGGAGTATTGTGCTGTAAATTGCTACCCACCATAACTTACAGTTAGCATCTTCATTCAGAGGTGTTAATATTAATATTGTCATTGATGGCCTAACCCTACCATCTCACTGGTACCCCTGTAAAATTACAAAGGGAAGAAAGCATCTCTTTCTCTGATATAAAGAAGGAAAATAAAACAAAACCTGCTCCTGCCCACTGAACCAACCACCTCACTTTCCTAACTGAAGGAAACATCTGGCAAAGCAAAATAATTCACATTATACTTCTGATTTAGTACAATGCAGGAAACCTTCTCATTCCACAATTTTCAATTTTCCTCCAATTCCTCTCTGAATCAAGTCCTATCAAAACTCTGTGTGTGTGTGTGTGTGTGTGTGAGTGTGTGTTGTGTGTGTGTGTGAGAGAGAGAGAGAGAGAGAGAGACAGACAGAGAGAGAGAGACAGAGAGAGAGAGAGAATATGCATGTAAAATAACCCAACTTTGACTTCATAATGTCTACACAAAGAGCCCCTAAAGTAGCTTTTCCAAACCAGGTGCCCTTCAGATGTTTTGGACTACAACTCCCATCAACTCCAGCCAGCACAGTTGTAGTCCAGGTTGGCAAAGGTTGCCCTAAAAGATGCTCTGTACAGTCAGCTAAGATGACTCCCACCCTGGAAGATTGGTTCCACAAACAAACCAGCCTTCTTGATTTGGGGGCTGTTCAAAGTGGGATCAGGCATCAAACAGGGATGTGTAATTGCTCCGACCTTATTTGCTATTTTCATCACCATGATTCTACACCTTGTTGAGGGGAAACTTCCCACTGTTGTGGAAATCATTTATCGAAGAGATGGAAAGCTTTTTAATCTCAGTAGGCTGAAAGCAAAAACTAAGATAATTACAACCTCTGTTGTAGAACTTCAGTATGCCGATGATAATGTAGTCTCCGCACATTCAGAGGAAGATCTTCAAACTATCCTAAATGTCTTTGCAGAAGCATATGAAAAGCTTGGCCTCTCGCTTAACATCAAAAAACCCAAAGTGCTTCATCAGCAAGTGACAACCAATCCCTCTGTAGCACCATCAATCCAGCTTAATGGTGTGACACTGGAGAATGTCGATCACTTTTCTTATCTTGGCAGCCGTCTCTCTGTAAAAGCTGACATCGACATTGAAATTCAGTATCGTCTAAGCTCTGCGAGTGCCACATTCTCCCAAATGAAGCGTAGAGTGTTCGAGGATAGGGATATTCGCAGGGAGACCAAGATGCTTATTTACAAAGCCACTGTACTACTGACCTTACTGTATGCCTGTGAAACACGGACCATCTATAAACGCCACTCCCAACTTCTTGAAAGATTCCACCAAAGCTGCCTCCGGAAAATTATGCAAATTACTTGGGACGGTAGGTGGACTAATGTTAGCATATTGGAAGAAGCAAAGACCACCAGTATTGAAACAATTATCCTCCAACATCAACTTCGCTGGACCGGCCATGCTGTTCGAATGCCTGATCACCGTCTTCCAAAGCAGCTACTTTACTCCCAACTTAAGGATGGAAAACAGAACATCAGTGGACAGCAAAAGAGGTTTAAAGATGTACTCAAAGCTAATCTAGAAAAATGTAACATAAGCATCGAGAACTGGGAAGCCTTGGCCCATGAGCGTCCCAATTGGAGGTCGGCCATTATCAAAGGTGCTATGGACTTTGAAGTAACACGAGTACAGGGCGAAAGGGACAAAGAGCTAAGCGGAAGGCATGTCAAGCAAATCCTCATCGTGACCATCTTCCATCTGGAAACCTATGTCCTCACTGTGTCAGCCACTGTGGGAGGCTGTGTGGATCCAGAATTGGCCTCCACAATCACTTACAGACCCACCGTTAAAGACCTTATCTTGGAAGACAATCTTACTCAGCCACGAGTGATCGCCAATGAATGAATGATGTTATTTAAACACCAAACAATACTCTCAGCTATCAGCATGTTATGTTTCCTGCCCCCTAAGAAGAGAGACTCAGATTCTGCTAACCTTAATCATTGTGACTTTAGTTATTTATGATTAGTGTGTTCTATAAGTTTCAATGGGATGGATATGCTGCACAATCTTACAAGTGTTCTATGGGGCAGTTGCAGGAAACTATGTGTAGAATTCCAGCCTTCATCACACAACTAATTTGAGTTGGATGGGGGCCAGAGGCATTACAAGAAACCTATTTGACCCATAAGAGCAGAACCCTATTAGTTTAATTAAAATACCGTTGATTTCATCTAATTCACGTAATCAAAGCTGAAGGCTTATATAAACCTACAAGTCATAAATATACCCCGCAGCCCAGAAACTTCATGTTTAGAGGCAGGATACTTCTGAAAAATAGATGCTGGGACATACAGCAGGCAAGATTTGTTGCTTTTGTGCCCTTTCTGTAAGTGTCCTATGTGGGTCAGTTCTACCACGAGGCAGAGGGAGGGGGCCACTTCAGGCAGCTGGTTTTGGGTTCCATGAAAGGCAGCAAATTGTTCAGTTATTTATTATTACTGTACTTTTACTACTAGAGAGGAGAAGAAGTGCTTGTGAGATTTTCTGCCCAAATGCCATAATAACCCTTGAGGCCAGCCTTGGGTATTGTGCCCCTTGATTTGATTGGGCACTATCTGCTGCTCCAGCTTAAGCAACAGAATGTCTTGTGCCAGGCCTGCTCCCATGGCCTGTAGCTTGTCACTGTTGGACCAGAATGATGGACTAGAGGAACCAGGGACCTAAGCAAAGCTTGAAGAGTTGAGGCACCCTCCATATGGCACTTACTGCCCCTTGAAAAATGCCAGCTCCATCCCTATGCACTGTACACAAGTAAGTCAAAAGTGTTTTTATTTTGGGAAGATTTTTAAAATTGCACTTTTGAAGGGCTGAAGTAAATGGGTATTTTGTTTCCATTGTTTTTTATTTATTTATTTTAAGGTACGTTTTTCAATTATTTATTTTGTTTAATTTCTCTCCTGGTATTTCATAGAGAAGAAACAAATAAGCTTTATAAACAAACACAACTGTTCTTTTTATCTTGCTAGCACATAGATAATTTATCTTGTAATACAATTTTTATCTGGTCAGTTGTCTATGTTGTACAAAGTAATTGTCTGGGATTTTGTACTGAGATATATAGATGGCTGTGTGTTTGCAAGTGTTACTAGCTGAATTGTCCATTGTTATTTTGAATAATACAATGTTATTTTAACAGGTTTTTATTTGATTATTAATTGTTTTTGTTTATTGTTAGTGTGGCTCTTATGGGGGACTTTGTTTTTGATATGTTATATTAAAATGTTAATGTTTGACATGAAGTTTTCTTTCCCCTTTCCTGTGGTATAATATATTTATGTTTATGTTTTTAAATGGAAGTTGCTGGGAGTCAAGTGACTAATAATAATAATAATAAATTGTATTTGATTTCTATTTTGTATATGGATTTAAGATTAATTTGTATTTTGTATTGCATTTGATTTCTATTTTGAACATTGGATGAGATATTTTTGAATATAAAGTGATAAATAAAATAAATAAAAATTGAAAAGTGCTAACAATCCAGTTTCTTTGCTCACAAAAGTTGTTAGCATTGACTTCACAGAGTTATTACAAAATGCTTCTGTAACAAATGGGATAATATCTTTTTGAAGCAAATGAAATCTCCTAGATGACTTCAGTGGTTCTTTGTTACGGAATATAATCTTACATTCATAACAGAGATGTCACAAAAATCAGACGAGAACTCATCTAATTTAAGGAAGATCGAAACCATAAATTAGGAACACATAGTAAAGTTCTTGAATGGGATATTCATTTAAGTGCTTTTAAGTGCCATTTATTTGAATGAACGAATTAAGCATATGCTTAAATTTTCCTTTCTCTCCCTGTCCCTTTGATAATAGTATAGTTTGAAAGCGCTTAACTTTGGCAGAAACATGCCTCATAGTTATAAAACATTCTTGTATTTAAACTAAGTGCATTCTAAGAGACATGTAAGGTTTTTTTTAAAAAATGCATTTACTCATGCTTTTATTTGTTTCTTCTTTGTTATTACTATGCAAACCTTCTGCTGAGCATTTAATTAAACAAGTCATCTTAGTCAGGAGACTGGAAAGCTAGGGCTCTTTCAGAATATATTAGGCAGCTCAAATATGAAATGAAAAGAAAACAGAGTTTTGGCCAACAGAAACAAGTGATTCATTTCCTTGTGAAAACACACAAGGTTTCCGTTACTCTGGCAACAATGTTCACCATTCCAGAATAAAGTCTCCTTCAACTACCGAGCTGTTATGTATTCCACTTTACAGTCTGTGTTCCACAATGACCTCACATTGAACCACATTCTTTAGCTATTCACAAGGGAGTGTAAGTTATGCTTTAAATCCGATAACTTTTTGCCATGTATTTTGTTCTCATTTCTTCTGTTGTACATCACAGACTTCAAAGATACCATGGATTTTTTGATTGCTGGCTTGATAAAAAAAAGGGGGGGGAAACCTTCAGCGAATACCCCTGTTAAATGTACATGTCACTTACCAAACACGCCAGGTTTGCAAACAGCAGTCCTCCTTATGCTTACACACACAATAGCCTCACTCATCTTAACGGGGGATTGCAGCTCAAATGTGCTGCAATCTTTTGTGTAGAAGACAATGAATTCATAATAATGGATTGCTGCATAATAAGTGTCCAGATGTATCCTGAGATTATCAACTGAATCATCATGTAGGAAGGTAACATACCAATTCTAAGGCCCAGTTTATAAATCATAACACTTGGGTTGGCCATGGACTTTGTGTGGTGGAAGAGTGGCATGGGTGGCCCTCTCCTCCCCAAATATAGATCACTAGCAGACTCGTACCTGGCATTGCTTGGAGATTCTAAAAAATTAAAAAATTAGTGCATTTTTGAAAGGTTCTGTCAGTCATTTTGATTCAAAATGGCATCCAATTATATCCACACATAGGGGAAAACCTACTCCTTGACCTCTGGAACATCATGCAAAATTTGGTTACAGTATCTTAAAAGGTGTGTAAATACATAGTGAACAAACAGTTTTCAAAATATAATAGATATCAGTCATAAGCAAATTGTCCATAAAAAATGTCCAAGCACATAGAACAGAACAAGAAGTTTGTCCATGACAATGATCTAGATAAATAAACATCTGGTGGTGCCTCGAAGATGTTTTGGATGACAAGTCCCATCACCCTTTACCACTGCCATGCTGGCTGGGGTTGATGGGAGATGTAGTCTAAAACAGCCGGAGGGCACCACATTGACTTTACAATATGCTCATGACACTTTATCTATCAAAATACATTTAATAAAATTGACTAATGTAACACCTTCAATGAAAATTTCAAATTTGTCTAGCATAATAAATCAGCTTAACACAATTAAAACAGCCAAAATTCAGCTTCATTAAAATAATACATTTTGAGCAAAGTCTTCCTCATGGCAGTTCTGAAAGCCAACATATAATTTCTTGACAATGCTCACAATGCATATATTTTATCTTCTGTCTCAGTATATGTACCTCCTCCTGAATATTGTACATATTGTTTTTAGTCATACATTCTGCATTCCACATACCTGTAAGATCATCTGATCCTTTATATACCCAACCAATCACAGCAGGAGAGGGAATCCTGCAGATACCATCTTATCAGAAAGTTTATTTGGTACAATGTCAGAACCAGGACTTTAGTGTGGTGGTGCCTGCCCTTTGGAATTCCCTCCCGTTATATATGAGACAAGGGCCACCATCTCTAATGTCTTTTCAGCACTTGTTGAAGACTCTTTCGATAACCTTTCTAAGTGGAAATATTTATCCAAAATACAGTCAATATCTGTATTTGATTTGAAATTGTTTTTATATATGCATTATTTTAATAAAGGGAATTGTTAAACTCTTTTACATGTGCAAATATTTTGTATATGTTTTATTGTGTTGTAAAATTGCTTCAAGATGCTTTATAGGATGCTAGTCATAAATTAAACAAACAAATAAATAATCTAATACCTGTATATAACAAATGAGTATAATTATGGCATATTTTTCTTTCTAAACCCAAATTATATCTTATAAAAGAGGAAACAGACTTTGTGTGGTAGAGAAGGGTCATCTGTGCCTTCCACCATGTAGATAAGGTCACTTATGAGATGGGCACTTCAAGTGAATGGTGTGCTGTATGGTGGTGCCATGTGTGTTATCATTTGTTATCCAACACTTTGGAATTCCCTCCCATTAAATATTAGACAGATGCCAGCTCTGTTATCTTTTCGGCACCTATTGAAGACCTTCCTCTTTCAACAAGCCTTTTAAGGAGAGGCCTTATCCCAGTCTGTGTCTGCGCTGGAATTGCCTTTTAAGATGTTTTTAAAGTTGTTTTAAAAAGTTGTTTTTAAGATGTTTTGTTTTAATATGTTTTTAAATACATTTTAAATATGTTTGAAAGTATTTTATTTTTAAGATGTTTTAAAGTGCTTTTAGTGTTTTTGTTTGCTGTCCTGGGCTCCTTCTGGGAGGAAAGGCGGCATATAAATTTAATATAAATAAATAAATAATAAAACATATAATTACTGGATTGCATTCAGTGGTCTCTTTCCATTCACAGGGGGCTATTTGATCCAGTGGAAGCTTCTGTGAATAAAAGGGGGGAACTGGGAATTGGTTTTTGCTGATTCTCCCATCTCCATGCAACCTCAAACCCCCAAAGTCTGGGCTGGTCCTCTAGTATAGCATGGGAGGTGACACAGAGGGTGCAGAAGAAAGGTAGAATTTGCAGTAATTATGGTCACAGAAGTCTTCATTGGATCTAAGAGCCTTCTGTGACGGGAAAGTCGGTATTGGGTGCAGTCCAGTATTACTATCATAAACAGTAGTCACAAAATCCAGCCAAATTTAAGAACTATTAAGGCATTACTTCTATGTAGTTAGTACCATTTAATTGTGAAACACAATTCAAGGAGGTATGTACAGTGTGCTTGTTCCATTGATTTTGAAGTAAGCACATGCTTAAATCTTTCTCACTGAAATCAATGGGACTTAGAAAATATTTAACTTGGCTGGATTATGGAACACCTCTCCCAATATGAACTACCTAGACCCTTAGATCTTCTTCTGAGGGCTTTTTTCAGGTCCCCCCTCTGACGGAAGCTCAGAGGGTGGTGACAAGGGAGAGGCCTTTACAATTGGGCACTCTGTCTGTAGCATATGCTCCCAAGTGAGGTCTGTCTGGTGCCTTCATTGACACCTTTTTGATGCCAGGTAAAGACGTACCTATTTTCCCAGGCATTTGATAGACTGAGATAATGTTTGTTATTAGTATGGTGTCAAAGCTTCCTGTGGCTACATAAAGAGTGTTGTTATATTATTGGGTATCAAGCAACTGATTATTATTATTGTTGTTGTTGTTGTTATTATTATCATCATTATTATTATTATTTTAAAAATCCATTCATAATATAAACAAAAAGACATGTATTAAAAACAAAACAATCAAAGAATAATCTTCTTGGAAGACCACAGCTACCTTGACTTGGAGGCTGTCTAATCTCATCCTTTATGCTGTTACTTTTAAACTGTGACCCAAAGCCATTTCCCCCCAGAACGTGCAGTTAATGAACATACATAATTTTGATATATGGAACTTTTGCTGTTTTGGAAAAAGAAGCTGATGTTACTGCTACTGCAAGAAAGAGTCTTGTAGGAATTCCATAAGCCAAGGAGTTTAGTATCCTTCTCTAGAACAGTTCCAGAGAACATGACATTATACACGAGGAATATATAAATACTGGGCAAACTTCAACTGGTGTAACTGAATCTTCCTGGTCTGCATTATGACCAACAGCAGACAACAAAAGGTTCGATGTGCACTGTGGGTTGGTGATACATGCTACTGAGCAGCTGCTATGGCACTGTATTTTGCATTCCCTCTGTGATCTCATGGGAAAATTTGCCTCTGAAAATTAAAGAGGTCCTATGTAACCATCTACTAGTCTCTATTTGTTATCATGATTCCCCACTTGTTCTGTGCCCTTAAGAATACAGCTTGAAATAGTAGTGATGCATTTAACTGAAAGTAAAGTATAAATGGAATTGTTTAGATGCTAGGGAGTATGTTTGAACAAGTAGGAAAAATATTAAGTTTGTGATCCATTCAGATCTTAAGGAGCATTCAATATTCAAGGTGCCAAGACACGTATGTCACAAAACCATAACTAGCTTAGACCAATGCAATTTGAACTATGGACATGATCCAGTTAAAGTTAAGTACATTTACGTCCCATTGATTTCAATGGAAGAGTCCCTGCTTCAATCTCTCCTATTAAAATCAGTAGGACACATGCTTGACTATTTGGATCAGGATCATGCTCATTATTTTCATTTTATTTGTGCGTTTATTTGCCATTTATCAACTACCGTATACCAAATATAAAAAACTATCCTCCTTTATGTAACTATTTTTAGTATTCTGCAGTACTTCTATTCTGAATTTTCATCACAATGGTTTTCATCAAAGTAGCAGGGCATTAATTCACTTGGCTTTAATCATTTGTAGCATCAATGGATTCTGTTAGAAAGTTTCCATACGTCTTGTTATTATATGCCTTCAAGTAGATTATGACTTATGGCGACCCTATGAATCAACGACCTCCAATAGCATCTGTTATAAACCACCCAGATCTTGTAAGTTCAGGTCTGTGGCTTCCTTTATGGAATCAATCCATCTCTTGTTTGGCCTTCCTCTTTTTTTACTCCCTTCTGTTTTTCCCAGCATTATTCTCTTTTCTAGTGAATCATGTCTTCTCATTATGTGTCCAAAGTATGATAACCTCAATTTCATCATTTTAGCTTCTAGTGATAGTTCTGGTTTAATGCCAATTTGTAACCAGCCACCTTAAAATTTATTAACCCATACTGTATTCCTAACAAAGAAATGAATAGGGATGGGGGAGAATATCTGACAAAACTGAACCTGGTACCGGATCCCAACTGAATTCGCTAGTTTGCTATCCCTTCGGAGTGGCAGCGATCTCTTATGGCGGGCCATGGCTGTAATCGGCAAGGATTTTGTTGCCCCAACTGCAATCGGAAAGAATATTTTTTTCAAAATCCTCCCCCTATTTTATGTAATTCTTTTTATAATTAAGATGTTGTGTCAACCACAGGATTTCCATTTGTCCATTATATATTACGAAAAAATGACCTTATCTCAATATAATGCAAAAAATATATATGTCTTCAACGTTAATTGTCAAATCATCCTGCAATGTCATGTTTTTCAAACAAGATATCTCAGAGCATTCTGAGTCTCTTGCATGGGAAGCATTACAATGATGAAACTGACCCACTCTACCTGCCTCACCCCTTCCCCACCCCTCTTTCGTTGCTGTTGTCCTGAGCTAACCAAGGGCTGTCTGTCTCTTGTTCTCGCTCTCTCTGTGCTAAATGTGTGTGTGTGTGTGTGTGTGTGTGTGTGTGTTTGTCACTGTGTGACTGGCAGTGACAGTCAGTGTCTGTGCAGTGCAGTGGGGTGGGGTGCCACTGCCATCTGTCTGTCTGCGTCTCTCCCACACTCTCTCAGACTGTGTTTTTTAACTTTCTATTGCCGCCCCTCATGAGACCCTCGTTGGTGTTCAGTCATTGGCACACAGCCTGGTGCCCTAAGTGTGAGAGTTTTTAAACGATTTAAATAAACCAGGAATTCATTGCTTAAACCAGATCGTAAACCAACCTAAAAATTATGCAATGTTTCTCTCCGCCGCTAAAAAACTATGTGAAATGCTGTCATTTACATAAGTATCTGCGAAAACAATTATGTAATTTTTGCAACCTGAAAAAAAACCTGCGGATTGAATCACCCCCAAACTCATGTAGCAGACTGAATCGGTAAGCACCTGAGAAAGCAGAAATAGAAAAAGGACGGACCGGTAAATAAACGAGGGACTATCGAACTGCATGTGGATTGGCAGTGAACCCTATCCCTAGAAATGGAATGTGCTAATTGTCACTGCAGCTTACCTGGATGAGGAAGGGGCAAAGTTGCACTGGCAGAGGCAATCTGAGACATCCTTGCTACCACTCTGCCATCCAGGTAAACGGCAGCAATACTAGCACCAGGAAGACCTTTGTGAAGTTCCATGTATATATTTATTTTATTGATTGATTATTTTATTTATATCCCGCCCTTCCTCTCAGCAGGAGCCCAGGGCAGCATATAGAAGACACTGCATAAACAAACAAAATAATAATGATGATGATGATGGAGGAGGATGAGGAAGGGAAATAAAGTATACCAAAAGATCAAAATATTTCTGCCTGGCATGGGTCATCTTACTATGCCAGTAAGAGATTGGTATAATAAATATGTACACAAAGCATATAGGTCAATAGTTAGCTGATGGGAGTCAGGAAGAAAAACATATGTAGACAAAACATTTGATTAGGACTGGGCTTTCTGTACTTAGTTTCCGCCAACTGGCACAAGCTACCATCAGAAACAGGATATTTGTTCTGGAATAAGATCACTATCCAGTTTACTAGTTCTTTGATGTTTACTTTCTAAAGAGATCTGACAGGCAGTAGCAGTTCACTATGTCGAAGGCACTAGTGCAAATACTATTATTTTCCGGCCAAATGGAATAGACAAATATGTAGCACAGCACTGAAAGTTTAACCTTCAAGAAGGTCAGTCCTATTTACTTATTTAATCAAATTTATATTCCTCCCAAGCTTTAACTGATGCATAGAGCCTTTTCAATACTGAAAAAATTAGACATTCTACTCTTATCCTCACAAATCTAAGATATATCTTTCTCCTTGTTTGATTCCAAGAGTTTCAAATGTTAAGACTGAAGCTATGGTTTTTACAGACCACGCTCCAGTCTCATTTCCTGGAGTGTTAGAAGATTCAAAGACAGATGCTCACCAGATAACTTTATTGAAAAATGAAGTTTATTTACAAAGCACTGGCATATGAAATATCATATCACCTATAGGAATTATTTTCTCATATATAAATTTTGGTTGATTAAACTGTATGTGGGGAAATTCTTTTCCTATTGGTAGATTCCCCCTTTTCTAAGACCCCCTCCCCCCAAAAATAATTATGACAGATTGCCACCTTTTAGGCTGAATTTAACCTGAAAATATTTGGGCTGTCTGACTATTTGGGGTGAGGATACTAAGCCCTGCTGGTAACCCCTCCTTGCTTAACCCCAGGTCTACAAATAAGGAGTATTAAGATTACTTTCCCAAAGCACAGTGGCTTCAGAGCTAAACAGAAATATCTCTAGATCACAAAGGTGGCTTAATATCCATGCAGACTAGCAGATGGAGATTTTAGTAGGAAACTGCAGAGAAATACCTTTTTAAACCTATGAAGCAAGCTGTCAATGTATATAAAAAAGTTTATTTGGGGAAAGTAAGGAGAGGAAAAAGGGAAGGCAACAAATCACACACACTTTCAAATTTTACTGCTTGGCTAGAGGCCTCCGTTTCAGAGCATATGCAGAGTTCCTTGCAGAAAAGATGATCTAAGAGATCATTAGTCCCTTGCAGAGCATTTCTGGTCACCTGATTCACCGATACATCAATCCATATAGTGATGGGAATGTGAGACTTACAGAGCAAGCCAACTTGCTTGAGGCTGGCGGGAGTGAAGCTGGTGGAGACAGAGCTGGTGGAAGGGGCTGCCACATCCGGCTGCCACTCAGAGGCCTCTTGGAGGGGAGGACACTGGCTATGCCAGCAGGGTGCAAAGGAAGGAAACAAAATACATGCTTCCTTCCACCACCCTTTTTCCGGTGTACCGGCTGCTGCGACAGAGGGCCATGGGAGGCAGCCAAACAGGACCTGGATATTGTGTAAGTCCCCCCTCAACATGCCCCCCAGAACATCCTTTTTGCAGGCTTTCCCGGTGGACCTCTGGCTGACCCAGCTGGGTCCCAACTCAGCCATGGCTGAGGTGGGATGAGAGACTTATGCCAGCGTAGTCCGGCTGAGCCAGGACCCAGCTGGCTCAGCCAGAGATCCACCATATCCCACTCGCCTCAGTCTGGCATAAATGCGATTTGAAATGTGCCCTAACTGAAGCCAGCCTCCTTTATAAGACAGAGTGCTATTTCAATAGTGAAATAAGCTCCATCTCGGTTGTAAAGGTCAAGGTAAGCAATCAGAAATTTACTTAGAGGATAGTTTTACCTTTCTAACTGAATTTGAACTTTCATTACAAAACAGCGACATAGTTAAGACCAATTGGTTATTGTTAAAAAAAATGACAAAAAGAGGGAATTAGATTAAAACTATGAAAGTGGTTTGGAAATAAAAGGATATTACTTCCATGCAGGAATTCTCAGTAGGGGCCATTTACCAAACACTAGAGATGGGACTATTGATCTAAATCAAAATATAGGAGTTCATCAAACTGTTGTATAGATTTCACTTTATAATTCTTTCTCACACTGAGTAATTTTTTAAACACACACACAAAATCTTGTGATTTAACTTAGGAGATGTGATGAAACGTGCAATGTCTTCTTGATTTCTTGTTTGTTTATAAATGTAAATAAATGTGAAATGCACATTTGCATTTTCATATTTTCAAAATTCTGTTATACTTAAGCTTGTGACAGTCTAGGACTAGGCTGCTGCATACAGTGTCATCAGCATCTTTGGACCATGTTGCAGGGCAGGGAGCTGATCTAGAAGAGGAAGTATTCTCATGATACTTAGCAGTATAAAATATGCATGTGTGGTAATGGCCTGGGAAAGCTCAACAGTGATAGGAGAAAAAAGAAAATAGTGTTCTTGGGCATGATCCCTAAAAAGCTATGCTTCTTCCACTCTTATAATATACAGCAGCTCTATAAACCATGAAGCATTTCTTCAACATTAAACCTAACAAGCCAGAGCAGTAGGACATAAATATATTAACTCTTCTTAAAAAATCTAATTTACATGTATTACACATGGAAATGATAGTTTACAGTAAAGTTGTGTAGCTATATTGCCAAGCTCACTTCTCAAGAGACATATGTCATATCTCAAACACACTAGTTTGGATTAGGGCCACTGAAATGAATGTGGTTGTTTTATAGTTAAGCATGTGATAGTGGATCTCTACAGGCAGGTTTATGTGAGGCTAACTAGCTATTGTTACTTATTCAGTTAAAATCCTCCCTTTTCTGAAATCAGTGACAAAGCAAATTCCATGCACACAAATACTACCCAAACAAGCAAAGGATCATCAAATTAAAAAACCTGGGTCATTTAGCCAAACTAGGCAGAATTCCCTTGCTGAATACAGACAAAAATGTGAATTACCTTACGTATGTAGGATATCCATTCAAAAGACTGAGACTTACTCCCAGATAAATGTGTATAGGGTTGCATCCTTAGTAAGCCAGTCAAAAATAGGACACAAGGTACTCTAACTTAGTAAAAAGATTAAAATCCCACCCTCTTTTCAATCACATCGATCCTAGGTGTGATGGCCTTTGCTCATCAGATTGGTTCAACTTTGGGGCATGTCAGGTTTTGACTTCCTTATTACACTTTCTCATTCACACAGCTTTGAAGAGCCAACCATGTGGACTTTTCCTGTTCTCTGTTCTTCAGTGCATCCTGCCTCTTTCTTTCCTAAAAGCTGTTGCTGCTTACCTTATACACATCTTTAACATTAGAAATCTACTACATGTTTTGATTGGATTGGACATTGCACTCTATGTAGGGCTTCCCTTAGGGTTGAAGCTGTAGTTAGTGCAGAATGCTGCAGCACGGTTGCTAATGGGAATGAGATCTTGTCAGCATATTGCACCTATGCTCAAAGATCTGCATTTGCTCCCAATTTGTTACTCGGACAACTTCAAGGTTTTACTGTTGGCATATGAAGCCCCTAATAGCTTTGGAGTAGTTTACTTGACTGTTCGCCTTATCCCATCTCACCTATTTTGACTGCTTCAGTTTGCTGACTTACACTTTTACAATTGCCAAATAATGTTTCTTCCACATTTGTGATGATCCAATCATTAAGCATGGCAGCACTTAATGCTTTGGAACTCCCTGCCTATTGACATTGACATTGTTTTAGATGCTTGCTGAAAACTTTTATTTCGGCACACCTTTCTAGGTATATGATTTAGTTATGTATACTTGTTTTAAAATGTTTTGCTGATTTTATCTGTGTTTTATTGACAATAGTATTATGTATGTACACTACTTAGATAGTTTTATGATCAAGTGGTCGGTAAATTTTTCTGAATAATAAATGTTTTACTAGCCCTTAAATTTAACTTAAGAGACCTGCCCTCCCCCCGCCGACTCTTCCTCACTCTCTAAGCTAGTCTTGGCCAGGCAGCCAAAGATTCTGGTAGGCTTCAATATAAGTATAACCTTGCAAACATTCTGTTTCTCTGTATTTTCCATGGGTCCTTGAAGAATTACAACATCACACTTAGACTAAGCCTTCCTGGACCCTCCAGGAAACATGTTTTCTGGTCCTGATAGCGATGGGGGAGAAATTTGATGCAGTTTGCCTTTAAAGCTAAATCTATTAAATTTACACTTTCTGAAACAATATGAAAACCAAAACACAAAAATTCGCACTTATCTGAATGTTGGGATGCAATTCTCCAACCAACCAATGTTTACAAAAATGCACAGGAATGTATGTAAAAAATGAATATATTAGTGAAAATAACATACAACATGGCAGTATATTAGGAGAAATTGCTTCAAAAATGTGTACATTAATCAAAACTGCATACAAATATGTGTTCATTAGGAGAAATTCATGCTAAAATGCTGTAGAATTTTCATGATTTTTTTTAAATGCACAGATTGCTGGAGAAATGTGAAGCACTGAATTTAAGATTGGAAAAATGAGAATCTGAGAGAACCGAATTTGACAGATCCTTCCATTCCTAGTCCTGGACCATCTCCTTTGTCTCTATTTGCCCCGGGAGTGTTTTCCTTCATTGCCATTCCCAAGCACCAGAAGCATGTTAATCTAGGGGTGTTTGCAAGTCTGTGACCTACTGGTACAGCAGCAAAAGTATTGCCAGCCCTACAATTGTTGAGTTCTCTTCAGGCATTTGCTCAAGTGAGCAAGAGATCATCAGAACTAATTGAGACAGAGCCAGCGCAAAGTAGCTGGAGAATGTGCTTGTTGGGGGAGAGGCAGAATTGATGACATATTTTGCTAATGAGAGGAGCGGCTGCACTCTGTACTAGCTGGAAGCTTTTCATGGCATGTGGCTTTTTGTCAGATAGACTTGTAATAATCAAGCCAGAAGGTCAGGAATGTATGGATTGTGAATGTCTTGCTTCTATTACTTTTCTTTCTTTTCTACTATTTTTTTTCTTGTATAAGCTACTGAAACAAAAAATCCCAACACATATGTAATTGTAGATTTGCTTCCATTTAAAAAAACCAAAATGAACAACAATCGCTTTGTAGTCGTTAAAGCAACTGCAATTTACTTTTAACAGTGAGTTAAAGTGTAGAACTTTGTTTATCTTATGCCACAGGAAAGTGTGGTTTTCTTCTGCCTTAAATTCCTTACAAAGTTCAGTTGTCAAAAGATTCAAACAACAACAACCCTCACACACAAGAAAAACATGACCTGTTCTGGTCTGTCATAAATTGAAAATTTCCCCTCCCTTTTGAGTGAGAACATGTCTCCCAGGATCTGGGTAAATATGAACCACCAACAGAGATTATACTCTAAGATGAAAAACAGTGTTGCTAGAGGAAGTCTATTTATCAGCATTTGCCTCCTATATTCCTTACAGGGCCAGCCCTAGACATTTTGGTGCCTGAGGCAAAAGACAAGATCACAACTCCCTACAAAAGCTGGCCTTACTCTTACTTCTTGTTTATTATATTTATATCCTACCATTGCTCCAAGTTGCTCAAGGTGGTATATATAGTTCTTCCCATTCTCATTTGAGCATCACAACAACCCTATGAGATAGGTTAGGCTGAAAGACATTGACAGACCCAAGGCCACCCAGTAAGTTTCATGGCCAACTGGGGATATGAACTCTGGTGTCCCAGGTCCTTATCCAACACCCTAACCACTACACCACCACACAAGTGGAAGAGTTCCAAACCAATACATTTATAGTCACTGAAATATATATATATTCACTCTCCAATTTCTGGGTTCTGAGCTGAGGTCACATACATCTAGATTTGAGTGTCTACACGCAGATGTCACTAAACACTACACCTGAATACATAGTAATTGAGAGCTGGACCACTGGGCATGACCCTAACCAACTCCCTTATGTGTTCATTTGGATCCAAATCGGCCAAGTTACTTGGGCTATTGCTGCATGTTCTCTGCCTGCCTTATAATGCACACATTGCCCTACAACAGCCTTCCCAGGGCTGATTTCTGAAGCAGGTGTCTTAGTAAACTGACCATAACTATTTCGTATGAATGTTTAATAGAATGTTTAATCTTCCACTGGATCTGGTTATAGTTATTATGGAATAGTTGCACGAATACATTCAGCCACATTTATTATTTGGATGAGTGATTTGGAGGGAAGCTCAAGCTAGCCTTACTCTAGTTTACATCTGCACACATTTTCATCGTTTCTTGTCAATTGCATGCCTCCCCCAGCTGAACAAATGAGGTCTGTCCCCTTCACTTTCTTGGTAATAGGGATTGAGGGGGCACCCCTTCCCTTTCAAAGTCCTTCTCTTCATGTGTGTGTATATGTGTATGTGGAAGGGTGTCAGGCCCAGGATGCGACTCAGGAACCAGACCAGAGGTTGTAGTTAATTCGTGTTTTATTAGAGTAATGTCCAACAAAGACTGCGCTTTCTCATGAAGCAATACAGGGATACAGGTCCTGCGACATTGGGAGAAAGTTGACAGAGCAAGGGGCTGCTTCCCGCCTGTTCTTTAAGAAGGGGCTAAACGGGCGCGCAACCTTTCGCTCCTCCTTAACTCCCCCTCAGGTACTGCCCGCCTTCCCCCCTTCTCTCCTGTCTTTTCAACCGTCTGCATGTGCGTGGTGAGGGGGGAGGCATCACCTCCTCCTCTTCTGAAGTGTCCGATTCCCCTATGGGTGATAAAGGAGGAGCTGAGGGTAAACCATCTCTCCGCCTTTCTGCTGTGATCAGCCCTCCCTCTTGCTCTGAGCTGCGGAGAAGGGAGGGCCTGGGAATGTCTGGGGGGGATTCTAAAACTTCAAGGCTCTCAGGCTCCCCGTTGCTAGGCGACCCTATCTCTGGCATGTCCTCTGTTTCGGCTTCGCTCCACAGAGGGTAAGTTCCTCCCTCCTCCCTCTGCCAGTCATTTGAATCCTCTTCTGACAACCCCCCAGGAGCCCAGCTCATCCTCCCGACACCATCCCCCTTCTCAAGCTGTGCCCCCCTCCCCCTGTCTGGCTTGGGGCGGTGAGGAAAACGTTGATGGAAAAGTTTTACTAACTCTGGAGCATGCACATCACCTGCATTTTCCCATGATCTGTCAGCCACTCCATAGCCCTTCCAGTGAATCAAATACTGCAGCTTGTGGCGTCTGATCCTGGAATCCAAGATTTCCTCAACTTCAAACTCAAGCTGCTCATTTATCAGGAGTGGGGACCCAGGAGGCTCCTCCAGCCGCAGCTCACTGGGAGGGGCAGCTTTTATCAAGAGGGATCGATGAAACACAGGATGTATTTTAAACGTGTCAGGTAGCTTCAGCCGGTACGCCACGGGATTAATTTGAGTTTCTATTTCAAAAGGACCCACCCTTTTGTCTTGTAATTTTCTACATTTGCCCGGCATCTGGAGGAAACGGGTAGACAGCCATACCTGGTCTCCTGGTTGAAGGGGGGGGCCCTCCTTCCTGTGCAGGTCAGCAACTCGCTTGTACTCTGTTTTGGCTTCGTTTAACTGCTGTTTCAGTGTTTGTTGCGCCGCTTGCAATTCTTTTAGGAAGTCCTCAGCTGCTGGTACCAGCATTCCTTCTGAGCTGCTTGGAAAGACTTTAGGATGGAATCCATAATTCGCAAAGAATGGGGTTTGTTGAGTGCTGGAGTGTAGAGAATTGTTGTAGGCGAACTCTGCAAAATGCAAATATGATACCCAGTCAGTCTGTTGATAGGACACATAACTTCTTAAATATCTTTCCAAAACGGCATTCAAGTGTTCCGTTTGCCCATCTGTCTGGGGGTGATGGGCGGAGGAGAGTTTTAATTCCGTCTGCAACTGTTTCCACATTGCTCTCCAAAATTTGGCTGTGAACTGAGTTCCTCGGTCTGAGACTACACTGTTTGGCAACCCATGCAGTCGGTAGACTTCTTTGATGAATAACTTGGCCGTTTCCTTAGCCTCTAAGGCCCCTGCACAAGGGAGGAAATGCGCCATTTTGGTGAGTAGATCTACCACGACTAAAACGGCTGTCATTCCTTGGGATTTGGGTAGATCAGTTATAAAATCCATGAAGAAATCCTTCCAGGGTTCATGTGGGACAGGTAGCGGTTGTAACAGTCCTGCTGGTTTTCCTGTTTGTGTTTTTGTCCGCAGACAGACAGAACAGGACTTTACATAGCTTTCAATATCCCTACGCATTTTAGGCCACCAGAAGTCCTTGGCCACGTTCTGAATGGTCTTGTAAATCCCAAAGTGTCCCGCTGTGATGGAATCATGGCACTGGCGTAGGATTCTGAGCCTTAATTCTCCTTCTGGCACATATCTGGCTGTTTTGAACCATAATAGTCCATTCCTCCAGTGAAAGGTTACTTCTGAGTCTTGACTTTGTCCCATCTCCTGCTGATATTTTAGTACGTCTGCATCTTCTTGTTGTGCCTTTTTGAGTTCCTCTTCCCACGAAGACTGGCATGATCCCAACATTAATTTCTCTGGCGGGATCACGTACTGAGGCTGGTCCTCGGATTCACTTTCTTTGTACTGTGGCTGTCTGGATAAGGCATCAGCTCTCTGGTTTTTGGCTTGGGCTTGCTAACTGATCTTGAAGTTAAACCTGGTGAAGAACTGGGACCATCTTATTTGTCTCTGGTTCAGCTTTCTGGCAGTTTGGAGGCTTTCCAGGTTCTTGTGGTCGGAGCCCACTTCGATCTGATGAGGGGCCCCCTCTAGGTATTGTCTCCAGTTTTCAAAAGAGTCCTTGATGGCCAGCAGCTCCTTCTCCCAAACTGTGTAATTCTTCTCTGCAGGCTTTAACTTCCGAGAGAAGTACGCACAGGGGTGCAGCTCCTTTCCTTCTTGGTCTAATTGCAGAAGGACCCCCCCGATAGCAAAATCTGAAGCATCTGCTTCCACGATGAAAGGGCGGGTCGGGTCAGCAAAGTGCAGAATGGGCTCGGAAGCAAACCTTCTCTCCAGCTCCTCAAAGGCCTGGGTGGCATTCTCTGTCCATTGAAACTTCTTCTTTCCCCTTAAACAGTCAGTCAGAGGAGCTGTCAGTTTGGAAAACCCTGGAATGAACTTTCTGTAATAATTGGCAAACCCCAAAAACCGTTGTACATCCTTTTTGGTGACAGGTTGGCCCCAGTCCAATATACAGCTTACTTTCCCTGGGTCCATCTCCACGCCTTCCGCTGAGATTCGATATCCAAGGAAGTCTAGAGACTTGAGGTCAAATCCACATTTCTCTAATTTAGCATACAGGTGATTTTCTCTCAGTCTCTGCAACACCGTCTTCACATGCTGGTCGTGGTCTTCCTGGTTCTTTGAGAACACCAGGATATCATCTAAGTAACAGATTACATATGTGTCCAACAAGTCTCTAAACACGTAGTTCGTGAATTTTTGAAAAATTCCTGGACTTCCACAAAGTCCGAACGGCATGACCAGGTATTCATACTGTCCGTAAGCGGTCAAGAACCCTGTTTTCCATTCATCTCCCTGCTTCATCCTGATCAGATTGTACGCTCCTCTCAAATCCAACTTCGTGAAGATTTTTGCAGAGCGCAGTCGGTCCAACAACTCTGAGATCAGGGGCAGCGGGTAGCTGTTGGGGATGGTGATCTGGTTCAATGCGCGATAGTCGTTACAGGGTCTGAGTTCCCCCCCTTCTTTTTCACAAACAATAGTGGCGCTCCAGCAGGGGATTGTGAGGGGCGTATGAATCCTCGTCTCAGGTTTTTATCCAGGAATTCCTTCAGGGCCTCCCTCTCAATCTCTGTGAGAGAGTAGATTCTCCCTGATGGAATGCTGGCTCCTGGCACTAGATCAATCGCACAGTCGTAAGGGCGGTGGGGGGGTAAAGTCTCTGCCTCCTTTTCATCAAACACATCTTTGAATTCTTCATACTTTGGCGGCAGGGTCACTTGCTCGATCTCTTGCACTGCCCCCGCTAAGGTGTTCTTGATTCCTTCAGGTTGACAGTTCTCCTGGCAATACTGTGAGGTGAACCACACCACCGCCTCCTTCCAACTTATTGTGGGTTCATGCTTTGCTAGCCAGGGCATTCCCAGAATCACCTCAAAGTTCGAGAGATCTGACACGTATAGCGAAATGAACTCTTCGTGCCCGGGAATTTGAAGTTTCACTTCCTCCGTGGCTTGTGTCACCCCTCCTGACTTCAGGGGTCTCCCATCGATAGTCTCCACAGCTAAGGGAGCGTTCAGTTTCCACCGGGAAATTCCATGACGCTTGACTAACTTTACATCAATAAAATTTGTGGAGGCTCCACTGTCAATTAAGGCAGTGGAATTAAACACCACTCCTCTGGAAGTTGTAATCCGAATAGGCAAGACCAACACCCCCTTTGAGGGAGGTTGGATCGTTGGGGGGCCTTTATACAACGCTGCCCCCAGTCCACCGGCCTGCACGTGGACTGGGTGTTCTAGTTTCCCGACGGCTCAGCTTTCCCCCCTTTTAGTCCACAGTCTCTGGCCACATGGCCCGGCTTTGAACAATAAAAGCATAAACGTTCTCGGCGGCGTCTTTCCTTTTCTTCTTCCGACAGTCTTGGCCTAGCCCCTCCCTGTCCCTCAGCTGCATTACCTGCCATTCCTGCAGAGGGAAGGGTCTTGCTGCGAGATGCCGAGGCTGAGTATCTCGGGACCTCCTGCTTCCTTTCCAGGCGCCTTCCTTCCATCCGGTGATCTATCTGTAGGCATAGCCGGATGAGCCCTGGTAGGTCAGCGGGGGGGGGAGGTCCTGGCCAACTCATCCAGGATTTCAGCATTTAATCCACTCCGGTACATAAACATCAGGGCGGCATCATTGTAACCAGTTTCCTGGGACAGAATTTTAAAAGCGTTAGTGTACTCGGAAACAGTCCCTTTAGCTTGCTTCAGAGCGCCTAGTTGCCGCGCTACTGTTTCAGCTCTTTGCGGGTCTTAGAACATCTCAGTCATCTCCTGTATAAATCCTCTGTGCCTTCTTAAGACAGTATCTTTTCTCACGAGATATGGAGTCACCCATTTTGCAGCTTCTCCCTCCAGGAGGCTAATCACGAAGGCCACTTTAGCCCCATCGTCTGGAAACTCCATGTGCCTGACATCCAGATATAACTCACATTGAGCCACGAAAGTTGCCAACTGATCACTTTGTCCCGCGTATTTTGGGGGCAATCCAATGGGAACCTTTACTGTGGCAGCTGGAGGGGCTGTTTGCATCTGGTCTATCGTGGCCTTCAAGGTTTGATTATCCGTCTTCAGCGCCTTGACTGCTGCTAGCAGGGCTTGGACATCCGTCTGCAATTCAGCTACCTTAGTCCTCAAGAGTTTCACTTCTTCCGTCTCAGAAGTGGGGTTCGTCCCCCCCGCTGCTCCCTTTGACATCTTGTCCCAGTCAAGTGAAGAGAGCGTTGAGGGTGATTTAGGTGGCTCTGTCAAGCTGTCAGGCCCGGGATGCGACTCAGGAACCAGACCAGAAGTTGTAGTTAATTCGTGTTTTATTAGAGTAATGTCCAACAAAGACTGCACTTTCTCATGAAGCAATACAGGGATACAGGTCCTGCGACATTGGGAGAAAGTTGACAGAGCAAGGGGCTGCTTCCCGCCTGTTCTTTAAGAAGGGGCTAAACGGGCGCGCAACCTTTCGCTCCTCCTTAACTCCCCCTCAGGTACTGCCCGCCTTCCCCCCCTTCTCTCCTGTCTTTTCAACTGTCTGCGTGTGCGTGGTGAGGGGGGAGGCATCACCTCTTCCTCTTCTGAAGTGTCCGATTCCCCTATGGGTGATAAAGAAGGAGCTGAGGGTATACCATCTCTCCGCCTTTCTGCTGTGATCAGCCCTCCCTCTTGCTCTGAGCTGCGGAGAAGGGAGGGCCTGGGAATGTCTGGGGGGGATTCTAAAACTTCAAGGCTCTCAGGCTCCCCGTTGCTAGGCGACCCTATCTCTGGCATGTCCTCTGTTTCGGCTTCGCTCCACAGAGGGTAAGTTCCTCCCTCCTCCCTCTGCCAGCCATTTGAATCCTCTTCTGACAACCCCCCAGGAGCCCAGCTCATCCTTCCGACAAAGGGGGAGTCGTGACTGGGACCACCATTCTTTCCTCATAAGACAAGACTTGTGACCCCTTGTCCTCCTTCCCTCAATGTACATGAGGTAAATCACATGCAGACACTCCCAATCTTCCTCCCTCTCTCTTTTTAAAAAACATTCTTGTCTTAATAGAAACCCCCCTCAATTAAACCATCAACTGCCTAGATGGACGATTCTCTTAAAAGACAATAGATAAATGAAAGAGCAAAGGAGACAGAAGTGAACAAAAACCCAGAAGTCCCACAGATCCTGTGATGTGCCTCGTATGCATGTGCATGTATACATGTATTTCCCTGCTTCTTGTGTGGGAAAGTCTCCCCCCCCCAAGACAAAGGGAAGGCGAGGGGAGAGTGCGTGACACTTTCTCCCTTGTTTCTCTTACCTTCTGTCCTTTCTTCCCAACTACAGAGGCTGAGGCCACCCAGCCGCTCCCTCTTCTGCTTTCTGCCATATCACTTGTAACTGGGGGATACAACGATATTGGGAGATGGAGCACATGGCTGGTTTCAAGGAGCGAGGGGAGGGAAGGAACTTAATAGGAGAAAAGGGGGGGAAGGAAGGTTATAGCAAATGTGGGAGGACATAGAGAAGCCGGAAGTGGCTGGTTAAGCAAAATGGAACTCATGGGAAGTTTAGTGGGCAGAGAATGGGGAGTATCTGAAACAAGGATCCACCTGCCCAGCAAAAAGCCATGAAACAAAGTGCCTACATGGATTAATGCTGCGAAGTGGAGACGGTGGTTCCTTCACTTTTCACATTATGCCCAGATTGGTTTAATGCGGATTTAAAGGGAAAACTGCATCCTACCTTCTCTTTGCTTGCAACGTCATGTGAATTTAATGGGGATGCAAGTAGCACCAGACTCACATTACACCTCCGTGTGAACCAGCCCACAGAGGCAACTGAGAGGAAGGCTGCTGACTCAACCAGAAAGTGAGCTAGAGTGAGTCTCTGGATAAGGGGCAGAGCTCCATGTGTTGATCAAGTGAGCATGTGCAGTTTTCTAAACTGCCTAGATTCTGCATATGCCGCAGGCAGGCTTGATTTTCCCAGGACAGCTGTGGTTTCCCTCATTAGCTAAGAACAATGGAAGGCAAGAGTAGGCTGATTTCTCACAAAATGATTGGGCAGAAAATGGTCTCAACATTTTGCCTTGGCTCTCTGGATCTACAAGGACTAGAAACTTCTTTCTTTCTTTCTTTCTTTCTTTCTTTCTTTCTTTCTTTCTTTCTTTCTTTCTTTCTTTCTTTCTTTCTTTCTTTCTTTCTTTCTTTCTTTCTTTCATGAAAGCTGGGAATCCTTCTCAGTGGTGGCCCCCAAATTATGGAATGATGTTCTTGACGAGGTGCGCCTGGCACTAACACTTATCTTTTCGGCACCAGGTCAAGACTTTCCTCTTCTCCCAGGCATTTTAGCATGTGTTCTATATTGTTTTAAATTTTTAAATTGTGTTTTAAATTGTATTTGTTTTTAGATATTGTAAACCGCCCAGAGAGCTTCGGCTATGGGACAGTATACAAGTTTAATAAATAAATAAACAAATAAATCTGGGCCACCTAATGAGTTAAGCGGGCACCGGGAAGCATGGCTAGAATCCAGGTACAATCCGGCTAACCAGGCAATATAGCAACCATAGACATTGGGCTTCCTACAGGCATTTGGTTGGTCACTGTGAGAATAGGATGCTGGACTACATGGGACTTTGGCCTCATCCAACAGGGTTTTTCTTATGTGGGACCATTGAGAAGATGATAATGATGATGATAGAATTTTCATATCTACACTCCACCATGAAATCCCAGGATGGTTTACAACAATTTTAAAATATAACATTAAAAACAGTTAAAACAAAATTTGCCCACCCCCACCCCCAACTAGAATCAGCACTAGTTAAATGTACAGACATGATCACCCAATGCCGTGGTTCCATTCTGTGGACCATGCCTTCCTATTTCTTATGGATTTTGTACATAGCTGCCCTTTGCAGAAGTAGGAATAAGGTTCCTTGTGCTTTATTTAGGATTTCATCCCTGTACAAAATGCATATTTTGTTAACAGACGTGTGCAGGACTATTTCACATTTTACCTATTAGAGTGTATACTTACAGCATACCCCTATAATAAACCTTGAGGAAAGGCCATAGCTGAGTGGTTGAGTATCTGCTTTGCATACAGAGGATCCCAGGTTCAATCTCTGGCATCTCCAGGTAGGACAGGGAATGTACCCAGTCTGGAACCCTGCAGAGCTGCTGCCAGTCAGTGCAGACGGTATTGAGCCAGATGGACCAATGGTCTGAATCAATATAAGGCAGCTTCCTATGTTCCTAATAAGAAATACAAATATTTGCACACAGGTGTATCATACTTGTACAGGTCAAGGTGCCAAAACTGACATATGCCTGTTTAGTGAACATATGTTAGCAAACTTAAGGTTACTTCTGAGCAGTATATGAAATGACCCTGACCAATAGGTGAGTTGGTGTTCCTTCATGCATAATTTTCTGTTCCATATTGAAAAAAATGCACACACTCCATGAATACACAGTGGTGCTTGATATGTTTATGCATATATCCACTTTGCTGGATATGCATGCAGAGCCAGATGTACATGTGGAACATGTTTTATTAATTTTACTACATTTCTGTCCCACTTTTCTCCCAAAATTATCCAGGTGTTGTACAGGGCATTTCTCCCCTCCTTTTACCCTCACAACAATGCTATGAGGTAGATTAGGCTGAGAGAAAGGGACTGGCCCATGGTGACCCAGTGAACTTAATGGCTGCATGGAGATGTGGAAACCTGCCACAGAACTGGGGTACCACTATTTATTTATTTATTAAATTTATATCCTGCCCTTCCTCCTAGAAGGAGCCCAGGGCAGCAAGCAAAAACACTCTAAAACCTCTTAAAAACATATTAAAGCATCTTTAAAAACATAATTAAAACAAAGCTTTAAAAACATCTAGAAAACATTCTGTTGTGGGGCTTAAGGCAACATCTCTGATGTGTCAGAATTGTTGATAAGAAATGTGCCCTTGATGAAATATTTTTTCTGAAACATGTTGGGGTCACAATAAACACTATTTTGTAGCACTTGGAGTTTCTTCTCTCCTTTTTTTTTTAGCCTGGGTGTGGATTTGAACCTGGATTCTGTTGGTCCAACACACCACCCACATAATATATTTGAAACTAAGGACCCTTTTGCGCTTTGTGTGGTAAATTAGTTTGCTGTTTGTGCTGTAAAGTCCTGGGGATTTCCAGTTACTCAGAGCATATCACTGTGTGTCCTGTTTATGCACTGGAGGTTTGCCACCCATTACAGCATTGTGAGAGACATGTAGTGAGCAAGTGGCAATGTGAATTGCCACATAAAGTGTGGAACTGGACCTAAATACATAGAAGAGGAGAGAGACAGCTCTTCGTCTATGCATCATCCCTTTACCTGCTGCACTACTATGCTTAGAGAATCCCGTTCCGTGCCCGGTACTTCCGGGCAAAGGGGCGAGTTTGTGGCCACAGCCGAAGCTCAGGCCGCCATCGGGCGTGCACGTGGCGCACCGGCACGCCATCGTGACACACAGGAAGGAGGCGGGGCGGCTGAAGGCCATTTAAGGCCGCTCTGCCAGCCTCCCGCCCTCCTTTGAATTTTGGCGGCTGAGGCTTTGTGGCGGCGGCTGCTGCGCGGCGCGGGGGGCTTCCCGGCGCGGGCGAGGCCTTCCGGCCGCGGCGGGGCCTTTGGTGAGCTGGCCTTTGGCGGCTGAGGCTTTGTGGCGGCGGCTGCTGCGTGGCGCGGGGAGTCTCCCGGCGCGGGCGAGGCCTTCCGGCCGCGGCGGGGCCTTTGGTGAGCCAGCCTTGCGGGGGCAGCGGCAGCGGCGGGACGCGGGGGGCCTTCTGGCCGCAATGGGCCGGCCTTGCGGCTGCGACGAAACACATGAGGACTTCCAGCGGCGGTGAGGCGCGGGAGGACTTTCAGCCGCGGCGAGGTGGTGTAAGGAAGATTTATGGTTGCATCCTAAGCACACTTAGAGAATAAATAAGGCCCACTGAATACGGGGAGAATTACTTCTAAGTAGCATAGAAAGGATCAGCCTGCTTATGCTATTCTTCCCAGTTGCACTCGGTAGAATAAGATCTAAACTAGTGCTTTGTTGTTTGATTGTTAATCAGGCAATGAGTGCCAGCCAGGGACATTTACCAACTTCTTTTTAATTACTTGGTTGGCTTCTTGGTTTATCTTGAAAGCACCATCCTGTGCATCAGTGAGAATTTCAAGCATGGCAACGAGGTTAATAAAGATTTTGGCCCCCAAACTACTTGATTAGTCCTGTTGATTCTCTGTGGCTGTTCATAAAAAGGCAGCTGCTTCATTATCCTGATCTACCCATGGAATTATAAAGAGCAAGCTAGCATTTAATCCATGTTTTTCAAAGTATCCTAGCAGGAGGATATGTTAATATGCAGTGGAGATGGAAAATGCATCTGAAGTTTAAATGAGTCAGAACTGCAGATCCCTGGATAGTGGGAATTCAGGTGGTTGATTTTTGTTTGAACATCAAAACCATTTAGTACAATTTAGTTGAGTGTTTTTGTTTAAAAACAGCTGCTTATTTTTGTTGTCAATCGTTTAATTCCTATTTAATTCACTGCACAGAATGGTGAATCAATGTGATACAATGGGTGACAATACTGTTTAAAAAGGGATTCAGCTGAAGAACCAAACTGAGGTATCACAACAGTTTACGAAAATGAAAAGCTAGGTGATCTTATGATTATAAGTCAGCCTTCCCTAACCTGGTTTCCTCCAGAGCTTAGCAGCCATGGGTTAAGAACATAAGAACCTGCTGGATCAGGCCAGTGGCCCATCTAGTCCAGCATCCTGTTCTCACAGTGGCCAACCAGGTGCCTGGGGGAAGCCCACAAGCAGGACCCGAGTGCAGGAACACTCTCCTCTCCTGAGGCTTCCGGCAGCTGGTTTTCAGAAGCATACTGCCTCTGACTAGGGTGGCAGAGCACAGACATCATGGCTAGTAGCCATTGATAGCCCTGTCCTCCATGAATTTGTCTAATCCTCTTTTAAATTTAATCCTCCTTTAAATTTCAGCCTCCTGCTGCCTGTGGCCGCCACTTCTTTTGCAGAATAACCTAGAAAGATGCTCTGTCATAATGTAGCGGCCATTTGGATTGGAGCAATGCAATGTAATTACAAAGAGCAGGGGCTTTTTGAGGAGGGTGGGGGGCAGCTGGAGACAGAAGGGAGGCGGCAGGAGCCTGTAGGGACCCCAGTTAGTGCTGCAACCTCACCTCCAAAACTACCTCAACTCCAAAATGCAAAGGGAACTCATCCCCCCTTTTTTCACTGTTAAGCTTCTCCCCCCCCCCAAATACGTTCTTCAAACCCAGGTAAAAATATATGAACCTTTCCATCAGTTAAGTCCCATAAACCTCTGTCCTAAAACCCATTTAATCTGTGATATTCTGAGTAAACACACATAGGATTTTGCTGTATGTGTGCAATCACATGCACCCTTCCAGGGGAAGAAGTAACGAGACACTCGGGGATTTTCTCATAAGTAAGTATGCATAGAATTGGTCCAATTCATATTTCTCTGAGTAAATTATTTAAACATAATGGAATTAATCACGTGCAGGCTGCACATTTGCTTGCATCTTCACTTTAGCTAGTTTACAAACTGGTCTGTAGATAAGGTGCCCACCTTTTTACAGGCCTCTAGTCCTGTGCCTTTAAGGGTCATTTGATCTGCAGACATTAGAAGATGACATTGCTTAACTCCATGCCATCTAATAACTGCTGAATACGAACCTGCTATTAAAGGCACAACAACAAGCCAGAAGGATATGTGGGGCCAGGGCAGCCCCCAGCTGAGGCTGCTCAGAAAAAGTGTCCCTTCCCAGCTACGCTCGAGGGCTATGGACCTTGCTTGCAGACTGCCCAGTTATGGGGGGGACTCATTTTATGATGTGGTTTTTCTTTATTATGCGGTTTTCCGGATCCTATGGACGCACTGGTCCAGGGGACAATTGATGAAGACATACAGTTGGGCAGGGTTATTGGCCCCTTCCCATCATCCCCTACCTCTGCTCTCTCAGCGCCCCCCCCCCGTATAGTGCCCAAAGTGGCAGTGGGCAAAGTCTACCTGATTCACCATCCGTCATACAAGTGGGGTCAGTCAGTGATGCCTTATGGGCAAGTGTGGCAGCTAATCTGCCTGCATTGCCGGCCGTTACACACGGTGGATTTTGAGCTGCTGAGTTTTCCCTGTTAAGTCAACTATGCAGCAGAGCATTACCTAGGGGCTGCTGTATTCTTGCATGGAGCACTTCAGCCCCTTCTTGGAGACGAGAGGGCTCAGAAGCAGTGGGGCACTACTTTCATGATTTACAGTTTACGGGTAGGGCAGACTTTGGGTGCATATTAGCACCTGATGGCACAGTTTATAGCGTAGCTATGAACTGGGGGGTTCCTTTGGCAGCTGGGGAAAGGGAAGATCCTGCCCCAGTGTTCACCTTCCAGGGTATTAAGATTGACTTTTGGACCCAGGGCTGCAGGCTCCCCTGGAAAAGCTTGAACTGTTGCAGATCAAGATCCTGCAGTTTTCAGGGGCTGGGGAAGGTGTTTGCTTCCTCCCCTTCAGGTGTTGGGGGCCTTCTACGGTGGGGGTGATGGTGCCATAACAGGGATTTCACAGCCTTACCACAAGTTCAAAGTTTTTGGCTGCCTTGTGCACCAACCTGTGAAGTGGCCCCCTCCTTTCCTGCGGCGCGTCAATGGTGTTTCAGTTAGAGGAAGGACCGACTCAGCTAGTCCCATACCGCATACTGGGAGATGGGGGAAGGGAGTCAGAGATGGCCATATGCCTATCTGCTGCCCCAGCATGCTCACCAGCTATCAGAGGGCAGGAGGGGATTCCTGGGAGTTAGGGGCTGGCAGGGGCTATGCAAAGTGTGGCCTATTCCTATGAATCACGTGCTGGAATTCATCACATGGTAGGAGTGTAGCTTGTCTGTCAGTGTGTCGCAAGGTAGGCTGGCAGGGAGCCTTTAGGACCATTCAGATGTCTTGGGATATGTCAGGTGCTGGCCAGCTGGCCCATGCACACCCCCACACCCCTTATCCTCATCCTCCATGTTCACCTGACCTGCCAGGGATGGTTGATCAGGGAGGTGCCCTGAGACCATCATGCTTCAAAGCTCAGCAGTTGCATGTAGCGGCCCTCACACTTAATTCGGAGCCTTCCGGATGGGGGGCAAGGGTGTTTGGGGGCCAGGTCAGACTTCCAGGCAGACCAGGGGTGCAAGAGTTAGTCCACATTATTTTACCCTCCCCCTGGACTGGACATTTCCCCATGACGGTGTCATAGTGTTTTTGGCCTGAAGCTACAGGCCTGGTTGCCTGATATTCAGGGGGAGGGATCTTCCCTTATAAAATTTCAGTCTAGTGTCGCAGTGCCTGGGAGCAGACCCATGGGGGTTTGAGGGACATGCTCCTCCGGAATGGGGTTTGCCTACCCGGCAGTGGAATTGCCTACCTGGGACGGTCCATTTGGTTTTGGTATATGCAGGTGCACGCCATTAGGAGGTGGAAGTAGGGGGCGCATGGAATACATTCACCCTGGGGGTGAGTCTGAAGGTCCACGACCCAACTGTTCACGATTGTTTCTGTTTTGGCAGGTTGCTGGATGGGGATGGAGCAGACGCGCAGCCTACTCTGAAGCCATGGCATGATCTCATAGGCTGGCCTTGGGGCCGCAAACGCACATTGGTTCACAGCTGGGCCTCGGATGGTGGGCCACAGTTTGGTGGCTGGGTCGACAGAGTATGCACTGGAATGGTCTCCTACCCATGTTGTTCCAGCAGGGTTCAGGGCGGAAGGTTCTGCAGGTGGTGGTCATTCCCCTGGGTGGGAATTACCTTGGTTACTGAAGGGCAAGACATGTGAGGACATGCAGTTGAGGCCACAATAGCATCTGTTCGTCTGCTGTGGTCAGACATGGAGGGCAAGGCCCTCAGTGGCAGGCATATGAGGACATGCAGTTGAGGCCTCGGTAGCCTCGGGTCGTCTGCTGTGGTCAGACATGGAGGGCAAGGCCCTCAGTGGCAGGCATGTGAGGACATGCAGTTGAGGCCTTGGTAGCCTTGGGTCGTCTGCTGTGGTCAGACATGGAGGGCAAGGCCCTCAGTGGCAGGCATGTGAGGACATGCAGTTGAGGCCTCGGTAGCCTCGGGTCGTCTGTTGTGGTCAGACATGGAGGGCAAGGCCCTCAGTGGCAGGCATGTGAGGACATGCAGTTGAGGCCTCGGTAGCCTCGGGTCGTCTGTTGTGGTCAGACATGGAGGGCAAGGCCCTCAGTGGCAGGCATGTGAGGACATGCAGTTGAGGCCTCGGTAGTCTTGGGTCATCTGCTGTGGTCAGACATGGAGGGCAAGGCCCTCAGTAGTAGGCATGCGTGGACATGCAGTTCGTGGGGCAACGATGGCATCTTCCAGATGGACCTGCAGAGGGGTCTGCACGAGATTCTTATTGGGTGTGGGGTAAAGGGAGACTAAGCAGAGGCTTGTCCCCCTTTTGTGGCAAAGAAGTGCGGGAAAAGGTTTAAAGGGAAAGGGCAGCTAGGTGACACCTTTAGGCACCTTTGGGGGCGATTGGCGGTCCGGGGGCCTGCAGCTCAGGGCTATACGGCCCAGGGGGCAGAACACGGGCCGCCTTTGGGGCCAACGTGCCTCATCCGCTCGGAGTTTCACGGCTCCGGGGGGCGGTGATGTGGGTTGGACCCCCTACACATCTTCAGGGTGTGGCTTGAGCTGGGGTCTGGCATAGGGCAGCCCCGGGCTCAGGCAAGGTTTAGTCGCCCTGTGGCTGCAAGCAGGCTTTGCCTGGATCATCAGAATGCTCCCGCACTTGATTTCCCCTCTGCAGGTTCATTATTCTAATTGATTCCGTTTAATAAAGTGGCCCATGATTTAACCCAATGAATGGTGTTTGTGTGTTTTTTCGGCAATAGGCCACAATCCCGTTCCGTGCCCGGTACTTCCGGGCAAAGGGGCGAGTTTGTGGCCACAGCCGAAGCTCAGGCCGCCATCGGGCATGCACGTGGCGCGCCGGCGCGCCATCGTGACACACAGGAAGGAGGCGGGGCGGCTGAAGGCCATTTAAGGCCGCTCTGCCAGCCTCCCGCCCTCCTTTAATTTTGGCGGGGCCCGCCCGACCCTCCCTCTGCTGCAGTGTGATTCATTTGGTCGCTACGGGGCCGACTAGGAATTTTTGGCCTGCCTGCCTCGCTTTGCTGGCAGGTTTCTTTTGCCTACTCCACACTGTGGTTGGGGGGACGGGTCAAGGGTTAGCACGGGTGCCTTTGGGGTTAATAGGCTGATTGGTCTGTTTCTAGCTTTAATATGTCAATGGTCACTTGTGGCAAAGAAGTGCGGGAAAAGGTTTAAAGGGAAAGGGCAGCTAGGTGACACCTTTAGGCACCTTTGGGGGCGATTGGCGGTCCGGGGGCCTGCAGCTCAGGGCTATACGGCCCAGGGGGCAGAACACAGGCCGCCTTTGGGGCCAACGTGCCTCATCCGCTCAGAGTTTCATGGCTCCGGGGGGCGGTGATGCGGGTTGGACCCCCTACACATCTTCAGGGTGTGGCTTGAGCTGGGGTCTGGCATAGGGCAGCCCCGGGCTCAGGCAAGGTTTAGTCGCCCTATGGCTGCAAGCAGGCTTTGCCTGGATCATCAGAATGCTCCCGCACTTGATTTCCCCTCTGCAGGTTCATTATTCTAATTGATTCCGTTTAATAAAGTGGCCCATGATTTAACCCAATGAATGGTGTTTGTGTTTTATTTCGGCAATAGGCCACAAACAGACAGGAGCTCTCCATGAATACTTGCCTCTATGTTCTGCGCAGAAGCCTGCCTGCATAAATATTTTGTTTAGTTTAAATAGAAAATCCTTAAAATAACCTTTTCCCCTACTGTTCTTTTCAAATTATATTTAATCCATAAAAATGCTGACTGTAAATTCACCTTCAGCTAAAGTAAACATTTCTCTCTGCATACTTAAAACACACACACACATGCCCTGGGTATTGCCACACTGACATTGCAAGACATATCTGGCCTTTTCAATCTCTCTTTTACTATCAGCATAGAATTAAGTTTTAAACATTGTCTCTCTTCCTACTACACATATTCCAGGTTTATGATAGAAAGTCTAGGGTACTATTTAACTAGAAGTAGGTTGTTGTGTTTCCCTTAATCCCAAACATTATTTCTATGTTAATAAATGATGGAATCAGAAGGTGATAGTTTGAAGGAAAGAAACAGGAGAGAGCAGAAGAGAATCAAAGGTGCCCCCACAGCAGTGCGGTTTGTTTAGGCCTGACATGTTCTGAATTAAAGATTCTTCCTCAGGGGTAACTGAAACTATTTCCGAGAAGGATATTATAGAGATGGAAAAGGTGCTGAAAAGGGCAACCAAAACGATCGAGGGGACGCGGCAACTCCCATGTGAGAAAAGGTTACAATATTTGGGGTTTGTTTGTTGTAGAAAAAAGGTGCGTAAGAGCCTGAGCTGTATAAAATTAAGTGGAGAGAGTGTATAGAGTAAAGTCTCTCATAATACTAGAACTTGAGGTCTTCCAATGCTGGAAGATTCAGGACAGACAAAAGAAAATACTTCTTCACACAAACGATGGAATTCATGACTACAAGATGTAGTGATGGCCACCGATTTAAACAGAATAAAAAAGGGGGGGTAGCCAAATTCATGGAGGAGAAGGCTATCAATGGCTGTCAGTCATTATGGCTATATTATCTCTAGTATCAGATGCAGTCTGTCTCTGAATAGCAGTTGCTGGGGAACAACTACTGCTCTTCTGCCTGTGGACTTCCCAGAGACATCTGCATGGCTATCATTAGAGCAGAAAGATGAGGTCTTTGGTCTGATTCAGCAGGGCTCTCCTTAGGCTCCTATGAAGCCCTTGAAACAGTTGTACACCATGTCCATTACCTTTAATAATAATTAAAAAGAAACTTTTTTTTCAGCACCTTCAGGTTTCTCTTCTCTTTTAAGAGTTCTTCTGGATTGTTGCTCCCGCACTCTGTTTTGGTTTTTAGTTTAGAAAAATGACCACAAATGTTACATTGTTTGCCTGAATAGGTTAATGATGGTTTAGGAATCAACTTAGGAAATCAATATTATTTGAAATGAGCAGTACAGGAAAAGGTTATCTTAAGGATTTGCTATGTCTATGCAACAGTGATTTAATATTAGTAACAGTGAGCGATGGCCATACTTTGTTGGAGATCTTTGTGCAAAATATATTCCTCCAAATTTAGTCCGGTAACACACCAGTATTCAATTACATACCTTCTGATCTGAGTTGAAGCATTATTAGGAAAAGAAAAAAATGAATTAAATATGAAACACATATCTTTAGTATGTATATATATTGTAGATGCATCTTTATGTGTTATATTAGTATTAACTAATTAATAGTTAATTGGAATATTACAACAATTTAATTTTTCAACATTTAATGCTTTTCCAAAGAAAATTTACAAGTTTTCCACTTAAATCCAAAAAATCTTGCTTCCTTTCAGACGAGCACACTCATCAATAAAAATAAAAATGAAAACAAACTGAAATTATTGCATACCCTCTGCATACAACAAAATTATCTTATATGCTTACTGGGTCCCCCCCCCTAGCCCATGGGCCCTTATGCACCACACACCCTGCAACCCTATAGGACAACCACTAATGGGTAACTTCCCAATGTCCTCCTATCCCTGATTGGTAGCCTCCTCTTAATCTCCTCCAGGTTGCTGGCTGCTGCACTAGCTGAAGCTTCTGGACCAAACACAACACACAGCCAAATGAGTAAATTTTGATTTTCTTATCTGAGCAAATGGCATCTGAGACCAAATTTTTGTTTGTTTCTTAAATATGTCTCATCCTATTTTTTTCAGACACCTTTCAAGGCAATTTGCACATAATTCATCATCAAACACAATCATATGAAACTATAAAAACCTGTACACTGTTAATTATAGAATCAATGATATACATTATCTATAATGGAAACAGCTGGTCAAAGTACAAAATGCAACAGCCATGTATCATAAGCTAGAGCTGAACTGGAAGCTCCTATTTGAATACAAGTGTAGTCTAACATCTCTTACTGAAACGATACATTGATTGATTGATTGATTGATTGATTTTATTACGGTCAATGACCAGCAGATCTGAAATGATACAGAAGACTTGTTGGGAAAAGATACATTTTAATTGACTTCCTAAATAATAGAGAGTGCTGGTAAACCTCCCTGAGCAGGGCATTCCACAACTGTGGAGTGACAGATTAAAAAGCACCACAGCGCTGTTTGCTGCGGACCTTATTTCTTGAATGGAGGTACATGAAATAAGGCCCTGTAAGCTGATCACAAAAGGCTTGTTCACATGTTACACTGAACCCAGGTACAAGCTGTCTCTACACAGGTACAAATGGTTTTTGTGGGTGTGAAAGAATGTACACTTGTTGATTTGTACAACTCAGTTACTGTGTATGCAGGTACACAGACTACACCCATTGAATGTTACATGTGAACACCCCTAAAAGGTGGTGATGTTATCTTATTTTAAGATTTCTGGGCCAAGATTTTTTTAAAATATGCCTTTAAAAAGTGTACTTTTTAGTTTGTTTTCTTCACATTCCAGGTTATCTCTGTGATACTTGAAGTTTTGCTTTAATTATAGAGCGTTATATTGAATTTAAAAGACTGTCATCTTCTGAGTCTTTCCAGAACGATGGAATTTCTAGTTCATAAAAGGAACTCTCTTTTCTTTTTTCTTTTTTTTTTTGATAATAATATGGTTCAGCGATTATTTAAAACATTTTCTAATTCAACCCCTTGCAACAAGAATGAATTAAAGGAAAGGCCAGTAATGACCTACAGCTGAGTACAATCCATCCTTCCAAATATTAAGAGTTCTTAGACAGTCACATAATAAGGCCAATGGTCATTTTATATTTCTGGCTATTATGGCTCAAACAACTCTGATGTGACAAAGCTTAATTTAAAAACATCTCAAGATTAAGACTGAATAGTTTAAAAGAAAATGGTATGTCCTTCTGACTGACTTCTGTTCCATGATAGCTTCTCATTTTTGTTTTCAGATTGAAATAAGAAAAAATACCAGGAAGTAAATACTTTCTTGTAATGAAGAAAAGAGAGAAAAACAGCTTCAGAGCAACATTAAAGTATCTGTACAGTTTTCACTACTGAGATGGCAAATATTTGGAAAAGGCTGCATTTCTAAAATATTCTGCTTTGTATATACACACAAACAATTCCACTTGTCCCAGGCAAGTCATTACTGAGAAAAATGTGAAATTGTTCTTTCGAGGGCCTTCTAACTGTTGGCATTTTAGCAGAGAGAGCATTAGGGAAGAGCCCTCTCCCCCCTCTCCCACCTCTCCCCCTTTCTCAATACTCACACAAATTTTTGAAAGAGGAATATGGAGCAATCTGACCAAATGTCCTGGGACACAACTACTTTCAGTGAGATGACACAAAAGCTTAATTAGTCTGGTAATTGGGTTCCACAGCATTGACTTTTTGCTCCACATCTCTGGGAAAGCTGCCAAGAGCAGGCTGGCATAACAGCCAACATAAAGAGAGAGGCAGGCATTGAGAGAAGAAACATAATTCATTTGCTCTGAGGAACATGAATGGAACTCTCATCATGTGCTCCTCCTTGTCCACATAATCAGTTTGCAAACCATAAAAAATCTTGTGTAACGGAGCTCTAATTAAAGGGAAAAAATGAAAGCAAATTAAATTCTCTAGATGGCCAAGTGATAGACCTCCTCAGTGGACTGACACACTAATGGACTGGTTTGCATGTAATGCTAAGCCATGATTTTACATTAAAGGAATCTTGGTTTAGTGTTATGTGCAAATCTTGGTTTACTGTCATGTGCAAACGGCAAATCCTGCTTTAAAGCAAGCAATGGACAGTTAAACAAAGAGCCTCACAACCCGTGGTTTGAAGTTGACCTGTTTTGCAATTGTCACGTGTAACACTAAGCCAAGATTCTTTGAAACCAAACAAAGTTGGCAGAAATTCTCTCCTAGCTATGTGGGAGTGGGGAGTGCATGAGGTTCATCCGACATGCTAAGCAGCCCACTATTGTCAAGAGTACACCCAGAAAACCTGTTGCAGCCAACTACATTGCCAAGCATTTTGCCAACCATCTGTATCAGATGTTTGGTAAGATTTGCCATGCAGCATTGGCAGAGCTTGGAAAAGTTACTTTTTTGAACTACAGCTCCCATCAGCCTAATCCAGTGGCCATGTTGCCTAGGGCTGATGGGATTTGTAGTTCAAAAAAGTAACTTTTCCAAGCTCTGAATTGGCAACATTAAGTTAACCAAGGGCAAGAGAACTCATTCTTGGGTAGCTGTGTAATTGTTATTCAGATCAGAACACAGACAGTTCTTTTTATTCCTTCATATGGTAGTTCAGAGTTTAGCAGTATTTGCTTGATTTTATACTCGCCCTAACATCCTAACAGATTACATCCTAATCTTATGTCTCTGCTGTGGACACAGTGGAGGGCTCTTTGGTTTTACTTCAGAATAGTTTGCAAGTACTTCACTCACACTTCTTCAAAAGACAAAATGATATATGGTGGCCTAAGCTATGGTCTAAAGTCTACTGCATTGGATGCATGATGTATTATCCACTGCATGTACAAAATGTATAATGTGAAGGGTGGGATATAAATTCTACATAAACAAACAAACAAATGAAATGGTTCCCAATACCATAATCAAAGCAACCATTCACAACAGCAGTAACTGGTAATTACACAATCATATCAGTTTTGCTATGTTAATTAACAACTTTAGTGGGGCAGGAAATAACTGTCTCTATTCAAACCAAAATGAGTAGAAATAAACTGTAGATCCATCCAAGGAAGATGAAGATACTATGGGCTGGGAGATTCCTGACTCTGGAAGGAGGTTTATAGCTGGCACTGGATGGGGTAGCATTAGGGTTTCCAGGTTCAATCCCTGAGACTGATCTTGTATCTTTAGGAGAAAAGAAAGTCAGCCAAGTGCAGGTGTTCTTGCAACCCTGTAATGAGAAAAAACCACAAGGTAGAATTCTCCCTTCCCCCTGCACAACTTTTAAAGATACAGAAGACCTCTTGGAGACTGGGCCTGGCAACCAAGAGGTCTTCTGTATCTTTAAAAGTTGTGCAGGGGGAAGGAAGAATTCCACCTTGTGGTATTTCTCATTACAGGGTTGCAAGAACACCTGCACTTGGCTGACTTTCTCTTCTCCTAAAGATACAGGATTAGTCTCAGGCCAGGAACCTGGCAACCCTATTTGTGATCCAGGTGTGCACTTCCAGTTTCCTTTTCTCCTTGCCATGTTTTGCCTTTGGACTACTACTAGTCCTTGCCTTGTGTACTGCCCCTGTGTGTAGAATTGGAACTACTGGATTTGGTTTCACCTGAAGTAGGGTGCCAGTTGAATTTAAAGCACTGGTTTTAACCTTCCTGCCTTGATTTTATTTAATATAACTTCCACACATACAAACATTATATTTTTTCCTAAAAAGAAGAAAGGAAGTCAGTGCAAATCCTGAGAATCTAAATAAGATTGTTGTTGGTTGTTATGTGCCTTCAAGTCGATTACAACTTATGGTGACCCTATGAATCAGTGACCTCCAAGAGCATCTGTCATGGACCACCCTGTTCAGATCTTGCAAGTTCAGGTCTGTGGCTTCCTTTATGGCAGCCTTTCCCAACCGCTGTGCCTCCAGATGTTGTTGGACCACAACTCCCATCAGCCTCAGCCAGCACTGCCAATGGCTGAGGCTGATGAGAGTTGTGGTCCAACAACATCTGGAGGCACAGCGGTTGGGAAAGGCTGCTTTATGGAATCAATCCATCTCTTGTTTGGCCTTCCTCTTTTTCTACTCCCTTCTGTTTTTCCCAGCATAATTGTCTTCTCTAGTGAATCATGACTTCTCATGATGTGTCCAAAGTATGATAACCTCAGTTTCATAATTTTAGCTTCTAATGATAGTTCTGGTTTAATTTGTTCTAACACCCAATTATTTGTCTTTTTCGCAGTCCATGGTATCTGCAAAGTTCTCCTCCAACACCATATTTCAAATGAGTTGATTTTTCTCTTATCTGCTTTTTTCACTGTCCAACTTTCACATCCATGCATAGAGATCAGGAATACCATGGTCTGAATGGTTCTGACTTTAGTGTTCAGTGACACATCTTCGCATTTGAGGACCTTTTCTAGTTCTCTCATAGCTGACAAAACAAAATTAAGAGGAAAAAGAAATCATACTAATGCAAGGCCCATTTTTCTCTGTTTCTTCCAGGAGAAACTGTTTCTATTAAGCCTTTGCTAGAAAACTAGAAACAGTATAGCAAGAATCCTGCTTCCAAAGAATGATCATTCATTCCAAATCTGAATATAGTATGCTGGAATAATTTTATGTATGTTTAACACTTAAAATCTTCCTGTTCCAAATAAAAAGTTTTAGTCTGTTCTTTAGCTAATCTGATTTGCACCATTGTTTTCCTGATATTGTTAAAAACCAGTATAATCTATTGTGGCCCTTTCAGGACTTTCCAGAACTGGAACATTATCATCTGTGAAATTGTACTTTATTTTTTAAATTTTATATGAATCCACCCTAGTATTTCATTCAAGAGTGGGAATAACATTTTGCTTAGTAATTTGAGTTGCCTGTTTGAAAAACACATATATTCATAGACATGTCCATTACATGTGTGCATATGTGCCCCATGGATTATATCTCCAACACTTTTGCTTTGCATTTGTTTTTATATAGGAAAGTTTCACAAGGGCAGTATACCAACAATAAATAATTTTAATGTGTTTTCTTTCACCAGGGCCAATAAAGGTTTTATTGGCTTATTATCCCATAACTTATTCCAGTCTTCATTTGTAATTTCTTGATCTATATCTTGTTCTCATGGCGCCTTGAGGCTGCAGATCACCCAATTCCAGGTTTATTTTATATTATATAAATATATTATGTAAATATTATATATTTAAGAAATTTGACATATTCATTCTGGTTTTAACCATTAAGGCTCCAAAAGATTTAGGCCCAAGCTATTTGTTGAACTGTCTGCACCCGTGCTAACCTATCTGCACCCTGAAATTTGCAACAGAGGCCTTTTAATCCACCCACTAGATCAGTGAGGTTGGTGGCCCCACACCTTTGGAACTCCCTCCCAGTGAACCTCTGATCAGCTACAATGCTGCAGGTGTTCCATAAAGCCTTAAAGTCTTATCTTTGCAAACTGGCTTTCTGTGACTGTAGCTGGACTGTGGTTAATTTTTAGTATGTTTTATTGGTGTCCTCTGGAGAGAATTGTTTTTAGTTGTTTTTATGCTGTGTTTTTATTGTTGTAAGCTGCTTTGAATAGGCACTGCCTAGAAATATTTAAAATTCCAGAAATAAACGAATTCTTGATTAGTTCCAATACAGCAGTTTTATGCTGAAGTCTTCCTTTGAAATCCTTTTGTTGGAGAATGGGAGTTTCCAGGTCACTACAGCAGTAAAATGTCCTGGAAAACTAGGTTACAGACTGTGCTGTCCGATGTCTTCATTTCTATTTAAATTATAGTAATTATTTCTAAATTGGTATCTATACATACAAATTTGCATATGTAAATCTTTTTTTTTTTGGTGATGCATTTGCTCTTTTGGGGGAGGAGATGTATAAATGGCCACCCTAGTAGCTAAGGCTGCTATTTTCTACTGGACCTTTTGGGCAGTGTGTGTAATCTTGCTAAGGCATTCCCACAGAGCATTACAGGGTTTACACTCTTCTTTCTATAGCTAATAAACGTTAGGCAAAACATGGGACCTTGAAAGTTTAGAGATAAAGCAATTTTTTACATAAAATAACATACTCCCATGGATATCAATAGTTGAGAGTATTATGTCTTGAAAGTTTCTTGAGTAGGCTTTGGAGTGAAAGTATCAGCGTTATTAAACCTCTCTGTTTTCCATTACCACAACTCCACGTAGTTTTCTTCAGTACCACTTAGTTAGCTTCAGGCACTCAGGATACACACTCCAGAAGTTATGAAGATATATTTCTATTTGTATTTAAATGCCTTTTTTTTTGCTAGCCTTTAAAATATAAAGTCAAGCTTTCTTTAAAGTAGGGAACATATTTAATAGAAGAGTCATGATTATTACTAGGCTAGTAAAAAGACACCACATAACATTTTGCCTGCAGCTGAAGATAGGTTAAATTTACTACTTGTTTATTTAGCCAGTTCATTCCTGTTTCTCGGGTCACAGTAAAATGATACGGAGAGCTTTACAAACCCTTTCCAAGGGTTTTCCCATTCAGCAGTTGGGACAGTGTCCTTTGACTGCTCCTTCATCAGAAAAGACCTACAGCAGTTTGTTTACATTACCAACACCCACAACCTTAACAAAAGCTCATGAGAAAGCCAAGGGCCTGCTGGCATGTAACCAGGCTTTGAAACTCCTCCAGCACAATCAGAATTAAAATGATTTTGTTTAAGTCATGAAAAGAAGAAAGAACCGACCACCACCAGCCCACCATTGTTTTTAAATTTCAAAGAATTATTCCGGCAGATGCAAATACCGCACGTAAAACTGACTCTTTGAAATAAGAGGATAATGTTAAACCAAACAGCTTTGTTCTGAAGTTTGGCTTTCTTAAAATGGTGTTGATTTGGCAGGAAATTCCACAGCCGCAGCCACCAGAAGCCTCCAGCATTCTTTTGCCAAGCATTTTTTTTAAAAGAGAGTAAGCTGGGATAACTTTAGCGTATGTGCATGTTTGCATACCTTAAACATCTGCAGTTCCAGACAAAATGACATCAGTGTGAGATAACCTACACTTATTGGAAAACCAATATGGGTCCAGGAATAAGGTTTTCTGTGCGTGTGATGGCCAGCAATTTAAAAAGAATTATGGCTACCCTATTACCATTTTTTCAAGAACTGAAAGACTTGGTAAAAGTATTCTAGTACATTGCTCACATGCATTGGATGATTTTGGATGACAGAAAAGTGGTAGGAACAAATGGATGTTCTTCAAAGTGGTCCAAGGCTAAAATTCTGTGTGCCAGAGCTGGCCCGAGACATTTTGTTGCCTGAGATGAAAGACAAGATAGCGCCCTCACCATTCCATGTACAGAAGCCAGCTGTGCTGGCAGTTGAATTGTAGTCCAATACTTGCAGTGGGGTAGTGTTGTCTACTGTATCTGATGGCGTCAGGCTAGTTAGGGGGAAGCAGGACAGGCCATGTAGCACACACACTATATCCTCCAACAGAGAGTTAAGCCATTAAGCCATCTCCCACCTGAGGTGGTAATCTCACTCTGCAGGATGATAGGGCTGGCCCTGCTGTGAACATGACAGCTCTGATCCCGAAAATGAAATATGTATGCAGGAGGAGGAGCCTTGCTGGAGCTGAAACTAGAGGCATCCATCTAATGCACATTAGACTATGCAGGGGGATCTGTATGCCATCTGTAAGGGAAAGCAACCTCACACTATTCCAAAAGTTGCTGGTCTCTCAACTCTACTCGTAGAGTGCCCCAAACTCTCCTCCACTGCTACAGCCTGATGCAATGGCTGCTGCCAACTGACAGCTGATGGAGGGTGAAGCCTGGCTTCTATGCCAGGTGTGACCCTACACATAAAAGTCAAGTCTGCTCTTTAATTCAGGAGTAGAAAGCCTGTGGCCCTCCATATGTTGTTGGACTCCAACTCCCATCATCTCTGACTGTTGGCCATGCTGGTTAGGGCTGATAGGAGCTGGAGTCCAACAGCATCTGGAGGGCTATAGGCTCTCCAACCCTGCTTCAGTTTGAGCATCAAGGATATGCAATTCGCTGTTCCAGCTTTGCAGGAGCTGGCATACAGATTTACCAAACTGCTTCCTGTCTTTTGGTCATTTTACAAAGATGCTGCAGTCAAAACATGAGGTATAAAAACAGGATGTTATGATTTCCACATTCAACTTCAAATTAACATTTTTCAGAAAGTGGCCACCGTTGCGTAGAATATGCACACAAAACGCTGCTTGAGAAGCTGCAGTGCCTTTCATTGAAAAGGAGGACAAGCATAATTTATTGTTTTCACCAGAAAGTTTGCACAGTGTCAAATGGGATCTTGGAGAAATCTCAGAAAGAAACAGAAAGATGTGGATAATAACTTCCTAAAATGCAGTCACTCTACTCTTAAGGATAAGGCAGTTTCATGGAAGCAGCCACTGGCAAAACACTCAAGGTGTGCCAAGCACTCCTTGACTTTAATAAGATTTGTGCATGCTAATTGGTTGAATGCTTTGGCATAAGGCTAGAATTTCTTCTTGACATTCACACAATACCTCCCTTATGTGATTGAGACTAGATGCAAATTAGAGGTCTGTGCTGGAAGGACTGTAGTGTATTAAAGTGGACTGAAATAATTTCATAACTAGTCTGTATGTTTCATATAGAAAACATAATTGCAAAAGTACTGAGTATGGGTAAAGTTTGTTTTATTAAAAATGTTATCTAAGCAAAGCATTCTCTTTGCTTGTTCATGATAGATTTTTGTTTTTTAAGGAGAAGGACAGATGCGATTCAATAGATTTTTGGGTATGGTAGGGAACGTCAATAAGACTTCAGTGCTGGTCTTCAGGAGAAGATTTGTAACAAGATTCAAAGGCCTGCTTTATGCACAATTAAATGGCATTGTTACGTTCAACCCAATCTCTAAATAGTGAGACATTGTAGGAATCCCAGCACATACTTTGGGCATGGTTGTCTTGCAGCGAAGATCTCTGGAGACTGATGCTGTTCTTATGCTATATGGTTTTATTTACAGATGTGGACAGGCTGAGCATAAGATGGAAGCTTCATAGCATTAAAACTCCAACAGATCCTGTTCCTCCACTTAGGTTCTTATCAGGCAGACATAATCAACTTCAGATGTTCTTGGACTACTCTGGTCTTTGGCCATACTTGCTGGGGTTGATGGGAGTTCCAATCCAACAGTATCTGGAGGGCACCATGTTGGCTAGCCCTGTTACAAAGCTGGCAATCCCATAGCTTTGGTTTGTTCCAGAGAGTGATCCGGGGTTCTAACTTTCTCTTTCCACCCTAGTTCCAAAACCGCCTGGCTCTTCTCTCCTTGATGATATCACCCAGCCAGAGTGCTGGTGGTGGGGAGACATGTCCCCTTCCAGAATGGTCTCTGGCTTTTTAGTTTCTCCAGCAATATATTGCATATGCTTGGTCATCTCTTTAATTATGCAAAGATCCATCCTCTTAACAGGCTATGTCCAGCTACGTCCCTATCTGAGTAAGGAGGACCTTACATCAGTGATTCATGCTCTGGTAACCTCACGTTTGGACTACTGCAACGCGCTCTACGTAGGGCTACCTCTGAAGACGGTTCGGAAGCTACAGCTAGTGCAAAATACGGCGGCCAGACTGCTAACAAGAACTAAGCGGTCTGAGCATATAACACCTGTTCTGGCTCGCCTGCACTGGCTTCCAATATGCTACCGGGCCAGATTCAAAGTGTTGGTATTAACCTATAAAGCCTTATACGGCGTGGGACCACGATACCTGCAGGAACGCCTCTCCCGTTATGAACCGGCTCGTACACTATGGTCTACTACGAAGGCCCTCCTCCGGGTCCCGACCCACAGGGAGGCCCGGAGGGTAGTAACAAGATCTAGGGCCTTCTCAGTGGTGGCCCCCGAATTGTGGAATAGTCTCCCCGAGGAAGTACGCCTGGCGCTGACACTATTATCTTTTCGGTGCCAGGTTAAAACCTTTCTCTTCTCTGAGGCATTTTAATCTAAGTTATTTATGTAAATGTTGTAATTGGTATTTTAGATGATATACTTTTATATTTGTTATATTGATCTTGTAGTTTTATTATTGTATATGTTTCTATGTTTGCCGCCCAGAGAGCTGTTTGCTAGTCGGGCGGGATATAAGCTGAATAAAATAAAATAAATAAATAAACAGGCTAAGCTTGTTCTCCTGGTATAACCTCTCTAGCTGTCCTTTTTCCACTGTCACAGCTTTGGGGGAGGGGTGGTGACCCCCCAACCCCATTTATTCTTACCCCAGTCTCATTACAAATGTTTAAGGTGAACTACTATGCAGAAGTGATGGAGAAGAGGAAGCAAAAATAGGGAGATAAAGGAAAGGGGTAGAGAGAGGGGGTGGGGGAAGGGAGAGGTGGAAAGAGAAGAAGGGGGGTGTTTCTGCCCACTGCCAGCTCTGGCCCTGCCCATGTTTGTCCATGTGGAGGCTTCAACTCCACTTACCCCCAACCATGCCACTCCTCAGGTATGTAGCCCCCAGAGACTGACCCCAATGAAATGTGGACTGCAGAATAAGAAGGTCCCCCACTGCTGCTATGCATGTTTACTAAAAAGTACTCCCAGATAAGTGAGTATAGGACTGTAGCCTCAGACTACTTATTCAGGTTATTTTTAATACTCATAATAACCAAAGAATAAAGTGCTTCTTAGGAATAATTGCATGTGGTCTAAAATGGTATCTGTGTCTGTCTGTCTGTCGGAGAGAGGATGGGTGGATGAATAGAATATGCCTTCCATAAATGATCTTCCTGCTTTTAAATGTACATTTTGCCCATGGGAATAATGAGGTTTTGAGATATAGGAGTAACATTTATTCTAACGTGGAGAACCTGTGGGTCTCCAGATATTGTTGAACTTCAGATCCCATCAGCCCCAGCTAGAACAGGCAAAGGTTAGGGATAATGGAAGCTGTAGTCCAGCAACATCAGGAGGACCACAGGCTCCCTATGCCTGGTTTAAAGTATTTATTGAATTTCACCACTGAGCTCAAGATAGAGAAGCAACTTGTTCTTCTAAGGGCTTGAAGATTAGAGTTGCTGGTGGTTACATTTAAGTGCCTTATACAAATGAGACCATTAGTTTATTCTGCTCAGTAATGCCTACATTGACTGACAGTGGCTCTCCAGGATTTCAAACATGGGTTCCTTCCAGCCCTACCTGGAGATAATGGAAATGGAACCTGGGACCTTTTGTATCTACTCTGAGACTTTGAAACGAGGGAGCTTTCCCCCACTAAAAATGTCTGTCCCTGTTTGACTTGAGTCCAGTCCCTTTCCAGCTTAGCCTGTCTTGAAATGGGCTCTGCACCCTGCTATGGGCACTCTCCAACTCCCCTGCCAGTTCCCCCACCTTCCTCAAACAAATGGGGGAGAGGTAAGCGGAAGTCTCTGCTGTGTGGTCATGAGTCCCTTACCATCTGTTACCCCCTTTCCCAAGGTAAGACTTTTTGTTGCTTGAGGAAAGTGAAAAGGTGGACTGATGGGTAAGGGGAGGGGAGCCACACTTCCCTCACTTGGGCTTTTCCAGTCATTCCTATAAAATACATCTTCCTTGAGGTTCTTTGAGCATTGGACAGAAACCCTTAAAAAGCCCATGTGAGGTGAGCCCCAATTATGAAGCAATTCTGTGGCTTTGGAGGGGGGACCTCCTGAATGAGGTTTATGTGCAGATATGATTGCAAGGTCCTGTATTTTCTTTCTTTGAGGAATCCTCAGCATTACATATCACCCCAGCATTAAAATGTGAGAGCAAGTTCTGTCACAGAGACAGCAATTTCCTTTCTGCTGACCCATAATTATGACATGAAATACTCTCAAAGAACTAAAACACAAAGACATAATACACCAGCGGTTTTCTCATTAGCCTCTACTTAGCATTAGCTGTCTTTTCCAAATGCGGAATTCTCATCTCCCAAAATTAAGTAACGTGACTTTGTCGCCAGACAATATTTCACCAATTTCAGACCATTATGAGGAGACAGGCTTTCTGATTTAATGACTAGCTGGCTAGAGTTCATCACAGCTTGGATACTATAGCAAAATAAATCGCAGGAGGACCATAATTACCAACATTTACATGAGTACAGATTTCCAAAAGATGAAGAACATTGAACAGAAATGAAAAACAGAATTCAGTTCCTGAATGGGGTTGCCCAGGGCCAGATTTTAATGGAGTGTCGTGCTAAACTCCCTCAGTATGACAAGTTCTTGCTCTCAAACTCAATGCACAACCGATGGTGTAGTAGTTAATTCTGAAGTGCAGGCACTCTTCATGATGACCCCATATTCAGTGGGGGCTATTAGCTCTGATGTCAGTGGTGCAGTGAGTATTTTCCGGGTTTTAGTTTGAACTTTCAAGGGGACGTCCAAAGTGCTGAAACCTAATAGTTTCAGACCCTTGGACAGACCCTTGAAATTTTGGGCTAAAAACTGGAGTGGATATCACTGCCCCACTGATATGGAGCCATCCTCTGCCCATATCCATACACTTTCTAAGAGTATACAACAAAAGTGAATGTTTGAGTGAGGAATACAGACATTATGCCTTACATACCAAGCCAGCTTTTAAATTGGGAAAGGACTATAGGTCAGTGGCAGAGCATCTGCTTTGCATGCAGAAGGTCCAAGGTTCAATCCGACATCTCCAGGTAGGGCTGGGAGAGACCCCATGCTGAAACCTTGGAGAGCAGCTGTCAGTCAGTGCAGACAATACTGAGTTGAAAATGGAAATGGACTGCCTTCAAGTCGATCCCAACTTATGGCGACCCTATGAATAGGGTTTTCATGGTAAGTGGTATTCAGAGGGGGTTTACCATTGCCTCCCTCTGAGGCTAGTCCTCCCCAGCTGGCGAGGGCCTGCTCAGCTTGCCACAGCTGCACAAGCCAGCCCCTTCCTTGTCTGCAACTGCCAGCTAGGGGACAACTGGGCTCCTTGGAACTATGCAGCTTGCCCACAGCTGCACAGGTGGCAGGGCATGTAACTCTGAGCCACTCACTGTGGGGTGATCTCTAGCTGCTCCTTGACACCCAGGAGACATGAGCAGGGATTTGAACTCACAGACTCTGGACTCCCAGCCAGGCTCTCCTCCCCACTGTGCTAATACTGAGTTAGATGGCCAATAGTCTGACTCGGTATAAGGCAGCTTTCTATGTTTCTTTTTTAAAACTCTCCCCCCTGCCCCCATTCCATCACTTTGCTTAACAATTGGCCTCAGGAAGAGTTCTGGTGGAGTCAAAAGCTTGCTGATAACAAAAGGATTTTGCATTTTTAACCCTTATGTTTAACCTTTAGCCATGCAAGCTAATGTAACCTACCTCTTCCTCTGCTTAGGTTGTTAGTGGTGGGTTTCTCTCTGAGAAAAGCATACTTATGTGGCATGTAAAGGATAGGCAAATATGGCCACCAGAGATGTCATCGCTGTCCCTGCTGTGAAATAAGTGGCAGACACTGCACACAGCCCTCTTCTTGTCACCATTCTAGACATGGCTGCTTTGGCACTTCCAGACAACCTGTTTATTTAGTGTTTACCCTAATTTGTTGCATGGAGGGTAGATGATGTTGGCTCTTTAATGAGCATTTGTTCTGGTCTATGGGAAGGTTATCTGTCATTATGTCACATCAAGTGTTAGTCTATACTTTTCAGTACATTGTACCACTTTCCTTATTTCAAAACATATGAGGAAGCTGGTTTGTTGTGCAAGTCCTCCCAATCAACTATAATTGCTCATCCTAAATTTGCTGGTATATGATTAAATCCCACCTGACAGACTGGAAGTGCCCTAACTCACCCCAATAATTTTCCACTGTTTGATAGATTGTGCACTAGGACTGAAATAATGTTGCCAAGTCCACACTCTGAGAGGGATTCTGTACCTTTAAAAGTTGTATAGAAGGAGGAATATGACCACTTTTTCAACACTTCATCAATGTGATATTAAACAGTTGCATAGGTGAAATTCTGCCTTCTAAGCAATCCTTCCAGACGTCATCTCGAGACATGATGTGAGAGTACCTGATACAGCAGCCTTGCTAAAGCTAAACAGGTCTGGGTCTAGTCAATGCCTGAATGGCAGATTGCCTAGGAGCTTCATGTATACTCTCCTGAGTTCTATGATGAAAAGCAGATGGGATAGAAATATATTTATCTACTATGTATTTTGAAAATTTGTCTGTACATTTGGACACCACTTAAGATATCTTAACCAAATTTGGCACAGTGTTCCTGAGGTCATGGAGTAGGTTTTGGTCCATGTTTAGATACCATTTTGAAACAAAATAGATGACTCAGCCTTTAAATATGCACTGGTTGAGACAACTCTTATACTACTGTAAGTCTTGAGACAATTTTTAGTAGTAGGTGACTAAGAAATTATTATTACTACTACTACTACTAAGACCCTCCGTGGCGCAGAGTGGTAAGCGGCGGTAATGCAGCCAAAGCTCTGCTCACGGCCGGAGTTCGATTCCAACGGAAGGAGGAAGTCGAATCTCCGGTAAAAGGGGTCGAGGTCCACTCAGCCTTCCATCCATCCGTGGTTGGTAAAATGAGTACCTGGCACATGCTGGGGGGTAAAGAAAGGCCGGGGAAGGAAGTGGCAACCCCACCCCATATATACGGTCTGCCTAGTAAACGTCACAAGGCGGTACCCTAAGAGTCGGAAACGACTCGCACTATAAGTGCGGGGACACCTTTTACCTTTTACTACTACTACTACTACTACTAATAATAATAATGCTAATAATAATCATAATCTAATCATCATCATCATCATCATCATCATGTAACCAACATTAGCACAATGGCTCCTGAGATCTATGTTTGGATAACGCTGGACATCATTTTGAATCAAGATGGCAGAGTCAACATTTCAAAAATGCATTGATTGTCAGTGAGGGGTGCTGTTAGTTTCTTAGAATTCCTGAGCAATGCTGGAAACTCCCGCTAGGGTAGATAATCACAATAAATACATAAATAATTATTGACTTGCCCAGTACAAAGGTTTGGCAGTTTTAGCTGATGCTTTACCCATCACCTTTTCCTATTCTAGGAAAAACTTTACTGGCAAAGTGTTTGCCTGGCGTGAAGATAAAAATACTGGCAACTAGCAACCATACCATATTTTGATTCCTTATTAAGGACCCAGGCCATTTCAATTTAGGGGGCTTCCAAGCCATCATATTCCTTTTTTAGGGCACTTCCAGACTGCCACTATTTTGGGGGTGGGATTCAGTCACATACCAGCAAATTTAGGTTGTGTGATTCCAATTGGAAAAGGGACAAGAACATACACGGGAAAGTGTGGTTTAACAATTGCTTGATGCAGCATCATGTAGCCTCCTTGCAAACAAATTGGAATAAATGCTCAGTAAATGTTCAGTCATGCTCAGCTGAAGTCTGGCTTCCTGTAAGTTGAGCCCATTATTCAGTGTAGTGAACTCTGGGATGATTCAGAAGAGATCCTGGCCCTCTTCTGTGTGATAACCTTTCAAGTCCTTGATGAGTGCTATCATATCTCCCCTCAGTCTTTTCTTCTCAAGGCTAAACATGCCCAGTTCTTTCAGTCTCTCCTCATAGGGCTTTGTTTCCAGTCCCCAAATCACCCTTGTTGCCCTCCTCTGAACCTGTTCCAGTTTGACTGCATCTTTCTTAAAGTGTGGTGTCCAGAACTGGATGCAGTACTCAAGATGAGGCCTAACCAGTGCCGAATTATGGATGAGGGAACCTTCATTGAAGTGACCCTTGAGTATTGTACTCATGGGCCCGAGTTACAAAAGAGTAAGCAACTTTTTCTCAATCTAAAACACAATTCTGCAAAACCTTTAATCTGCTCTCAATATCATATACTTTAAGCATTGGTAGGATAAAATCCTCAGGGAAATGGTCAGTGGCTGAAGGCAGGAATGACCAAAGGTTCTCTCCCAGTTCAGAATTGTTGCTATCACTTTCGTCTACCACACTCAAGGCAGATCCCGGCAGATCCTGAGAAACATGGCCTTCCTGAGGGCTCGTTTTGGGGGTGGGATGTGATTCAGCAAATCAGCAAAGGTTCCTTGATGACTAAGTGAGCCCAAGGACCTATCACACTCTCTATGTTGCCACAGAATAACATACCAAGACCAATGAGTCCCCTCATTGATCACCTTGTGCTCAGGTTCTGCTTGCAGGCTTCCCATAGGTATCTGGCTGGCCACTGTAATAATAGGATGCTGGCCTAGACGGGCCAGTGACCTGATTCAGCAGGCTGTTCTTATGCTCTTATGTTGGAGGAAAGGTGGAATATAAATGTAATAATAAATAAGCAGTTATCAGTGTAGAAGAGGTTTCAGTCTTACCTGGCAAATTTGTCTAAGAACCCCCAAAGAAGGTACATTTTCTCAGTAGTATAATCCATAGTGTTGGGCTACCCTTTACTCAGGACTCTACTGTAATAGTCATGATGGATCTGGGAGAGGGTGAGCATGTTGAAAGTAATGCATTAGGATGGACTGAATGTTTAATGTAATCAATAAAAAAAGCAATCCTTTCTAAGCTAATACATTTCTCACTTCAGATAAAAGAAGGTGACTATAAACAATAGGGGTAACATAGATGTTCATCATGTTTCATGTATGTCAGTAGCCAAAGTGACTTGCTGTATATAAATTACTAAGAAGGAAAAAGTTTAGGTAGCATCTCCCTGTGTATCACATTAGTTCTGAAAGATTGCATGAACGGTCAGGAATCTTGGAGAACACTTCCAACTAACAGGAGGACTTAAGCAGATGAAGATGGATATCCTGTAAGTGCAGTGCTATAGACTAGCCTTCTCCAAGCTAGTGCCCTCCAGATGTTTTGAACTACAACTTCTATCATCCTTGACCATTGGCCATGCTGGCTGGGGCTGATGGAAGCTGGAGTCCAATAGTGAACCCTATTACAGAGGCCACCAATGTGGTGTCCTTCAATGTGGTGTCCTTCATGTGGTTGGACTACAATTTCCACCAGCCCCAACTAATTGGGAAGAATGATGGGAATTGTAGTCCAACAACATCTGAAGGGCAGCACATTGGCTACCCCTGCCCTATTTCACAGAAACAGAGGTCACCCAAGTAATCTTAGACATTTGCTGCTTCATTGCCAAAGAATTAGCTTCCAGTCTATGCAAGGCCTCTTCATATTCCCTTGAGCAGCTGAACAATAATAAACCTTAAGCTATTTACCAGCATGCTGATCTGTACCTTCTTTCAATACATTATGATAGGAGATTAAAGCCTTTGGTTATTTCTTTATTAATGGAAGATTATGGTCCTTGGTTATTGGTTGTTTATTCTTCTGTATGCTTATAATTGCCCTTGTAGGAACTGCCAAGGAACAGCAATAGGATAATCTTCCAAATACTTCCAGACATTTCTTAGTTCAGCTTCAGTGAAGAAACAACTTGCAACATCATCAGCTGAAGCATGGTGTGTCACCAGGATGGAATATGTCTTACTTATTGCACACTGGAGTATGCTTTAAAACTGGAATCACTGTTCAATGACTACATACAGCCAGTGTTTAGGGTTCAGACATGAACTATGGCTGAAAGCATCTAGCCTATTTGGACCTTCTCAGATAGCTAATTTATGGACAATATTCCAGCTGTTCGTTGAAATACGTGAGAAACATGCTTTGATAACTCAGATGTGCCTGAAGAACATCTTGCAAAAAAAGTGAAAAGCATAGCATCTACGTGCCTTTGTATTTAAGAAGCTCCAAAACATAGCACACTTTGGCTGCGATCCACAGTTTCTCTAAGCTGCAAAGTTCCATCAGCCTCAAGGGCAGTAACCTGTCAGACGCAATTAAGAATGCTGACACAGATGGTGGGTTTCCCTAGCCATTTTCCTACATAATAAGCATTGCTTTAGAATGGCCTAAGAAATTCTCTTGGGAAACGATGACCCTCAACAATTCAGCATAGTGAAGAATAAAGGTGAAGCTGGCAGCATTGGAAACGGCATTGAAGGATAGATCAGAGAGATCTCAAATGTTCCCAGGATTTTATAACAACTAATATTTCACTGTGGCTTTGTCTGGGAAATCAATATGTCTGTCTGTCTGTCTGTCTGTCTGTCTATTATTATTATTATTATTATTATTATTATTATTGTGACATCACTTACATAGTATGTTTGAAATGCTGGCACAACAGTAATAATAATACTAAAGAGCATTTACTATTACAAAATAAGTAAAATATAACAACCTCCCTCGTAGCTGAGCAAGACATGATACAAAAAGATTCAGAACCATAAAAAATTAATGAACATATGTGTAAAATATTAGCAAAAATGCTTTGGCATGACAATAGGGTGTATTCAGTTAAGTCCTACTCAGAGTAGACTCAGTGAAATCAATGAACCTGAGTTAGTAATGTCTATTAATTTCAATGGGTCTACTCTGAATGGGACTAGCATTGAATACCTACCTTAGATTTCAGTCACTTGCCTGAGAGAAAGTCCCATGGGACTCAAGGGGACTTACTTCTGAGTAGACATGCATGGGTTTGCACAGTTAGTTGTACAAGACACAGAAAAAAGATAAGGTATCAAAGGAACTCCAACACTAGAAAATGAAAAAGATGAGCACACACTACATCATCCACTGAGAGAAATAGGCAACTGATAGAATGACTGGAATTCTGTCTTGGCCATATTGAACTTTACATTATGAAAAGCAATCCAAACTGAAATATCAGATGATCAGGAAGAAATATTACTGAGAACAGAAGAGCAAAACAGAGCTGAAATGGAGAAATGTAACAATATTGTTAGCATATATAGAGGATATCTTATTATAATATAAGGTTAAATGAGTGAATCTAAAGGAAAAGCACACACATAAAAAAAGAGAACAGATCCTTGTAATAGAACAGAGGGGGCCCCCCGTGGCTCTCTGGATGTTTTTGGACTTCCAACTCCCATAATTTCTTGACCATTGAGTCATCCTTATGGTAGAAGAAAAAGATTCTCCAACAGAAACATGAAAAGCATGATGGGACAAGAGTAAACCAAACCCTAACTAAAAAAAAAAACACCATAAAAAATAAGAAGTACGGTTGTACTAAATGCCAAAAAAGACACAAAAATTTAAACTAAATAAAGGTCTCAGTGGTTGGCAAGGTGGAGTACGCTGGAATTTTGAGGACAGCCATGTTTGTCTGTTGCAGTGGAAGTAAGAAAGAGTCTTGTGGCTCCTTAAAGACAAAGGATATCCAGTTGTGCCCATCCACCTGTGGAACTGACTGCAGTTGTGCAATATGACTTCCCCTTCTTCTTCCCTCTCCTGTAGCCCCCTGTGTGCTCACCAAATCTGCTTCAGAGGGTTGGAGTCCCCTGTGGAATAGATTTGGGGGTGGGGGCAGCAGGGGGGAGGAGACAAAGGGGAAATCTGCTCATGCAACTCTGGATGTTGCCCTAAGAAATTTATTATGGCATTTGCTTTTATGGGCTATAGTTCACTTCATCAGATGCATGAAGAATTATCCTGAATTTCCTAAATGTTTGTAAGTGATGTTTACAGCAAACCAAAGTCTCAGGACCCTGACTGAAAAAGCGGGAATTTGTTATCAGAAAAAGCAGACTTCAAAATATAACTGATCACATATTCCGGAATGTTAAAAGAAGGATAAAACCCCAAATATTTATTTATTAATAATATTTATTACCCACTCTTCACCCGAAGGTCCCAAGGCTGGGTACACACATATATTTAAAACAAACTGATTATATAGTAGCTAAAACCCAAATACACAAATCACAAAATATTTTCAGTAAAAATGTTCCTTTACATGACATCAGGAACTAGATAAAGCACATTTGTAGAGATCACTACATTTGAGAGACCACCTTATCCCCTATATACCCAGTAGGTCACTGTACTCTACAGAAGAGTTTATCCTTTGCCACCACACCAAAAAAGACTTGTGACATTGCAATGGAATAATGTTATATTTATTAAATATATCAAATATTAAACTTCAGCCAATTACATCCAAATATCCAAATGGATTGAACTTACTTCAGGCAGGTGAGGATAAACCTGACTGAAAGGGAGTATTCACTCCAGTCCCCTGGGCATGTCAGTCTCAACGGACTGTGACTCCCCAGCAAAGGATGGGAAAACTTGTCCCTCCTTGCTAGCAGAGCCAAGTATGTGTTTCCAACCTCCACAGCCTGGCCCTGCCTTACGGGCGTTCACCATTCTGCGCAAGCGGGTCCCGCAAGGGCACGCCCAGATCCCCACCAGTCATTCAGCACTGGTAGTTCCCTAGGGAGTGCCCTTTAACAACATGCCTCTTTCTCCTACTTTGTCCCCACCTTCCTCACCTGCCCAAATTCCATGCCATAAGAGGGGATCATCTAAAGCTTGGTCCCCTCTACCCAAAGAAAACAAAGCTCTCAAAACCCCACCTAAGATCTTCCTAAAACAAATCGCACCACCTCTCTATGAGATTGTACCCATCATCTTGGAAGAGGTGCAGGCTATGGAACTGGATCCTGTCATAGGAAAAAATGCCCCCCCCCGAGAGTCAAAACCAACTATCCCACCTTTCATTGACCCTCCACCGGGACCTGTCGATTCTATTGGGATGAAGAGCACCCCCATGTGCTCGAAGATATGTGATTAAACAATAAATAGGTTCGAATAGGAACTTCTAATCCTTGTGAAATTGTGAATGACCCCGAGCAGGAAATCTGTTCTTGGACCCTGCACGAAGTCGCCTACGCCCAAGTGCACCACTAACACATGAGGCTGGTAAGCTGAAGACATGTTCCAACAGACCAATGGCAACAGCTTCCCCACAACATGACCCTCCTAGTCCCCCAGCAGACTGACACCCGGGCAGAAAGCAACAATTGCTACCCTGCCACTGAAGAAGCCGCCCTCCTGTGGGCCCAGAACCGGATGGAATGACCCTGCAGGACTATTCTCGCGGGAACTGGGAGGATCCGAAGACCTAGGGAGAACAAGAAACAACCAACATTAGAATGACAACCATATATAGGTTTTAAAGGTGGCGGATTACCATCTGCCATTTGCCCAGATGTTTTCCGCATGCATACCCACTAGGGCCGCGGCTGTAGTCGCCCAATCGGGAAGGAAGGCTCCGTACATTCCAGAATCTCGCCCACTGGCCAGCAAGGCCCTCTGAACAACAGACGATGCAGGGCGGATCTGTCTTTAAGGTATTAACAGATAACATTGGCCTGCTGGCCATGTCACAATTTGGCCATGACCCTTCTGTTTAGTCGTGAAGATATGCAAAGACAGCATGACAGAATCTTCACCCAACACACAATGGCCAGAGCACTGGGCTAGATAAGCCCCGCAGGTCTTGAAAGAGACTGAAACTTCATCTGGGCAACAAGCACCACAAAATGCCATTAAGGCAGTTGCAGCAATAAGGTGTGTCTCATAAAGAGAGGAGCATAAAGAGCGAAATAAGGGCAGGATCTGTAGGACATTAGAGGTGAATGGCCTCCTACGGTCATGGGACCTGGGAGTGGAACTCGACCAACCCACAAGGACCTTTCTGACCCTAAGTTTTACAGTATGATCCTGGAGGCATTCAGCCTTGGAGATAAAGGCCAGAACGGAAAGGTGGCCATAAATAAGGTCACTGAAATGCCCTGCCCTCTTTTAATCCATAAACTGCCGCAGATGAAGACTGGTATCGGCCACACAGGAGGCAGAGTATGCCAATTGCCCAAGCACAGTGCTTGACCTGATGTGTCATTCCTGGAAGATGCTGAGACTTCACTAGGGCAAAGGCTGCCAAAAAAGGCCATTAAGGCTATCGCCTGGCATGACTTTACCTCATAAGGAGGAACGCAAAGTGGTAAGCGCAGGCGGGAGCAACATGAGTACCTCAGGCATGAGTGGCGACATACGATCAGGTGGCCTAGGGGTGGAACATTTTAACTCATACTTTCCTGAATCTCACCCACAGGCCAGTAGGGCCCCCCTCGAACTGTAATTGGGTCAGGGCAGATCAGTCGAGATATACAAAGAGGTAACGCTGGCTTGTATGGCCTGAATACAATCTGAACGCATGTCCACGAGGGCGGTGGCCGCTGCTGCTCCAATTTGAAAGAAATATAGCTCATACTCTCCTAAATCAGACTAGCATTGCAATTGTGTCAGGGCGGATCCGATGAGATGTGTGAACAGGTAACGCTGTCTTGTATGACCAGAATGCTTCCAGAACCCATGCTCACGAGGGCAGCGGCCGCAGCCGCTCCTGTATGAAAAAGATGTAACCCCTACACTCAGGGATCTCCCCCTCAGGCCCTTATGGCCCTGGGACAACATAACAATAATTAATATTGAGTCAATGGGTAGCCATTGATGCATATGACAAGGTACTGCTGGCCCGCTGGCCTGACAGAAAGAAAGCTCTGTTAGAGTGAAACCAGACACAGAGTGGGCAATGGGCAGCCCCTAAGCTTCACCACCCAGCCACTACCCCCCTTGTCCATCTGAAGCATATTCACTGAAAACATCACAGAAATGTAAGTGCAGGGCTCAACATGATGTGACTTGCCCGGAAAGCTAAGACTTTACCAGGGCAAAAGGCTCCCGAAAAAGCCGTTAAGGCCACAGCCTGGAATAACCTTCCCTTGTAAGGAGGGGAGCACAAAGTGCTAATCGAAGGCAGGAGCATCATGAGTACATCAGGGGTGAATGGTCACATAGGACCAGACGGCCTTAGGGTGGAATGTGACCAACGTCCTTTGATTTTCATCAAGTGGGTTCCTGAATGCGCTTGGCCTGGAAATTAAAGGCCAGGGCAGAAAGGTGGCAAGATATATTTCTTACAGTAACACCCTGCCCCCTTTAGGAGACCATGAACTGCAACGGTGTAAAACTGATATCAGCCACGCCCAAGGTAGGGCATGCGAAGAAGGCATCAGCCATGTCGTTCTGCAACCCCGGAACCTGCCAAGCGATTAACAGAGTATTAAAACGTACATTGCAGAACAAACACACGCAAAAGGCGCATCACTCCAGAGTTGAAGTTCTGGGATTTACCACACAACCATAGCCAGGTGCCGCCCCAAAAATGTACCATGTGGTTCCAAAAGGCAGAAGGCCAGATATGCACTGCAACCACTATTAGAAAAGATTCCAAGAAAATAAAATCTGCAGTGAGCCCAATGCCCCTCCAGACAGCTGTCCATTGCTCAGCACACCACAAGTTCTTAAATTTAATACCAAATACCCAACCACCAGCTGCATCAGAGCTTACCTGCAGTTCAGCCTCCAGGAGCAAGTCCTCTTTTCCAAAAAGGACAACCACTGAAGTCCTTCAAAAAGTTAAGCTACATAAGAAAATCCTCCCACATCCTATCTGTGATTATACTGAAATGAAAAACATGAGCACACCCCTTTCATGACACCACAAAGGGGCACCGAAGGGATGCTCTGGGGGTAGAGACGACCTGGAGGTAAAAAATCTAATTGACCAACCAACTGCTGACATAGGACAAAAGTGAGCATAGGACCAATGACATGATGCACTGCATCTGCATTCGATCATGGCAATACAAAATCCTCTAAATATGCTCACACTCTCCTGATGTGAATCTGACAGGCAGCAATCGCCTATTGTGTCCGAGACAGCAGTAAAATAGACATGATTTAAGCAAGTACCATATATTATGGAACAAGCAGCATACAACTGATATTTCTTAGAAATAACTTTAAACCGGTTTAAAAGCCCTGTAAAAGCTTTATATTATAGATTTACCAAACACTAGATTAGCACTTGAGACAAGGACCAGTTTTAAGGACTCATTTTAAATTGAGTCCTTTTAAAATGAGCATATTTTATGTTCCATTTAGATACTTTAGGGATGAAAACAGCGTTCGAATCTAAAGGCAGTAGGATGCCTTAGGCAGCCAAGCATATCAAAATAAGGCACATGAGAGACTTTTACTACTCCTACTAAATAAACAACTATGTGTATAAGTGTATTAGCTACTAGTGGTCCCTAAAGAGAAATACAATGAAAACTTAAACATACCAAAAGTCAGGCTTCTGATTCAGCAAACCTGTAATCTTTTAAATTTTTATCATTTACCGTAAACGGTTTGGCTCTCATAATGAAACCCACCATGATGAGTTTTATCTGGCTGTAGAGCATTTCCTTTAAACTAACATTGCATATATTACCTTTCCAGGAATCCCACTTGTTTATATATTTTGAAGCCTTTTAAGAATTCTGAGTGGCAGGATTTTAATTTTTTCAGATTAAAGTAAAGTATCTACTATGCACTCAAAAGATGATATTGCGTAGGCATATATCATTTTCTCCATGCATATTACATGCAGCAGAAATATGAAGCTAAATAATCTAAAACAGCATTTTAAAAGTCAAATAAAGAATTTAGGAATACAGCCAGAACTGAATATGTAAAATACAAATAAACAATATGGAGATGAACAATAAACAAGGGTCCATCCAAAACCTATATCTATGCAGAGCTACCACCCAAAATAACCTTTATATATCTATATATATATTTGTTGTTATTGTTGTTATGAGCCTTCAAGTTGATTACGATGTACAACCCCACGAACCAGCAACACTCAAGAGCATCTTTCACAAACCACCCTGCTCAGATCCTGGAGGTTCGGGTCTGTGGCTTCCCCCATAGAATTAATCCATCCCTTGTTTGGCCTTCCTCTTTTTCTATTCCCTTCTATTTTCCCCCAGCATTATTGTCTTTTCTAGTGAATCATTATGTCTTCTCATGATGTGTCCAAAGTATGATAACCTCAGTTTCATCATTTTAGCTCCTAAATATATATATTTAATTGTATATATAGTTATTTAATTAATATTTTTATTTTCTTTATTTTTATTATTGTTTTTTAATTATTATTAAGGCAAAATAATTAGACGCCCCCCCCTTCCAAGCAACTCACACCTCCCCCCACCCACTAACTGGCCGGACAGGAAAGGAAGCAGGAACGAATAATGGGGTGGTGGCAGTCAATCCAGGGGGGATAAGAGACCCCTCTACACACACACAACTGCAACACACCATGGGGGTGGGGGGTGCGGGTTCTGCTGCAAGCTGAGCCAAACACTTTCCAAAGGCCTCTCAGAAAGGAAGGGGGGTCTAGCACAAAAAAGCATCAGGAAAGGCCCACCGCAGAAAAGCCCTAGGAGGCCGATGACAACCACCCCTCCCGCGAACCACCAAACCACATATAAAGGGCCTACATCTAAACCGCAACCCAGCTGGCCGGGCTAATGCCGGAGCGCACCCACGCACCCAGGGGAGGCCGCTGCCACCTCCCACGACTCGGCAAACCATGTGGCCCCTTCTCACTGAACCCACGTGTGACCAGGTCTGCCATTGGCCAGCCCATGGCTGGCAAGGCAGGAAGCTGCTGCCACCAAGAGCGCAGCAAAGACGACCCTCTCCCATCTCCTGCCTGCCTGATCAGGGCCGCGGCGCAGCAGCACCATCCCAGACAGGATGCACATCGGGACAGGATGCCTTTTCTCTCCCCCTTCTACTGCACTGGGGATGGGGATAGGCCGAAAGAGCCAGGAACAGATCAAGATGAGGGAGAGGGCAAAGCAGGACGTTGTGCCATCCCTCTTCCCGTAAATTGGGCCAAAAATCGCCCGAGGGGGGGAACGATTGCTACTATAACAAGGTAAAGGCCCAACAAGGGCCACAGAAGCAGGCAAGCCATCGCAGCTCCCACCCCCACATAGCAACAAACCCGTGCAACCTGGCCAGACCACTGGACCAGGATGCGCAAGCCTCCATAGGCTTTGTGCCGCAAGGCAAAAAGAGACAAGGTTTAGAGGGAGGAGTGGGCTTTTAAACCCACTTCTGCCTCACGTTTCATTGGTCAGGTAACCCCAGCTGACCATCTTTGTAAACCACGAAAAAGTTCCCAAGCCTTCTAAAAGTCGGGTGGCAGCAAACATGCCCCTGCATCAGGCAGGAATGCCATTGTCCATACCTAAAATATTAGAAGCCCCCTCCAAGTAACTCTGGGCGAGGCTTTCAGTGTGACTTCCCCTCTTTTGTGGAACATCATCCCTGCTGAAATATGACAGGAGCCTGCTATCTGTACTTTCCATAAATGATTGAAGAATTTTGTTTTATCATTCAGTTTTTCCAGCTGGACGAAAAGGCCTTTGCCTCAGGTGTTCATTTTATATTGTTTTTAAACTTATCTTCTTTTCTTGTACCACTTTAAACCTATTTTTAACTCTCTTTATTGTTTGTTTGTAAATCATCTTTTGACATATGTAAAAGGTGATTCATAAATTAATTACTACTACTACTAAATCTCTTCATCTTACTCAAAGGCTGGACAAAGAGGTCCTGACATGGGAAGACCAAAAATCTGAATTTCACATATACGCTCATGGGGTCTGAACTGGTGGTGACCGACCAGGAGAGAGACCTCGGGGTTGTAGTGGACAGCACGATGAAAATGTCGACCCAGTGTGCGGCAGCTGTGAAAAAGGCAAATTCCATGCTAGCGATAACAGCTTTAGCAAAGAAAGCAGTCAATATTCTTTCCCCACCCCTAATAGTAGTAAGAGATCAACATTATTATTGTTGTTGTTATTCACCCTTCCTCCCAGTAGGAGCCCATTTATATTGGGAAGCTATTGAGCTAGATGACACAGAAGTTGATTGTCAGGAATGTCTGGTTTCTAAAATGGTTTTGTGGCAAAGAATTGTGGGGAAGTACATCTTGCCAGACTTAGGGCCTCTGAGATAGCAGTTCTCACAGCTGAACTCAGTTAATTAAGCAGTAAGCAAGAACACCTGCTTATCAGCTCAAGACTGGTACTTCAAGGCCATGGGCCTGGGAAGGCTGGTGAGTGGATGACAGTTAGGTGCGAAAGCTCCAGAAGATTTCTTCATCAGAAAGCCCCTTGATTAGCTAATTAATTCCTGGCTGTTACTGGGCATTTTCCCATAAGAATAGGACCCAGAGTTTAGGCCTTTGTTTCCCAGTGTTCTTGTTACTTGATGTTGGGGTTGTATCTTCCATCTGCTATCCAGGCTATACATTTCTGGGGAGATTTGGAACCATGATGTTACTCTGCTGGGTTGTCTCTATTGTGAGACAATAGAGCTATACAGGCTATACAGCTTTGTTATTTTTATTTGTGATTTGAACTTTCTTTGTATTTTACCTAGCCCTTTAGAGTATTTGGTTTAAGGAACTATTTTGCTGCTATACTTTTTCCACTTATATTTTATTCTAATAAAACTACCTCTTATTTACCAGTGTGTGTTCATTTCAGAGGGAACTTGGCTCTGAATCCAGCACCGTGGCCAATTAGCCACAGATTACAGTATATTTTGGTATTTTGCCTTAAGGCTCCAAGACAAGGAGTGCATCTTTGGCTCTTGTCTTTTGGAATCCTTGGCTAGTCTATTTCTGGCACACTGGGTTTCCCCTTGGCCCAGAGCGGGTGACCAGGTTTAAGGTGTGGTGGCAGTCTACCTACCTTGCCGGGTGGTTTACTCAGCCCTGGTAAGGGAGATTTGGGGTGTGCCTGGCCAGGATCAATTGCCCTGGGGCTAGGATTTGAGTCCTGGTGTGAACTGGCAGCAGTTCTTGACAATAACCAAAAGAGATGGATGAATTAAAGAAAAGGAAAAAGGGCATTAGCAAAAAACAAGTAAGAAAGGGATTGAAAGCATAGTAAGTTTTGTATGGGAAAGAATGGTAACCTCATCAAGACAAAAGAAAAAATGGAAAGCAACAGAAGCAAGAAGAACTACAAAGATGAGTAGGAGGAAGACAGAGACAGGATAGAGATGACTATCAGACAAATAGGAAGATTTAACAAGAGTAGAGCGTACACATTATTTATTTATTTATTATTTGATTTAGATCCTGCCCTTCCTCCCAGTAGGAGCCCATGGTGGCAAACAAAAGCACTAAAACACTTTAAAACATCTTAAAAACAGACTTTAAAATATATTAAAACAAAATTTCTTTAAAAACATTCTTTTTAAAAAGCTTTAAAATCATCTTTTAAAAAAACCTTTAACAACATCTTTAAAAAAGAAAAGAAAAGAAAAAGATTAAAAGCATATTAAAAAGCAATTCCAACACAGATGCAAACTGGGATAAGGTCTCAACTTAAAAGTTGAAAAAATAAAAATAAAGCCCTGATTATTCCGGGCTGAAATCCCAAGAAGTATTTTAGACCTCCTGCAGGCTTCCCTGCCATATGTGTTGTCTGCATCCTGTTCAAAAGGTCATGAATGGAGGCATGAAAGTTTTTTTCAACCCAGAAAATGTGCTATTGAAACACATCAGTTCAAATCCCTTCTATAAGTATAGCTCATTTTCCAGTGGTTCCAATGGATAACTCCTTTTAGGGGGACAAGAAAAAGTCTGCATTCCTTATTCAATGAACCTACAAAGAATCTTATCAAGCAATAGAATTAAACGATTAAGCCACAAGTCACTTGACCTAAGTCTTTAAATGCTTCCTAAAAGACATAAACTTTACATAGGCTTTAGTCCACAAACCATTCACTCAAGAATAATCCCATGGGGTTTGCTGGGGTAAGTGATTTGTGGACTGCAACAATAGCAACTGGAACTGACGTTTCTGTTGCTCCTGGGGGATTCTGCAGACCAATCACCTTGTGCCTTGCTTAATTTTTGTTGTTGCATGACCTGAGTAACCAATGGGGGGTCTTCATTTAGGGGGAAAGTTTGTAGAGCATGACATTCTCCACTCCCACCAACCTATCCTTTCTGTAATTAGGATAGTGAACCTCTTTCATCTCAAATCCATGAAATGCAATCATTAGCTGTAATTTATAATCAAGTGAAGGTTTTGGTAGAGGACCAATTCCCCTTTGTGACTTCTTTTGAATACTGATAAGACTAAAAGGAGAGTTCAGCCAGATTAGACTGACAGGTCTGACTAGTCCAGTATCCTGTTTCCAGTTAAGGCAACAGTTCACCTCTTTTGCATGGCCCTGTTGTTCAAAGGCATACTGCTTTTGGACATAGGCATTCTATCTTCTCATGGGTAATGGTCATTGATAGATCCATCCTCCAGGACCTTTTTGATAGACCTGCCCTGTGGTCCACCAGGAATCTTTTTTTTAAGCAGATGGTGATTAATTTTAAATACAAAAAGACACACACCCCTTTTTTTTGAGAGAGAGAGAATGAATGTTAAGTGTTTCGGATCTAGTGTTTATATTAAAACTCACAAATATCAGGATTAGAGGGTAGACATGGAAATAAAAGCTATATCAAAAAGTGATCTATTAGTGCTATGCTTTTGAAAAATAAGATCAAGAATAACATGCAACCTTATGAGCTATTGGGAACATTGTGAAATAACTTAGCAAGACTATATAGTGATATACACGCAATACTATGTTTGCATTAGGCAAATTTAAAGAGCCAGTGTGGCATGGTGGTTAGAGTGTCAGACTATGACCTGGGAGACCAGGGTTCGAATCCCCACACAGCCATGAAGCTCACTGGGTGACCTTGGGCCAGTCACTGCCTCTCAGCCTCAGAGGAAGGCAATGGTAAACCACCTCTGCATACTGCTTACCATGAAAACCCTATCCATATGGTAGCCATAAGTCGAAATTGACTTGAAGGCAGTCCATTAAAAGGCAGATTTAACTTAGATATATGTGGTGCATAGTTTCAACTTTATTTTATTGATTATAACTTTCTAAGGTATCTGACTGTTTATAAAATACATTACTTCACCAAATACTCCTATGTAAGTTTAGCAGTCATGGAATGAGGTGAGGTACTCTTGTGGATCAGGAACTGGTTAAGTAACAGGAAGCAGAGAGCAGGAATAAATGCACAGTTCTCCCAATGGAAAGTGGAGTCCCCCAAGGATCAGTATTGGGACCTGTACTTTTTAACTTGTTCATAAACTATCTAGAGTTAGGGGTGAGCAGTGAGGTGGCCAGGTTTGCTGCTGAAATGAAATTGTTCAGGTGGTTAAAAAGGGATTGCAAAGAGCTCCAAAAAGACATCTCCAAACTGCGTTTAAGGACAGTAAAATGACAAATGCCATTCATGTAAACGAATGTAAAGCGATGCATGAGGCAAAAACTCTTAATTTCAAATGGGGTCTGAACTGTCAGTGAACTGATCAGGAATGAGACCTTGGGATCATAGTAGATAGCTTGATTAAGATGTTGATCCAGGGTGCGGCAGCTGCGAAAAAGGCAAATTCCATGCTAGGGAACATTAGAAAAGGGATTGGAAATAAAACGGCCAATATCATAATGCCATTATACAAATCTATGGTGTGACTTCATTTGGAATACTGTGTACAGTTCTGGTCGCCTCACCTCAAAAAGTATATTGTAGAGTTGGAAAAGGTTTAGAAAGGGGCCACCAGAATGATCAAGGCAATGGAGCAACTCCCCTGTGAGGAAAGCTTGAAGCACTTCAGGCTTTTTAGTTTAGAGTAAAGGTGGGTAAGAGCTGACATGATAGAAGTGTGTGTATATTGCATGACGAGAGTGGATAGAGAAAAGTTTTTCTCCTTTCATAACACTACAACTCGTGAACATCCGATGCAGCTGAATGTTGGAAGATTCAGGACAGACAAATAAAAGTACTTCTTCACACAGTGCATAAATCCATGGAATTTACTCCCACAGGAGGTGGTGATGGCCACCAACATGGATGGCTTTAAAAGAGGATTAAACAAATTCATGGAGGATAACACTACTAACCCTGATAACTGTGTTCTACCTCCACTGTCAGAGGCAGGATGCTTCAGAATACCCTTTGCCAGAAACTGCAGGAGGGGAGAGTATTTTTGCACTCAGGTCCTGCTTGTGGGCTCCCCATGGGCATCTGGTTGGCCACTGTGAAAACAGGATGCTGAACTAGATGGGCCTTTTGCCTGATCCAGCAGGCTCTTCTTATGTTGTTAAATTGAAGCAACAACAATAGTAAAAGATCCTGAAAAAGCCAAAGTCATTTTTCCCCCTAGCTGCCTTTTAAAATTCATTATGTTTAAAATTTAAATAAAAAGATACAGCTTGCAAGCATTTTAAAAAAGATTAGTTTAAGCTAGTGGCTAATCACTACACCTTGTGGCAATGAATCCTGTAAGTCAGCTAGGAACTGTATAAAGAAGTATTTGCTTCTGATGGTCCTGAATCTACTGCCAATCAATTTCACTGGCTGACCTGATTCCCTGCCCCCCTCCTTTCTAATGGTATGAGAAAAGGAGAATAATACCGTCAACTCCCTCTATGCCTTTCATAACCTCATAAATATCTGTTGTTTCTGCCTCTTCCCCTACCCAGTTTAAATGTGCTCAACGTCAGAGCACGTGCTTTGAAGGCAGACGGTCCAGTTTACCAGCATTATTTCTATTCTGTCTAGAACAATTATTTTGACACCTGGCAAACCTAGATCACAGCGATGACCCAAATGATACAGTGCTGGCACATTTTAAAATACTTATGACGTGCCTTGGATTTAGACTTTTTAAAGGTTGGTATGTTTAGACCAATTGAAATTCCAAAATGCCTAGATTAGTTACTGTGACATTTTCTGACTGATGTATAGTTGAAAACTTATCTTACAAAGCCTTTTGATACTGTGGGTTTCAAAACAATTAGACAACAGAGGTTCCTTTTGATGGTGAAACAAAATTTTTCATGCTGGGGAAAAAATGTTTGAAGAACTGTTGTATGAAATGGTTGTTTGCACCTTGGTACACCAGTGAGCTAACGGCAATAAAACAGGCTGGATGATGGCTGGAGCACAAGTGGCAAAAGACATGCTGTGAGGCTGATCGGGCACGAGTAAAACATCATAACTGTGCTTACTGTGGTGGTGAGGGCAGCAAAGAAGGCACACTTCTCTGCCTCCATCACATCCTCAAGGAGCCGTCCAGTGGAGTTTTATCAGGGGTCTGTTGATATCAACTCCTGGAAATGGAGTTTTAGACCCTTAGGAGGCCCACTGTGAATTGCTTGTAAGGCACTTTGAGGGTAAAGTTGCATGCCTCCATAGCAATCTTGATGCCTCATCCACATCTACTGTAGTCCCCACTGAGGAGTCCAGTGCAAAGTCTGTTGCAACTTCTTGGGATTTGTTTCAGTTGATGCAGCCTGATGGCGTGGACAAGGTACTTGCAATGATGCGGCCAACAATGTGTCCTCTCAACCCTTCCCTTCTTGGCTTATTAAAGCTTGCCAAAGGGGTTGGACCAAGTGGATCCAAGGTGTGGTCAATGCATAGTTGTAGGAGGGAGTGGTTCCGGCTGTCCTGAAAGAGGCTATGATTTGACTGCTCCTGAAAAAGCCCACCCTGGATCCATTGGTTTGGGACAACTACCGACGGGTCGTAAATACTTCCTCTTAGAGAAGGTGATTGAGAGGGTTGTGGCGCAGCAATTTCAAGTACTCTTGGATGAAACAGATTATCCTGACCCATCCCAGTCTGGGTTCAGGCCTGGTTATGGGACTGAATCGGCCTTGGTCGCCCTGATGGATGACCTTTATCGGGAGAAGGACAGGAGGAGTACAACCCTGTTATTCTTACTTGATCTCTCTGTCTTTTTGATACCATTGACCATGGTATCCTTCTGGGCTGACTTGGTGAGATGGGTATTGAAGGCATTGTTTTACAGTGGTTCCGATCCTATCTCCATGGTCGTTTTCAGAAAATAGTATTGGGTGATTGTCTTCCAGCCCCCTGGCAGTTGTGCGGTAGGGTGCCACAGGGTACTATCTTGTCCCCAATGCTGTTTAACAACTGTATGAAGCCTCTGGGAGCGGTCATCAAGAGATTTGGGGTGAGGTATCAGCAGTACGTTGATGATACCCAGCTCTATTTCTCCGAAACATCTGAATCAGGAGAGGCTGTGCAAGCCCTGGACCACTGCCTGGGCTTGGTGATTGGCTGGATGAGGGCCAATAAACTGAGTCTGAATCCTAGCAGGACGGAGGCACTGTGGGATGGTGGTTCCCAAGTTCAGATAATTGGTCAGTTGCCTGCTTTGGATGGGGTCGTACTCCCTCAGAAAGAGCAGGTCCGTAGTCTGCGGGTGCTTCTGGATCCATCTTTGTCACTAGGGGCCCAGGTGACCTCAGTGGCTAAAAGTGCCTTTTACCAGCTTTGGCTGGTAAGACAGCTGTGGCCTTTTCTGGACCAGGATAGCCTGACCACTGTTGTCCATGCACTGAAAACCTCCAGGCTGGATTACCATAATGCACTCTATGTGGGGCTACCCTTGAGGTTGGTTTGGAAGCTGCAAAATGCGGCAGCGAGACTGCTCACTGGGCAGGGTATCACTAGCATGTCACCCCACTGCTGAAAGAATTGCACTGGCTGCTCATTTGCGACTGGGCCAAGTTCAAGGTTCTAGTTTTGGTGTACAAAGCCCTATACTTCTTGGGACCAGGATACCTGAAAAACCATCTTATCCTTTATTTTCCCAGGCAATCACTGCGCTCTGCAAGTGAGGGCCTCCTGCAGATACCATCTTATCAGGAGGTCCGTTCTGCACAACATAAGAAACGGACCTTTAGTGTAATGGCACCTACCTTTTGGAATTCCCTCCCTTTAAATATTAGACAGGCGCCATCCTGTTATCTTTTTGGCATCTACTGAAGACCTTCCTCATTCAAAAAGCCTTTTAAGTAGAGACCTTATCCCAGTCTGGGTCTGTGTTGGAAGTGTTTTGTTAAAAAGTTTTTTTAAAATGTTTTTGAAGATGTTTTGTTTTAATATGTTTTTAATAGTTACTTTGTTTTAATATATTTTAAAGTCTGTTTTTATGATGTTTTAAAGTGTTTCTAGTGCTTTTGTTTGCTGCCCTGGGCTCCTACTAGGAGAAAGGGTGGGATATAAATCTAATAAATAAATGTTATTGTACTATACCTTTGTGGAGTCTAAATACAAAAAAGTAGCTTATCTGTTGTCACTATATGAGTGGCCTGTCTGAATGCCACTAACTATCCTGGACAGCCTGGTTGCTTAGATACCAGAGCAGTGCTAATATTTCAACCTTTTGCAATTGTTTGTGGAAGTGTACTTTTTTAAAAAGAGAAAAGTATTGGTAGTGCTTGTTATATAAAGAAATCGAGTGTTTAGGTACGGTATGCAAAACAAGGAGTTTTGTTTTTTTTAATTAAAAGGGAATTGGTAACTTGAGAAAAATATAGCCTTTTTGAAAGAAAGGATTCTAATTGGCGCAACTGATGAAAACAATTCCATTGGATCCCCTGTTCCTTAAATTAACTTTGAATGTTTTGCCTCAAGCACTTCTATAAGTATAGCTGGGGAATCAGAAGTATGTTCTTACAATAGGCTTTATTGATAGAAGATTGGTAGATTTACATAGCATGGGTAAATCCTATTAGCACTAATTAGAATGAAGGTAGTGACTCACCTAAATCCTGGCATTCCATTGCAGAATGAAGACTACAATGGGAGATGCGATCCAGGGTCGACACAGTCTTAACTGTCCCCTACTTTAGGCTTGAAAATGAAGCATCTGTTTTCATTTGCATATTTGTGGCTATTATTAACTTACACAGGTGTGTGCCTCAAAAATGATAATCCTTGACTGCCTAAGTCCTTTATTAGGACCTACCAAATTGTCAAAAAGTAATTTTGGATGGTTGTAATAAAGGTATTAGCCGTGCTGTGATTTTTGCTTTCTTCAGACTTGCTGCCTTCCTCAAACTGGTGCTCTCCAGATACTGTTGGACTACAGCTCCTGTCATCCCTGACGGTCGGCTATGCTGGGTAGGACTGATGGGTGTTGTAGTCCAAAACATCTGGAAGTCACAGAAGTAGACAGCATGAAAAGCCACAAAAGAATTAAAGTGGGTATTGGAGGTATTCAACTAATCTTTGTATTTCAGTTACATGTAACAATGTCAATCTCTGCATTACTCCCATGGCAGATGATGGGCACAGGCCCTGAGGAGAGGGGCAATGGTCCATTTGCCTCTGGCCTTACACATGGAGGGGGCCACATTAACAAACAGTAGACTTCCACTATAACTAACTCATAAAAAATGAAATCAACACAGTGCTTAGGGAAAATGGAAGAAGATCCGCAAATGAACATTCAGTGCCCACATTTCTGATTAGTAAAATGGGCTTGGTGGGGCATATTATAGTTCTACCATCAAATTAAAAAGAGAGAGAGAGAGAACAACCACCAAAACTATGTAGTGGTAATTCAAATATTTGCAGATTGTATCATGTATCCCAGATTAATCAATCCAGAATAAGAATGGGTGTCCCATGATAAGCTGTGTAACCATGGAAACCTAAACCTTAGCTATTTTTGCCAGACTTCCGGCCAAACTGGTGGAACAGTCCTGTGTAGGGATAGGGGAGAAATTCGATTCAGTTTGCATTTCAAGCTGGATCCATCACAGTCACACTTTCCAAAACAATATCAGAACCGAAACAAATAGCAAGCTGTCGAAATTCACACTTCTCTGAATTTTACAATGCAGCTCTTCAACCAAACAATGTTCACAAAAATGCATGTATTGGGGGAAAGTGTGCATAAAAATGAATATACTCTAGCAGTGAAGATAACAAAAAAATGCATTAGTCAAAACTGCATACAAAAATGTGTGTGCTGGGAGAAATTTGCATTAAAAATGCTGAAGAATTTTCATGAGGATTCTTTTTTAAGTTTGCAAACTGCTGCAAAAATGTGGAGAACTGAATTTAAAATTGGAAAAATGAGAAACTGAGAGAACCAGAACTGACAGATTGTCCCATCCTTAGTCATGTGAAATTTGTCCTTGGTGTTTTCTTTCTATTACAAAATGCAGGGGTAGAGACGAGGGATGCAGTCTAAAGGGGACAACTGGAACTGAGGGGAGGAGCTTCTTAAGCCTGTTCCCTGAGGTGATTTTTCTACTAAATAAGCCCACATACACACACACATTAGAGGGAAAATATACATAATACATAATCTAGGAAGAACAGCAGTTCCACAAAGCAATTTTTACCAAAAAAAACCAACAACCACCACCAAGGGTCAAGAGACCTCAACGCGGCACTCATCTTGTACTAACATCTTACATTTGATTTAGTACTATGCCAAAAACTCTCCTCTGGTTTCCCAAAACTTTTCTTCCCCAAAAAGAGACTTCTATTTGTCTGTCTGTTGTTCAGGAGACTTTAGAATTTTTTTCCAAATTATGTAATGAAAAGGCTTCACTTTAAAAAAGACAAAAGTATGAACACTTGTCAGGTGAACAGTGTGCAACGTCCCCACTATCCTGTGGTGAAAACCCAGGAAAGGAGGGAATGCAGGAAGGATGCAGAGTGCAGACCAGAGCACAGGATTCACTTCACCCTCGCACTGCACCTCCCTGACCTCCCTGACACCTTTCCTCTCCCTCTCCCAGTAAGCACAGTGACTTCCCTGCTGGGAAGTTGCTTCTGGTGCAGACTACCATAGAGATGATTTGTTGAATGAAGGAAAGGATATTCACACCCAGGGGCCATATTGGAAGTAAGATAAGGACAACAAAACTCCTGCTCCCTAGAGCCCATGAAAATGTTACCTTGTCGAATCAGGCAACAATGCTACAGTCGTCCACCCACGTATGTGGGAGTAAGACCCATTGAACTTAGTGGGATTTACTTCTGAATAGACATGGATAAGATTGCACTGTAAATTTGTACTCAATTATCTTGTACTGCATTTGCTCACAAGTACCCTGTTTGTTGTAAGGGCACAGATGTGAATTTTCATGTGAATTTGTTCTTTTACAAAATCTTAACAGACGGCTGCACAGGTCAGTGTTTCTAGCTTTGCAAGTGAAAATGAACTTTTTTGTACTACTTATTTCAGCTGTTTAGTGGGTTGCTGAGTAAATAATAATAATAATAATAATAATAATAATAATAAATTTAATTTCTTCGTCGCCTATCTGGCCGATGGCCACTCTAGGCGACTTACAAATTTGTTAGAATACAATTGATAAAATATAATAATACAATACAAAAACAATACATCTGCAGCAACAATATTAAAACTGGGCAGGAGGCATTACAGTTAAAACAATTAACCCTCCCCGGATACCCCGAAGGCCTGCTGAAAGAGCCAGGTCTTTAAGGCTTTCCGAAACACATTTAGGGAAGAGGCGTGCCGGAGATCTTGTGGGAGGGAGTTCCAAAGAGTGGGGGCCGCCACTGAGAATGCCCTCTCTCTAGTACCCGCCAATCTGGCTGTTTTTGTTGGCGGGATTGAGAGAAGGCCCTGTGTGGCTGATCTTGTCGGGCGGCATAATTGGTGGCGTTGAAGGCGCTCCGTGAGATAAACTGGGCCAAAACCGTATAGGGATTTAAAGGTCAATACCAACACCTTGAATTGGGCTCGGAAAACAACTGGTAGCCAGTGTAGGTCGAACAACACTGGTGTGATGTGATCTCGGCGGCGACTATTCGTAAGTAGTCGAGCCACCGCATTTTGTATCAGTTGTAATTTCCGGACCGTTTTCAAGGGTAACCCCACGTAGAGCGCATTACAGTAGTCCAAACGAGAGGTGACCAGGGCGTGTACCACTAGTGGGAGCTGGTGAACAGGAAGGTAGGGTTGCAGAATTCGTATGAGGTGTAGTTGGTACCAGGCTGCCCGGCTCACTGCCGAAATCTGAGCCTCCATGGACAGCCTGGAATCAAGCACAACCCCAAGGCTGCGGACCTGGTCCTTTAGGGGTAGACTCACCCCGTTGAACTTCAGGTCAATGTCGCCCAACCTTCTCTTGTCCCCCACAAGTAGTACCTCGGTCTTATCAGGATTCAACTTCAGCTTGTTCCTTCCCATCCATCCACTCACGGATTCCAGGCACTTGGACAAGGTCTCCACAGCCAACTCTGGTGAAGATTTAAACGAGAGATAGAGCTGAGTGTCATCCGCATATTGATGACACTGCAGCCCAAATCTCCTGATGATTGCCCCCAGCGGCTTCATATAGATGTTAAATAGCATGGGAGAGAGGATAGAGCCCTGTGGCACACCACAATTGAGAGGCCAAGGGTCTGATACCTCCTCCCCCAACGCTACCTGTTGGTACCTGTCAGAGAGAAAGGAATGGAACCACTGTAATACAGTGCCTCCAATTCCCAATCCCTCCAGGCGAAGCAGAAGGATACTGTGGTCGTCAGTATCAAAAGCCGCTGAGAGATCGAGGAGGACAAGAAAGGTGGATTCTCCCCTATCTAATGCCCTCCTCAATCATCTACCAGAGCAACCAAGGCTGTTTCAGTTCCGTGACCAGTCCTGAAACCCGATTAGTATGGATCCAAATAATCCATTTCATCCAAGTGTGCTGACAACTGGTTGGCCACCACTCGCTCAATGACCTTGCCCAGAAATGGTAGATTCGAAATTGGGCGGAAGTTATCGAATACTTGGGGATCCAAGGAGGGCTTCTTTAAGATGGGCTTTACAATTGCCTCCTTGAAGGCTGATGGCATCACACCCTCTTTCAAGGATGCGTTTACCACCGCTTTGGTCCCCTCGCCCAATTTCTCTCTGCAGCTCACAAGGAGCCACGAAGGGCAAGGATCAGTAAGACAAGTGGTTGGCTTCACAGATGAAAGCACCTTGTCCACTTCCTCAGAAGGGAGAAGCCGAAACCGATCCCAATTTACCGGCATGCAACTGGCCAACTCTGGTTCATCCACTGTGTCCACGGCGCATGGGATCGAGCTCCGTAAGTGTTCGATTTTATCGGCGAAGTGTTTTGCTAATAAGTCACAGGAGGCCTTTGACTGTTCCAAGGGTTCCTGAGCAACTGGACCGACCAGGCTTCGGACCACCTGGAACAGCCTCCTGGGACAGCACTCCGCAGACGCAATAGAGGCAGCAAAGAAAGCCTTCTTTCCTACCTTTATTGCCACTTGGTAGGCAGCTACTGCTGCTCTAACCTGTGTCCGGACATCTTCGGAGCGGGATTTCCGCCACCGGCGCTCTAGTCGTCTCACCTGCTGTCTCAGACTACGCAACCGCGGTGTATACCATGGTGCTAGCTGAGTTCTATTCAGGGGGAGAGGATGTTTCGGAGCCACCCGGTCTAATGCCCTGGTGATCCCCACGTTCCACTCCTTCACCAGGGTTTCGACCGGGCGACCTTCAGCAGGTTCCAATTCCCCAAGCACAGTCAGGAATCCATCCGGATCCATCAGGCGTCTGGGGCGGACCATTTTAATAGGTCCTTCACCCCTGCGGAGGGGGCATGGCAACGAGAAGTCCATATTTACCAGGTAGTGGTCTGACCATGACACAGGAGTGGCAAGAATCACTCCCAACTTCAGACCACTTCTCTCCTCTCCCAGGACAAATACTAGGTCGAGAGCATGACCGGCTACATGGGTGGGCCCAGTATTACTTAGGTACAGTTCCCAGGAAGCCATGGTTTCCAGGAAATCCCGAGGGGCTCCTATGAGAGCGGCCTCGGCATGCAAGTTAAAGTCACCCAGAACTAACAGCTCTGGGGACAATGCCCGTACAGCCGAGACCACCTCCAGCAGCTCGGCCAGGGAATCTGCCGTGCAGCGGGGTGGGCGGTACACCAGCAAGATCCCTAAACTGCCCTTCGGGCCCAACCTCCAGTACATACAATCAACAAATTGAGTCCTATGGAGGGGAGGTCTGGCAAAAACCAAGGACTCTCGATAGATGACTGCCACACCCCCTCCCCGCCTTCCCACCCTCGGCTGCTGTGCGTAATGGAAACCTGGCGGACACATGGCCTCTAGAATTGGAGCAGAGGCTTCGTCCAGCCAAGTCTCCGTAATACATGCCAGGTCTGCGCGCCCATCCAAGATCATATCATGGATGAGCGAGGTTTTCTGAGCCACAGACCTGGCATTACATAACAGCAGTCGAAGGTCGGTAGGAACCTTGCGTCCCCCAGTTTCCGTCTGGTTCTGAGCAGACCCGGAACATGGGATGGATATAATGCATCTGTCCCGTGTTCCCCTATTCCGGCGTGGTCTGCTAGCAGCACCCTTCCAGCGCCTGCCGCCCAAACTTCCTATAACTTGGCCCCCCACCTCCCTCTCCGGCTTGCACATGCCTCAATCCCTATCTGCTTATCAGCAGGCCACCCACCCTAATAAAATTAGTCCGGAGACCCGCCTCCGTACCCTATAGCAGCAGTATTTACTAATTTAAAATAAAGTAATTAAACTGATTAATTAATTAATTAAACTAATTAAATTACATCAAATTAAATTAATTAACTAAATCAATACAATTCAGTCCATACACATTCACACATTCATACAACTATACATCCATACATACACCAATTTAAAACAGGAACCGGGTTATGATAGCCATTCATCTCAACCAGATCAACACACCAACGCAATCCCGCACTCTGTGCGCGTAGGAGCAAGCTCCGAGATCTCTCCTAAACAGTCAGATGGCAGTGGTGACAAAAGACATAGGCCACCAACAGGAAGCAACAACCGCAGCGGCGATGATGGAAAAACATAAACACAGCCGCAAAAACGCCAGAAGTAGCAAGGAACAAAGCCGCCACTGCCACGGGGCACAGGCTGCAATGCAGGGTGAAGCTCCTAGCAGGGGCAGCAACAAGGGCCTGATCTGCCGCGGCGACAGAAACAGGAGCGGGCGGACCACCCAGCAACGGCCAGTCGCAGTCCCGGCAAGCGACAGACGTTACCCGGCTGCAGCAACGACCGACAAACCAGCAGCAGCAGCAACACGGGAACACAGCAGGCACAGGAATAACGCAGCAGCGACAGGTGACAACAGATGACGACGACACCAAGCGACAGCGACAACGGGCAGGCAGGACCCCCACAGCCAGCGGGACAGGCGACAGCAGCAGAAGCAGCCCAACGACTCTAACCGGCAACAGCAAGCAGGCAGGACTCACACACGCCGCCGCGGCAGCAGCAGCAGCAGGAAGCCCAAGCCGAAGCAAGAACGAGGCAAGAGCAGGAGCGAGACCAACCCAGCGAGGCCCAGCAACGGGCCAGCAGAAAGGTAAAAGGCCTCGCCGAATCCCCAGCTTCAATTACCACACCTTCCAGCTGCAGCTGTCTCCGTCTGTCCGCAGTCGCCAAGTTTGGCAGAACAAGGGAAGTGGTAGTGCCAAAAACAATTTGCTCAGCCGCACACTCCCCTGAAAGCCATACGATGGTAACAGGACTTAAAAAGATGTTAAAAAATAGTAAAAGATGGTGATAACAAGACTTAAAAAGATGTTAAAATAAATTAAGCAGCAGGAGCTCCAAACAAGCTCCTTCGCCTAAGCCGCCATCTTATCATTCATGACCAGTACCATGCCAAGCACCTGAAGCTGTCACCTGTCTCACCTGCTCCCAAATCTAGTCTCACGCACTGACACCCTGAATGCATTAGCTATAAATGCATGGTCTGTATTCTGAAAAAAACTAAATTGAGACTGCAGCACTGAGAGCTTGCATGCTTTGAGGTACAACTGTAGAGTTATGTATATGAGTTCTGATCAACACTGGTGGCCAGGGGAAGGCCTGTCAGGTGCAGTTTTCTTTCCCCCTTCCAGATGTTCATTTCTACATTATTTGACCATCTGTGAAAGACTTGAGAGTAGTCTGGGAGTGGCCATCTGGTTCCTGCACTTGTGGTTAACGAATGCACTAGACGACTGGCTGTTGGGGAACTTCCTGATTATTCAGTATATGCCAGTGTGGAATGTGGAGTATACAAAATCTGGCACCAGCCATTTAAAACCAAGGCCCTGAGTCATCTGGAGAGTTAAATGTAATTCAAAGAAGATTTCTGCAACCACATCTTAGGGAAAAGAAACTGGACAGGAAATGACGGGCTGTTTTTTCATCCATTCGCTTGTCACTCATGTATTATGATATCTTTGGGTTTTAAAAAAACACAGATAATGCTAATCTGGTTGTCCTTTCTCATAAGAACAATAAAAAAGGAGTCATCCAACATGCTTTCATGCTTTCAGTTTCAAAGGCATCGCTTCTCCCTCTTGAGAAATTTGTCAGTACCATTATGCTTAATGTTTCACGCTTTATTAGCTAATGACACCCAGTCACTGTTGTAGAGTGATTTTTCTGCACAGTGTTCAGGATTGGAGGATTTAAAGACTTTTTATTTACCTTGAATTAATCACCCTCCCTGACATTCTTTGCTTTTGCAACAAATAAGCTGTGATTAGTGCAGCTACAACCTCCCATCATTCTCATGCCTATTCACTGCTCTACTTAAGAATCTAATATAGGACAGGGGTAGAGAACCTGTTGCACTCCAGATGTTATTGGATTACAATTTGAATCATCCCAGACCATTCGCCATGCTGGCAGGGGCTGGTGGGAGTTGGAGTCCTAGAACATCTGGAGTGCCACAGATTCTCTGCCCCTGTTTTAGGACTTACCCTGCGGATTTAAACCAAGCTCCACATAGTCCTGCTTCCTGTTTCCAACAGTGGCCACCCAGATGCTTCTGGAAATGCAGAAGCAGAATATGAAGACAATCATACAGCTAGTGCCAAATGCAGCAGCTATGGTACTGAGTGGGGTATCCTACCATGCTCATGATACACCACTCCTAAATGAGCTGCACTAGCTGCCAATATACTACTGAGCCAGGTTTAAGGTTTTGGTTTTGCCATATAAAATTCTAAATAATTTAGGATCAGCTTACCTAAAGCTTACCTTTCTGCATATGAGCCTGTCTAATCATAAGATAAGATAATTTGACAAGGCGCTCATGCCGCAACCTGCCAAGTTTCACTTAGGGCCTTTTCAGTGGTGATGCCCTCTCTTTGGAACCACCTCCCCTGTGAACTGAGCCAAGCATCTACATTAATGCAATTTTGGTGCTTGCTGAAAGTACAATTGTTCTTTGAGGCCTTTGCCAGTTATTAATACCAGCTGGTTTCTTTTATCTATCTGCTGTCAACTTAGTGGCTTGTATTTTATTATGAAGTTTGTAACTTTTATTGTACTTTGTTCACCAACTTGTTATTGTGTATAAAAGGCAGTATAGAAATAGTTTAACAAATAAATAAAACCCTTTCCCCAACATCTGGCTGTCTGAGGTATATGGCTTATGGTTTCATTTAGTTATCACAGCCAACAGCTGTTAATAAAGCCATCCATCACTGAATCCTGTTTTAAACCATATAAGATAGTCACCAAAATAATGTGCATCATTAGATTATGGACACATCCCAAGCCTGCACAACAGCTTGTGATCCACCAAGCTAAACATAGTAATACACATACAGGTAAGTCACGGCATGAGCAGAGTGATTTCCGCTTGCACAACAGAACTTTCCCTCTTGTCCCACCATGTCTCCCCTGTGCCCCTCCACTGCTTGCACAATGACTGTGTGTTCCAGACGGGGAGCAGAACCAGGAAACGTATTGTGCTCCTGGAGAGCATTCAGCTTGGTAGATGGCACATCATGCAGGCTTGCCCTACTTTATGAATTATTTTTCTGTTGTAGTTGTGATGGGGTTTTATGTGCCCAACTCCACTCCTTACCACTCCCTGCTCTTTTGTAAGAATCTATAGTGAAAATTATGGCCTGCTTTTTAAAGGGAGAAGGAAAGCATTAGTAAAATGCAGATTAATTACTTTACAACGTTCACCCATATTTGAAATTGCTGGTATACACTGAGCTTTATGGTATTTATTTTACTGGTTTAGAACTTTGTAATCCACCCTTCACCCAGGACACAGGATGGAGAATACATACACAGTGAAACAAAATAATACACTATAAAATTATTACACTGACTATATAATTCATCACAAAAACAGTTAAACCACCAACAGCAAACATATGCTTATCCTGCTGTTCATAGAATGAGGTTTGCTTTCCCTTTCCTGGGACCTTAGGACACAATCCAACTGCTATTTATGCTGGGCTGAGGGGAGTTGGATATGGTGGACTCCCAGCTAAGCTGGCTGAGTCCCAACTCAGCCGGGCTATGTCAGCAGTTCTACAGCCTGGCGGAAGACCCAATAAAGGGGCATTCTGGGGGGGGGGTGTTGGAGGAGGGGCCAAGGGGGGACTTAGGCCACATCCAACTTGAGTTTGGAGCACTTCTGCAGGTCCCAATCCATGCACCATTACACCAGGAAAAAGGTTGGTCTAAGAAAATAATTGCAATGGAAGTCAATGGAGAGCGTTTACTGTCTTGCCCAAACTTGAAGAACTCAGACTCAGACACGGCTGTGGTTTTTTTCTTTTGCTGTACTAAGAGACAGTTTCAACTCAGTGCCCTTCATGAATCTACCTACAGCTTACTCAGAAGTCAGCATCTCGGTCTAACTAGGCACAACTTCGCGGCACTAAGTCGTTGACTCAGCAACTACTCCCTCCCCAACTCAGCTTAAGTAAGGCTGGGCAGGCACCCTGCTTGCGTGTGCCAATTGTCGCTGTTGGGAGCGCATTCACAGGTAAACACTCTGCCTCAACTGTGTCTGTTGAATCTCCTGCCGCATTCGCCTCCTGGTGTGAGGCGAAGGCGGAGCCTCCATCACTGTCCCATCTTCTCCCTCAGAGGGAGGAGGGCTGCCTGCTGACAATGCAGGCTCACGGAGAGGGGAAGCGTCAGGCTGAGAAACAACTGGCTGGTCAGGTTGATGCTCCACAGGGGGATCTGGAGCTGCTGGGGTTGAACTGTCAAAGTCCAGAGCTGGGGCACCTTCTGAGGCCCACTCCCTGCTCGGCCCCTCACCGGCTTGACCATCCCACTCTAAGTCCTCCTCCTCCTTTGCTTCATTCTCGTCCATCCACCCCCCTCCAACAGGGCTCATGACATCATTCCTCCATGCTGAGCCTCCCTCCACCTGGGTTTGCCAGGGTATCCTTCATGGATCTCTCTCACCAACTCTGGCACATGGATGTCTGACGCTGCCTCCCAGAATCTTGCCTCTGGTCCCAAACTGTCCAGTGGATCAAATACTTCAACTTTCCTTGGCGCAGATGGGAGTCAAGGAAATGCTCCACATCATATTCTTCTTGCCTGTTGACAATTACTGGTGGCGGTGGGGCATTGGGTGCCCAGTAGGGATTCGGTAGCTCTTCTAGGGTTAACAATAAATGGTGGAACACCTGGTGAATCTTCATGGGGGCGGGCAAGCGTAGACGGAATGCTACCAGGTTAATCTGTGCCTCTACTTTGAAGGGTCCCACCCTCCTAGCCTCTAGTTTGTGACAAGGTGCATTCATTGGCAAATAATGAGTAGATAGCCATACTGTATCTCCCACCTGTATCTAGGGCTGGGCTGACAGTGCTGGTTGGCAACTCTCTTATAGATGGCCTTAGCCTTGCCAATTGCTTTTGTAACAGCTGCTGCATCGCCTGCAACTTTCCCACAAACTCAGCCGCCGTAGGTACTGCCAGGGTGGAGTTAGGAGTGGAGAAAGGGCAAGGGTGGTAGCCAAAATTGGTGAAAAAAGGAGTCTGCTGGGTAGAGGCATGCACAAAATTATTGTTCAATAATTCAGCCAGGGGCAATAAAGACACCCAATTGCCTTGCTGATAATTGACATAACAGTGGAGATACTACTCCAGGGTGGTGTTTACTTTCTCTGTTTGCCCATTCATCTGGGGGTGGTGTGATGAAGACAGTAGTCGTTTAATCTCTAGCAGCTGCAACAGGGCACGCCAGAACCAGGGCATGAACTGGGTCCCCCGATCCGAGACCAGTCTGGTTGGGAGCCTGTGCAACTGGAAAATGTGCTGAATAAGCAACTGCACAGTCTCTCGGGCTGTCGGTACACCAGCACATGGAATGAAATGGGCCATCTTGCTGAAAGCATCCACGGCCACCAGAACAGTAGTTTTTCCATGAGAGGCGGGTAGGTCCATGATAATATCTGGGGTTACCATCCGCCAGGGTCCCTTAGCTGTGAAGAGTACCTTCAATAGCCCGGCCAGTCACCCAGGGGCGTGCTTGGCTCTTATGTACATAGGGTAGGATTGAACATATCTCTCGACATCATGGTTTATTCTTGACCACCAGAAATTGCGTGTGACAGCCTGCAGCATTTTGAACATCCCAAAATGCCCCACGGTCTTGGTGTCGTGGCATTGCCATAGGACTTTGGCTTGGATCTCCCTGGGGGGCAAGTACAGGTCCTCATAATGGTAGAGCAACCCCCCCTCTCTGGGAGAAGCCCAGAGTGTGGTCCTGAGGGGACTGCTTTAGCTCACACACCCGCTCCTGAGCAAAAGGGTCTTGTTCCTGAGCGGCGCACAGCTCCTCAATCCACAGATTGGGACAGGCTGCAGCCACCAACTTGTCTAGCAGTATGATGTGGTGTAGTGGGGGCTCAGGCCGGGTTCCATGGTACTCGGGTATGTGGCTTTGAGCCTGGGGAATGTAGTTGATGTGGAAATGAAACCTTGCAAAGAACTGGGCCCAGCGCATTTGCATTTGGTTTAGTTAATGGGCCATTTGTAGGCTCTCGAGGTTCCGATCATCAGTGTGGACCTCCACCTCATGCTGGGCTCCTTCCAAGAGGTGTCACCAGGTCTAGAATGTGTCTCAGATGGTTAGTAGCTCTTTCTCCCAGACAGTATAATTCTGCTCTGAACTAGTCGGCTTTCAGGAGAAATACATGCAGGGAAGCAGTCCACCCCCTTTTTCAGCGGGTTGTAACAACACTGCTCTGGTGGCCACGTCCAAGGCATCCGTTTCCACCACAAACGGTCAGTGGGGGTCAGCATGTTGTAGCATTGGTTTCGAGGAGAACAACAACTTTAGTTGCTCGAAAGCCTGTTGGGCAGCTTCGGTCCAATGAAAGGGGCCAGTCCCTTTTAGGCAGTCTGTTAGTGGGGCGTCATGTTGGAGAAGGCAGCAATGAAGTGTCTGTAGTAGTCAGCGAATCCCAGGAATTGCTATAGGTCCTTTTTGGTTTTGGGAGGGTGCCAGGAGAGCACACAACACACCTTTTCCAAGTCCATCTCTACCCCTGTGAGGGTGATACAATATTCTAGAAAGTCCAGGGTGGTTAGATCGAATCCACACTTCTCCAGCTTGGTGTACAGGTGATGCTCTCTCAGTCTGTGCATCACAGCCCTCACATGAGCCTCATGATGTTTTGGGGAGTCAGAGTAAATAAGGTTATCATCTAAATAGACTATCATAAAGTGATCTAAGTAGTCCTGAAAGATGTCATTCATAAAATTTTGGAATACAGCTGGGGCATTCAAATAGTCCAAAATGCATGACCAGGTACTTGAAGTGGCCATACTGAGTCCTGAAGGCAGTTTTCCACTCATTCCCTTCGCTGATCCTGACAAGGTTGTAGGTTCAGCACAGGTCCAGTTTAGTGTAGATCTTGGCTGTTTGCAGTCGCTCCAGCATCTCATTGATGAGGGGAAGTGGGTAGCTGTTGGGGATGGTGATCTTATTCAGCTCCTGGTAGTCATGGCAGGAGTGACTTTCCCCACTTTTCTTTTTGACAAATAGTAAAGGAGCCCTGGCAGGAGACTTTGAGGGTCGAATAAACCCTTGCTGCAGATTGACATCCAGGAAGTCTCTTAGCGCAGCAAACTCTGGCTCGGACAATAAATATATGCACCCAGAGGGAACTCGGCCCCCTGGGAGCAAGTCTATGGCACAGTGTTAGGGCCTATGGGGTGGCAACTGGTCAGCCTCCTTCTTGTCAAAGATATCCTGATAATCTTGGTACTTTGCAGGCAGGGAAGCCTCCTCAGGTGGGGTGGCCACTGCCACTGCCACTAAGGCCTCAGCAGGCTGGCAGCGCCATTCGCCACAGTCTGACTGGAATGTCACAGTTGCTTCCCCCCAAGAGATTGTAGGATCATGTTGTGTCAACCAGGCCATATCCATAAACACCAGGAATCAGGGCAGGGTGGCCAAGTAGAAGGAAAGTCACTCTACATGCCCAGGTAGCTCCATTCGCAACCCAGCAGTTACCTGGATGATTGTTCCTGACAGCAGGGGCCGCCTATTTGTGGTTTCCACTGACAGGGGAGTCTTGAGCATGATGATTGGGATGCCATGTCATTTAGGAAAGTCCAAGTCCATAAAGTTAGTGGACGTCCCTGAATTGACCATGGCAAACACTTGGACGCTTTAGCCCAAGGGCAAGTCTAGACAGATTGGGAGGTGTAAAGCAGACTTTGGCAGGATAGGGCCGACTTCAGGTCTCTGGCTTACAGTTGATCCCAAGTCATGAACGTCTACAATAGCTGGGATTTGGTGTTTTATTTATTTATTTATTTATTTATTTATTTATTTGATTGAACTTTTATACCGCCCATAGCAAGCTCTCTGGGCGGTGTACATAAAAAATAAAACACTTACAAACAATTTAAAAGCAGCTAAAAAACCAACTAATCATCCAATTATAAAAGGTGTGTCGTATGACTGTCTGTTAAAACATTAGATACAAATACAAACTATTAAAGATATAAAAATATTAAATATTAAAATATTAAAAATATTTAAATGCCTGGACAAAGAGGAAGGTTTTCACCTGGCACCGAAAGGATAGTAATGTAGGTGCCAGGTGAACCTCATCAGGAAGGGTGTTCCATAATTCGGGGGCCACCACTGAGAAGGCCCTTTTTCTTGTAGTCGCCTTCCAGGCGTCTCTCTGAGTAGGCACCCGGAGGAGGGCCTTCGATGTTGAGTGCAGTGTACGGGTAGGTTCGTATCAGGAGAGACGTTTCATCAGGTATTGCAGGCCCATACCGTGTAAGGCTTTATAGGTTAAAACCAGCACCTTGAATCGGGCCTGGAAACATATAGGCAGCCAGTGCAAGCGGGCCAGGATCAGTGTTATATGTTCTGACCTCTTGGTCCCAGTTATTAATCTGGCCACTGCATTCTGCATGAGCTGCAATTTCCGAACCGTCTTCAAGGGCAGCCCCACATATAGTGCATTGCAGTAGTCCAATTTTGAGGTTACCAGAGCATGAACAACTGAAGCAAAATGTTCCCTGTCCAGATATGGGCGTAGCTGGGCCACCAGTCTAAGTTGGTAAAAAGCACTCCGTGCCACTGAGGCCACCTGCACCTCAAGTGACAAGGATGGGTCCAAAATGACTCCCAAGCTGCGCACCTGCTCCTTCAGGGGGAGTGTAACCTCATCCAGAACAGGTCTAACATCCATCGTCTGGTCAGGGGACCCATTCACTAACAGCATCTCAGTCTTGTCTGGATTGAGCTTCAATTTGTTTGCTTTCATCCAGTCCATTATCGCGGCCAAGCATCGGTTTAGCACCTTGATGGCCTCACCTGAAGAAGATGAAAAGGAGAAGTAGAGCTGCATATCATCAGCGTACTGATGAGAACGCACTCCAAAACTCCTGATGACGGCACCCAGCGGCTTCATATAGATGTTAAAGAGCATTGGGGACAAGACTGATCCCTGCGGAACTCCATATTGGAGCGCCCAGGGCATCGAGTAGTGCTCCCCAAACACTACTTTCTGGAGACGACCTGTCAGATAGGAGCAGAACCACTGCCAAGCAGTACCTCCAACTCCCAAATCCGCAAGCCTCCCCGGAAGGATACCATGGTCGATGGTATCAAAAGCCACTGAGAGATCAAGGAGAATCAACAGGGTTACACTCCCTCTGTCTTTCTCCCGACAAAGGTCATCATACAGGGCGACCAAGGCCGTCTCCATGCCAAAACCGGGCCTGAAACCCGATTGAAATGGATCTAGATAATCGGTCTCATCCAAGAGAGCCTGGAGCTGGGATGCAACCACCCTTTCCAGAACCTTGCACAGGAATGGTACATTTGCTACCGGCCTGTAGTTATTCAAATTTTCTGGGTCCAGGGAGGATTTCTTCAAAAGTGGTCTCACCACCGCCGCCTTAAGTTTTCCTGCACCGGGGTCTTCTCGAATTGGAGGAGCAAGCCTTTGCGAGGTGTCCCACCTTCTCACAGTAGAGACACAATCCCTCTCTCTGATGCTTCTCTTTCTCCACCTCAATCAGGTACGGCCGTGACTGTTGTGCTATGGAATGTTTGCGTTGGCTGGCCCAAGGTACCCAGTCTTGGCTCGGTTATCCAGAGAACAAACAGGCTCAGACAGTTGAAAGTTTTAAGAGTCTTTACTGACACAAGACTATGCACTACATGTAAATCCAGCTCCTTCTGACTTCTACAACAACCCCCACTCTTTGCTTTCTGTTTCCCAGCATTATATACACAAACCGTGCCCTTGCCAGCAACATCTGCTATTTCGGCCTTGGCACTTCTCTGATGCTGGTTTAACCCTATAACAGCTGGTTCTTCACTGTCTTTGTGGAAACACACATTTCATTATTCTCCTGAGTGGTCAACAGTGACACCCCCCTCCCCAACTGCATGGGCTCTAGCCCCGACTGGGTGGAGGTTCCCATGCTGGGTGAGAAGCATGTGTGAGGGAGTGGTGTGGGAGGCAAGGCTCAGGCCGCTTCAGCCTTGTGTCCTAGGCAATGAACTTCAAGTCTGCTGTCTAACTGCAGACAGCTGGATGAGCTCTGATAAGGTGTCTGGTGACAGAGTTCATACCAATTCATCAAGGATCTTTCTGCTGAGGCTGTTATGGTATACGTACATCAAAGCGGACCATTCCAGTCCATCTCTTGGGCCAGGATACGAAAGGTGTTGGTCTAAGTTCCGACAGAGTTCTTGCCCTGCCGTAGGGTTCCCAATTGGTAGGCCATGGTGGCCTTCCACTGGGGGTCCTGGAATATTTCTGCCTTGGCTTCAACAAAGTTATCCTACTGGGCTAGCACAGGGTTGTTCCAAAGCTACAGAGGTGTTGCCCACTGGGCAGCCTCCCCTTCCAGGAGGCTGATGACAAAGGCCACTTTGAAGGAGTTGTTGGGAAAATCCAACTGTCGCACTTGGATATAAAGCTCAGACTGAGCAATGAATGTGATGAGCTGCTCTTTCTTCCCACTGTAACAGAGGGACACTCCCACAGGCGTCTTGACATGAGGTGCAGGCACTGACGGGGCTGGGGCAGCCCCCTGCTGCAGGACTGATTCTTGATTCCCACACTGAGTCTCTTGCAGGTGCAAGGTCTGATTCTCCATTTGGAGGGTCTGGGTCTCAGCTCGGAGTTTCTGGAGTTCAGTTAGCATGGTCTCTAAGGCTTGCTGATAGTCCTCCCCTGTCCCACCACTCACTTCCATCTCAGTCATGGGGTCGTTGGGTGGAGGAGGTGGTGGCAGAGTCAAACTGTCCTGCCCGAACTCGAAGAACTCAGACTCAGACATGGCTGTGGTTTTTTCTTTTATTAGAGTAAGGGACAGTTTCAATTCAGTGCACTTCATGAATCTACCTACGGCTTACTCAGAACTCAGCATCTCTCTAGGTCTAACTAGGCACTACTTCGCTGCACTAAGATGTTGACTCAGCGACTACTACCCCTCCCTCAGCTTAAGTAAGGTTGGGGGGCACCCTGTTTGCATGTGTCAATTGTCACTGTTGGGAGCGCGCAGGTGAAGACTCCGGCTCAACTGTGTCTGTTGAATCTCCTGCGGCATTTGCCTCCTGGCACGAGGCGAGCCTCTGTCATCGTCCCATCTTTCCCCTCAGAGGAATGGTGATGCAGGCACAGGGAGAGAGGAAGCATCAGGCTGGAAAACAGGTTGACTCTCCACAGGGGTATCTGGAAGTGCTGGGGTTGAACTGTCAAAGTCCAGAGCTGGGGCGCCCTGTGAGTCCCACTCCCACTTGGCCCTTCACCAGCTTGAACATCACACTCTAAGTCCTCCTCCTCCTTTGCTTCATTCATTTCCGTCCACCCGCCCTCCAGCAGGGCTCACGACACTTACTCCCCAGTAGGGGTATGTATGAGAGCTGGCTTTTATTTTCTGATCCCTGCCCCCAGCTCCTGGCTGACCTGGTGTTCAGCTGGCCCAGAGGCTTCTGACTGGCAACTGGATCCTGCAGACTTTCCCCGCTGGCTCATCTTGTGCCGGCTCCCATTCTACCAGCTTCCCCTGACTTGGATTGCTCTGCTAGCTGTGACCTGCTGTAAAGATACACCACTTTAAAGACATAGGCTTTAAAAACATGTGTCAAAAACTGTCCAAATCAATTAGCCTTGGTGACATTTGACAGTTGACAACTCTCTGGGAAATGTATTAGCCTTAATTACGTTGGTATTGGCATGGTTTAAAAAATGGCCATGCTGACACTACTATAATAGAAGTTAATCCTTTGCAAACACAAGAAGTTGTTGAGACCAGTATTACCTCATCTGACGGTCAGTGACTCTCAGGGGTCTCATGCAGCCAACTTTTCACATCACCTGCTACCTGATCTGTTTAAACTGGAGATGCCTGGGCTTGAAGCTGGGCCCATCTGCATGTAAAGCAGGTACTGTCTCACTGAACTTTGGTCACTACTCAAACAGAATTATCACGTGGGCCAGTCCATTTTCTTTGTTTAATTTATTCCTATACTGCCCATCAAGCAAGTCCTCTGGGCAGGTGACAAAACTTCTAAATCAATAAAATGCAGTAAAACGAATCTCAGTAATGACCAGCTTAACAACATAACAATGCAATGTGCATTGTCTCTATGCAGAAGAGCCAGATTGGTGCATGAAGATAAGGCATGTGTGGGCAATGAATGCAATCCCAACCTTCTGTTTACAACATTCTTTGATTTGGTTGCTTAACCAGGACTTGATACAAGTACAAGTCCACATCCATGTGCACATGTAAACTAATCAACATGCATTTCATGAATGCTTTCCTTTGCCCTTCAGAAGGTAAGCCATTAGTTCCAGCTTTATTGATTGTTTACAGTGCACTCACACAATGGGTGAGAATAATTTACAAAACAATTGATTCACATGATTTGGTTTACCCTACAGCCTTGCCTCAATGATCTCCCTGTGGAGATTCACATGGAACTTGGTCCAGTGAATGAGAATGAAATATGCATATTCAGCTGCTGAGTGTTTTGAGTTTTGCAGAGCACACAGTTGGGCAGAAGTATGATGACAATGATGGTTCTGTCACACATACTAATAGCAAAAACAGTTCTTCATATGCTGAACTGGCATCATCCATGCACATGAGGGAGACATCAGCAGGATTGGGGCAGCCCCATGCTTTGCAGAGCTGCCCCACCACCACCAAAAGGAAAGAGGAAGAAGCCAAGTCAGGGAAAACTCCAAAACAGCCTAATAAAGAAATGAGCATGCTCATTGGGCATGGAAAGATGGCTAACTTCCTAAAGTGGAGGAGTGGTGACAGAAAAATGAGTGGAAGAGGGAATGGAAGAGAATAGCTGGAACCCTGAACAGGAGCAGCCACACTACAATATTTTTTTGCAAGTCCCACCTGTTATTATCTATTATTATATGTTTGGGGCACTTTGCAGAGTACAAGACAACAGGTTCCTGCTGTGCTTGAAATATAAAATATATGATAAATCTATTTAGAATATTGCATGTCAACTGGGCCTCTGCAGTTGACACTGCAGAAAGTCACATTGTAGTTGAAAACCACACATACACATGTTATAACAATTATTTTGTACACACACAGATATGGTGAATTCATATTCAATATTCAAGTGGAATTGTCACTGTATTCTGTGAAAGTTATTAGGAGGAGGAATTATAAAGAAAGAATTTATAGATTAATTCTATCCAGACCTTGAGTGATCTTGTAAATGGGAAGTTAAGCAGTATTATGCAGCTTAAAAAATAAGGAATGTCCTATCCTGTACAGGATCAGTTTCCTCTCAATATTTGTAAATCACATTGGAATCATGACTGCAAAGGTGACTATGGCTGCAATCCAATACATCTCTACTCAGAAGTAAGCTCCATTGGGTTCAATGGGACTTTTGTTGTTGTTATATGCCTTCAAGTCAAGTATGACTTATGGTGACCCTATGAAGCAGCAACCTCCAATAGCATCTATTATAAACCACCCTGTTCAGATCTTGTAAGTTCAGGTCTGTGGCTTCCTTTATGGAATCAATCCATCTCTTGTTTTGTCTTCCTCTTTTTCTACTCCCTTCTGTTTTTCCCAGCATTGTTGTCTTTTCTAGTGAATCATGTCTTCTCATGATGTGTCCAAAGTATGATAACCTTACTCTGACGTAAGTATGCATTGGATTGCAGCCTAAATTTCTGATTTCTTAGGAAACCAAAGCATCAATATTATCTTTTACTGTGACATCTGATTTCCCACCCACCCCTTCTCCAAATCAATCATCACCCTCAACTTGCAGGGTTTCCTCATCCCAAAACTGAGTATGGTTGCCCTTGACAACCCTGGAAGGCCCAGCATTCTGGTTCTCCACATTAACATTTAGCCGCATTAGATGCTAAATGTGGTAGTGTGCAAATTACCTTTATAGCGAAACCATTTATTCCACATGGGCTTTGAAAAACTGGGTGCTACAACCATGAGCATTGCTATGTGCCCTTGTATATAAAATATTTTAATAAAAAATATAGTACATTGAGTCCCACACAATAGATCCTGTTTCTTGATCAGGCATGTGCTGCCCTAGGAGAGTATATTCAATGTTTCCCTTAAGTTTTCATCTCAGTTATTTGTGTGACAGTCTTGAGACATCGGCAAGCTCCAGGGTAGCCAAGAGCTGCAAGAAACAGAATTGCTAGTACAGAAGGTCACTCAGCAGAACTCTTGAAGCACTGGAATGAGATCCTGCCAAGAAGACAAGTGATGACAGAATCTGGGGTTATTGGGGTCACTCACACTATTTCTGGAACCCTCTGGAAGCAAGTTAAAAGAAAGATGGGCACAAGCTTCATGTTTCAATGGGACATGAACACAGTATCCCTTCATCACATCCTATGTAGAATTATCCTGATAGAGCAGACTTTGCCAACCTGGTACCTTCCAGATGTTTTGGACTACAGCTCCCATCAGCCCCAGCCTGCATGATGAGAGTTGTACTCCAAAACATCTACAGGGCACCAGGTTGGTGAAGGCTGTGGTACAAGATGGATATCATTTTCTTAGCTTAGAAAGGCTTCCTACCAATAAACTATCACATTCTGCATGGGTGTGGTGCTAAGGCAATGGCTGACTGTTTCAGAGGGTTGCAACTCATATTGGTAGACCAACTGAATACAACATTGAATATAAAAGGTTGTTAATTTCAATGGAACATCAGTGTGACTGCACATTCTGTAGAGAAGCAGAAAAAATATTGGCTGTGGCAAAGTCCTCCCTCCCATCCTCAAAAGGTGAAAAAAAGTCTGCCTTGGTGGTAAATTGCTGCTACAGACTTTACCCTGTCGTATTCGAATGATTATGTGTAAGTTAGGGAGCTGAACAGAGGGTGTCAGGGTGTAAGTCCATCAGGCTCAGCATTGTCAACACTGTCAATGTTGCTCTCCAGGGTTTGGAATCTTTCCAACAACCCTGTGAGGTAGGGTTGGAAACCAAGGCAGTTACAACAAGAAAAACATCTATTTTAAATCCAATAACCATAAAACAAGTAAAAAAACACTTGCAAAACGGCTTAAAATGCCATGATGCTGAATTTTGGATTGGGTGAGTGAAGTTCGTTATCATTTGAGGTTGCAGTCCTGTGCACACTTCCCTATTTGAATACACTGAATATTACTTCTGAGTAATCATGCATAGGATCACTCTATAAATATCTTTACAGGTTGTGTAAATAATAAACATCTTTGACATGCATGTTTATATAAATATTTCTTCATTCTCTGTCTTAATATGTATCTGATTTCACACTATGATTATACATTATTACTTCCTCTATATTTTAAGTGTGCCCTTCTTTCTTGGGGTGGTCATGGTCCCCAGCCATTGTGCCTGAGGGGCAGATTAGGTTGAGAGATGGTGCATAACCCATGGCCACCAAATACACTTTGTAGCTGATTTCCATTGTAAAAAATAATTAAAATGATTTATACACAGGCAAAGTTTATGAAGTAATGCAGATCCACACAATACATTTAAGCACATCCAACTTGCATTTAAAGTGCATAACTGCCCCCAAAGAATCCTGGGAAGTGTAGTTTTCCCCTCACAGTTATAGTTCCCACCACCCTTAACAAACTACAGTTCCCATGATTCTGTGGTGGGATTCGTGTGCTTCAAATGTATGTTGAATGTGCTCTAAATGCATGGTGTGGATCTGTCCTAGGTATGCTGTGCATTCATTAGTGAATTGAAAAGAACCGTTTTAAAAGACACTTTTTTAAACAGGGAAAGGGTTGTAGCAGGGCATATGCTTTGCATGCAAAGGTCCAAAATTCAATTTCTGGAAAAGACTGTGCCTGGAATCCTGGAGAGCCAATGTTAGTCCATGTCATCAGTGCTGAGCTAGATGGTACCAAATGTCCTGAGCTGGTATAAGGCAGATTCATTTGTTCCTAAAAGTGGAAAGAGATGCAAGCACCAGTGACTCCAAAATTTATTTATGTATTTTATTTACAACAGTTATATACCGCTTTATTGTAAAAAATCTCAAAGCAGTTTAAAGAAGGATTTAAAACAATAAAATTATTGGTAAAAACAGTTAAATACAGATATTTAAAAACATTCAAAATAATAAAACCAAACAGATTAAAAACGTAATAGCTTCTACATGCCTGGGTAGGCTTGCCTAAACAAAAATGTTTTAGCAGGTGACAAAAAGAGTACAATGAAAGCATCTACCTAATGACAATAGGCAGGGAGTTCCAAAGCATAGGTGCTGCTCCACTAAAGGGCTGATTTCTTACAAGAGCAGAACAGGTACAATGTGGCACCCATAACATGGAAAGCACACCTTGAACTTGACCTGGTAGCAAATTAGTAACCAGTACAGATTTCAGAGCAGAGGTATTATGTGCTGATAGGGTCTCACTCATGTCAGCAATCGTGCCACAGCATTCTGCATTAACTGAAGCCTCTGAGTCAAGTTGTGCTGCATGGAGATTTTAGTGACCTTGGCTGACTGGCTGACAGGATTTTTTTAGTTTTGGTTTTTGGTTAGGAATCCTGACTGGTTGTGGGATGCTTAGTTTTCTACCTTACTCATAGGAATCTTGTTGTGGTTGGTATGGTGTTGCATTTAGCAAATCATCACTGTCTTTTCTTTTTCTATTTGCATTTCATTTACCTTTAACCTCACTTCCTTACATGCATAGAAGCAACAACAGTGGTTCCATGAGCTCAGCTCAACCCCCTTAAACCCACTGATGATGCACCTTGTTGGTTGCATGACAGTTTGTTTCTTGACCAATAATGGTAAAAGAGAATTCACACACTGGGAAGTGTGGCTGCAATTGTTGTTGTTCCCAAGCTGCTGCCTGTGAAGGTAGACCAAACTATGTGTGTTTTTCTCTTGTCAGTTATTACTCACTGGAATTGGGTTGGCAGCCAGTGAGTTTGTAGCAGCCCACAGGGCAGACAGAAAAGGGTAGAGAATCTTCTTACTCTCATTACCCAGACCTCTTTCTGAAGTGAAGAGTCAAATCTGTAAAGAAGTTTGGAGCAGCCACATTAAAAGATAAGGGCAGGGCATTCCAGGCAGGGGGTTGCCAACCCTGCTTGGATATGGATCCCTAGTCAAGCTTTACCAACAGCACAATCCAAACTATATCTACTCAGAAGTAAGTCCTATTGGGTTCTTTGGGGCTTAGGCCCTTAGTACGTGTGTTTAGAATTGCAGCCTTCAGGGGCATCTATCTTTACCTCTGAGTGCTCCCATCTGATGTCTCCACAACACTAGGCTCACTTCTTCCCACAATGGCCTTCTGGTGACTGGCCTAGCCTGAGGGCACTTAAACCCTTCTTGCCAGAAGCATGTAGGCTAGATTAAATGTTCCCTACCCAGGCTCCATCTTTTAGCTAAGATTACTCTCTCAATTTCCAATCAGAGAAATGTTTTTTGTTTGAATTGTATGCTCCAAGCGACTGTGGTTGATGCTTTTAAGGTATCATGCTTAATGACATCACTAGGGCCCATCCCGTGACATCACTAGGGCTCGTTCCTGAAATCTTGGGTTTGGGATGCCTGTGACCTGGCAACCCTAGCTAAGTATGTTGTGCATTCATTAGTTAATTGAAAAAAGCAGTTTTAAAATTAATTTTTAAACGGGAATTGCTGTAGCTCAGTAGTAGGGACATGCTTTGCATGCAAAGGTTCAAAATCTAATCTCTGGAAAAAACTATTGCCTAGAATCTGAACAGCCAATCCTAGTCCATGTCATAAGTACTGAGCTAGATAGTATAAGGAAGATTCCATTGTTTCTATAAGTGGAAAGAGACCCAAGGGCCACAGTGACTCCAAAATTTATTTATGTATTTTACGTACAACATTTATCTACCACTTTATTGTGAAAAAAAACCCTCAAAGCAGTTTACAGAAGGAATTAAAACATAAAATCATTGCCAAAAACAGTTAAAAAATATTTAAAAACATTCAAAACAATCATCCAACAATGAGTTAAAAACAGATAAAAAGTGTAATAGATTTTACATGCCTGAGTAGGCTTGCCTGAACAAAAAAATGTTTTTAGCAGGTGTTGAAAAGAGTACAATGAAGGCACCTGCCTAACGTCAATAAGTAGGGAGCAACAGGAGGCCCAACTGCAACTGGGTCCTTAACGGGCACCAACTGGAACAGGCCCACCTATTCAAATACCTGGGTCTGTGTTTCAGCGAGAAACTCTCATGGAAGCCCACGTGAAGGCAATTAAACTTTCAGGTGACTCCCTCACAGGGCCCCTGTAGCTCACCTCAGAGCAGAGCTTGGTCTCCCTTCACTTGCAGCCAGAATCGATCTAGCCTACCTTAGATACTGGCGCAGAATACATAGGATGAATGAGCATTCTCTCACTAAACTTTGTTGGTTGGAGCAGCTCAAGAATGGGGGGTGGGCCCACCGGTGCCAAGTAAATTTGGAGATGTACAATCTTTCCATGAGGGAATTCCTAAGCTTCAGTCCACATGCCCTTAGGAACTGGATCTTTGATCAAGACATGTGTCAAGATCGGGCAACAATTGCTGTTGCCCCCTTTTCCCCTTGGTACCCCCTATTCAAAGTTAATCATGCCAGATCACACTACTTTGAGATTCTGTCATATGCTCCCCTTCGTAGGGCATTTACGGAACTCAGGTTCCAAATGATGCCCTCAGCCTTCCTCGATGGGAGATATCTCGGGATTCCATCCAAGGAAAGGAGATGCATTTATGGGTGTAACTGTATAGAAGACATCTCCCATTACCTGTTACACTGCCCATTGTACAAGGATCCTAGAAGGAAATTCTTGTCCAGTTACATTCACTTGCACCCAGGCAATTGCTCCCAGGAGTTGATAGTGGAGCTCCTAGGTGATAAGGCTAAACAAGTAACACTTTCCGTGGCTAATTTTGCACTGGCTGCCAAGAAGCTGCGAGCAAGCCACATCAAGACCTATAACACCATGTGACTTTCTCTTAACTCCGGCCTATTTTAGCCTATTTGATGTTTTAACCCCACTTTTATTGAAAACCCTTTTGTATTTTGCAAAGGCCTATGGCTATACACAATAAAGCTTTGTTGTTGTAAGTAGGGAGCTCCAAAGTGTAGGATAGATTTCTTATAAGAGCAGGACAAGTATTATGTGGCACCCGTAACATGGAAAGCACACCTGGAACTTGGCCTGGTAGCAAATCGACAACCAGTGCAGATTTCAGAGCAGAGATATGTGCTAACAAGGTCTCACTTATGTCAGCAATCATGCCACAGCATTCTGCAGTAACTGCAGCCCCCAGATCAGGTTGTGCTGCATGGGGATTTCTGTGACCTTGGCTGACTGGCTGCCAGGTTCTTTTAGTTTTAGTTTTTGGTTAGGAACCCTGACTGATAGTGGAATGATGTGTTTTCTGCCTTACTCATAGGAATATTGTTGTAATTGGTATGGTATTGCCAGGGCCGGCGCCAGGCATGCCAGGACCCTTGGGCACCAGCCTGCCCTGGGCCCTAGCACATGCCTGCACACATGCATGCCTGTCCCACCTACCTCTCTCTGAAGGGCCCCTCCTTAGAGTGAGTGTGGAGCGTGCGCATCCCTGCCATCAATCAAGATGGTGGTAGAGGCATCAGTCCCTTAGGGAAACCTCGGCCACCATCTTGGTTGATGTCAGACATGTGCTTACAGTGCAATGGACCCAGCATGCCCACCCTTGCGACCAGCGTTTACTTCGAGAGGTTGGCAGAGCATGTTGCAGGCAGCCTTTGCAGGTCTGCATGGCAGTGGGAGGATGCCTTGGAACTCTGCAGATCGCGGAAGCTACCGCTACCCTACCCACCCACCCTAAGGAGGGGCCCTTCAGGGGCCCCTTGGGACCCAGGGGCTTTTGGCCAGGGCCTGACCTGGCCATGCTCTGGCACTGGCACTGGCACTGGGTTTTGCATTTAGGGAATCATCACTGTCTGTTGCTTTTCTTTTGTATTTGCATTTCATTTACCTCTAACCTCACTCACTTACATCCATAAAAGCAATAACAGCATTTCCATGTGTTCAGTTCAACCCCCTTAAACCCACTGATGATGCACCTTGTTGTTTGCATGATGGTTTGTTTCTTGCCCAATAGTGGTAAAAGAGAATTCACATACTGGGAACTGTCGCTTCATTTGCTGTTCCCAAGCTACAGCCAATAAATGACAGAGAGTGTTTTCTCTCTGTCATTTATGACTCACTGGAATTGTGTTGGCTGTCAAAGTGAGTTTATAACAGCCCACAGCATAGCCAGGAAAGGGTAGAGAATCTTCTTAACTCTTACTTATTTCCCAAACCTCTCTCTGCAGTGAAGCGTCAAGTCTGTAAAGAGGTTTGGAGCAGCCATGTTAAAAGGCAAGCAGGGCATTCCATGCAGAGTTGCCAACCCTGGTTTGATATTGGTATCTTTACAGAGGATCCCTAGTCAAGCTTTACCAACAGCACAATCCTAACCATACCTACTCAGAAGTAACTCTGAGTTGAGTTCTATGGGGCTTAGTCCCTCAGTAAGTGTGTTTAGAATTGCAGCCTTTAGAGGTATGCATCTTTACTCCTGAGTGCTCCCATCTAACATCTCCACAACACCAGGCTCCCTTCTTCCTGTAATAGCCTTCTGGTGTCTGGCCTGGCCTGAGGGCACTTAAACCCTTCCTGCCAGAAGCAAGCAGGCTAGATTAAATGTTCCCTATCCAGGCTCCCTAAACAGGTGAGAAGGAATGATCCCGTCACTTCAGCTGGACCTGGGAACACCCTCATTTAGCTAAGATTTCTATCTGAATTTCCCATTTGATAATTTTTTTTGTTTGAGTAGTATGCCCCAAGCAACTGTGGTTGATACTTAACATATCATGCTTAATGACATCAGTAGGGCCCCACCCCATGACATCACTAGGGCCCACTGCTGAAATCTTAGGGTTTGGGATGTTCTGACCTGGCAACCCTACTGTTGATGAGAGCCACAGCAGCCAACTGATTGTGGCATCCTACCTTCTTCTATACCTCTCCCACATACAAAACACGCTCCTGAATTTTACATTCTCCAACTACTTTGATTCTATTCTGAGCCAGAATTTTCAATCCATAGAGTGTCTCACTAACCTAATTTACTCTTATTCACTCTACTGCTTATAGCAGGTGGCTTCTTATTACCCGTAACATATAAATTCATTAGGACTCATACAGTTATAAGAGCCTGCATATGCTGAAGTGAGCAGTCTCTATGCAATTGTTACTTTCAGATGGCATATTCTTGTGTCTCTGTGCACAATTATCAATCCCTCATTTTCTATCTGCCTAACAAATTTGGACTCATTAAAATGTAAGGATTAAATTATTCCAAGTTGCTCATATAATTGGGCCAACCCGTTTCTTGAATAGGAGCTGATTCTTTCCCGAGTTCCATTGACTGATTGTCTTCTTCCCCAGATTGTTATAGCGGTAGCGGAATAAACGTGAATGAAAGGTGTTTATACTCTTTTAATACTGCTATAAATTGACATTTTTGAGCTTTATTGTGGGAATATCTTCAAGAGACAATATCCTTGCTCTCACACTCATGTTTTGCTCATTCTGCCTCTGTTTCAGATGTAGCATTTAATGAAAGCTTTTTATTTTAGAATGCTGACATCCATCATATCTGTCTGAATAAATCACCTGGATCATATCCCTCTGGACCAACATTTGGGAACTTATGGCAAGTTTCATTTGACATACTAAAAGTATTGTTCATCTGTTTAAGATTAACTATGTACATGAGTGTTTTGACCTGGAGGAAAGAAAGAAGGAGATGGATTAAGGCAGGGATGAGAAACCAGTGGCCCTCCAAATGTTGCTGGACTACAGCTCACTTCATCCCTGACCACTGGCCATGCTGATTGGGGCTGATGGGAAATGGAATCTAACATCATCTGATTCTTCATTCCTGGGTTAATGGGAAAAAATAATGACTAGAATTCAAGGAATGCTCAGCATTAGACGTCGGACTAAGATTTTCAAGCAGTTTTGCTTCCAGTTCACCTTCAAACTAAACTATTTGAATGCTGAGTAAGCATCGAGGTATCAGTAATCAATCCTAAGCACATTTATTTAGAAGTAGGCTTCATTGATTTAAATGGAATCTTGGTCACAGTAAGTCTGATTAGGTTTGCAGCCTCAGTGTGTTATCTAAGGACTAATTTTAAGAAATTCTAGCTCTAATTGTGGGAGCTAAGCAATCGGTAAACATTTGTTTTTATTCCTTGAACTACAATTCAAGGAGTGTATTTAAAACTGACAGATAAATCAGGAGGAGCACTACTGAAACCTGTGGTGTTACTTTAGATTTACACCAGAATAATAAAAAAATATCCCCCTCCCACTCTGTAACATTTTTTATGATAATGTATACAGCACTATCAGTTTGCATTTTATAGAGTAACCTCTCAGGAGCTTACAGACTAACACAGGGGTAGCCAGTGTGATGCTCACTAGCTATTCCGGAATTATACCTTCCATCATCCCTGACCATTAGTCATGCTGGTTTGGCCTGTTGGGGGTCCAACAACATTTGGAAGATACCGCATTGAGTATCCCTGGCCTGACATATGATCAGGTGCCTTTTCTGTTTTTAAGAAAGCAATATCAGTTCTTATGCTTTTCATATTTTATGAAACAAAGCAAACATTTATTTTCCTACAAATTTAACAGTTGAGAGGCTAAGTATTTATCGCTTTGTTTTTGTATTGATGGGTTTAATATTGCTTCCTGTTACATGCTGCTTTGCTTTTTGCTGTAGTGTTTAAAGGAAGAAGTAAACAACTTTATCGTATGATTTTATTTCGAGGCTTCAGCCCTGCTCCCCACTTTCAGCCAGAATTTTGTTTCTGCTACCCAAAAGCCTTTTTAATTACCTGCATTTTGCAGTGTGGCTGTATTCCCCCCCCCCTGAAGGTTTGAAGTATAACATTATGAGTGGATTCAATGAGCTAAAGAATGTAGTCGGAAGGGAGGTAAGAAGAGCTGTAAAACTAATTGGTGTCCAACATGTCTTGGGCTGTGTTTAATTTTCTTGAGGGGAAAAGAGGTCAAGAATGGAATGAAGTCAATGAAAATGAGTATAAGACTCACAGGAAAAGTGGAAAGTGGAAATGGCCAGCATTAGAGGGTCAATAAATATCCTAGGGACAGGAAATGAACTTTAAACAAAGTATAAAAGTAGTATTTCTACACACATTTGGGAGCTGTTAAATTTTGTATTATGAGAGCAAGTTAAATCACCAGAGGTTCTTTGCATGAAAGCTTTTATCATGCTTTCCATTTATTGGAAAATACGAGCTACGCAATTAGGAAATGAATATTTCAACACAGTGGTCACATTTATTTAAATACTTGAGACGACTAAAATGTTCTAGATGAGAGTAACTTGCTTCCTGTTGTACTTCAGTAATCTTGTGCTTAGAAAAAACCACCACGCTACAAAGGAAATGTTTATTTCCCATAAGCTTTAGCAGATGAATTTGTCCCTATCACCCAACAAGCCAATTTATAATTGCAGGCGGACAACATACAGTGCCCTGGTATTGTTCTTCCTAAGTTCAAATTCACAGGAAAGGTCTATAAAATATGACTCAGAATGGCCTAGTTTTGAGTCTCTCTTGCTCCCACAGGCCATTTATCATTAGGAATTTCTGTGCAGGGATTTGTTTGGCCAAAGCGGAACAGTAAATTGTGCGGGTGCCATCTGGTGTATGTATCTTCAAATGGAAAGAGCTAATTTTGTGATACATTTAGGATTCTATCGACCTCTAATGACTGGGAATCCATTTTTAAGACAAAACAAAATGAGAAGACTGATTTGTGTGAATCTTAAGTGCATTGCAGGAAACTTTATTCCTGGCTAACAGCTTATATGATTCAAGAGGGGGGGGGAATTCTTCTGAAGCCAGTTACAGCAATCCAACCACATGTGTGAGCAAAGCCCATGTACAGAGGACTTTCCCAAATGTAAGGCTCAGACTTCCCATTTTTGCGTAATTATTTTTTCCCTGCCTTATTTGTATTATCTGTGTTGTTCCTATCAGCACACTGTTATGGGTGGTAAAAGGAAATTCATAAAGATTGGTCCTCACAACAAGGCAAGTGGGCAGTGTCTTTCTGATTGGTTGAATCATGCTCCAGAGATTTGTTTCAGTTCAGCCTCACATTATGTGATACAACCCTCAGCCTGTTGGCAGTAAATACCTCTGAATTCAGAAGGGTGCATAGAATTGCAGAACCAGACTCTTAGATCAACATTTATGTCCCAGAAAATTAATTTCCAGCTTCTCTTAGCGTCTCTCCCCTTGCCCCCAACATAAGAAGAGTCTGTTGGATCAAGCTAGTGGCTCCAGCATCCTGTTCTCACGTTGGCCAACCAGACGCCTATGAGAAACAGACAAGCAGCCCTTAGCACAACTGCACTCTCCCCTCCTGTGGTTTTCAGCAACTGGTATTCAGCAGCATACTTCCTCTGACAGTGGAGGTAGAACACAGCCATCAGGGTTAGTAGCCATTCATATCCTTCATGAATTTGTCTAATCCTCTTTTAAAGCCATCCACACGGGTGGCCATCACTGCCTCTGGTGGGAGCAAATTCCATAGTTTATCTGTGTGCTGTAAAGAAGTACTTTCTTTTGTCTGTCCCAAACCTTCAACAGTCACTTTCACTGGATGTCTACATGTTCTACTGTTCTAAGAGAGGAAGAAAAACTTTCCTCTATCCAATGTCATGTGACCTCTTGTCTTTTCTCTAAACTAAAGAGCCCCAAATACTAAAACCTGTCCTCATAAGGGAGGTCCTCCATCCCCTTGATAATTCTGGTTGCCTTTTTCTGAACCTTTTCCAACTCCACAATATTTTTGGGGGGGACTGTATTCCAAATGCAGTTGCACCATAGATGTTTATAATGGCATTATGATATTGGCAGTTTTATTTTCTGTTCCTTCCCTAGTGACCTAGCATGAAGTCTGCCTTTTTCACAGCCAGCACACACTGGGTCAACATTTTCATCAAGCTGTCTGAAGGTCTTGTTCCTGGTCAGTCACTGCCAGTTCAAACACCATGAGTGTATATGTGAAATTAAAATGTTTTGCCCCAACACACATCACTTTGCATATGTTTACATTGAATTGCATTTGGCATTTTACTGCCCATTCACTCAGTTTGAAGAGGTCCTTTGGTAGCTCTTCACAATGCCTTTTTGTTTTAATGACCCTGAAGAATGTAGTATCACCAACAGCAAACTTGGCCACCTCACTGCTCACCCCTAACTCTAGATAGCTTATGAACAAGTTAAAAAGCACAGGTCCTCCCAATACTGATCCTTAGGGGACTCCACTTTTCACATTCCTTCGATGGGATATCTGTTCATTTATTCCTACTATCTGCTTCCTGTTACCTAACCAGTTCCTGATCCACAAAAGAACCCTCACCTCTTATTCCATGATGGCTAAGCTTACTTAAGAGTCTTTGGTGAGGTATTTTATAGAATATTTTTTTTAAAAAATCCAAGTACACTATGTTAACTGAATCACCTAATAGGTGAAGATAATCAATTTCACATTTGAGTTCTTTGAAAACTCTCTGGTGAATGCCATCCAGACCCACCGATTTGTCAGTAAAGCCTAGAACTTCATATCTCGTCACCATTATTTGCCTCAGTTTCTCAGACTCCCTTTCTGCAAAAGTTAGTATCTTCCCTATATCTTCTGCCATGAAGACAGATGCAAATAATTCATTCAGCTCCTTATCTTCCTGCAATTCATGCAATCTGATACCTGAAAGACCGTCTTACCTCTTATATACCAAGTCAATCATTGCACTGTGCAGGTGAGGGGCTCCTGCAGATACCATCTGATAAGAAGGTCCGTTCTGCACAACATAGGAAATGGACCTTTAGTGTGGCAGCACCTACCCTGTGGAATTCCCTCCCCTTAAATATTAGGCAAGCGCCATCTCTGTTATCTTTTCGGCGCCTACTGAAGACTTTCCTCTTTCAACAAGCCTTTTAAGTTGAGACCTATCCCAGTCTGTGTCTGTGTTGGAATTGCTTTCTAATATGTTTTTTTAAAACCTTTTTTCCCTGAACAATGTTTTCTTAATGTTTTTAACCCATTTTACTTAAGATGTTTTTAAAGCTTTTTTTAAAAAAAATGTTTTAAAAGTTTTGTCTTAATGTATTTTAAGGCCTGTTTTTATGATGTTTTGAAGTGTTTTTAGTGCTTTTGTTTGCCGCCCTGGGCTCCTGCTGGGAGGAAGTGCGGGATATAAATCAAATAATAAATTAATTAATAAATAAATCTCCTTGTCTTACTTGAGCACACCTTTGACTCCCTTGTCATCCAAGGGTCTAACCGCCTCCCTAGACCATCTCCTGCTACTAATGTATATAAATAACTTTCGTTATTAGTTTTTATGTTTTAGCAATGTGCTCCTCAAATTCTTGGTTAAGGTGTTGGACTACAACTTGGGAGACCAGGGTTCGAATCCCCACATAGCCATGAAGCTCACTAGGTGACCTTGGGCCAGTCACTGCCTCTCAGCCTCAGAGGAAGGCAATGGTAAAACCACCTCTGAATACCGCTTACCATGAAAACCCTATTTGTAGGGTCGTCATAAGTTGGAATCCATATGAAGGCAGTCCATTTCCATTTCCATTTTGTTTGTTTGACTTCCTTTTGCCAAAGTTTGTGTTCCTTTTTGTTCTCATCATTTGGACAAGACTTCCATTTTTTTTGAAGGAAGGCTTTTTGCCTCTAATAGCATCTTTGACTCTGCTCATTAGCCATGTCGGCATCCTCTTGGCCCTGTTGTTACCTTTCCTGGTCCGCAGTATATACTCCAGTTGAGTGTTTAATATTGCATTTTTAGTAGACCATTCCCAAGCATTCTGGAGAGATCTGACCATCTTTACTTTGCCTTTCAACTTCCTTTTTATCAATCCCCTTATTTTGGGAAAGTTTTCTTTTGAAGTCAAATGCGACTGTGTTTGATTATCTAAATAATTGGCCATTAACATGTATTTTTAATTTAATAGTACTATGGTCACTGTTCAACTGGTTCAACAACTCTTACATCTCACACCAGGTCCTGGGTGCCACTTAAGCACAGCGTCACTGTCTCCCTGGTCAATTCCATGTGACCAACTGTTCTAGGGCACAGTCGTTTAGGACATCTAGAAATTATACCTCTTTGGCTATAGGTGTGTTCCAGTCATGACAGTCGATGTGAGGGTAGTTGAAGCCACCCATTACCACAACATTTCCTCTTTTGGATGCTTCCTTGATTTCATTCTTCATCTCAAGATCTCCCCAAGCATTTTGATCAGGGGAACGATAGCACATCCCCACTACTAAATTACTTTTGGGGCCTGGTATCACCATCCACAATTAATTGGAGAAGTCAGTCTCTTTTGGGATTTTTGGCTTGCTGGACTCAATGCCCTCTTTGACATACAGAGCGACACCACCTCCTGTACGTCTTTCCCAGTCCTTCCTATAGAGTTTATATACTACCAGCTCTCCTCTATACAGCATACTTTCCTCTGCATTTTGCCATAGCTTGCACTTTTAGTGACATGTTCTTTTTCACAGGTTCAAGAAATGTTGCTCCCTGGGGCAAAGGAAAGATAGCAGCCCTCCCCATTCCAGAACTGAACTGGCAGCTGACTCATCTTCAACTGGCAATGGGTCAATATGCTCCACTACACCTCAGGGGAGCAGGCTACCAAGGGGGGTGTAGTGCATCCCTGATGGCACACAGTGCTGTCCTCCAACGTCTCATTGCCACTCCTCCCTCCTTCCTTCCTTCTGCTGGTTCTCTCTATTTAAGAGTAGGGCCCAGCCAGCTCTTACAGTATGTTATTAGAAGAGCCCAGATGAATGCATCTTGGACATGCCTTTGGATATATGAAGCTGACCGTTCTAGGAACAAAGGGCAGAAAGCTTTCTGGAAGGCTGGGCATTTGACTATTCAGGTTTTTAATTTAGGAAGGTTGTTTTCACAGTCGGGTGCCATGGAGTTTAAAGAACAGAGCTATTTCAATGTGTGTAACAGAAAACATAGTTATAGGCCTGAGAAACTGGGTTAAAGGGATTTTCCTCAGGGTCTGAGCCCCAGGACCTCCCCTTCTCTCCTATGTGTCCTTATAGGTCTGGGAATTTCCCTTGTGCTTCCCAGGCTGAGTCTTTTTTTACAACCGATGGACCGTCTGACAAGTTTGAAGCATCATTGGGTATCCCAGGCAACAGCATCATAGAGAATTCCTCTCTCACGCTGGGAAAGACAGCAGCATGACACACGCTTTATAAAGATTACCCAGTCAGCTAGGAACCAGGAAACCATTAAAAAGCACTGAGCACCCACAGAACCTACTGACTCAAATTTCCAGCAAAAATTTAAAACTGAACCCCACAGATATGATTTGTCAATGGGAAACCGCATAAGGGAACTTGGTAGATTTGCCATTGGTTCATGAGGTCTGAATTAGGGTACTAACTAGATCAGGGATGTGGCCTTCAGTTATTATTGGACTACATATTCCATCTTCCCTGACCATTGACCATGCGTGCGAGGGCTAATGGGAACAGTGAGCCCCATCAGTGGCTAGAAGACCACAGGCTCTCCGCCTCTGAACAATATTATACAAAGGCAAAGATTTTGTTCTTTCATTTTTCTGTGACTGACGAAGTTAAAATAACTTGTAAAACCTCTCATGATTTGCAAATCTGAATGATATTAGTCCCTGGAGGTTACAGTAAGCCATTTGTTTTCCAAAGGTCTCTGATGTTTCCTCATATATATAATTGTTTCATTCTGCCCTTGGATTGCACACGTCCCCGACATCAAACACCCAGATGTCATGCAAAGTGAATGACGTATGTCATTCATAAAACCTAGCCCTTAAATTGGCAAGAGGGACAGGGAGTCTAGTTTTAGTCTGATGTTTCTTTTACTTGTAACTTAGAAAATGTGCATGCATTTGATCCTTTATAACTGATACATAATAAAATGGACTTAAATAATTTTGCAGCCCTGGTAATGTGACAGGCTTTTGTACCTAGTCTTGTAAATATATCAGTAAAGGCAGGGTCAGAAACCTCAAGCAACAACTTCTCATTAAAAACTGGAGTATTCGTATAACACCTGCCAAAGCTAAAAATCAGAACTTGGAAACTTGGCAAAGAGTTCCCAGCTGCTCTCTAGGAAAAAGAGAAAATCAGTAGAGATGTGTTTGTGTGTGTATTTTAAAACTAGGTACTCTCATACAACTCAGGTTGTATAAAAAAAATCATGCATGTTCTTCTAAACTGTACTTTTCACACATTTTTCTTAAACACATGGAATGTTGACTGGAAGGGCTTATCTTAAAAGTCAGCAGGGTAGGTGGAATGCAGATTTACAGAACCTGGCCATCTTTCAGCAAGAGTGGGTGGATTTTCAGCACAGCAAATGTTTATGTTTTATAACGTCTTTGCCATGGTGACAAAGCCTTGGTGAAACATCCCATTAGCCACAGACGGGAAGCCCTTACAGATTGTTCTGATTATTCATGGCCAAAGCTTAGTCTGGTATGTGTGTATGTGTGTTTCTGTATACTATTTCCAGAAAAGTTTTATTCTCACAAATCCCAATTAAACAGTTTGTGACTATTAATGCAATGCCTTCCACGGTACTCTCCCTGACCCAATGTAGCATGTGTTTTGAATTTGAAGATGTGCTGAAAGCATGTGCTTTTTTCTGAGAGCAAAGATTGTTACTTCATTTCTTTCATAACTCACCTTCCCGGAGAGACAAAAAGATGGTTTGCATAAGCAAAATAACACAGAATGAGTCTTCATCTAAATTGATTATTACTACAGATGACACTTTTTGAAATCACAAAGGACTCTATAATTAAGACCATATAAGAGTACATATGCTCACTGTCAAACAAAGAAACATATAGGCTTTTTAGAAAAGTGGTCTCAAATGACTGTGTATATACCAAACCAAATGTTATGTATAGTTCCATGGTTGTTTTCCTGACTTTTTTTTTTTTTTAAACTGCCATTCTTGACACAAGGCTTCAGGTTGAATAGAGGGTTCACAGGAAGAAGGGCCTGCTTATTTTCCTTGCCAGCCACTTGTCCACCCTCTACCCACCGACTCAATGCTACATTTCAACTTATGGCAGAAAAGATAGAAGATCCCTAAGAACCTGTAGAGAAAAGCAACATGGGTGTGATTTTGAATGGGCAAATTGTGACAACCATCTCTTCCCACTGATCAGTCTTTTGTTCACCTTGAAGCCACCTATGCCTGCTTTGCATTAAGGGGGAAAAAACAGTGGGAGAAAAAACCATCACAGATCTTTGCTTAACCTGTACCTTTTTGTTTGAGTCACTTGTTTCTTCAGTGCCCTGCCATAACAGCTTGTACTGAGTGATCACTCTAATCCACAATTCATTTTAGTAAATAAAATCCACCAAATTTTGACAACAGTCATTTCTTTTACAAAAGAACATTTAAAAAACGGTAGGACTGTTTTAGTATCTCTCTTGGCCAGCACTCTCTAAGGAAAGTTAAAACAATAAACCTCTTTGCAGGACTTCATGCTCTGGCCTTGCTCCTGCATGCCTAGGTTGCAGCTCTGGTCAGGGATGCTTTTTCCCAGTCGCACCTGAGAAATTGGAGACACATTTTTCTTCCCTATAGTCATTCATGGAACCTCTTGCATAGACTACTGTAATGTACGCTATGTGAGAGTGCCCTTGAAAACAGGAAGCTTTAGCTAGCTTTTGATGGGATTCCCCCAATCACGTTGCTTGGGGAGATCTTGAGATGAAGAAAGAAATCAAGGAAGCATCCAAAACAGAATATTGAGCCAACTCTTGTTTAGCTACATGGTTTGCTTGCAGTTCAGTACTAGGTGCTGGCCATTACCTTTAAAGCCTTTAGAGGCCTGGACCCAGGATTTTGATTTCCTCCATACAAAGCTCTCCAGCCCCTAAGTCATGGGTGGGGAACCTCCACTCTGCAGGCCAATCTTGGCTTGGCATGGGGTCCAAGTTGGCCCATGAGGCTGTTTTCCCCCAACCAAACCCCCCTGTCCATCAGCTGATGTCACTGGGTGATGTCAGCTGATGGACAGGGATTCATCCTGCTGGGTCTGCTTTCCCAGCACATTCCCTGGAGCTAACAGGATTGAACCCTCTTCTCATCAGCTGGTGACCAAATGGTTTAGTCCTACTAGGTATAGTTTTGCTAGCGTGTGTCCTGCAGGGAATGGGCTACTGAAGCAGACCCCACCCACCTGCAAAAGTTGGGGTGGGAGGAGATAAAAATCTGGCCCACTGGGCCAAAAAGGTTCCCCGCCCCTGCCCTAAAGTCTGCAGGAAAGGCTACATTCAAGAATAAATAATCTGTACTAAAGGGACTTTTCAGGAGTAGCATTGCTACTACATTAGAGGATTGTTCTAAATAGGGTTGCCAGGTTCAGAGCCTGAGACTGATCCTGTATCTTTAGGAGAAGAGAAAGTCAGCCAAGTGCAGGTGTTCTTGCAACACTGTAATGGGAAAAACCACAAGGTGGAATTCTCCCATCCCCCTGCACAACTTTTAAAGATACAGAAGACCTCCTGGAGGCTGGGCCTGGAGGTCACCTGGGCCTCTGGCAACAAAGATGCATCCAGGAGCATCCCCAGACCATGGACCTGGTCTTTCAGACGGAATATGACCCCATCCAAAGCAGGCAACTGACCAATTATCCAAACTCAGGAAACACCAACCCACAGTGCCTCCATCTTGCTAGGATTCAGATGCTGTTTATTGGCCCTCATCCAGCCCACCACCAAGTCCAGGCAGCGGTCCAGGGCTTGCACGGCCTCTCCCGATTCAGATGTTACAGAGAAATGGATCTGGATATCAAATAAAATATATATACTTTTTTATATTTTCCAGCTTTTAGCATGCAATGATTAGGTGATAAATCCTTGGCTAATGCTTTATTATTTTGTAATCTTACTGTGGTTTTATTTCATGATTTAAAAATTTGTCCTTATTTTTATTGCTCATTTCTACCATTGCTCAGTGCCTTAGTAGGGCAGTTTGGATTTTTTAAAAACAAATAAATGAACATCCAGGATCATGTGATGTTCATTAATTAATCCATTAACATACAGAGGCTGCAGTAAATATTTTCCCATGAAGAGGTCTAGTAGATGGCAGTGAACTGGACCTTCCAAGTAAACATGTTTAGGAAAAGGGTATTCCTTTAACTTCTGTTTTGAACTTCCAATCAGGGTGATTAAAGAATGGCATGAGTAGATTACACACACACACACACACATGCAAGCCTGAGGGTGAAGTTTGATTATAAATGGCACTAGAGAGTAACCAGAAGTGCTAATTTGTTACCTCAGGGACAGTCATCCCAGATTAATTACTTCAGCTTTAAAGAATGCAAACCTGAGGGGAGCCTCAGATCACTTTCCAAAATCTTATTTAAAAGCAAGCCCTTATTTCTAGCAGTGGAAGAAGTTGAGGCTTATAGCTCTTCCTGGCCAGCATTAGATAATGTTTTGGGTATTAACCAGCAAAGAAATATATGACATAATAATAATAATAATAATATCATTAAATGCTACATGAGTAGACTTCTGCTTGTGCGATGGAACTTCCTCTTCCTCTCCTCTCCCCATGCCCCCTTGCTGCTCCAGGGGGTTCCCTAGATTTTGAGGGGAAGAAGAGGGGAAAGTTCTGTGGAACAAGCAGAAGTCTGTTACATGAGCAAAACAGCCATATTGGACACAACATATTGTTAGTACCACCATCATCAACAACAACCATTGATCAAACTGTGTTTAGTGATTTCATGTATATATTAGAAGCAAGTTGCTGAGCTTAATGTTCTACAGCTAGGAATTTTATGTACATTTTTGTGACTTTGCTACTGTGTAATTGGGCTGAAGATGGAAGTCAAAGAATAACAATTTGGCAGGACTTCTTAGGACAAAGAGGAATGAAGGGTGACTAAATGGGTGTGAATTAGGTGATGCTAAAAGAACAAGACAGACCCATCTTAACAGGAAGCAAAGGGAATCAAAACAGGATTCTCTTTCACAGGGAGAATATCCTTTTAAGCAAAGGTATGTTAATAGGAAAGTTCTGTTCTTTCATTTCACAGAGAAGTTTCACAGTGTGGAACGAATTCTTATCAGATGTTCTGCTATCTGGGTACCACTGTAATTTTTGTGAGAGAACTAAAAGAAAATTCTATGTGGCATCTGTTTGCTTAGATAAGATGGATTAATGAACAGAGGGCAGGTGAGGTTGCTGGAAGAGCATGAGAAATACATTTTTTTCCCATGAAAAGTGGGCACTGTGAGAGTGATGTATTCAGGGTGGTTAAAACAAAACCAGGGTTGTTAAAACAAAAAAGGATTGCAAAAAGCTCTAAAAGGACCAAACTGAGTGAATGGGCAATAAAATGGCAAATGCAATTCAGTTTAAATGAATGTAAAGTGGGGCAAAAACATCTTAATTTCACATATACCCTCATGGTGTCTGAACTGGCAGTGACTGACTAGGAATGAGACCTTCAGGCCATAGTGGATAGCTCAATGGAGATTGAAAATAAAACTGCTGATATCATAATGTTGTTATATACATCTATGGTGTGGCCACATTTGGAAAACTGTACAGTTCTGGTCGCCTCACCTCAAAAAAGTTATTGTACAGTTGGGAAAAGTTGGGAAAAGGGCAACCAAACTAATCAAGTGAGTGGAGTGACTCCCCTGTGAGAAAAGGTTGCAGCATTTGGGGCTTTTAAGTTTAGAGAAAAGGCAAGTAAGAGATGACATGACAGAAGTGTATATGCATGGCACAGAGAAAGCCAGTGGATAGAGAAAAGATTTTCTCTCTTTCTTATAATAGCATACCTTGTAGACATCCAGTGAAAGTGACTGTTGGAAAAGTCAGGGCAGACAAAAGAAGGTACTTCATCATGCAGCACATAGTTTAACTATGGAATTTCCTCCCACAAGAGGCAGTGATGGCCACTAACCTGTATGACTTGAAAAGAGAATTAAACAAATTCATGGAGGAATGGATACCAACCTTGATTTCCGGGTTCTAGCACCACTGTCAGTGGCAGTCTGCTTCTGAATGCCAGTTGCTGGAAACTGCAGGAGGGGACAGTGCTGTTGTGCTCGGGTCTTACCTGTAGGATTCTCATGAACATTTTGTTGGCCACTGTGAGAACAGGATACTGGACTAGATGGCCCACTGGCCTGATCCAGCAATATTCTCATGTTCTTTACATGTAAACAAGTGAGAGACTTGATTGATCAAAATCAATCAGAACAAAACTTAACTCAAGAAAAGTCTTATTGGACTTTGTAACTTGGAGACGCAGTGCTAGAACAGCACTTTGAACATTAGCAAAAAACATATGTCTGAGCATTTCACATGTCTTCATGCTGAGCCTGTGACCATTGAGCAATTCACAGAAGGTATGTTTCAGAGGATGTGCTTAACACAAGTTTATTCAAAGGAACCAGAAGTTTGAGTTTGGAGCCCTGTGTGGCACTGAATGCACACTATGACCATTGGCTAGTTCACACATTACACTGAACACAGGTATAAGCCGTCTCTACACAAGTAGATATGTTTGGGTGAAAGAGTGTATACTTGTTGATATGAACAGTTCAGCTATTATGTACACAGCTACACACATTCTATACATGTTGAATGTAATGTGTGGACAGCCCTTTTGAGATCTCCTCTCTGTGCTGCAGTCCCTTCTGACAATATGAAAAAAAGTCACACACACACACACACACACTTCTAGGTCAGAGCAGAACAGTGCCATCAGAAGAAGTTGTGTGGGGGGGAATTCAGAACATGCAGGGACATCTAATATTTAGTTATTTGGCTTATGAACTTGTATCGATGGTGCTGCATCTGTAATGATGACATGAGCCCCAGAGGATCCTAGGATCCTGGCCAAAATCAATAGCTGAATGTATTGCACATACCTCCTGCAGTATGTTGTACGTGTACTTTGAAGCATAATATTGGCTCTCTTTTTGAAGGACAAAGTTTCATAGGAAAACAGTGTTTTACATCCTGAAATCAAAAGGCCATGTCATAAAATTAAGTAGCACAGAGAACTTTGCTTTGAAATTATTCTTGGCTGCACAGCGTGGATGGTCAAAAAGCTTAAAGGTCACCTTAAGGTTAAAAACAAATAGGTCACAGCAAATCCAGTGTGGGCAAAACATAGTCATGTGGCTAAAGCTGAAGGGAAATAGAAGCCAGTTAAAATGCAGTGGAGAGTGCTAACTCTAAAACAACTCATTCGTTCTTTTATGCTTGCCTTGTCTAGCCTTTCACCTTGCTTTGTGTGCTCTTTGTAACTGAGGGGGAATTGGGTGTCTCTCCCTATATGCATACACAGGAAGGGAAAACTTGATTATGAAGCTTTTCCTTAGTTGTGTTTTAAATGAACAGCAGCTCATCTTTCATGAAAGTTATTCACCTATTTATTGATTTAAGATATTTCTATACCATCCTTCAGCCGGGTATCCAGGGCAGTTTACCAAAAAAAAAAAAAAACCATCTGTGGATGCATCTGCATGAGACTAGACATAATACCATTCAAGTTTCTATACTGAGGGTAGGATGTAAACTATTTTGCTTTGTGGGGTGTACATTTTCTCAAACTTAATGCCTCATCTCTACACTTAAAAAAAGCTTTTGTTTTATCACCCGACTTTGTCCTAAAGGGTAACCCTTTGAAATTAATTTACAGGAAGTTTAAAATAACAAATAAATGTTTTATTTATTTATTTATTGCATTTATATACTGCCCCATAGCCGAAGCTCTCTGGGCAGTTTACAACAATTAAAGCATTAAAAACAAATTTAAAAAACACATTTTTAAAAAGCAATTTAAAAACACATGCTAAAATGCCTGGGAGAAGAGGAAAGTCTTGACCTAGCGCTGAAAAGATAACAGTGTTAGCATTTTATCCAGAAAAGAAATAAAATGCTGAAGAAGAAGATGTTGTTACAACAGAACTAAAAGTTTATAAAAGATATTAATGTTTAGGAATATCTCCAAGGCTGCACTCTTAAACACACTTAATGGGGGGGGGGAGATTCAGTTCTCACTTAAATCTGAAACTATCAAATTTGCACTTTCCAAAACGCTATGAGAACTGAAAGAGAGCCATCTTTCAAAATTCACACTTATCTCAATTTTGTGATGCAGTTCTCCAACCAGTGTTTACAAAAACGCTTTGTGTTGATACAAACATCTTCACACAAACAATGGGGATACTGTCAGAGCCAGGACAGGGGATTATATGGACCCTCAGTTCAGCTCAGCAAAAATTATTTTATTTTTACTCATTGAATATGGCAGCAAAGTTTGCCTTTCTTCATTCCCTTGATTTTTTTTTTTGCAGATAATTTCAATTATTTATATTGCATAGCATTATGTATTGTACACCTAAAAGGTCCCAGTCTGAAAAGTGGATTTCACCTGCACAAGCCTCACCACCACACAAAAAGGCAAAGGAGAAGAAATCCAACTCTGACTAGCCTTCATATACCTAGATTTAGGGCGCAATCCAAGTCTTATATACGCTGGGCTGAGGGGAGGTGGAAACCGCAGATCTCTGGCTGAGCTGCCTGGGTCCCAGCTCAGCTAGGCCATGCCAACAGAAGCCCCCCCCTTCCTGCGTAGCTGCAACAGGGCCACAGAGCACCCATGGGGCAGCCATTCCAACTTGGCTCAACCAGGGATCCACTGGAGAAACCTAGCCCAGAGCAGGGAAGCCAATGGAAGCTGGCGTAAGGCCCCCAAAAAGGGTGTTCCAGGGACATATCAGGGGAAGGCCGAGGGGGCACTTACACTACGGTCAGGTCCCGTTCAGCTCCCTCCCATGGCCCGGCTGCTGGTATTCTGGGAAAAGGGGTGGCAGAAAGAAGCATGTATTTTGTTTCCTTCCGTCGTTCCCTCCCAGAGACCCCTGAATGGCAATGCGGCGGCCCCTTCTGCCAGCTCCGCCTCCACTGGCTCCGCTCCTGCCAACCTCCGACAAGATGGATTGCTCTGCCCATTTGCTTCTTCATTAACCAAGAATTCTAATTTTAGCATCTTGGGCTGCAATCCAGTACACACGTACCTGGGAGTAAGTCCCATTGAACCCAATGGAGCTTACTTCTGAGCAGACATGTATTATTTATTTATTATTTGGTTTATATCCCGCCGTTCCTCCTGGCAGGAGCCCATGTATTAGACTGTAGTTTTGGTCTGAGAACAAACAAGAGAGAAAATCAACTTTGGACAATCAAAAAGATGTCATAATTGTATTACTTCAATTATTGTTTGTGAGAAAGTCAGGTGAAGAGTTCCAATGTGTGTGCAGGTTGGTCTAAAATATAATCATAGAATTGTAGAGTTGGAAGAGGCTTATAAGGCCACTGAGTTCAACCCCCTGCTCAATGCAGGAATCCAACTTAAAGCATACCTGACCGGTGGCTGTCCAGCTGCCTCTTGAATGCCTCCAGTGATAAAGATTCACAATATTTGGCTATTAAGAAAATATTTTAAAGTATCAGTTTATGATATTTCAGAATGCACCAAAAATACATAGAATTCCTTCTGCATTTCCTCCATTCCATAACCCATGCCATTCCATAAGGTCCTCTTATCTTCAGGAATAGCTTTGGGGACATAATGGGCTGCAGCAGGAAGAATGGTGGAAAAACCCTGTTTTGTGATCAAAACATCACTCTCTATTCTCTGGATCATGTCTCATAGCCTGGACTACTTAGTAAAAAAGACACACACAAACAAAAACACCAACACTGTGCAGAAGTAGAAAAGAATGAAATGGCCTAAGTGCAGCCATCTTGGATGACTTATATATGTAAAAGGGGGAAAGAACTAGCTTTTGATTTAAGGAAACTGCAGAATGTGCTGTTCAGTTATGTTTCAGGAAGACAGTGGGTAAAGTAGACAACACTTGCTTAGGCACATGTTTAACACGGAATAACAGCTTACACTGCAACTGTGATAACCTAAATGAAAAATACTTGCGCAAAAAGTTACTTACATTGGTGAAGATCTGCTCAAGGATAGGGGACACTCTGTTCAGTTGCTATCTTCCCTTGCAATTGCTCAAATAAAGTGTATCTGACTTTGTCGCAACTCAAAACAAAGAATGAAGACTTGTTTGCAAGTGACTATCAACTGTTTATTAACAGCAGTTGTATATGTAGTGTTATACAGATCAATATAGACAGATATATATTAGTCAAATACACTGCAGAAAGCAAGGCCCAAGAATATTAAATAGACCTGGAAACATTTTCCGCCAGACCAAGCCACCATTCCATTGATATCTCAGGGTACGGTCTGAAGACACCTGAGGTCACCACCTTGCTGAAGCTAAGGTGACCATCTGGAAACCACCTGTATGCCACATTAGGTTCCATGATGGAAGAAAGGTAGGATATTAAGTGTAATAAAATAGAATAAATAAAATTTATTCCATTCATCTCTTTGGAATGGTTTTATATTTCCCAGCGTTTCATTAGGGGGAAAGGGAAGAAGTGCTGAGCGAGCCTGTAGCTGAAATGAAACTCATGTTTTGACTAGGAAATCCTGCCTATCCAACTGCCAGATGAGCGGTGAGGAAAATGTACTCTGTACATACTCAGAGGCAATTTCCTTACCACCACAACTTAACACCAGCAAATTATAAATGTGAGACATTTACACACATACACACAAATGCTGTCCTGAAGTTTCAGTTAGGAAATAGTGTAAATTCATCATTTCCCTGCTATTACAGTCCATTTAATCTCATGGAGGAATTCAAGAACTATTCCATGGTTCGCCCAATTTACCAAACCAGTTAGTGAACAAAAACTCTAATCAAAAGTTATGAAAGGTTTGTTGTCAGCCAGGGATTCACATGAACTCAGTCCCAACTTTGGAACATATGATTTAATAATAAACACTTCACAGAAGAATTCTGCTAAGCTACATATGCTATTGTCATTGCAGATCCTGTTTTTCTTCCAGAAGAGAAGCATGATGAAGGGGCCATCATTCAGGCATGTTATAATGAACATACCCCTCTCAATGAATGCATAGAATTTTAAATTTTTTATTAGTATAAATAATGCATGAGTTTATATGCAGAAAGATTCTGCTGGAAAACATTTGCAAATGCCTTTTTTAAAGAAAAGAAAAATGCTTATTCAAATATGCTTGAATCGATTGTGCAGGGCTGATTGTATATCTGCTCAGGTATCTTCTAGTGTTTATTTAATGTTCCTTCTCTTTTTACATACAAATGAATAACGAAAATTCAACATCTGAGAGTGCTGAGTTGCAATTCAGTGCATTCCTGGACCTTGAATCTGATCGTACAGGGTTGCAACTGAACCATGCAAATATTTAATCAGTCCCAGAAAACTGTCAGAGAAAAGTATTTACAGGCAAGGTTCTTATTTTATTGCCTATATTGATTTAATAGCAGTCAGGCGACCAAGAGGAATACAATAAACCAGTGTCCTTTAGACTACTAGAGCTATTTTGAATTCTCCTTCCATCAATAAAATATTGGTTTGCAGGTGAGACAAACATCTCTTAGTAGCAGTGCCCTGTTTTGTTTTAACTGATAGAAAAGTGTAATGTGTAATGAAACATCTATATTAAAGGGCCATGCTTTTCAGTCTTCTCTATCAAACAAAACACCATTTCAAGTATGTGAAATATAAGACGTAGTAGCAAGGTTAGGCCCATATCCATGACCACATTTCACAAGCCAATCTCTTTTCACCAAAATTATATCACGATGTGGTATGTTTAAAAAAAGAAGAAGCCTGGCCCTAAACTCTTTCAAACCTTTAGTAAACCTTTGACTTAGGCATCCACTCTGCATAGTTCAAGGGTATACAAAAAATACAGGGAATGAATGTACCCTGCCATACTGAAGGCCAACAGTTCTGGTGCCAGGACAGGCTGCACTTCTAGCCTATCACTGTGGAATGATGAGCAACTGGATCTGGGATGGAGCCTAGAAGCTGGGAAGTGAGAAACAGGATGGGTAGGTCAAGCAGTGCAGTACTCCTCTCCAGGAAGACACGGGGCCTGATGTCTTCATCAGTTTGGAGATACACGTTTGGCTCAACTTAACTTTCCTAATGCCTGATTTTCCAAGAACTCCCATAAGGTCTCCATAGTTTCTCATCATTTGCTCCACAGTGACACAAGACGGGCCTGTATAACTAAGGTCCAATGGTTGGGCTTGTTGTGCTGTGTCTATGTGGAACATACTCTCAGTCTAGGTATGAATAGCTAGTTCAGGTCGAGTGTGTGTGCTGGACCACTTGGCAGATTAGTAGGAATAGGAGGTCTTGGACAGCCAGGCTGCATACTGGGAAGGCACACACCTCACACAGCTTTAGCCTGGAGTGTGGGATTGGTTCTCCTGCACTGTTCTCAGAGGTTGGATCATTGCCCTCATGAGTCATTGGCCAGCAGCTATGCCAACCTGGCATTTGCTGTGCTCATCCACATGCATTATGTTGGCATGCTACTGGTGGGAGCACAGTCATTACCATAGGTTGTAGATAGAGGAGGATTTTACAGATCCAGCAGTGAGAAGCTTGGCAAGTCATAGTTCTGTCCTTTGCACTGTGAAGAGTCACCAGTTGTTTGCCTTCTGCATCTAAATGCTTTTGCTCTGAACTTCAGTGTTTGGAGACAGTATGCCACCAAATGCCAGTTGCTGGACAGCAACAGGGGTGAACTATTGTCTCCATGCCTTGGTTATGAGTTTCTCAGATGGACCTTTGGTCTGATCCAGCAGGGCTCTTCTTATGTTCTTTATTTAACGTAATATATGAAGGTTAGCATTAAAGGCTCCATCTCTACTTCTGGAACATGCTGTTATGGGTGCTATTCTCCTGTACTTTCCTATGCTATTAAAATCAAATCATTATTGGGCACAGTATTTCTGCAATAACCAACTACGTGTGTACTCTTGAGTAGTTGAGTACTCAACAATGGTTGATAAATGGCTAGAGATATATTCATACTGCACAAGGGATGTGAGGGAGAAAGGCAAGTTGAAGGGCATGTCTTCATTCCTTCTGTGGATAATGGAATTTTTTCCTGCAAAAGTCTGAGGAAACAAAAAGTGAACAAACCCCCCCTCTGCCACTCTTGTCAATAGCAGGGATGTGCCAGAATTCTGTCCAATTCAAATTTGGCACCAAATTTTCCATTAATTCACTTATTCTCAATAGTTGAGGATCAGATTTTAAGGTTGTGAATTTCTGTGGCTATGCATGAAAAAACCTGCCTCTCTAAACATCAGTTGTACAAATGATAATTTATTGATATTTATTGATATCAATATTTTAAAGGACATTTTGAAGGAAATATCAATATTTTAATCGATCCCCCCCCCGAGTAAAATCAGTGGCTGGAGGATAAAGAACAAACTCGAATCAATGCCAGTCTGTTAGGTCGATGGAATGCTTTCAAACTGGCACCAGCCAACTGATCTCATAAGAACATAAGAACATAAGAAGAGCCTGCTGGATCAGGTCAGTGGCCCATCTAGTCCAGCATCCTGTTCTCACAGTGGCCAACCAGGTGCCTGGGGGAAGCCCGCAAGCAGGACCCGAGTGCAAGAACACTCTCCCCTCCTGAGGCTTCCGGCAACTGGTTTTCAGAAGCATGCTGCCTCTGACTAGGGTGACACAGCACAGCCATCACGGCTAGTAGTCATTGATAGCCCTGTCCTCCATGAATTTGTCTAATCTTCTTTTAAAGCCGTCCAAGCTGGTGGCCATTACTGCATCTTGTGGGAGCAAATTCCATAGTTTAACTATGCGCTGAGTAAAGAAGTACTTCCTTTTGTCTGTCCTGAATCTTCCAACATTCAGCTTCTTTGAATGTCCACGAGTTCTAGTATTATGAGAGAGGGAGAAGAACTTTTCTCTATCCACTTTCTCAATGCCATGCATAATTTTATACACTTCTATCATGTCTCCTCTGACCCGCCTTTTCTCTAAACTAAAAAGTCCCAAATGCTGCAACCTTTCCTCGTAAGGGAGTCGCTCCATCCCCTTGATCATTCTGGTTGCCCTCTTCTGAACCTTTTCCAACTCTATAATATCCTTTTTGAGATGAGGCGACCAGAACTGTACACAGTATTCCAAATGCGGCCGCACCATAGATTTATACAACGGTATTATGATATCGGCTGTTTTATTTTCAATACCTTTCCTAATTATCGCCAAGAAAGTAACATGCTCAAGGAAAATAATAAGTGGCATGAAAGACATGCAAATATGGGTTCCATTAGGGGAATGCTGTAACAGCAGCATTGGCAGGAGTAGCATTAAGTGGAACAAAATAAGTGGAGAATGGCTAAAGAACCAGAGCGATGTGCCCAGAAGCTTTGAAAATATAGTCCAATGACTGCGACTATTGTTACATCCATAGCTCAGTAACAACTTTTTTTTAATGCTGGAGGAAGTGACACAATAAAAAGGGGGCACAGAACAAGGAAGTCTGGAGTTTAAATAAACACAGAAAAATGGTTTCAGGAATGTTCTGTCAGTCCCCAAGAAAGATCATATGAGCTTCATTTGCAAAAGCAGAAAGGCAACAAGGCGTGACCAAAACCACTAGATACTCAAGACTGGGGGATGGGAACAGGGTGGGGAAAGAAATAAAATTGCCATGGGAAAGGGACACCCGGATGGTAAGACATTTCTATAAAGGGATCAACTTTAATTAGCCTTTAATTGTTTCCAGAAATATTGGTTTCAATATTTCTTGACACCAACCACAACTATTTTTACATATGAACATACCAATTCTTTATTCTCTTCTAGCTGGAAACATATTGTCTAGTAGTCAAAGTGAAAGGTTGCTACAATATGTCCTGCTCAGGAAAAAAACAACCATTTTTCCAGTTAAAAGATTCATTATGTGGGAAGTCCCGTTGCCATCAAAAGCAGCGCTAGCTGTATTTGTAAGCTGGTTGGGAACCTGTGCAAAATCTCATTATGTCCCTCACCTCCCCAAACGAGAAAATGTAGCTCAGTAGAGCAGAGACACACACACCCTTTTTGTCCACCTCTCATGGTTAGGTGTCGAACCAAAACAAGGCCTCTGCCTCATATCTATTTCCTTAGCTGCCAGCAGATCCCTACTTAGCAAAGTTGACGCAATGACCCAACTGCTAGATAGGGTTCTGGAAAACGATACTGAAGACAGGAATATTAACGTATATGCATACTCTCAATGAGGATGTTATCTAAACACAGCACCCCTGGAAACTTAAAAACCATCAACTGCAATTCATTATTAGAATGTGACACTGTCCAAATAAGAAGCATTGAAGATGGCTGGTATGTCAGATACAGGCTGCTGCCCAGCTAGATCTTTACTAGTTGATCAGAACTTATAAGGTAGTTTCATTTTTCAGCTGTTGTCTTCCAACTAATATGCTAGAGGAGCAATTCTGTAATCAAAGGAATCACAATATTCTTTATAAACCATTGAGGATTATGGTTTAACAGCTGTTAGGGTTGTAGAACAAACTATAGAGAAAATAAGCTTTTAAAAATCCCACACATAATATGCAATTTTTAAGTTGCTTTCAGGCATCATGTTCATTTCATGGTGTTGTAAGAAAGCATTTATCCATGACCTTTGTCATATTTTCTTCTAAGGCATTACATCAGGTAGGTATATCATAGGTAACATTTCTCTATCTCTTGGAAAAATGGGGCCCAGGAAACCATCTCTTCCACCCAGACATATCAAAGCATGAGTTTCCATTCCTAGAAGATGAGTTCAGATAACAGAACCATGTCATATGGACAGCCAGATTATCATTTAAAAAGGACTGAATGAGGTTTATCACACCTTATCACCTGCCTGATAAAGGATCTGTTTTGTACATAACTGTTCCAGACGGCTCAGGCAAATGAGCCAGTCCACCAGAGGTTCACGGACAGACTTGCCAGAATTATGTGGCTTGCTTCTAGTCTCTTCCATACAATGCCACAGGAATCTGGCTTGCATTTAAAGAATTTCTGTGTGGGTGTAACATCCTTTGTGGCAAACCATTATAGCATAATATTACCAACAGATTAAAAGAACAGTTAAAACACATACCATGAATAAATGCAAAGTGTCAATGGATCGACATGCAATGTTTCACAGATGAGTTACCATATGAGAAATTAGGTGTTTTGAATATACCATTCAGTGAGACTAGCCAGGAGTTGGGCTTCTGATTTTTTTTAAAGGAATTTTTCTGCCAGTTTATATATTTTCCCAATCATGTGAGTTGCAGCCCCACTTATCCATGAGAATCTCACAGCTATGCAACAGGAGGAAACCTGATTTCACTGTGCGTAGGCCATCATTGCTAGTTACATGGTTGGTGAAAGGTCAACGTTTCCAGTGGAGGGTGGCAAGAGATACAGACTTATGTAACAATGTAATGTGGAGTGTCTGGGGGAAATTTTACATGTAAAGATGAGGTGGTCAGTCTAGCCAATTTCCAATCTTTTATATGTAACTATCCATGTTGTATTACAAAACTCATTTCAGGCAGTCTTGCCAAGATCCAAGAATCGTGAGGCTCATGATGGCTAGAAGAAATTGCTGTACATGTTCACCTCCTTGCCATATATGGTCACCTGCAACTGTTGCCATTTGTAGGGTTAAAAGACACAGCATGTGATGGTGTGAACATAGTTTATTCTTGAGCCTGGCAGTGGCTGCGCACAAATGGCCAGCCATCAACAAGGATTGCATGTGGCTACCATGAGGCCAATGATTGTCTGAATCAACTGGAATTCAAGGCAGCCCCAGCAATTTACACCAACTAAGGAACTGTATTTCTGCCCCCCCCAATTTTGCCTCTATCTTGAGAAATTGCTTTTGTTTTTATATGAAGAGCATAAATTAGTACGCACAGTAGGAGCCAAGAAAGAAGCTTTAGAGAACATTGACTACAGCAGCACATAAAAGTTTATGTACTGAAAGGTCCCATTTCTCTTCTGGCTCCAAAAATCCCAAACTCTTTCTTCCCCAGACAAAATAACATGGGGCTTCTTGTCTGCAATCTCAGTTCAGGCTGAGTGCACTTCAAAGCTGCATGGGGGCCAGGTCTGGATGGGATGCTTATTAGTCACGGGCATTCATGTGAGTTGTCCAGCTAGCTAAACCAGTAGCCTTAGGGTGCAAGAAGACTGGGAAACTTCTCAGTCGATGATGTATTACAGAACCCATTTAAAGCATTCTGGACCTCAAATTGTGTGTAGTAAATCTATCACTTCAATGTGTTTGCATTCCTTTGTGTGTTTTTTTAAACCCACCATCTACAATGGGGGTTAATATACAGCTTTAACGGTTTCATTTTCCCTGCATCTGCTCTTGTTTGATTATGAGGAAACTGTTACCTCTTCAACAACACTCATTCATTTTTGGAGAAGGGGTGGAGGGACTGCAGTAGCTATCGTGGTACAAAAAGAAACTTCTTGTTCTTAAAACAAAAATATTATTTTCAACTACTTTACTTAATAGCACAACTACAAGTTTCACATCAATCACACAGGTTTCCTCTGCATTCCCTAATGAGATTTCTTAACTGGTTCACTTTCTATTAATAGCCTACTCATCCTATAGTGCAACGGCCTCTCCTTCTTAGCCTTACTTACACCAACTGAAACAAAATGCTGGACATCCAATCACAGCGATAGCCTTTCAACGAGTCATAATTTCCAGGCAAGGAGGCCTTTTCTCCCTTCCTTCTGCCTAGAATGGAAGAGCGCTTCATGAAGAGACCATGAGCAAAATTCTACTCTAGTTTATTATGAAACAAAACTTCTAACTCCATGAGCCAGTACAATAACATTCGAAAGATATTTCCCTTAGGTAAAGGCCAGCAACACTCAGAATTACATTTAAGATTTAAGTATTATTTATTTATACATACACCATGCCAAAATAGGCTTCTAAGTGGTATGAAAACCAGTTACACAAACATTAAAATATTAACATCCATAATTAAAATATACAGTAACATAATCCCATGATAACAACACAGCACTTACAATAGGAGATGCAGGTCGCCCTTCCCATTTTCTCTTGCAGTCTAGCGCATTCACCTTGGTGATGAGAAAATGCCAGCTCACACCCCCTTGGATCTCTCGCTATCACCTTGGCTCATAATCACCATCTTATCTGTAAAGTTAGCTAGCAAGGGCAGGCAATCCAGGACAGGGTATGTTTGCAAGACCAGATGCTACCCTCTATTGACATGGACAAGAGAGCATCCTGACTTCCCAAGGGCTAAAGACTTCTTAGGCATGCAAAAGTCATATTTATTTATTTATTGTATTTATATGCCGCCCCATAGCCGAAGCTCTCTGGGCAGTTTACAGTAACTAAAAACATTAAAACAAATATACAAATTTAAAACACATATTTTAAAAACAATTTAAAACACATGCTAAAATGCCTGGGAGAAGAGGAAAGTCTTGACCTGGCGCCGAGCAGATAACAGTGTTGGCGCCAGGCGCACCTTGTCGATCGCAACATTCCATAATTTGGGGGCCACCACTAAGAAGGCCCTCTCCCTTGTTGCCACCCCCCAAGCTTCCCTCGCAGTAAGCACACGGAGGAGGGCCTTGGATCTTGAACGTAGTGTACAGGTGGGTTCATATTAGAAGAGTCGTTCCATCAGGTATTGTGGTCTCAAGCCATCTAAGGCTTTATACCTATAAAACCAGCACCTTGAATCAAGCTCAGAAACAGACAGGCAGCCAATGCAAGCGGGCCAGAATTGGTTTTATATCTTCGGACCGTCTGGTCCCTGTTACCAACCTGGCCGCTGCATTTTGCACAAGCTGCAGTTTCCGAACCATCTTCAAACGCAGTCCCACATAGAGTGCATTGCAGTAATCTAATTTGGAGGTTACCAGAGCATGGACAACTGAAGCCAGGTTATCCCTGTCCAGATAAGGGCGCAGCTGGGCCACCAAACAAAGTTGGTAGAAGGCACTCCGTGCCACTGAGGCTACCTGGGCCTCAAGGGACAGAGATGGTTCTAGGAGAACCCCCAAGCTATGAACCTGCTCCTTCAGGGGGAGTGCAACCCCTTCCAGGACAGGTTGAACATCCACCATCTGGTCAGAAGAACCACCCACTAGCAGCATCTCAGTCTTGTCTGGATTGAGCCTCAGTTTATTAGTTCTCATCCAGTCCATTGTCACAGCCAGCCACTGGTTCAGTACATTGACAGCCTCACCTGATGAAGATGAAAAGGAGAAATAGAGCTGCGTGTCATCAGCATACTGATGGCAACACACTCTGAAGGTCTGGATGACAGCACCCAATGGTTTCATGTAGATGTTGAACAGCATGGGGGACAGAACTGACCCCTGTGGAACCCCATACTGGACAGTCCATGGTGCTGAGCAATATTCCCCAAGCACCACCTTCTGGAGGCGACCTGCAAATTAGGAGCGGAACCACCACAATGCAGTACCTCCCACTCCCAACCCAGCCAGTCTTCCCAGAAGGATACCATGGTAGATGATATCAAAAGCAGCTGAGAGATCAAGGAGAATCAACAGAGTCACACTCCCCCTGTCTCTCTCCCAACAAAGGTCATCATACAGGGCGACCAAAACTGTTTCTGTGCCCTGCTACATGTGTTGGGCCAATGGCATATTGGGACAGTCCCATGGTTGTCATGGAGACCATGAAATCCTGAGCCGCCCCAGATAAGGTGGCCTCGGCATGGATGTTGACATCCCCGAGAACCAACAGTCTGAGGGATCTCAACAGTACACCTGAGACCACCTCTGTCAGCTCAGCTAGGGAGTCTGTTGGGCAGCAGGGTAGGCAGTACACCAACAGAATCCCCAGTTTGTCCCGCTGACCAAACAAAAGGTGCAAATGCTCCAGACCAGTAGTCACATGGACAGGGTGCTTGCAGAAGGAGCTGGAGCTCCTATACACCACAGCAACCCCCCCTCCCCAACCCTCAGTTCTACCCTGATGCTGAACCAGGTACTCTGGCAGACATAGCTGGGAGAGACTGACTCCTCCCTGCTCACCCACCCAGGTCTCAGTTATACATGCCAGATTGGCTGCCTCATCCACAATTAAATCGTGAATGAGGGAGATCTTATTATGCACCAATCTAGCATTTAGCAGCAGCATCCGGAGACCTGAGAGCTGGCTGATAGGGCAACCAACAAACTTGCGGGTGTGGGGAGGACCAGAACAAGGCACAGCCGTTAACTGCCTGGGCCGCATTCCCCTTACCTGGCAAGTCCTCCTCACAATGCCATATCTCCCTCTACCCATCACTACACTAATTGGGGTCCCCTCAAATCTCCCCACTTGGCTCTGAGTCCTCTCTCCCAGGCACATAACTGAAGACACAGAAAAAGGCAGACAAAGCAGAAGCCACCTCAGCCAGCCAGCTTATGTATCCCCTCCAGAGAAGGGACAGGTGGAAGAAATCAGCGACAGCTGGCTGAGTACTTGGGGACTGGTCCTGCAAGGCATGACACCTGCTGAGCAGAAGTCCAACAGGGAGAGGGTGGTGGTGGTGGTAGCTGAGCAGCAGCAGCAGCAGGCAGGCAGGCAAGTAGGCAGGCAGCAGCAGCAAACAGTTCTCCTTCTCTGCATGGTGGTGTTCCCCTTCCTCCTGCAGGCACTGGGTCCCCTAGATCCAAATACAATTAAGACAACAACCCACCACCTTGGGTAACATTCCCATTAATATCACAACACACCCATCTGGAGTCAAGCACTCCTCTATTCAGAAAAGCACAACCACCTTCTGTTCATCTGGAATATTCCTATTGTCACCCTAATTTTTATCTTTTTTGTTTTCCCCCCTAATAGGTTTAAAAACAATACAAAAAGCCAAACGTAGATAGATTTAAAAAACAATACAAATAAAACACCCAAGGCAGACATGTCCAGTAGGCTCTCTTTCTCTCTGTCTCTCTCAGATGTTCAAACTCAGTGTGAACTCAAGAGAGCAGTGTGACTGGACACACATTTAATGGCATATGGGATGTCTTTCTAGTGCTTTAACTACAATACTGAGCTGGTTCACATGTAACATATTTAGCATTATATGCAAACCAGTTTAATGTTATACTTTAAAAACTGTATTTTGATTAATTAATATATATACATATATAATATACCTATATACCACTTAATACTTAAGACACTGTTAAGTCTTAAGAAACAATGAAACTGAGGAACTACAATATAATGCAATGCAATAACTACCATACAATGCAATATAACAAAAAATCTCCCCCAACAAAAACATAGCACAACATCTTTAGAGTCAAGGATCCCCTCCCACTTCAGCCTCCCTCTTGCACATCCTGATTCACATCATACCCAAATTCTGCCCTACTTCTGCACAAATCATAGGTATAAATAAAAGGTAAAGGTGTCCCCGCACTTATAGTGCAAGTCGTTTCCGACTCTTAGGGTGACGTCTTCCAACGTTTACTAGGCAGACCATATATATATGGGGTGGGATTGCCAGTTCCTTCCCCGGCCTTTTTTTACCCCCCAGCGTGTGCTGGGTACTCATTTTACCGACCACGGATGGATGGAAGGCTGAGTGGACCTCGACCCCTTTTACCGGAGATTCGACTTCCTCCTTCCGTTGGAATCGAACTCCGGCCGTGAGCAGAGCTTCGGCTGCGTTACCGCCGCTTACCTCTCTGTGCCACAGAGGGTCCTGGGTATAAATTGAATACTACTGATTCAATATCACTCATCCCATTCTCCTTCCACACCTCACTCACATCCACCAACAGATACAAACTCCCCCTCCACCCATTCAGGCCAATATCTCCCGCTCATTCACCAACCATTATCACCAGTCACTCCTTCCTCTCAACAAAAATGTACTGCAAAAACATCAAGGACACAATGAAACCACTCCCTGACAGAAATGTATAAATAATAATAAAGCAACTTGCCACTCATCAGTCACACAGATATACTGTTCCTGACAGCAATCTGGCTGTCACCCAGGTCATTGTCTGCCACCGAAGTCTATCACCCAACGATGGGTGAAACTGCATTCTCCCCTCGCTAGTACTCCTTCCTCCACCAAGGAGTGCCCTCAGATAATTCAACTCACCCAAGAAGCACTCCACAAAAAACATGAAGGAAGGCACCCTCATTGCAATCCTAAACTCCTTTTGCCTCAGCAGTGCTGGCTTTGTAGTTCTCTGGCTGGAAGGCAATCATCAGCAAAAGCTGGTTCCATTTACTTCCTCTGCAGTTCAGCCCCAGCAAGAACTGGGTCCTGTGCGGTGCAGGGGCTAGTTTACAAGCAGCTTTCCTTCAGGGAAGCCTCTTGCAAAGCACCACTGCACATGATGGATGCCTTCCCTGAACAGCTGTTCAGGGGAGGCAGCAATCCTGCAGGGTGCAGGACCCCGCAGAATTGATCCCTGCTCTCGGTTGGGAGCGGGAGAAGGTGATGCAATGTTACATTTATATTCCACCTTTCTCAAGTTCTCCTCCTTTCCATTCTAGACTCACAGCAAGCTGTGAGGTCGTTAAGACTGAGAGAAACAGCGATTCCAGTGGGAGTTGAACTCTGGTCTCCCAGATTAACATCATCACACCATGCTGGCTCTCATATTGGCAGCACTTCACTCCGGACCCCCAGGTGACCTCTCCCAGCATTAAACAGCACAGGAAGTGGAAATACAGATGCAGCCTAAGAGTGTTTTCACCACCCTTAGAGATCTGGGTGGGGGTGGCCCAGGAAAAGGCATTCTTTGTGGCAGCACCTAAGCTGTGGAATTTCCTCTTCACAGATGTGTGCCTGGCACCTTCTTTGTACAGTTTTTGTTGTATGCTGAAGACACACCTCTTTAACCTTTGACACCTGAGATATGCACAGTATTTTAAGAACTCTCCCCATTTTTTGTCCTTATGATGAAGGACAGGTAAGATAAATAATAACAACAACAATAACAACTACTATTACTAGAGGGGTTAGTTGGGCAAGGATATGACCCCAAAAGGAAAAGAGGAGACTTGTATTCAGAAACTGCTCCAGAAACAGTCTGCACTGCCCTCTTATTGTTCTTTTCCCTGGATTAATGAGAATTGCAGCTGAAGTTAACAAAAAATTCAAATTATGACCATTGAAGACTTTTACGGTGGCCTGATGTGATTGAGGACAGGGCTCCTGCACTTTGAACAATTATAAAGAAAAAGGGATCTCAGCAGGTTTATCCTGGCATGACAAGTTACATATTCTGCAGTTCCATCCCCAGCAACTATTAAAGGTGCAGGAGCCCTCTCCTTGTTAGCATCTGATCACCCAAGGTGAAGAGGAATCACCGGCACTTCCAAAGAACTAGCTGTTGAAGTTGAATGTTAGTGAAAATGCGGGCCTAGAATATTATAGCTTTGTTATGATTATTTTACATTGCTTCTACTCTTATGGCATAATTCAACATGTGTCTGCTCAGGACTAAGTCCTGTTTTCAGTGGAGCTTACTCACAGGTAAATAGGTATAAAGATTTCAGTCTTAGAGACATTCTTGAAGAATTGTTTATGATATATCTTGCAAGGCTTCAGGATTGAACATTTGAGAGCAGGATGTGTGCTGAATTTAAGAACGTAAGAAGAGCCAGTTGGATCTGGCCAGTGGCCCATCTCATCCAGCATCCTGTTCTCACAGTGTCCAGCCAGATGCCTATAGGAAGCCCACAACCAGGACCTGAGTGCAGGAGCACTCTCTCTTCCTGCGGTTTCCAGCAACTGGTGTTCAGAAACATACTGCTTCCATTCCGACTGTGGCAGTATGCTGGTTATATTCTCCCCCCCCCCTTTTTTTTTTTAGAATTTAAAACACCATTTTATTTTAACTACTTCTGTTTCTGCAGGACCTCCCACCCTTCTCTCCCAACCCAAGATAGAAACAAATGAGTTGCTAAACGCTGGTAGAAAAATCCAGTAAATAAATAAACAGGATTTCAAATTTCAGAGTGGGAGAAGCAAGAATCACAGCAAGGTTCAAAGGAACTGCAAAACTGGGTGAGGTGGGGGGTGAGTAGGAAGCAGAGTATTTAAAGAGCATTTTTGCAGTTTCTTTTTTATCAAGTTCGAAAGAAAATAAATAAAAGGTACCAACAGTAGGATTTATTGATCAGTGTGTGTCAAGCTAAAATACCCTCTTCATCCGGGGACATTTAATTCTTCCACGTCAAAACCATGACTACCTCTTTCCCTTAGAATTGGTGCATTTTAGCTTAAAATATGCTGATTTTGTCAATCAACTGTACTGTTTGCACTTCTTGTTTTCTTTGGACCTTGCTTACTTTTTAGGCCTAACAATAACCACATAGGTGTTTTCAAAGAATTATCACATAAGTGAGAGACTGACTCTTCTGAGCTTTCAGTTGGTGCCCCTTAATATTGCATGCTTGGAAATGTGATGATATTGTTATGAGAATCAGCTAATTGCTGGCACTGGGGAAATTCTGTGTGCAGCACTATTCAAGAGCTGTGCACAGGGCTTGAATGCAATGCTTCCCATCCACCTTATCAGCTGATTGCCAGTTCTTGGGAAGCCTTGTCTGAAATGCTTCCCAAATGCTGACAATCAGCTGATGGTTGGTACTTGGGAAGTGCTGCACAAGAGGTTTTTCAGATACCACCGACCAGCTGATTGGCAGTACCTAGAAAGCCCCTTTTGTCCAAGCCCTGCCTTTACTTGCCCTTTATCTCACATCCCATATACGACAGCAGGTGTATGGCAGATGGGTTTTGCTTGGCTGAAATGGCCTGACAGGCCAAATAAGGAGGCTGTAGGTTCCCCATCCTTGCTCTGTACTAGTCCAAGTGGGTTTCAGCACTCACAATGACACATGGCTAGAAAAATAGGTAAATCAGGGAATCATGATGCCATTGAGAATAGTCATGGGTAATGTGTGGCCCTCTAGATGTTGTTGGCGCACAACTCCCATCATCCCTGACTGTTGTTCAAGCTAGCTGAGCTGGAAGGGAATGGAGTCCCAACAACATCTGGAGGGCCACAGGTTCCCTGCCCCTGACTTAGAAAATGGACATAACTAAATTTTAAAATTTAATAGTTCACAGGTTTCTTTGGTTGCCCTTTCAGCAGCTGTCAGGAGTGGAGAGTGCTCTCGTGATTAGGTCCTCCTTGTGGACTTCCCATGGGCATCTGGGTGGCCACTGTGAGAACAGGATGCTGGACTAGATGGGCCATTGGCCTGATCCAGCAGGGCTCTTTTTATGTTCTTCTTATGAAGACTGTCTGGAGGCTGCAGCTAGAGTACAATGCGGCTGCTAGGCTGGTAAGTGGGGTGGCCTGGTAGGACCTTGTGTCACCGGTCCTGAAAGCACTATACTGGCTGCCATTGAGCTACTGGGCCCAATTCAAGGTGTTAGTACTGGCATATAAAGCCCTAAATGGCATGGGACCCAAATATCTAAAAGAGCGCCTTCCCCAGTATCAACCATCTTGGAGCCTACGATTAACCTTGTTGGTGCAGTCATCAAGTGCTGCTGGTTGGCTTTTTCAGTGGTGGTATGCCCTCCCCAGTGAAGCAAGTCTGTCTCCATCACTACTAAGCTATAGGAGGAATTTGAAAACATTCCTGTTTGCCTATGCATTTGATGGCACTGCCCCTGACAACCTGAAGAGCACTGATGAAAGAATGTTTTAAGCAGTGTTTTACAATATGTTAAACTATGTTTTACAGTGATTTTAATTGTAATTGTGTTTAGTAACTGTTTTTATGTTTTTAACTGTTTTAATATGTCTTTGTTTTTCTTGTTAAGTTGTTTTGTTTGTGTTTGCAGCCCTTCAGGAGGAAGGGTGGGATATAATAATAATAATAATAATAATAATAAAATTTTCTTAGGCCTCAAAAGGTCCAGCAATATATCAGGCCCTTATCCTTTAGGGCTTTCTCCAAACAGTCAGTTTGTGTACAATCACAGAGTTACTCTGATTTCTTATAAGCTGTAAAAAAAACAAATATGCAAATTTCAGTATTCATCAGCCCTCACTGACCTGCTCCCAGGCTCATGATCTCTCTTCATCTATGCATGTATTTTTCTCTTTTGTTTCTAGCCTTTCCTCAGGAAGGGAAACTCCTTTGTCACAGTCAACAGGCAGGGGGTTGGGAAGTGTAGTCCGTATCCTCAGCATTCCCATCACAATATCCATGAGTGAATCCCAAAATTTCACCAGGGGAGCCATTCACCTGACTTTTTGTCTTTTTCCAGGATGCATGTGCCAACAGAGAAGTCCCAAATAACCCATATTTGCATTTTGTGCATCAGTGTTCCTGATATCATATCTAACAACTCTGAATCACCAGTCCAGCTTCAGAAGTCAGCACAGCCAGGCAGCTGCCAAGGGCCCTGGGTTAGTCCAAGACATTTTGCTGTCTAAGACAAAGAGAAAGAGGGCAACCCTCTTTCCATGTACAGAAGAAGACTGGACTGACAGTTGAATCTTATTTCAACTCTGATGATTGGAAATGCTTGGAATGAACTAATTCAGTTGAATGAAGGTCACTGAATAGTTCAAAACTCTCTGAACAATGCCTGAAAGTAGTTCCCATAACTGTCAAATGAAGTAAATTCACTTAAATTCTAGTAAGTTCATTTGGGGGTAGAATGCTGAATGATTTCTATTTCATCTTCACATATGTTCCCTTCCCCCACCCCCAGCAGGAAGCCTGGACTCTAAGCTTGCATTCAAAAACAAAAAGGAAATCAATCAGACATCTATAAAGGAAGTTAGAAAGCAATTGTGGAGGCAACATTCTAAGGCGGGGTGGGGTACCTCAGGCCCAGGGGCTAAATGCAGCCGTCCAAGGCCCTCAAGCATCACACTACAACCCAGGCCACATCCCCCACTGGCCCTACATTGCATCCTCCTCGTGTGTATTATTGCCTGGCTGGAATGTGTCCTTGAACTGTGACAATGCCTCATGCTTGCCTAGGATAGAGAGAAGGGGTGTCCGTGTGTGTAAAAAACAGCTTATGGTACAAAGGTAAAATTTACATTCCTTGTTCCACCCACTTTTGCCTCTGGCCCACCCACCATTGGCATGTAGCCTCTGGAATGTTGCCCAAAGGGAAAGAGGCCACTGGGCTGAAAAAGGTTCCCCATCTGTGCTCCCATCCAAGGCTTATTTGGCAGATACGGAGGCCCTGCTGCTGGTAATGATGTTTCACCACTTAATCACTGTTCCTAAGCAATCAGAAGGAAGCAATGTGAGACATTTCCTTATCTTCCCAGCTGAAGAGATTCGCTCTCTTCCAACAGGAGCATCTTGCAGGTACAGGAACAAAGTGAATGATGCCTTGTGCCTTTAACAACTGTGCTGCAGGCAGAAATTAAACAGGGTAAGCCTTTTCTAGTATGGAAATACAATTATGGGGAAAGTTTCACCTGTTGATATTCTGTCTGCCAGACATCTTACTACTTGTGTGTTCCTGATTTACTTTTAGATCCAATACTTGTAACATTCTGACTGCTGAGGGAAATGTGGAGGATGAATTTTTTATGAACTAATTTTTTTTAATGAATTTGGACTGAACTATTTCATTTTGTGAAAGAATAAACTTAAAATGGAACTAATTCCTTTGTGGACAGGATGAACTTTAACTAGTTCCTTTTTTAAATGAACTTTTTAAGCACAGGTGATAGGACAGCATCTTTCAGTACCCCTGAAGGCAGCTAGCAAGCTTAGGCAGCACAGGCCATGTGGTACCCACAGCTCTGTCCATCACATCACTAATCCCTGACCTCCCAGCATCTGAGGCAGCTGCCTCACTGTCCCTTATGGTATGGCCCGCTTTAGGAGGGCCTTAAGAGGGTTTACTGCTGACCTCACCTCTGATACACAGTAGTAGGTACAACTCTCCAGACTCACTGCTCCACTCAGCATCAGACAAAGGAAAATCAGTGGCCACCCAGCACTGGAGCCTGGCCAGTTGCTGCAAATACCTACATTTTGATTCCCACAATGCCTGGATGTAGTATCACTCCAGAGCAATCCTAAATCTGGATACAGGGGCATTGTGTGGGTGGGTCATTTATATATATATATATTTGTGTGAGTATGTGTGTGTATATAAATATCACCCAGAAACATAGGGTGGGAGCACACTAGTCACTTCAAAAGCAGTGAGAATGGTTTTTCTGGCTGTGTTTTGAAGTGACTCTGCCCATGGCTGGACACACTGCCCTTCCCCACTGCTGATTTTAGATCTTTCAGGACCACCCACAGCAAAGTGTTGCACCAATCACTGTCTCTGCCTGAGACTACAGCAAAGTGTTTCCATTGGCCATACCTGAAGGGGCAATGGGTTGAACTACCAATCAGTTGCGAAATATGTCTGAAGCTGATTTTTTTTAAACACTACCAAGCTGACTAAAGAGTAAAAAGGGGTGGAGTTTGACTAGCGTCTTGTGCCCTCATTTTCAGAAAACAGAGGTGGAGACACACTGGAACCGGCACAGCAGTAAATGTGTCTCTACCCATAGAGTTCTCTGGGCAACAATAAATCATTATAAAAAATGAAATACAAAGTAAACCATAAAACCATTATAAAGTGAGGGGACTGCATGAATACAACAAAGCAAAGCTTGCCACACACCCCTAAATTAAAAATGGATTTAAGAAACAGAAGAGCAAATTACCTAAGCTATTTAAAAGGCCTGGGTGAGCAGAAAGGTGTTAACATGGTGCCGAAAATACCGAAATGATGATGCCAGGTGGACCTCCCTAGCAAGGCAATTTCATAACCAGGGTGCCGTTACTAAAAAGGCCTTGTCCCTGGTGGGTATCCGCCTCACTTCAAATGAGAGAGTTGTTAGGACACCCCCTCACAGTGCTACATTTCCCAGCACTCTTACAAACTTCAGGTCCCAGGGATCTTTGGGTAAAGCTATGGTGCTTAAAATGCCACATGCTTTAAATGTGTGGTATAGATGGGATCTAAGACAAAAGGGAAAGGGAAAAGGCAGAATTTTATTGTAAAAATGCAAAAAAGAGGCAAAGAATGGTTATGTGTTAGCAGACAGCACAGGCTATAGCATGTAAAAGTGGGTGGGGAGCAAAGTAGCCCAGAAAACCAAATTTTGCTGCTAGTGTTGCTGCAATTGCGTAAAACCCTAAACAACTTAGGACCAGGTTGCCTGGGAGACGGCATTGTTCCTGATAGACCTACCTGCTCTCTGAGATTGTTAGGGGAAGCCCTCCTGATATCAGCACTCCCTAAAATCCACCTTGCAGCCACTCGGAGTGGGGCCTTCAGTGTGGTGGCACCCACCATGTGGAACACCCTCCCTTTAGAAATATGGCATGCACTAACTGCTTTATGTTTTTGGTATATGCCAAGAAGACTTTCCTGTTCACCCAAACATTCGCTGGTCACTTAGATTGGTTGGCGTAATTTCTCTATTTATTTGTTTGGTTACTACGAATATTGAGGAAAGTGTATTATTGCATTCTATTCTGTTGTTTTAAGCTATTTTATTATTATGCTGTGTGGCTTTTATCTTTTTGTGTGCGTGCACAGCTTCAAAATTCCCAGACATGAAGTGGTATGTAAGTGTTTTAAATAAATAATGAAATGAATGGGAAATGACCTGTCCACCCCCTTTGGTATTCTCCTACCACAAAGCACTGCTTCCTTAACTGCTTCCCTATGTGAGATGGGGTTTATAAAAGCAGAAACTACTTTGCCCTTTCTTTGTGTTTCTCCCTTGACCCCTCCCCCAGTTTTTTAAAAAAACTTCCACTGTGTTACTCTTGTAGTCCAGGAAAGGCTTTGATGAAGGTGAACTTTGAGGAAGAGTTTTAAAGCAAGGGCTCCTCTTGATGACCTTTTTATTGAGTATTCTCCCTGATTTGCTTGCACAAAGCTTATGTGGTGGTTAGACTATGCCTGATCTTTATTGAGCCTTCATTCTGATTTGTTTACCAGGTGGTTATATGACAACGAGTGTTCATCCTGATCTGCTTGATGAGTGTTTACACATCTTACACATGAATAATTCATTCGTCTCACACTTTTCAATGCATTTCTCCGTCACTTGCCAAACCGCAAAAAGATCTTTTTTATATATAAAAGTGGTTTTGCTATGCTAGGGTGAGAGTGCTTTGATTCACTTAAAGTGCACATACCTAAAGCTCTAGTATGGGCTTAAATCCCTCCTATAGAATAGTGGGAGTCTAGAGGCACTCCAAGAGAGAGAAATTGGCAAAGCAGCAGAAAGTCTTCCCGGCCTAGAGAGAAACAAGGCATAGGAGGAACAAAATGAGAGTGAGAGAGAGTACAAAGGGGAAATGGCACAGCTGTGAAAAAGGAGAATTCCATGTTATGGATCAGAAGGAAAGGAGCTGAAAATAAAGCTGCCAATATAATAATGCCTTACTACAAATCTGTGTTGTGACCCACAGTTGGGGTATTGTGTACAGTTCTGGTTGCCACCACGCAAAAAGGATATTGTAGATCTGGAAAAGGTACAGAAAGGGGCAGCCAAAATAACCTGGATGGTGGTAGAAAGGTTGCTATGTTTGGGGCTATTTAGGCTCCATCTGCACGTGTAATGCACTGTTATACCACTCCCCCCACAACAATCCTGGAAACTGTAGTTTGTTAAGGGTACTGAGAATTGTTAGAACTACAATTCCCAGAGTGGTTTAACAATCAATCCCTTTTCCCAGGGAACTCTGCGAATTGCAGGTCTGTGAAGGAAATAGGGGTCTCCTAACACCTCTCAGCACTCTTAAGAAACTATCATTCTTTGGGACAGTGGTGGCTGGTGGCTCCATGCCAGTGAGGCACTGGAATCCATTACGGGTTTAGTCCAAACTTTCAAGGAGCTGCCCAAGGTGCTAATCTCTGTTTTAGGAATAGGTTTCAGGATTTTAGACAGCTCCTTGAAAGTTCAGACCTGGAACGGATTCCACTGCCCCACTGACATGGAGCTACCAGCCGCCACTGCTATGGGAGTAAGATGTGATGGTTTAAAGTGATACAATAGTGCTTTAAATGTACAGTGCAGATGGAGTTTGGAAAAAAGCTGAGTAAGGTGGACATGATAGAAAATTATATATGATGTGAGAAAGGGGCTGGAAAAAAGTTTTTCTCCTCTCATAATCATGTGCAGAAGATGAAACACTTGAAATGGGAAAAAAGTTGCTTGTTTGAAGTTAGTATGGAAAATGGCAAGAAAGGAGAAACAATTCCAGAGAGGGAGGAAAAGGGACTTGAACTAATGATTTAGGAAGGAGGGTCTATATTACACTAGGCCCAAAGAGATTAAGAATCCAGCTGCTTGCACATATGAGGAGTGGATGTAACTGGAAGGGGGAGAGAGAAATTCAAGGCAAGGGGTTAAGGCTGCATGTGCCTGGAGTAAAGGGCCTAACTACATTTGAAGTCACACTGTGGTTTTTAAATACCAGGTGGTGGGAGGCCTGAACTGTGATCAGCACTGCAGTGCACAGTGTTTTTTCCTCTTACTTCCTTGCGCAGAATTTAGCCCCATTGGCTCCAATGGAAAAGCTATATTGACCAAGGTTGTGGCTGGGGAGGGCGGGCTTAAATCTCACTTCCCTGCGTGCTGTTGTGCCAATCACAATCCACACATCCACCCATTTTTTTAAAACCCACAATGTACGTAACATAGCACTGAGACTAGGGATGGGTGATTCAGTTTGCATTTCAAGCAGAATTTATCAAATTTGCAATTTCTGGAACAGTATATGAACCAAAACACAGCCATCCTTCGAAATTCACATTTATTAGAATTTTGGGATGCAGTTCGCCAACTAAACAATATTTACAAAAATGCATATATTAGGGGAAATTGTGCATCAAAATGAATACATGAGTGAAAATAACATGCAAAATGGCATGAAATGATGAAAAATGGCTTGCAAAAATGTGTACCTTTGTCAAAACTGCTTACAAATATATGTTTATTTGGAGAAATTCACACTAAAACGGTGGGAGAATTTTCATGAGGATTTTTTTTTTAAAAAAAAATCAGATTGCTGCAGAAATTTAGAGAACTGAATTTAACACTGGAAAAATGAGAAAATGAGAGAACCAAAACTGACAGTTCTTTCCATCCGTACCTGGGACCCAATGATTACAGTTTGACTTCTTTCTGAGTAAGCAGGCATAGGTTTTCGGCTGCAATGTTGTATTCACACAGAGCGTAAGATCTTTTCAGGGACAACTTTCCAGAAATTACAAAATAACTAAATTGGTTTGAAATGTTAACAAATATATTGCGGCTGTATTGCTGCCCCTTCTGGTCTTTAAGTGTTTGATTCTCACCGTGGTTTGCTTTTGAAACTCAGAGGACTCAAGTGGTATTCTTTTCTTATTCAAGAGGAGGTTACGAAAGGTGCTGAACGAGAGGATGAAGGAGGAGTCAAGAGGCCCTGACTTACTCCTTTTAACGACTCCAACCTAAGTTATGTTTATCCACGTCAGCTTACCCAGTCATTCCTCTGGAAGGCAACACTGGTTGGCTCAGATGCAGTCAGAGCACTTCTGTGTATCCCTAATTACAACCACATTTCTTTTCTCCATGAAATATCCCTAAGTATTCAGAGGCCATCTCTTTGCCAAAACTTTCTGGCATTTATGTGAAGATTAGAATCCAAATCTATTTTTTTTTCTGTGAGAAAAGATGCAAAAGACATTGTAAACAGGATAATTATGTAGCAATACAATTTTAAATATAAGGTTTAATTGGAGATTAGATTGAATGTGTAATTTTTTCCCCCTTCCCGTGAGTCAGGGAGATGAAATCTTTCTGGGGCATAAATGTGGTTTCACTCAAAACAACAACAACAACAAAAACCTCACACACAAATGCAAAGGAAAACCTGAGCTCTTTCTGGCATTTTATGAGCACAAGGAGAACAGAGGGCAGGCAAGGAAGAATAAAAAACCGAAGGAAAGAAATTCACAATGACTATTGCTCTGTTTAGAAACTGTGGAAACTCATGTCAGTGCCCCGCCCCCTTTTCTCTGTGTTTTGGGAAGGTGCAGAGAAGTGAAGGCCTGTCAAAAATGGAAAAATTCCGGGGGAATTTCCCCCCCACAATATCTTTTCATTTTTTCTGTGAAAAATTGGAGGGGAACAGAAAAACCCAGAAAAAACTATTTCCCCCCCCCCTAATTTTTTCCTTTTTGGGGGGATGGGCTTTCATACCTCAAGGAAGATGAGAAAAATGGGATCCAATGGGTTAGTGAAATTCTGCTGTGCCTGTTTTCAGTGCTTTGAAAAAAAATTCTAGGGGCCTCTCCAGACATCCTTTGCATTGTGTATTTAAGATTTGTGCTTCTGATGCTATCCACGCAGTCATATGCGATCCCACTTTCAATACTGTTGCACCTGCAAAGGTTTGGGGGCAGTCACACTGCTTCATTTCCAGTCACTGCATATCTTGTAACTTCCTGCTGATATCCTGTAACGTTTAATACCGGTTTATTTTTATCCCACTTTTGTTGTGCTCTAGTTCCTTTAGACCGCAATAATATGGTAGCCCTGGGGAAGCATTGCAAAACAAAGTAAAGCAGACTAAATCCATTGTGTCAAGTATATGCCACAGAATACACCTCTCATAAGACATCAGTCTAGAGGGCTCTAGGCTTTTCAATTCCAGGTTTCTCCTTTTATGCTATACAAGCATATATTTCTAGGGAGACCATTTTGTTTTACACAAGAAAATTCTCCTGGAGAAAATCAAGTGTAATAAAAAGAGTGGGGGGGGGGAGGATTTGTTGTGGTAGATGGTTTGGTATTGCCAGAAGACTTAAAGGTGAACGAGGATGAATCTACCTCACCGCTTGATAGTATGCAGAGGGGTGAAAACACCCTCCCCCAATCCACTTCCTCCGCTTTATGATATCATATGATGGAACTGAAGTGGGCATGTACCATTAGGAAGTGCAACAGAAAATACCACTTAATTTCTCAGGGTTATCAGGCTATTTCCTGGCATCGTAATGTTGCTTGGGGTCAGTGAGGTTGGGGAGAAGCATGAGAAAAAGCACCCCAAAGTGTTGGATTTTTTTCATCTTTATAAATGATAACATCTCCCTCTTGGTTTTTAAAATTATTGATTCTGCTTAACATTCTAAGTTATTTTTGGACCACTATTTCTTTCTTGCGAGAGCCAGTGTGGCGTAGTGGTTAGAGTGTTGGACTACGACCTGGGAGACCAGGATTCGAATCTCCACACAGCCATGAAGCTCACTAGGTCGCTGCCTCTCAGCCTCAGACGATGGCAATGGTAAACCCCCTCTGAATACCCCTTACCATGAAAACCCTATGCATAGGGTCACTATAAGTCGGGATCAACTTGAAGGCAGTCCATTTCAATTTTTTTTCTTTGTTGCATCTCTGAAAGCTATTCATGGCTACTGATAATCCTGGCTGTGAATTATCTCCACCCCCAGAGGCAGCATGCCTCTGAATACTAGTTGCTGGGAATACAAGTGGGGAGCCTGCTGTTGCTTGCAGGCTTCCCCTGGGCATCTGGTTGGCCACGGTGAGAACAGGTTGCTGCACTAGATTGGCCCTTCGGTCTAATCCAGCAGGGCTCTTCTGGTGTTCTTAAAAGTGCAAGGATTAAAAGGATAAAAGCATAAAAAGTGGCAGTCAGAATGAAAGGGATGTGACTGGAATGTAGAAAGAAGGCAATTTGCAATGGCTATGAGAATGTTTTGGTAAGCCACTTTTAAAGTAGCTTAGGACCAAACTGTTCTTTATTGTTGTTGTTGTTATTATTATTTAAATTTATATCTGCTCTTCCTCCCAAAAGGAGCCCAGGATGGCAAACAACAAGTGATAAAACAGACTAGGACAAAGATCTCTACTAGGGATGGGCGGGAATTTCGCTAAAGTTGAACTTGGCACCAGACTTCCTCGTAGTTTGCTATCTTTGTGGAACAATCCTGAATGCTGTGAACTTCCATGGCTTTTCCCAACATGAGGTTTTTTTAAAAAAAAAACTGCATAGAATATAACAGTATTATTATCCTTGGATTCCCTGTGCTGTGTTGCTAACATGAAACTGACCAGCATGGACCTTTGCTTTGCTCAAGTTAAACTGATCAGTATACATCTTTGCTTTGCTAACATGGAATTGACTAAGTGATCTTTCCCTTTCTCCCCATGGTTGGGTTGGGGAAAAGATCCAATATGATTCAGGAATAGGAGCAGGAGACATGGGGGGGGGGTTGAGGGTACACTGGGCAGGGAGAAAGCTACTTTCCTTTCTGAAATGAAAACACTGTTAGAAATAATGATAACAATATCATTATTTTTCAGGATTAAAAAATATGGATCAGTAAAAGCAAAGGGTAGCAGAAAAATAATGAAAATGGACTGTAACCACCTGCTAGTTTGGAGGAATGCTATCCGAACTAGCACCATCAAGTGGATCCCAACCCTAGTCTGTACTTAAAAGGCTTGTTGAAGAGGACGGTTTTCAGTGATCGCCGAAAAGACATCAGAGATGGCACCTGTCTAATATTAAAGGGGAGGGAATTCCAAAAAGTAGGTGCCACAAGTGCAGTGGTCGATTGGGTATATAAGGGGTGAGACAATCTTTAAGGTATCTCCAGCACTCCATAGCACAACTGCCAGGGGGCTGAAGGACAGTCAGTGCTATTCTCTGAAACCAACACTTGATACAGGATCAGAACTACTGTAAAACTATCTCCAAAACCCATCTCACTAAGTTGGCTCAGAAGGATACCATGGTCAATGGTATCAAAAGCCACTGAGACATCAGGTAAGAATACCAGGGTTGCACTCCCCCTGTCTGTCATCTATCAGGTTGGCCAATTCAGCCTCATAATGAGGTCTGAACCTGGACTGAAATGGGTAAAAATAACTTGCAGTTGTTGTGACACAGTCCTCTCAATCACCTTCCCTAAGATAGCTGTCATAAACCAATGGGTCTAGGGTAGACTTTTTTCAGGAGGGGTTGGATCTCCACCTCTTTCAAGGCAGCCAGGACCTGTTCCCACAAGGATGCATTGACCACACCCTGGATCCACTCAGTCATACCCCCTCAGCAAGTTTTAATAAGCCAAGAGGGACAAGAGTCAAGGAGAAACATTGTTGGCCACATTGTTGCAAGCACCTTGTCCGCATCATGAGGCTGCATTGGTTGAAAGAGATCCCAAGAAGCTGCAGCAGGTGTTGCACTGGGCACCTCACTTGATATTGCAGTGAATTTAGATGTGATGTTAAGATTGCTACAGAGGCAAGCAATTGTACCCTCAAAGTGCCTTGGAAACAATTCACAATGGGCTTCCAAAGAGTCGAAAACTCCATTCCCTAGAAGATAAGCTTGCTCCATTTCTGTGCCCTTAAATGCAGGGCTTAAAGAAACACAGATTGCCTGTAAATGTGTGGGATCCAGATTGGGATGTATGGGAACTTTAACTTTCTCCCTCTGCCAGGTCCCAATCTGGACCAGGGAGCCCTGTACCAGCAATTGGCATATGAAAAGAACTCCCATTTGCTTCAGTGGGAGCTTTTTTCCTATGCAAATTGTCGGTATAGCCCTACTCCCACCCCAGCATCTAGACTGGAACCATACTAGGGCCAAAGGGCTAAAGTTCCCCCTATTCTCCAGCTAAGGTCCTGATTTGGATCCCCTCCACTGGCAATTTGTATTTTAAAAAATCCTGTATTCACGGTAGTAATGAAGCTAATGGATCATCTAGTTTGGCCCTCAGAAGAAGTCACAGGGCAATCTTTTATACCACCTACCAGGTAGTTCTTACCTAAGCAATGAAAATTAGGGGGAAATTTTCAGATCTCCAAGGCACAGCCCTGATTTTCTGTTATGCAAAATGGACTGTGACTGTGGGTCATTTTTTGTCTTTTTCTTTTTCTTTTGTACAGCTTAATAGCCAATGGTGAACCACAGGCGTGCTTAATGGGCTGAGCAGTGGCCATTCCATCTGTCTGGAATTTGGGTCATATTGACCTGCTTGAGAAGCCTCTGAAAACCAGTTTCATCTGATTCCAGAGGGAAAAACTGAACCAGTAGCTTGGAGTTGGCTTGATGAATTGTTAAGAAGGTTTCAAGGAAAAGAAGCTGGTTTGTACAGTTCCATGAATCTGAAGTTATAGTTTTCGTTTTGCCTGTGTGTGCTTGGCTGCGTACCCCTTGTAATACTTGCTCAACAGTCTGTTGTTCATTTGTAAATGTACTAATGATTATAAAAACATCTATAACTTTTACTATTTTCTTTCTATAAAACAAAATGATCTGTAAAGTCTGCTTTCTGTGCTCAGGGGGAGTACAAAAAATGTACTTTCCATTTTCAACATCACTGACTGGTATCAGAATGTGCCTGGCTTCTTGCTAACAGCTTTTACTTCTTCAGCTTCAAGAAGCAGGGGCTGGGATACATTTATGCTTTTTTTTCTCTCCAGGTCAATTGAGGTAAATGAGGATTGCGATGGCATAGTGCTTGCTAAAACCTAAAGTTTAGGTTGCAAAAATTATATGCACACTTTCCAGGGAGCAAGTTCCCTTGAACTCAATAGGACACACTTCTGAATAGACATAGAATAGATTGCACTGTTTGTTTGTTTCTCCCAGTGAATTGAGTAGGAGACATACAAAAGACATTGTTGTGCAATCTTCAGAGGATTGCCTCAAACAGATCTGCCGCAAAGAGATCTCCCAGTTCCTCTTTCAGTAAAACATTCCTCAGGTCAACAAGGATGAATTACACAACTTTTTCCAGGGCAAATGTCTCCATCTGACTAACAAAGCAAACCATATTGTCCAAATTTCTTTTTTTTTCTTCATAGTGCCCAAATTTCTCATTAACATCTAATGAATATCAGGTTTTCACTTCTAAAAAAAATAGCTCAAACTCTTAAGGTCTACAGAAGAAAGACAATAATGTGACAGGAAGATGGCATTTCCCATCTTTTCTAGAGGAAACTGTTGAGCACTCTGCTTCTAAATCAGAAATGAGGAACCCTCCATATGTTGTTGGATTCTAATTCCCCTAATTCCTGAGTATTTCCAGTGCTGGCTAGGGTTGAAGGGAATTAGAATCTAACAACATCAGGAGTTCCACAGGTTTCCCATCCATGTTCTAAATAGTTGTACTATGATTTAGAATGGGATGAATCTGTCAATTTCAATTTTTCCCAGTTTCTCATTTTTTCCAGTGTTCAGTTCACCCCATTTCCACAACAGTTTGCCAAAAAAATTAATAACTCTACACGAAAATGCATATGCATGCACATTTCTCTGAATATTTTTGTTTGATATATGGATGTTTCTCAAGCAAATTTCCCTAATATAATGCATTTATAGGTTATTTACACAAATATAAATTTAAACCTTTTTTAAAACAATATTTTAACCTTTTTTAAAGAAAGTCTTCAAAGCTTTGTTGTTTTGTTTTAATGTATTTTAATGTCTGTTTTTATGATGCCCCGAAAAGTGCTTCTTGACAAACTGGTTGCACTCTGAAAATAAAAGCTCATTGTAGATTGATTCTGCATTACACCTCACTGTGTCCCTTTGAAAACAGATATAGGCAGTCCTAGCAGTGGAGGGGGGTGTAGCAGTGGAGGTGTACCTGCCCAATGATATTAGGGAGGGGTGTTTACAAAGATCGCAAGGGAAGGGTTTCTAAATGCTTAATCTAATCAAAGGGAGGGTTTTCAAACACATATCAAATAACCACACCCAGTATCTACAATCAATCTAGACTGAAAGCAGCATTTTGAGGATGAGCATGGATGATTCTGCATTAAGAAAAAATACATTTTTGTTCTACAAATGGGTGTGTATGCAGCAATTGGCATTGCAAGGGAGTGGGGTGAGCCAGAGCTTCACACCCTCCCCCCAACTAGCCTGCTGTCAAGTCTTATTATCAGATTCTACTCATCCACATGCACTTTCTTTCCCTTTGGGATTGGAAAATTGCAGGGCTGGGTAAGGCAGATACATCACTGATGAAGACTGATTTGGGCCAGAGCTTGTTGATTGCTGGCCTATGCCATAAAAGGTACGCTCATGAAGCTGGTGTGTAGCTGAATCTAAGTTCAGGCCTGCTTCACCTATTGCAAAGGAATGTTCACCCTCATCGGATACCAGGATTGCCACAGCTAAACACATTCCTCTCATGCAGCAGCCAATCTTGCATTTTATATGTGCATCTAAAGCATGTAATCTGTAAAGTGGCCCTCAGTTTCAGCAAAAATAACAGTTAAGATAGATAGAACATTGTGCCTATGGAGTAGAGCAGCTGGATAACAGCTGGGTGCCTGCGACGTGTGAGCAAATCATTCACAACAATAACCAGAAAGAACCCAACTGAAACAATTCCTGCATTCCTTTCATTTGGGGCTGAAACCTCTGGAAGTTTTTTTAAAAAACAAACACATGATCTATTCAGTGCTAGGAAAAAAAATAATTGGCCTATCTCTGGTCTTAAATGTGTCAATTACTACAGCAGCAAACTAAGCAGGAAAGGCACAAAACATATAAATCTTTGAAGCCACTAATATGCTGAAGCAACAATGATGGGCATAGAAATAATAAAGTACATGGCCCATTGTGCTTCAGATAACTATGCAAAATCATTCTCAAATTATGAGTCACCTTTGAGCCTCTTTCCTGCTATTTATGCAAATATTTGATAGCTATGGAGGCAGAAAAGAGGCATTTGTAATTTGCTAGATCAGGCCAGAGGCCTGTCCAGTCCACCATTCTGTCTTCACAGTGGCCAGGCTGTTGCCGACGGGAAGCCCATCAGCAACAGCATTCTTCCCATGGAGTCCAACAACATCTGGAGGATACCACATCCCTGGACTACAGCATGAAGTGCAGTAGGCACCGCTATAAAAATCAGACTTGCAGCGCTGATTGATTAACACTCCTTTTTACTACAAAAAAAGTTTGTGACATCAGGGAAATCTCAGTTTTCCTTTTGAATCAATAAAGACATTCTGGCCCCACAGAGTAAGGAACATTTACCAGCCAAAGACTCAGTTTAGATGAAACAGTCTTCAGAAGTATTCTATGACTCTTCATGGTTTTCCTGTCTTTTTTTAAAAAAAGAATAGCTAGGCATACTTATTTTTTCTCAGATTTTTTAAAAGTCTACGATTAAGTGCAATGACATAGAAATGGTGTGAATATAAATAATAGAATGGAAACAGTTCAGAAAAGGGCAACTAAAATGATCAAGGAGATGAAGCCATTCCCTTGCAAGGAAAGGTTGCAGCATTTGAGGCTTTTTAATGTAGAGAAAAGACAAGTAAGAGGAGACATGATCGAAGTGTATAAAATTACACTTGGCAGAGAGAGATCAGATAGAGAGAAGTTTGACTCCCTCTTACAGCACACAAGAATTTGTGTTCATCCAATGAAGTCAAATGGTGGAAGATTCAGGATAGACAAAAGAAAGTACTTTTTCACACAGTACATAGTTAAACTATGACATTTGCTCCCACAAGAGGCAGTGATGGCTACCAACTTGGATGGCTTTAAAAGAGAACTAGACAAATTCATGGAGGAAAAAGGTATCAACGGCTATTAGCCATCATGGCTATGCTCTCCCTCCATAGGTGGAGGCAATGTGCTTCCAAATACCAGTTGCTGGAAAGTGCAGGAGGGGAGAGTGCTCTTAGCACTCAGGTCCTGCTTGCACGTTTCCCATGGGCAACTGGTTGGCCACTGTGAGGACAGAATGTGGACTAGATGGGCCATTGGACTGATCCAGCAGGCTATTCTCATGTTCTTACATCAATTTCATGTCCTTGCTAGTTCTATGAGAGGAATGGCTAGCCTGTGACCTTCCAGATGTTGTTGGACTCCAGCACCCATCAGCCCCAGCCAGCATGGCTAATGGTCAACGATAATGGGAAGTGAAATCCAGCAATATCTGTAGAGTCACAGTTAGCCATCCCATTTCTGTGAACTAAAAATAATGAATATAATCCGTGCCAAGTGGAAATACACCCCACCAATCTCACCATCCTGTTTATAGGCTGTGAAGTATTGGGAGCATTTAGGCCAATAGGGGTGTGTATAAGAGCAAACTTACTTGTGGTGGCAATCATGCTTCCCATTGCTGAGGAACACCCACATTTCTTCAATGCAAGTTCAACTTCCTACCCAGAAGACATCAGAGCGAGGGCAGGAAGCATTGATTTGGCACTATGGTTATGCTATTTTGGATTGTTATGAAGACAAAGTGAGCCAGTGTGGTGTAGTGGTTAAGGTGTTGCACTATGACCTGGGAGACCAGGGTTCGAATCCCCACACAGCCATGAAGCTCACTGGGTGACCTTGGGCCAGTCACTGCCTCTCAGCCTCATGAAAACCCTATTCATCGGGTCGCCATAAGTCGGAATCGACTTGAAGGCAGTACATTTACATTTATTTTATGAAGACAAAGCAGAGCCAGAGAATGGCCAAGAAGCAATACTTCATGCTGTTATTCTGGTAGGAAACATTGGGGGGGGGGATGGAGGTAACAGTACCCAGTAGGAATAGGGAGCATGAAGAGCACTGCTGTCAGGAGAACTGAGCAATCAGAGCAGTGGTGGGAAGCATGATTACTACTGTCAGGATTATATGAACAGGAAGGAGCAGTAAAAAATGAGAAGGGGTGCTCCAAGCTCCATTACACCTTTCCCCTTGAAACCCATGCCCCTGTTTCAGAGCTGGAAATGTGTTTCAGGACACCTCTTTTTAGCCACTTTTTCTGAGGTAGCTTAGAGAAGGCTACAATCTGAAAACAAAGAGCGTGATCCAATCAAAGTCCAGTATTTGTACGTTCCATGGATTTCAAAGGGAAAGATCACAAAGACATCTGGATGCCCACTGTGAGAACTAGTGGGTCATTAGTGGACTAGGTGGGTCATTGGCCGGATCCAGCAAGCTCTTCTTATGTTCTTATTTAAGCATATAGTTTCACGTTCCTGTTTAAACCAATCACACAGGGGTGAGGAACCTTAGGTCCAGGATCCAAATGTGGCCTTCTAGATGTCTTATATCTAGACCTCAGGACTCTCCCAAGGCATACTCCTCACTCGCCCCGCTTGCACCGTCCTTGAGGGTTGTTTTTCCTGGCTGGAATGTGTCATTGAGTTCTGATCATACCTTGTGCTTGCCTGGATGGGGGATAGAAAGGAGTGTGGGTAGAAACAAGCCGACTGTACGAGGGCAAAAGTTAAGTTTACATTCATTCTTCTGCTCACTTTTGCCTCTGGACCTGTCCAACAGTGGCATGTGGCCCCAGGAGGGTTGCCCAGAAGAGCATGTGGCCCTCAGGCTGAAAAAACTGCCCCACCTCTGCTATAGGATGTAAACGTGTTTTGTGTTGGTTCCTGCCTGAAGTTTACAAACTGTTTACCTTTAAAAAGTCAACAAAACCAGTTCCTTTGCTTTTTGCTGGAGAAGAAAACGCTACATAACTATATTATGTTGGTTTGGCAATCAAAAATATGAAAGGATTTGGACTGGTGCCATTAATCTTTCCCCCACAAAACATCTCCATTACAGATACAACAAGTATATTTCTCAATTGATGTTCTAAGCTTACGCACATTTCCACATAGTCCGAAAGGGGAAATATGGGAAAGAGGATGCAAGCGTAGTTTCAGAGTAAATGGGCTGCATGTAGCCATTTGAACAGAATACAGAATCTGGCCTGATTCTGTCTTGCTTGATAAACTCCCTCCATAAACCCAAGAGTTCACTTATCACTGAAAATTGGCATAAAATCAGAAAGAAGAAAAAGCAGATATATCACGCCAAACAAAAATCCAGTTCTTAAAATAGAAAATCATGCTACGCAATGATGGTGTCAATATCCTATTCTTTTGACTCAAATGTATTTCTCTGACTTTTGCAGAGCATTTGCAGGATAAATGCAAAATATGCTTTAAAAGTTTCATGACCTAATAGAAAATAGAATATAATCTGAGTTCCCAAGTCCTATGTGGGTGTTCCCCCTCATGCAATAAATGACCGTGTGATAAGATGCTTAGGACATTCTGATTATTATTTTCAGGCATATAATTTGGATTCTCAGACAGACTGAAGCCCTATCTGAGTGTTTGCCTTCAAACACTTAACAATCACGTTAAAGGGAGATAGGAGCTACACCCATTGGCCAGGCTCCATAATCACATCCCTGTCACTCACATGTTGGGGGGGGATACCTGCAGAGAGAAGCTGTTATATAGTCCAAGTCTCTCTCTCACATGCTCTCCCCCTCCTCCCCATAATTTAGAAAGCTGATTGCACACAGTCAGGGCCAGCTTTAGGGGTGGGTGAGCTGGGCAGTTGCCTACTGTGCCAAGCTAAGCTGGGGGGGAGGGCAAGCTGTGCTGAAGTGGAGCCAAACTGAGCCCAGTGGCTGTTTTTTTTTTAATGTGCTGTCTGCAGTGAGCTAGGGTGGCAAAAAGCAAGTGTGTGTAACCTTTTTATCAAGGTTCTACAGGTTGCTTGGGTACTAATTACAAAAATGATCTTCTTTCAATTAGCTTTAAAAAAATCTTTTTCAGTTTCCATGTTGCTGTCATTTGTGCCTGATAAAAATCAGTGACACACAGCTTTACTTTGAGGCAACATTACCAAGCACTTAGCACTTCAAATTGTTGTTGTTGTTATGTGCCTTCAAGTCGATTACGACTTATGGCGATCCTATGAATCAGTGACCTCCAATAGCATCTGTCGTGAACCACCCTGTTCAGATCTTGTAAGTTCAGGTCTGTGGCTTTCTTTATGGAATTGATCCATCTCTTGTTTGGCCTTCGTCTTTTTCTACTCCCTACTGTTTTTCCCAGCATTATTGTCTTTTCTAATGAATAATGTCTTCCCATTATGTGTCCAAAGTATGATAACCTCATTTTCATCATTTTAGCTTCTAGCGACAGTTCTGGTTTAATTTGTTCTAACACCCAATTATTTGTCTTTTTCGCAGTCCGTGGTATGCACAAAGCTCTCCTCCAGCACCACATTTCAAATGAGTTGGATATTCTACAATAAAGAATGCTCACCAAAAGATAGGAACTGCTACAAAACCAAAAAATATTAAAAGTAAAGCCTGTGCTAGTTCTGATGTGTTGCATAGTGCCCTGCCACTGCTCAGAATGTGGCTTTTCAAGCTTTGGCTTGTGCACACTGTAGCACAGTGGCTGAGAGACCACTGCCATTCTCAATGGATGGGACAGCTCTCACATGTCTGGGCAGTAATAGAGATAAGATTGGTCAGGCAGGCATATGACTGTCCCAGGCTGAGTAGCCCCAGCTACAGAGTTTGTTGTAAGGAGAGAAGGAATAGGGAAGGCTTTCAGGAGGGATTGTGTGCAGAGGAGGCAGCCTGTACTTTTACAGAAAGAACTCCAGGCTCACTGGGAAAGAGTTCAAGGAATGAGTGAGTTTGTGAACGCCACCTAAGATTTCCAGGCGAGGTGCCACTGGAGAGTGATTTTCTGTGGTGGTTACCACAGGAAAAGGCATAGGAGTGGTGTGAGGTCAGGCCTGAAGGGCGGAATCTTTCCTGAGTGAGCATGGAGAAGACCAGCAGCAGGCCACAACCAGAGGTCCTGTGAGAACAAGCCCAAGGAAGCAAAAAAGAAGCTCTGCCAGAAGAGGTTTTTGGGATTTGGACAAGGTACTCATGCAAAGCACAATTCTCTTATCCCCATGCAAGAAAAAATGAAGCACATCTATCATTCTCTTGATCCAAGGGCAAGGAGGAACTGCAGGTGAGAATTCTCACATGTGGCTCCCAGCTTTGTACACACATGCATGGGTCCCTGTAGGGGGCAGCAACAGAGCCTCCAACATCAAACTTGCCCTTGGGCCCATCAGCTCTCTGGGTGGCCCTGCAAAACTGACCATGGGTGTGTGTGCTAAAGGTACTCTTTGGCCAGGGTGCTATTTATCCTAGGACTGGCCCAGCACACCGTTTTAAATGATAGGGGAGTCCACAATGTATGGATGGGGGACCAATGAGCATGGTCTGCACTCCTCTTATTGTTTATTACATGAGGGAGAATGTCCACACAGGGCTTTAGTCTGGCTGAGGATCCAAAATACATGCCTGAACATTAGGGCGGGATGTTCTCAGCATGCTGTCATTCTGATATAACTTTGTCATTACGATTAATATTATCCATGAAGATACATTTATAATGTATATATTTTCTGAAGATATGCAGCTCATATTTAATTAAATATTTCCCATAATAATTCTACATCTCTGATCAGAATGTATGTACTTAGATACCAGGGTATAATCAAGCTAAATTGGGAGGGACTCCTGCAAAAAATATAGTTTGCACAAAGGTCCACGACAATGTATGGCCACCACTGATACAAGCCCTATGCATGTTCAGTTGAAGACTGAGGACTAGACTTAACTGGACCCAATATTTCCAGCCTGAACTCCAATGTTCGTTTGTCCAGATACAGTTTTGAAACCAATCCAAAACTTCAGCACCTGATCCACAGCTTCTGATTGTACCTGACTGAACACACATTTCAGAATAAAACCTATTTTTTGTACAAAAGCATTCAATGTCTTTATTACATGCTTTATATCATAATCATAATCATTATCATTAACAGAACAGCCAGAGCTGTTGAAAACATACTGTGTTTCTAAAATAGGTGACAAGGTTAAGTCATGTAGAACATGTGAAAAAGAGATTAATTGTACTCTGTCCAAACAAACCTTAGCAGAAGAAGGGAAGGGGTGTTTTGGAGGTATTTTTTTAATAAAAAAATACACTGCATCAAGATCTGATAAATGAGATATATATTTTTTTGTTGTGAAAAGAAAGTAGCAATATGAAAGCAGTGTTCATATTAAGCTGAAATTTTATTTGTTTTGAGTTTGCCATCCAGTTATGTCATACTTGCAGATGTTTGAACTTCTTCTACTAGTGTTCAGTTAAGCTGGGTTTTTCATTCAGGTATGGCCTGATACTTCAGGAAGAGTCAGGTATCTTTGCAGAAATGACAACTTTCACATTGTGTGTGATTCTTTTGTTGCTGCTCTGAGTGCCTTGTTGTGATTGACAGCGGTGAGTGAGTTTATTCTTAGATTCTCATCCTGCTAAGATGATTGGATGCCTTGAACTCCATTAGTAAGGAGGTATGCTTTAATACTGACCAGATAAAAATGTAAAAGCCATGCTCTGCATTTGTACCTAAAGTGCTTGGTGGTACAGAGTACACCCCAGGCTGGGTGACAGAGGGGCAGGTAAGTTGAAAAGAAAATGTAGCAAAGAGGACTGTCTACCTACCTTACTCTGAAAGCCAGGAATTACACTTAGTTTTCAGAATCTCTCTTCCCACGCTCAGCATCATGGAGAACTAACTTGACTGACATCAGACACAGGATCAAGTTCAAATCAACACCTCCCTACCATGGCTTCCCCTTTCCCTTCATGCTCTCTCTCTCTCTCGCTCTCGTTCTCTCTCTCTCCTGGGTTTTCTCCACTCATCGTAAGAGGACCAATGCCATGCACTTGATTTTTAAATGTAGGTGACAAGACTTGGGGAGATCAGTACTGACTTCACTCCAACACCCACGCAGATCAACTTAGCACTGCAAAGAACCTAGCTGAGTCCAGCACACGTACTGGGCAAGAGCCATAGATCAGTGGTAGAGCACAACCTATGCATGCAAAAAGTCCCCAAGTTCAATCCTGTCTCTCCAGGGTTTTGCACCTATGGTCACAAGAATATCATATCATAGGGAGTCAGAATGAACATGGAATAAAGAAACATATAAGCAATTTTTGTCATTTGATATTATTAATGATGAACATCTCTAGGCCAATGCATCTATTAAAGCTCAGTGCAGAAACAAGTACCAAAAGATTCAAGTATCATAAGGCTATCTGTATGTTTTGCACTGCAGGGCAGATAGAAGCTATGACTGGCAGCGGGAGAGGGGGGAACCCAGAGGGTTTCAGCTACACAGAATTGGTCCTGTTTATTGGATTATGTAGGAGAAAAATACAACCAGGCATTATTATTACCTACATATGTAGGAAGGACAAGCAAGTGCTATACTAAGGATTGTTATCAATCAGTTTCCTTATTCTTTTATTCCTGTTATGTTGTTGTGTTCGGTGATATTCAATATTGAATCCCCAAGTCCCATCATCCCTGACAATTGGTTGGGCTGGATGTGGATTATGGGAGTTACATTCAAGGTTCTGGTTTTGGTGTACAAAGCCCTTTACAGCTTGAGGCCAGATACCTGAAAGATTGTCTTACCCCTTATACACCCAGTCAATCACTGCACTCTGAAGGTGGGGGCCTTCCGCACAGCATAGGAAGCGGATCTTTAGTGTTGGGGCACCTACCCTTTGGAATTCCCTCTCCTTAAATATTAGACAGGTGCCACCTCTGTTATCTTTTCAGTGCCTACTGAAGACTTTCCTCTTTCAACAAGCCTTTTAAAAAGAGACCTTATCCCAGTCTGTGTCTGTGTTGGAATTGCTTTTTAAGATGTTTTTAAAGCTTTTCTTTTAACAGATGTTTTGTTTTAATATGTTTTTAAAGATGTTTTGTTTTAATATGTTTTTAAAGATGTTTTGTTTTAATATATTTTAAAGTCTGTTTTTAAGATGTTTTAGAATGTTTTTAGTGTTTTGTTTGCTACTTGGGTTCCTTCTGGGAGGGTGGGTGGGATATAAATTTAATAAATAAATAAATAATCCAACAACATCTGAGCACCAAAGGCTGGAGACGACTGGTTGTGTTTATGTGCTTAGTTGCCTGTATTTTGAACTCTATTTCATAATAAAATAAAATTCCATGAAAAATTAAAACATGCCTTCACATCTGAGGACACTCCAGCTGTCCACAAATTACCAAATCTCAGTGTACAATAGCAGCAGCCTTCCAGATGTGTTGTGCCTTCCAGGTGTTGTTAGACTCCAGATCCCATCAGCCCCAGTCAGCACACTCAATGGTCAAGGATGAGAGCTGTAGTCCAGCAACATCTGAAGGGCACCTAGTTGACTTCACCTGATGTACATGGATGCCATTGGTTCCCCAGATTCCTGCCAGTCTGGCTTTTAACTCTAGGTATGCCAATGAGTTTGTCTTGGCTCCTGATCTTCATCCTGGGAACAGTAAAAGTATTTATACTCTGCCCTTCTTCTCAGGGATTTGTGTGTGTATGTGTGTGTGTGTGTGTGTCTTATGTCAGAGCTATTCATGAAAAGTTAGTGCCACAATTATGGGACATGATAAGTATCCTGTGTGGCTGTCCCGTCCAGAGAAGAACTGAGCCCAGCACACTTGCCGTTGATTGAGTTTGCAGGCGGTGTGTAGACTCTCTAGATTATGATGGTCCGTGCGCACCTCAATTTCATGCTGTGCCCCTTCCAGATGGTGTCTCCAGGCTTCAAAGGCATCTCTAATGGCCAACAGCTCCTTTTCCCACACGGTGTAGTTTTGTTCAGAGTCGGTTAACTTTCTGGAGAAGTAGGCACAAGGTTTCAGTCCCCCCCTTTCTGGGCAGGTTGCAAAAGGATGCCTCCGATTGCAACGTCTGATGCATCTGTCTCTACCACAAAAGGGAGTGCCGGATCTGCATGTTGTAGAATGGGTTTGGTAGCAAACCTTAGCTTCAGGCTCTCAAAGGCCTCCTGGGCATCTTCTGTCCAGTGGAAAGGTCCTGAGCCCTTCAGGCAATCCGTGAGCGGCGCAGTCTGCTTGGAGTAGTTGGCTATGAACCGATAGTAATAATTGGCAAACCCCAAGAAGTGCTGCAAATCCTTCTTGGTCTTGGGGGGCTGCCATGTGAGAACACAACAGACCTTCTCTGGGTCCATTTCTGCTCCTGCCAGAGAGACCCAATACCAAAGTGGTCAGGTCAAACCCACATTTTTCCAGCTTAACGTAAAGGCGGTGTTCCCGTAACTTCTGCAGCACTGCATGCACATGTGCGTCGTGTTCTTCTGGGGGTATCCAAGTAAATCAAGATATCATCCAAATACACTATCATAAAGCGGTCCACAAAGTCCCTGAATGTCATTCATGAAATTCTGGAGGACTCCAGAGGCCCCCGACAATCCGAATGGCATAACTAGATACTCATACTGACCGTAACAGGTCTTGAATGCAGTCTTCCACTCATCCCCCTCCTTGATCCGCACCAAGTTATAAGCTCTTCTCAAGTCCAGTTTCATGTAAATTTTGGCGGAACGCAGCTGCTCCAGCATTTCCCTAATGAGCAGCAACAGGTAACTATTGGGGACAGTGATCTGGTTGAGGGCTCTATAATCATTGCACGGACTGAGCTCTCCCCCCTTTTTCTTAACAAACAGCAGGGGTGCACCAGCTGGGGAATGTGAAGGGCGAATGATGCCTTTCTTCAAGTAGGTGTCTTGAAACTCCCTTAATGCTGCCAACTCTGGTTCGGATAGAGAGTAGATCCACCTGGCGGGGATGCGCATCCCAGGCATCAAATCAATGGCACAATCATAGGGACGGTGAGGAGCGAGTTGTTCCGCTTCCTTTTTGTCGAATACATCCCGAAAGCCCCCATACTTGGCAGGCAAAGTTATCTCCCTTGGGGAAGGCACCCCTGTCAACACCTCCGGCTTCTCAGGCTGGCAGTGTTGATGGCAGTACTTGGAGGTAAAAACCACCACAGCTTCATCCCAAAAGATTGTGGGGTTGTGCCGGACCAACCAAGGCATGCCCAGCACCACCAGAAAGCGAGGCAAGGACGCCACATAGAATGAGAAGTCTTCCCGATGTCCAAAGCCTCCATCGCTTGGGTTACCCCCCCCGGACTTCAGAGGCCGGCCATCTATAGTTTCCACTGCTAACGGCTGACTCAGTTCTTGTGTGGGGATAGCATGGTGTCATGCCAATTCTCGGTCCATGAAGCAAGAAGATGCTCCACTGTCAATCATAGCCTTGGCTGAGAAACTCTCGCCTGAGGGTAGGGTGATGCGAATGGGTAACAGGAGGGCACCTTGGGATGGAAGGGGTTGTGGCGGAGGCTCAGTGTCTGTGGCACCCCCCAACTCTCTAGTCTCTATAAGAGCTGGGATATGAAGTTTTCCAGCGGCTGGGGTCTCCCGGTCTTGGCTGCACAGTTTTGAGTGAGGTGTCCTGGCTTCCCGCAGTATAGGCACAAGCCTTCCCTCCAGCGCCTTTCCCTCTCCTCCTCCGTCAACCGCGGTCTAGCCCCCCCAATCTGCATGGGCTCCTCTCCCGAGAGAGTAGGAACGCCCGGGTTGGGTACAGGATGTGCACGGGGCAGTGGAGCAGCAACCTGGGTCCGGCAAGGTTCCATCCGCCGTTCCAACTTCTTCCCTTCCAGACGGCTGTCTATCTGCAGGCTCAGTTGAATCAAACCCCTCAGGGTGTTGGGGTGTGTGGAGCACGCCAGTTCGTCCAAAACTTCTGAACTCAGTCCATTTCTATAAAAGTACATCAAAGTGTGGTCATTGTACTCTGTTTCTTGTGACAAGACATGAAAAGCATTGGTGTATGCTCCCACAGACCCCTTTCCCTGTCTCAGGGTCCCTAGCTGGTGGGCTACTATCTCCTTCCTCTGAGGATCTCGGAACATCTCCCCCATCGGATTTTTAAAGTCATCAAACTGTCGCAGTATTTGGTCATTGCGGATCAGATACGGGGTGGCCCATTTGGCCGATTCACCTTCCAGTAAACTGATGATGAATGCCACCTTCGCATCATCGGTTAGGAACTCAGCTCTGCGCACCTGAGTGTACAACTCGCATTGGGCTAGAAACATCACAAACTGTTCACTCTGGGCCCCATACTGAATGGGGAGTCCCACCAGAGATTTGACAGGGGCTGCCGCCGCCCCTGGTGGTGCAGCCTGAACTTGGGCAATCAAGGCTCGGAGATTCTGGTAGTCCACTTGCAAGGCTTGTGTTGCGGTTCTGAGGTTCTGGTTCTTGGTTTGCAGGGCTTGTGTAGTCTCTCGGAGGTTCTGGATCTCGGTATACAAGGTTTCCATGGTTATGGGTATTCCCCCTCTTGCTCCGTCCAGCTCCATGTCGTCCATCATGGGAACAGATTCTAGTAGGGATGGTGCTGTGTCAAACTGTCCCGTCCAGAGCCGGAACTACGAGGCTGAGACGTGGGTGCAATTAAATCTCGTTTTATTAAAGTAATGGAGGCATTGAGCTTCATAGAAAAGGCATTGCGCTTCATAGAAAAACCTGCACTAACTCACTAAAATCACTAACTACACTGTAGACATGCTCTGCAGCTGTTGTGAGACAGTCAACTCAGAAGGAACAGCAAAGGGGAAGGCATGAGTTTCAAGCACCTCCACAGTCAGAAGGAGCAGAGTTGGAGATTGTTGTGTCTGAGCGGGATAGTGCAGGAGGGGAACAGCCTGCTTTTCAGCCAGTTCCCATGAGTAACGCTCTTGCAGAGGAGCAGAGCGTGCCGCCCCCAGCCGATGCACAGGACCAGTGGGAGGAAGCTTCAGAGTTAGAACCAGCTCCTCCTTTCCCAAGCAGTTCCCATGAGGAATCCAATGTGGCGCCGCCCACTGACCTCGAGCCTGTTGCTCGAGAGCAGGTGTCTTCCGATGAGCAGTTGGAAGCGCGCCCCCTATCCCCCCGTTCCCGCCGCCGCAAGAAATGGACAGGGCAGAGACAGGAATTATGAAGGAGTCAGAGATTACGTACGAAAACATTTCCTATATAAGCCAGCCGTTTTCAGTGGGGGGTCGTTGCGTCAACTTCCTTCACATGCTGCAGAGCATGTCTAAAGTATAGTTAGGGATTTTAGTGAGTTAGTGTAGGTTTTCCTATGAAGCACAATGCTTTTGATGTATCTATTACTCTAATAAAATGAGATTTACTCGCACACACGCACCTGCCTCATTCTTTCGGCTCTGGACGGGACAGCAGCATATGAAGTAAGTTGACACAGCAGCTCCCCACTGTAAGCGGCAAGCTTAAGTAGGGAACATTTTTGATCATAATCTCTGATTCCTTCACAAGTCCTGTCTCTGCCCTGTCCGTTTCTCACAGCGGCGGGAGCAAGGTGACAGGGGGCGTGTCTCTAACGGCTCATCGGAAGACACCTGCTCCTGAGTAACGGATTCTAGGTCGGGGGGCTGCATCATGCTGGTGTCATCCTGGGAACTGCTTGGTAAGGGAGGAGTTGGCACTTTTGCTGGAGCTTCCCCCAACAGGTCCTCAGCAGCATCTGGGGGCGGCGAGCTCTCCTCCTCGGAGATCGCGCCTTCTGTGGGAACTGGCTGGAATTCAGGCTCACTTCCCCCTCCAAGTTCTCGCTCAGACTCAACAACTCCCGAGTCTTCTGTGTCTCCTGGCAGTGGAGGCGCCTGAAACTCATGCTTCCCCCCTTCCTGCCCCTTCTGGGGGAGCTGAGGCTCAACAGTGGCTTGCATGCCCTCATATTCATTTTCTTTAGAATATGGATTGGCAACTTGGCCCTCCAGATGTTCCTGGACTATAATCAGGGCTGGTGCCAAAGGGCGGCCAGGTTGGGCCCTGGCCAAAGTCCCCTGCCATACAGAGAGCCCCTGAAGGGCCCCTCATTATGGTAGGAGAGTAGCGCTCCCCTTCCATGATTTGTGGCAGGGTCCCTGCCGTGGATCGCAGGGAGGGAGCTTCCAGGCCACCCGCCCGTTTGCTCACCCCACCTACCTCTCTCCTGTCTTTGCTGCTGCGTGTGCAGGACTTCCATCAACCAAGATGGTGGCAGAGACTTCTTTAAGGGGCTGATGCCCCTACCACCATCTTGGTTGAAGGCAGGCATGTGCACGCACATAGCATACCACACATGCATGCCATCAACCAAGATGGCAGTGGGGGCATCAGCCCCTTAAAGAAGCCTCTGCCATCATCTTGGTTGATGTTTGCCCTGCACGCACAGTGCATGCAGCAGCAAAGACAGGAGAGAGATAGGTGGAACAAGCAGGAGCCACATGCCCGGGGCAGGCTGGTACCCAAGGGCCCAGTTATGCCTGGTGCCGGCCCTGACTATAATCCCCATCATCCCTACTTATTCACCATGCTACTTGAAGCTGATGGGAATTGGATCCAACAACATCTGGAGGGCCACAGATTCCCCATTGCTGCTTTAAAATTCCCACAGTGACATCTGGGTATTAACATTTTTCATACACTCATGTAGGGCAAATGTCATGTTGCATGTGGCCCTTGACTGGATTTGGTAAGAGACTGGATGAGAGAAAGTCAGGTAAAATGGAATCAAGTAAGAATGAAACAAATGGAGAATAGTAATTATTATTGTAAAAAATGGCACCCATGGCACTTTCCAGTCTGGATCAGGACTGTTGCCCACACTATAGTCCTGATCCAGATTGGATGACAACAGGACAGGTGACAATGGAAGCATCCCTCCCAGTGCAAGTACCAGTCATGGTGGGTGGGTGGGAGGAAAGCAGGGTTATCCGGATTGGAATTGTGACAGGTTACAGTCCCCTCCATCCTTCCCCCAGTCCTGTGCTGGATCGGAGGGGGCATGCCTCCTATTCACTTCAAATACACATTCTTCAATAACCACTATGCCGAGGGCCCCCTCAAACCTAGAACTGGCCCTGTAAATCTATTCCTGTGAATAAAGATGTAATTCTGGTATATGATCAGTGGAAGGAGCCAACGACTAGTTACAACTGTGCTGTAAGCAATCCAAACCAGCACTGCACCATGCAGGAATACGCTAAGAAGCAGCAATGGTCTGTGGCTTGCCCAAGACCACCCAGCGAGTTGATCAGTAGTCAGGGATTGGAGCCTAAGTAAGGATTCTCTCAAACCTCACCCCCCCACCCCTCACTGGACATTAAGTCTACATTCTCTTACAATTAAAAAAAGATAATGGGTCAAAGTATGTTTTGGGTCCAAAAAAACTATGTAGAATTCGAAACTATTTATCCAAGCTTATCTAAGCGTACAGCCAACAACAATCCATTAGGATTCTTGGGTGCTTCAGACATGCCTGCGTTTTGGCAATACTTGGCCCTGTTGTGAAGCAACCTCTCTTGTGGTATTTGTGTTGCTGGTCTCAGCTAAAGCAAGGGAGCAGCAAGGAATGCAAAGAATAAACACAACAAACAGTATAACCTTTTGGACTTGCAACAGTGCTTGGCTAGCATTCCAGGTGGAGATTTAAGGCAATTTGTATTAAACGTCAATCTGTCCCCCTCCAAAAAAGAGAGAGAGAGAGAGAGAAAGTTTCTGTTTCAATTTATTTCATTGCAAGGGCAACAAAAGGGCTGGAAGTGCAACTGTGTAAATGGAAACAGAATTAGGACTTTATGATATAGCTGCTTGCAATTAGTATCCAAACCACTGATAACACTTTTCAGAGGCAGATCTCTGTGCTACATTGAGCACCACTGCCATCTTCAGTGTGAGAGGCGAATCCTTTTACAGAGGGTCATTTAGAGGAAACATATTGAAAACAACTCATTTCAGTATAATCAGATGGTTGAAATTTGACAGCAGAAAGGAACAGATTTTCCCTACTGTTTGCAGTGCTAGAGAAATCAATAGACACAGCTTTTCCATGGTGTACGCATATTTTTTAAAAAATATTTGGAGATTGAAAAATAGGAAAATTAAAATATCTCATATTACACTGCCAAATGATGGGGGTAATAGACACAAACATATTGTTCAGAAAAAAGCTGCTTAGAAAGGGGAGGGGAGAGAGAAGTATGAATTGATTCGTTTAGCGGAGAACCGCTAGAACAGATGGTGCGGTTAACAACTAGTATGTTAGCCATCTCAGGAGCTTACAGAAAAGTAAACAAATGCAAGAAAAACATATCACTTTATTCCCCAAAAGGTATCTTCTATAATTTGGTAGGAAAATATAAAATATATGCATTCACTTAAGCTTGTCCTGTATTAGCAGAGTTTTGAGGCCCAGTGCAGCAAACCTGTCCTTAGTAGATTTCTTTTCCCTGTTATTTCTCTCTTTGGCAGCCTGCTCCAACTCAGCAGTGCCTTCCTTAAATTCTTCACTCTTGATTGCAAACTTTGTGGCTAGCTATTTCCTGAAATTCCATTCTCCTTCATCTAGATAACATGTTATTTCACCCAAAGATTTCCAGGGAAGGAAGGTTAAACCACTTCCCCTCAGATAGTGTTCTATAGCAAAGGTGGCTAGACTTCAGGAGCTTATCCACAGTCCACATGGGGGCATTTCTTCATAGCAAATACACTGCTTTTACCATCATAATAGACTTGCAAGGCCCACACTTTGTGCTCAGTGTTACTTCAAAATTCTCATCACAAAGATAGAGAATACGAGAATGATAAAATCCGATGGCAATTCCTATCACTAGTTACAAGGAGTGAAGGAAGTTTACTTGGAGAGAAAGAGAGGAAAGAGGGAGGGCTGCAGCAAACTATGAAGGGGAGAGGACAGAGCAGTCAGAAGTTGCTAGATAAACCACTAGAAATAAAATGGAATTCAGGGGAGAGTTAGCAGGCGGAGAAAGGGGAATAGCTGAAAGTGACAATTCACCCGCCCACTAAAAACCATCGAAGCAAACCATCTCCAAAGACATGTGGAGCTGTATTGTTCTAAACTTTTTTGTATTATCAGTGGATTGGGTTAGTACAGATTTACAGGGGGGAAACTGTGTGATAGCTTCTGTTTGCCAGTAATGTGTTGTGAACCATGCCAATTAAAAGGAGATGTGAGTAGCACCAAATATACACTAAACCACCGTGTAGATGAGCTCCAGCAAAACTTTATGTTAGAATTAAGGAACAGCTCTGAGCACGTTCAGAACAGACAGATGCGTTTTCATCACCAGAACTGAACTGAGCTCACAGTCCTTTCACAAAAGGTCCACTCCAGGTTAGTTTTCTTTATTTCAGCAGCCTAATTTAGGTGAGAAAATTTGCTTTTGTTAAACCATTTGGAGTTAGAAACCCCTGCTGATATACTGCAAATCACCCAGAGATCAACCACTACATCCAGATCTTCCTTCTGCCCACTCCTACTTATAGTACACGAAGGGTCAATTTACTCAGTAATTTGATGCCTGATTAAACAGAAGGCAGTATCTCAACAATCAGTTTCAAAGGAAATTGCTACTACTTGCTAAGTATTCCTTAACCAATCAAAAGGCCACCCCTGGAAGCTTCATAGCCTACATCTAGAAGCCAGGCTACATGGACAACTCTAGATCACGTAACTCAAGGCCAGTTCACACAACCAGTTTGGCGATAATCCAGCATCCATGTGCCAGAGAGTTGTTTTGTTGTGAATGATAAATTATGCCTGATTCAATCCACACTTCAAAAGTTTACCAGACTGCAGTGATCTGTGAGTAGCATGATTAGATGTTGGTAACTACTTTTTTTGGGACTTACACAGGCTTTGAATCTATATAATTGTAGCTATTTCATTTATTTAGATGCAGCTTCATTGTTGTTTCCCTGCACTGATTGCATTGGCCTCATATTAGATTGTCTTGGTGATTTGTTAGTCCCCATGCCAAAACCCAGCAACCCTTGGAGGCTGCACCGCAGTGTCAGAATGGTAATCTGAAGCTTTCTGAGGGGAAACCAAATCAGAGGTTACAGTAATTATCGCTGATGTGGAATGGCAAATATGAGGATACAATGAAATTCAAAACTCACTGGCCTCAGTGCCTCTGTCTTGCAGAGCTATAGCTTACACATGGGCTGCAGTCCAAGTTCAAGCAAGGCTTCCACTTCAATTTAAAGCTTCAGAACAATTTATCAAGAAATGTGAATCTGAATCCTCCTCAGCCTGTCCCTACACTATAGTCAGTTGCTGTGTAGAAGAAATTACCTTTTGGCTAGATCAGTGTCTTGTCTTGCACAATGGGAGGCTGATTAATTTAGGAAATGATAAATAAAGCAGAATAACCTGGATCACACCAAGATAAGCTATTATTTTTGTCTTTTAGAAGTAGAGGTGAGAAAATAAATAGACTTCTAGTAGCTTTACTGCAAATTCAGTGCTTTATTTTCTCCTGCACGCCTTTCATCAAGCACAGTGATGCCTCATGAGAATTAAACATGTTCATTTGCTAGCAAACCAGGGATATAATGTCTGATGCAGCAGGGCTTCCAATCAATTCAGCCATCAAGAATAAAAGGGAAGGGATTTTTAAGTAGGCATCTCATTTTTATTCATTTCTCTTGCAGTGCCTGTTAGCAGCTAGCCTGAAAAAAGAAAGCATAGATAACTGCCCAGAATTCTGTGGGTCATCTGATAAACCACTTGATTTGCTGCCACATAGCAAGAAGTAATAAATCAATATATAGCTTTGTTTAGAGATCTGGATCAGGGCTGGGAAGTTAAAGAAGAATATAAGGTTGTCGGAGGAGGGGAAAAGAAAAAGGGGGAAAGTGGAGTGCACATGGCAGTGGTCCAGATGTTGTTGGATTTTCATTCCCATCAGCCAGCATGGCCAATGGTCAGGAATGATGTGAGTTGCAGTCCAGCAATATGTAGAAGGCAGCAAATTGGCTACCCCTGACACTGTTGGATGAGACCGATTATCTGGATCCATTTCAGTCGGGTTTCAGGCCTGGTTTTGGCACGGAAACAGCCTTGGTCACCCTGTATGATGACCACTGTCAGGAGACAGACAGGGGGAGTGTGACTCTGTTGATTCTCCTTGATCGCTCAGCGGCTTTCGATACCATCGACCATGGTATCCTTCTGGGAAGACTGGCTGAGTTGGGAGTGGGAGGGACTGCATGGCGGTACTCCCCCTCCTACTTGGCGGGTCGGCTGTAGAAGGTGGTGCTTGGGGAACATTGCTCAGCGTCTTGGAGTCTCCAGTATGGGGCTCCGCAGGGGTCAGTTCTGTCCCCCATGCTGTTCAACATCTACGTGAAACCGCTGGGTGCAGTCATCTGGAGCTTTGGAGTGTGTTGCCATCAGTATGCTGATGACACGCAGCTCTATTTCTCCTTTTCATCTTCAGGTGAGGCTGTCAATGTGCTGAACCGGTGCCTGGCTGCGACAATGGACTGGATGAGGGCTAATAAACTGAGGCTCAATCCAGACAAGACTGAGATGCTGCTAGTGGGTGGTTCTTCTGACTGGATGGTGGATGTCCAACCTGTCCTGGATGGGGTTACACTCCACCTGAAGGAGCAGGTTCATAGCTGGGGGGGTTCTCCTAGAACCATCTCTGTCACTTGAGGCTCAGGTAGCCTCGGTGGCATGGAGTGCCTTCTACTAACTTTGGTTGGTGGCCCAGCTACGCCTCTATCTGGACAGGGATAACCTGGCTTCAGTTGTCCATGCTCTGGTAACCTCCAAATTAAATTGCTGCAATGCACTCTACATGGGTGGGGCTGCCTTTGAATACGGTTCAGAAGCTGCAGCTTGTGCAAAATGCAGCGGCCAGATTGGTAACAGGAGCCAGATGGTTTGAACATATAAAACTGATTCTGGCCCGCTTGCATTGGCTGCCTGTATGTTTCCGAGCTCGATTCAAGGTGCTGGTTTTAACCTATAAAGCCTTACATGACTTAGGATCGCAATACCTGATGGAACGCCTCTCCTGAAATTAAAAGGCGCCTACTCTGACGGAAGCTGGGAGTCTGGCAACAAGGGAGAGGGCCTTCCCAGTGGTGGCCCCCAAATTATGTGATGATGTCTCTGACGAGGTGCACCTGGCACCAACACTGTTATCTTTTCGGCGCCAGGTCAAGACTTTCCTCTTCTCCCAGGCATTTTAGCATGTGTTTTAAAATTGTTTTTAATTTTTTTAATTGTGTTTTTAAATTGTTTTTTGTTTTTTAAGATTTGTATATTTGTTTTTATTGTTTTTAATTGCTGTAAACTGCCCAGAGAGCTTCAGCTATGGGGCAGTATATAAATGTAATAAATATATAGGGCATTTAGAAGGTTGTGCATTGTTTTCACCTATTCACAGATGAGCACAGCTTCACTTGGCATGACATGAGAAAGATCATGGACACACAGAGCCCTCCAGCTGAGAGATTTGGGAATGACTTTGGGAAATCATGGCAAAACCATCATTTAATATTCACAGAATATGACCGCCCTGCCAATGTGTGTGACCTGATGGCAGGGAAAGTTCTTGGAAGGAAGACTCAGACACCCAGTAGCAGTGCTTATTGTAGGCACGTTAGCTTGTTTTGAAGATTTATACCCCAATTTTCAGTGTAACGATCCTTGAGGTGGCTTAGAACAGGTTGCAATTGTACAAACCAAAGAAAGAAAGAAAGAAAGAAAGAAAGAAAGAAATTAAGAAAGAAAGAAAGAAAGAAAGAAAGAAAGAAAGAAAGAAAGAAAGAAAGAAAGAAAGAAAGAAAGAAAGAAAGAAAGAAAGAAAGAAAGAAAGTCCTCACCCAGCAGCCCTTCGTCCTGTGGCTGATGAATATGCTTCCCTTCGGTTCTGAAGTCCCAAGGCAGCTAGCTGGGTGTTCTTTCTGGCAAGGAGGGGTGCATGCAAATTTCCTGCAGCTGCCCCTCTGTTGTCTGATTGACAGAATTAAGCTGGTTTTACCTTTGCCATGATGTGCTTTCTGGGAGGCAGTTGGGCCTTTAGCTGAAGGACTGAGCCAGAGTGAGCTTCCCTTTAGCTCTGTAGTCCTAGGGCAAGTGGGACTGGGCTTCTTTTCCTCACTTTGTCCATGTAAGAAGCCTGGCTGTGCAATGGTGTCAAAGAGGAATTGTCTTTTTTTTTCTCTGAAGCTCTGATGTCAGACAGAGAAAGACAGAGAGAGAGATCCGATGTTGGACCCCTCCCCCCACTTTGCCACCAAGGAAACATTCCCAGCCCTGAAACGTGAACATTAGTAAAGCATGTTAGGGGCAATTTGGGGACATGATGCACTGGGAAACCCTGGAGGGCCACTGCCATTGTAGACAATACTGAGCTAGGTGAACCCATGGTCTGACTCCGTATAAGGCAGCTTTCTATGTTTCTAATCTCTCCCTCACCTTTTAAACATAAAAAATAATAAAGAGTCGAGAAATGGACTGAGGAACACAGTCCACACACACCCAGCAGAGCATAGGTGAAGGTAGTTCAACCACCTTGGATTCCACCAGCACCTTCCACACCAAAGGGATGCAGTCTTAGAGTGTTCAAAGCACATCACATACATTATCTCAGTATGTTAGGGGGTTGGCTTTCCTATCTCCATATTCTAGACAGTGTTTTTAATGATACCTCATAACTTCATGAATTAGCAGATGATATTTGAACTGGGACTTCCTAACCCAAAGGGGTCATAACTCAGTGACAGACCATGTATGCTTTGCAGACAGATGGTCCCAGTTTCAGAATCTGGTGTCTCAAGTTTGAAAAGAATCTCCAGAAGCAGGGTGAGTATTATTTACATATTTCCTTGTTTCCGACATTTTATAGGCCACATTTCGGGGGGGGGAATCTTCCAAGGTGACTTTCATCAAAACTAAATACACATGTTTTGGGGGTAACTTGTATCCTACTTCACAAAGTGAACTCAAAGCAGCTCATGTAATAAAATCATTATAACTCACTGCCTGTAAGAATAAACAGGACTCATTAGAAGCAGCAATGGCCTGAATCAGACTGCTTCATATTCACACAACTCAAGAAACCTATTTGGATATTCAGAACCATGCACAGATTATTGTAGAAGTGTGAAGAGTAGGGTTACACACCTTTGCCCCATGCCCTCACTGTGCCTCACACCAACATCTCCCTAACATAGTCCATGCACTGGGGGCAAGTCTGTAATGGTGTAGCCAGGGACAACCTATTCATATTCAGGACTCTGCTCCATTGCATTTGTGCCCCCAATGCACAAACAGCATTTTGGAGGGCCCAGCATGGTTCAATATCAGGGACTAGGTAAGAGCACATGGCCCACTCTCCTGCCCCATGGGATTATCACTGCGTGGCTCTGAATGCTCAAACATGGCTATACTTCTGGCCATTACATCTGCTCTCTTCTTGACTTGGGAAATCTAACTCACCCTACTGCCTTTGAGGGTGCAGCAGCTGCCACTGGTATAACTGCACCCATGTTCTGTTAAAGTTGCTATGTACTGTGGTGGTGCTGAGCACAGAGTCTTGGTGTGGACACACAGGCAGAGGGAAGTCAGGTCAGGCTATTGGGAGCCTATGATCTCAAGGGTTGTCAACCATTCCTGGCAAGCCTCCCAATCTCCAGTGCAGAATTTGCCCCAACAAAATAAAATATCAATGTTTAGCAGTTTTCCAGGGGTATAAAATAGTATGGCCAGATGACACAGGAAGCTCTTTTACTGCAGTGCCGGAGACCTCTGTTTGCACCATAGTAGCTAAAGTGACAGCAATGCAGCAGGTTGAAAAGCAACTGTGTAAGCCGATTCTTGCATTTGGAATTGTACATCCGGAGGGCACCAGGTTGGCAAAGTCTGTCTTACCTGTCTCTGACACTGGAAAAATCCAGAGTGTCACTCCTGGAAGCATATCTGCCTACTGATAATATTCTGTACACAAGACGAGTAGGGATGGAAGGATCTGCCAGTTTTGGTTCTCTCCGTTCCTCATTTTTCCAGTCTTAAATTGAGTTTGCCACATTGTGTACAGGAGCAAACTTACTGGCAGTGGCAGTCACATTTCCCGCTGCTGAGGAACACCACGTTTCTTCAATACAAGTTCAACTTCCTACCCAGAAGACATCGCAGTGAGGGCAGGAAGCATTGATTTGGCTCTATGGTTGTGCTATTTTGGATTGTTATGAAGACAAAGTGAGCCAGAGAATGGCCAAGAAGCAATACTTCCTGCTGTTACTCTGGTATCTTCTGGTAGGAAAAATTGGGGTGGGAGTAGGGATAGAAAGATCTATCAATTTCAGTTCTCTAAGTTTCTCATTCTTCCAATCTTAAATTCAGTTCTCCATGTTTCTGCAGCAGTTCACAGCAATTTGAATTTTTTTTAAAAAATTAAAATTCATTTGCATTTTAGTGCAAATTTCTTCTAACACATTTCTGTATGACTTTTTGACTAATGTACATGCTTTTGCAAGCCATTTCCCCTTATATAATGCATTTTGCATGTTATTTTCACTTACTTTAATTTTTATGCACATTTTCTCCTTATATGTGCATTTTTGTAAACACTATTTGGTTGAAGAACTGCACTGCAAGATTCAGATAACTGTGAATGTTGAAGTATAGCTGTGTTTTGGTTCTCACATTATGTCGGAAAGCGTGAATTAGATCGATGCGATTTACATGCAAACTGAATTGAATGTCTCCCCCACCCTTAGCTATAAGACAATATCCAGATCTGTAGCGTTAATTGCGAATTCTCACAGTTTATGGCTTTGTACTAATTTGAAATAGCTTTGTGCTCATCTTTATTTGTATCGCTGTTCCAACAAAACATTGGCATCTGTTTTTAGATGTGGAGTGACTAGTGGGTGTGCTTCTTTGTCTGAAAAGTTTAACACCTGAACTTGGCCTCATTTTGCGCGGAAAGCTGTGCGTTGGTAGTGCTATTTTGATTTTCAGCAGAGACCGTCTTTCTCTGTCTCTGTTGCTCTCTCCCCCACAAACTTAACAAGAGGGGTGGGGGTGGGAAATCTGCCTTAATATAATAATGTCGGTTAATGCTGCACCAAATTTGGGGAAACAAACATTTTGGGCATGAAAGAGAAGGAATGAAATACCCCCAAACAAACAAAAACTTATTTTGGGGGCTAGTTTGCTGCTCCAGTTGACTGCTGCCCCTGCATCATTGTCATATATGGAGCGATCTTGGGGCAGGGGGCAGGGGATAGGGAAAAGCAGAGTGGTGGATCATCATCACATCCCAAGCCCTGCCAGCTCAACCTGGCCAGGGCAGAAGGTGGCACATGGAAGGAGGCAGTTTATGCTGACTTTTACTGTGTCACCTCCAGGCTGGCATAGTCAGGGTCCTGAGAACTAGTCCCTTTGGAGAATTCATGGTGCTTTGAATCCAACAAATCCAAATCCACTGGTACCACACCACCATCCCAGAGATACCCTGTTTCAGGACTTTCCACCTGTTCCACTGTGGCAGAGCCTCCCACTGCCCCCCACTGGCAGTGTTTCTTGACAACCATCAACATCAGGGAGATTGGAATTGTACTCTTACCCTCACTCTGAATTAGCTTTATTTGTCCTCAATGACATTTTCATGTGGTCAGATCTGCTTGGCTGTGGGATAGCATCACTGGTCACTGTTAGGTCATTGGTAGGTCTTTGGTAGGGTTGCCAGGTGTCTGGTTTTGTCCTGAGACTCTGTTTTTTGGAGGTCCTTGCTGGGTCTCTGGGTGAGTCACCTTAATCTCTGGACTCTTAGCTTTCATTTTAAAAAAATTAAGCTTCTAGGTGGTCTGGTTCAAAAGATATAAACCAAAATGTCAGCCGTTGCCCCCCGCAACTTCTGTTAATACAGGCTGTTCTAATCCCTGCCCTTTCAGGCTTTTAGCCAATAAGTGAAGTCAGAGTTGTGATTGACAAGATTTGTTGACCCCCCCCAGCAATAGCTAAACCCACAGTTTCCTTTTCCTGCTTGTCCCACATCAGGAATTCAGTAAATATAGCTTTCAGCGTAAAGAGTACTTTCTCTACAGGATTGGGACTTGCTTCTGAGTAAACATGCATAGGATTGCACTACAACAGAAGATCACAGCAGGATCTTGGTAGGCATAAAAGTGTACATGCAGGGTTTTTTAATGACTTGCAAAAATGCCATATTATACATTTTATTTTTCAAATAATTTTTGAACAGAAGTTTTAAAAAATGTACAAGCTACAGTGTTATACTTTTCTAAGTCATGGTCCTTCTCTGTTGTTTTTGCCCTGAGGGACAGATTAGGCTGAGAGATGGTGCTTAGCCCATGGTCACCCAGTAACATTTGTATACTGTTTTATTGTAAAAAAAAAAACTCAAAACGGTTTATAGAAGGAATTAAATCAATAAAACTATTGACAAAAACAGTTAAAGACAGGTATTTAAAAACATTCAGAATAATAAAACCAACAATGAGTTAAAAACAGATAAAAAAATAATAGCTTCTACATGCCTGAGTAGGCTTGCATAAACATAAATGTTTTTAGCAGGTGCCAGAATGAGTACAATGAAGATGCCTGCCTAATGTAAATAGGCAGGGAGTTCCAAAGCATAAGTGCCACACTAAAGGATCGATTTCTTACAAGAGTAGAACAAGTACTATGTGGCACCCATAACGTGAAAATCACACCTTGAACTTAGCCTGGTAGCAAATCGACAACCAGTGCAGATTTCAGAGCAGATGTATTATGTGCTGATAGGGTCTCATTCATGTCAGCAATCGTGCCACAGCATTCTGCACTAACTGCAGCTCCTGGGCCAGATTGTGCTGCATGGGGATTTCTGTGACCTTGGCTGACTGGCCGCTAGGATTTTTTTAGTTTTGGTTTTTGGTTAGCAACCTTGACTGGTTGTGGGATGCCAGGTTTTCTGCCTTACTCATAGGAATCTTGTTGTGGTTGGTATGGTATTGCATTTAGGGAATCATCACTGTCTTTTGTTTTTCTTTTTCTATTTGCATTTCATTTACCTCTGACCGCACTCCCTTACATCCATAGAAGCAACAACAGTGATTCCATGTGGTCAGATCATCCCCCTTAAACCCACTGATGCACCTTGTTATTTGCACAATGGTTTATTTCTTGCCCAATAGTGGTAAAAGAGAATTCACATCCTGGGAAGTGTGGCTTCAATTTCTGTTGTTCCCAATCTACTGCCTGTGAAGGTAGATCAAACCATGTGTTTTCTCTCTGTCAATTATTACTCACTGGAATTGGTTGGCTGTCAAAGTGAGTTTATAGCAGCCACCAGAGTAGGCAGGAAAGAGTAGAGAATCTATTAACTCTTACTCATTTCTCAGACCTCTCTCTGCAGTGAAGGATCAAGTCTATAAAGATGTTTGGAGCAGCCATATTAAAAGGCAGGCATTCCATGCAGGGGGTTGCCAACCCTGAATTGATATGGATATCGTTGAAGAGGATCCCTTGTCAAGCCTTACCAACAACACAATCCTAACAATATCTACTCAGAAGTAAGTCCTACTGAGTTCTATGGGGCTTAGTCCATTAGTAAGTGTGTTTAGAATTGCAGTCTTCAGGGGCACTCATCGTTACTCCTGAATGCTCTCATCTAACATCTCCACAACACTAGGCTTTCTTCCTACAACGGCCCTCTGGTGACTGGCCTGGCCTGAGGGCACTTAAATCCTTCTTGCCAGAAGCAAGTAGGCCAGATTTAAATGTTCCTTACCCAGGCTCTCTAAGCAGGTGAGAAGGAATAATCCTGTCACTTCAGCTAGACTTGGAAACACCCTCATTTAGATTTCTGTCTTAATTTCCAGTCAGAGAAATTTTTTTGTTTAAGTGGTATGCTCCAAGCAACTGTGGTTGATGCTTAATGTATTATGCTTAATGACATCGCTAGAGCCCGCCCCTATGATATCACTAGAGGCCACTCCCTATGACATCACCAGGGCATGCCCCCTATGACATAAGTAGGGCACGCCCCTGAAATCTCAGGGTTTGGGATGCTTCTGACCTGGCAACCCTAGTCATTGGTGTTAGGCAAAACAAAGAAAAAAGATATTATTAAAGTAGCAGGTGATCTGGGCTGTGTTCTCTGGAATGAGATTCTAGGGAAGAGTGCATTGAATGTGCGTCATGAGATGAGACACATTTTCCAGGGTGGTGGTTAGGAGAATGGTAATGAAATGCACACATACATGCACATTTCAGCTTACCAGTCCATGTCAGTGAGTTAGTGGAGTCTGCTCTGCGTTTTAGTCCAAGGTGCAGCAACTGATTTTTATTAATAATTTCTATAACCATTTCAGGCTACTGAAGTCCTTTAAAATCGATCCTCACATTAGCTGCACCAAACCATGCTCGCCACCTTTTACTGTAATTTAATTGAAAGGAAACCTGAAACCATTTCCTATTACTTGGAAATAAGAGTGTGCTATGTTTTTACAGAATGCAAAAATGTTATGGTGAGCTATATATTTCCCTCTCCTTTGTGTGTGTGTCTGTGTGCACTAAGATTCTAATGTTATGCAAGACCTTTTCCTTCCTGTACTTACATCTGTGAGAGTGTGCTGATTCAACAGTTTCTACAAGCATAAATTTTTCCCTAGAAACTGTGCAGGGAGTGTAATTGCCTTCTGGGCCAATTTTTAATTGAAATCATATGATACAGACTTTACACAAATCTAGCATATCAGTTAAAGGCTGCCCCCTAGTGTAAATTCTTGTCCCACATGAACAGGCCTCCAGATCTTTTATTGATGGCATTGTTTGTGAGTTAGTTACCACACTCTGTTCCTAGTTTTAAATATTGTTGATTTTAATGGTTTTGTATTTCCTGCCCTGAGACCTCTGAGCAAAGGGTGGATTATAAATGTCAGAAATAAATAAATAACATTAATTTGGTTAAATCTTCCTCTTGAGAAGTAAACATTTTCCCCAATACGTTATCCTGATGTCTACCTTATTAAGCTTCCTTCTTTTGAAAATGACATTGCCAGAATGTACAACAAAATGTTTCTGAAAACCAGAAAAATGTCACTTCCTTCTATTCTCTATAGCACTCCATTTCAAGCACACTGTGGGAACAGTAGTTTGCTAAGGGCATTGAGAGTTGATAGGAGACCGCCTCACAGTTCCCAGAATTTTTGAGGGGAAGCCATGACACGTAAAGTGGTATAAGAGTGCTTTAAATGTATGGTGTAGATGTGACAGAGGGGAGAGCACACAAGGAAGAGATCTCTTCCATGACTACAGCTTCCTTTGCTTTTCCAGGCTTCATGTGACAGAAATGGCTTAGCAGGTCAAGAATAAAGAAAGCAATGAGCACAGGAAGAAGTAATATAACCATTCTTCCCCCCCCCTTTCCCTGAATAAAAAGTGTAAGGGAGAGTGAGTTGACAGTGGGAGGCATCTCTCTAAGAGGCTCCCAACCAGAGAAGCAGGCTCAGGATTCCAAAATTGGGTTTTGCATGGAGCTTTATTCCAGAGGTCAGCACTGGAATGAAGTATCAAAAAATATTATGCAGAAATCAGGATACAGAACATCAGCAGATGAAAGTAGGCTGAGGAAGCAACTGAGAGTTTCCACAACAAAGCCCTCACCTCAAGACATTCCAAATAAAAGAGAGGGGGGTGGACAGTCTACTTGCATGAGCTGAGTCTAGTACTTTCCAGCCTTTGAAGCAAGGCAGGGACTTCTCCTGGGAAAAGAGGTTAACTTCTCAAGTTGTAACCGTCTTTTTTCTCTCTTGTGTAACCTTGGAGAAACTGTCAGTTCTGACTCTGTGAGAGATTCCCCTTCCTTATCTCTTTAGAATTTTCCAGCAGCTTTATTACAGCCTGGCTGCTGAACGAATAAGTCTGGGCTAGGGGTGATGGGGTAAACTGTATTCCTTGCTCTCTGCTGCAATGATGGGGAGCTGCTGAAACTTTCCTCAGCAGAGACACAAATATGACCACTTGGTGCCGGCTGACGGGTCTCTGTGGTCACCAGACCCTTCCTCAACATCTCCAACCCCCTCCCCATTCTCCCAATCCTGCCAAAGGTTCTCCATGGGGCCCATGACACAATGTCTCCTTGAACTTTTGACTCTAGTTTACCTGGATGGGTGGGTGGAGGATATAGAAACCTCCGGCTTTTGCACGGCTTGAAGGTAGACTATTGAGCAAAGATAAGAGTTGCATCCATTGTTATGTATGCTCTTGCCTCTGGCCACATCTCCTGGTCTTGCCCCACCACAAGTATGTGGACCCTGGCAGGCTGCCCATGAGGGAATGTCCATTGGGAATAAAATATTCCCATGAATGCCCACGAGGGAATAAAATAAATAATGTAGCCCTTGGACTGAAAAATCTTCCTCACTCCTGCTTTAAATCATACAACAGTTCTGGGAGGCTCACATAGTGTGAAATCAGCCTTGTATAAAACTGAAGGTAAGGAAAGCTGAACCAGACTTGTAGTTGTGATTTCAAAAATGAAAATAAACATGTAAGCTGAAAGTGATGTATACGAGTGAAATGTAATAACGGAATGATCCCAATTAATATCATTGCTATTTCAGTTGTAAACTCTAACCATGAAGGGTCCTTTTAATGAGCATATTAGCATTTCACTTTGTTACTGAAATTGTCGTCGTTTTGAGATTGTGAGATTTATTGCATTATTACAAGTGCAGGTTATGTCTACCAATGTTCTTGAGAGATGGACCTCAACTAATTTATTCCTATTAAGGGCACCTTCTCGATATTCTTCCTCTTGAGTGGAAATTAATACAATGAAATTTGTTGTTACAGAAAGACCTCTGAGATCTAACCCAACATTTCCTTTCAATAATGATTCACATGATTGGAACTTAATGAGTTCCACAAAACCTCTTTGCTTTGCACCAAACAGGCAGCAGCTTTGCTCTTGTGCATTTGACTCAGTGTGAATCAGCTCATTAGGAAATGCTCCAGGCGCACAATTTAAAATGCAGCAGCATAGGCATGGCACAAGTGGAACAGCATCTGCTTGCTAAAGCAAATAGCCACGTCTGTACCTGGAAAATTAAAAACTGGCATTTTTAAAAGAGTTACGGTAAGCTCTATAGAATTTAGGTTTTTTGACAAAGGAATGTGAATTCCAAACACTATAGACTTTGCACACAAAGATGCACACAATAAGTCCACACACACACACCCCAACTAGTGGCCTTAGACAGGAAGTGAGAATCTGCAGACTGAACTATTGTGAATTTCCCTCTGTGGCACTCCTTCCCCCCAGGAGGCATATAAATCCTGTATGCCACAAATGGGCAATTTAATGAGAAATTTAGAATGCAAAAATCATGGAGCCACACAAAATGGGGGCGAGGCAGGCCAGAAGAAAAAACCAGGCTGAAAAACAGGATTTTTTAAAATTAAAGGAGAACTAAAAAGAATGAACTCTCTGCCATACATACAGAATTACTAGATTAGTTCATCTGAGAATGTGAGGGAAGCATCAGAAGAGAAAACTGGATCAACAGAAGGTTGAGATGGGGCCTTCATCTAGTTTCTTCCCAGGAACTCTCATATAGGACTTTGAGTGGGGAGGGAATCCCAATAAAAACAGGATACCTGAGGATAAGTATAAGCGAACAATTAATTAATGACACAATACTTTTAATATGAATGGCTTTTTTCCCTCTTATAAAAAGCTGCATTGTCGAGGCCAAATTGAAGTCCTAAATAAGAACTGGATTGGTACTATGGCCGTAGGCTCGACTCAAAATAGGGAGCCCTTTATTCAAATCCCTACTCAGTCATGAAATACTGAGTGACCTTGGGACAGTCTCTATCTCTTTGCCCAGCGATAGGGAATCTGTGGCCCTCCAGATGTTGCTGGACTACAACTCCCTGACCGTTGAATTTGCTGGCTGTCACTGATGGGAGCTGGAGCCCAACAGATTCTGGAGGGCTACAGGTTCCCCATCCCTATCGTAGCCTAACATACCCCATAAAGTTGTTGAAGGATGAAATGTGGGCACCCTATGTACACCACTCTGAACTTCTTGAAGGAAGGGCAGGATACAGACAAGAAAAATAAATCAAATCCAGCTCGTCATTTGACACCCTCAAGCCACTTGCTCTGAAGTTGCCCATCATCTGCAGAGACTAGGCTAGAGTATGTCATTCTTACAGAAATTGTTTTTTCGTTTTCACAAGGGCCTTTCTGAAGTTAGCTTGCCAATTTGTCATTCTTCATATAATAATTGTATATATTGCATGCATTAATCCAAGGTTGTCATAATGTTATTATTTTCAAGGAACAGATTTCAAGTTAGAGGGTGACACCAAAGCAGAAAAGCTAGTAAATGGCTGCCCAGGTTCAAACAATACATTCTTGGGGTTTCCCTCCATTTGCCTAAATTGTGGCTACAGAAAACTGATGAGATTTGTCACTGTCCACCAGATTCATTTAGCTCTTGTTAGTAGTTTCAGTGATCTAAAAATATTTTTGCAACAGCTGTTATATCTTACATTTTTTGTCAAAAAAAGAGAGAAAAGAATCTAGTGTGTAAGTAGCATAGTCAAATGAAAAACATATGTCCATAGTTAATAGTATACAAAAAGAGCACTATGTATATCACTGAAAAAATGAATAACATAAGCTTTCACTATTGGCTTAAATTAATACTTTGCAATCATTTCCCCTTAAAAGGTGTGAACTCTGAGGGAGGGGGAATGCTGCTGGGAATGCTGCCCTCTCTAATCTTAAAATGTGCGAGAATCTAAACAGTTTATTTATATGCAGCATCTTGTATTGATTACATTACGCTACATACTGTGTGAATCAGTAGCATCCAGATATTATTCCAAGGATTCTGGAGTTTGTAGTGAGTGAACCACCCAAAAGATTTGGCTCTCACACTGAGTACATCTCATACTTATATAATTCATTACACATCTTGAAAGCTCCACTGAAATATTCTTCAAAGTGGGTCATAGGGATTGGAAAGTGATGTGTCAGGTTGCCAGAATTGCCTGTTTGAAACAATAATACCCAAAGATTTGTGAAAATTGGGGTAGGTGTGTATAGTGAAGTAGGTGTCCCTCTCTCATAATACCTGGGGTCATCCAATGAAGCTGAATGGTGGGAGTTCCAGACCAGACAAAATTAAGTATGTCCTTTTTTCTTTTCTTTTTTCCTTTATTTTGTAAATGTAACAGGAAAAGATAAGAAAGAAACATTGTCAGCTCACATGACAATCAAAATCATCCATCCATCCTGATTTAGGCGTATATATTAATATAAGCAGTCCATATAACCAAATGGATATCCAAGTGAGATGGAGAATGATGAGGTATAAGTTCAACTGTAGAAAGGGCAGTGAGATGTTCAGACCACTGAGTAATGAATGGTGGTTGCTTATTCTTTCATCCATAAAGGAGTACCAAATATATCATCTCCAAGATGAACATGCAGAAGTATTTGCAGAAAAAGAAACTTGCCCATCATTTGTACAAACTAACAGGTATGCCTTATGGTATAAACTAAGAACTGGAAAATTAAATTCTTCATCCAACAGTCATCCAATATAAATCCTCCTTCCGATATTGACCACAGCACCTTTTAAAGTGAAAAACGAGGTGAAGTCTACTAAATAAACCTCCCAAAGGAAGTAGTTCTTTACATAGCACATAGTGTAACCACGCAATTCACACTACCACAAGGTGGAGGGATGGCTGCAACAGCTTTAAAAGGGAATTAGACAAATTCATGGATGATTAGGCTATCACTGGCAGCTAAGATCAATGGAAATATGTCTTTGAAAATGTTGCTGAGGAACAATAGTGGGGAAAAGACTCATCAAGTCATGTTGGTGGGCTTCCAACAGGTATCTGGTTGGCCACTATGGGAACAGAATGTTGGACTAGATGGGCCTTTGGTCTTATCTAGCAGGGCTCTTATGTTCTTACTGAGGGCAGGTTCACACATGCATGTTCATTACAGCATCAAGTGATGACTTAAATGTATATGAATCCACCATCACTTATTAAAAACCATAGACACCACAAAGTTGATACTTTCAGGTCTCAACTCAAACACAATACTTTTCAGTTAAACAGTTCACACATCTGGCTGGGAATCATCAAACACTGAAGAATCAAGTGAGAGACTTTGTAGCTCAGTAATAGAGCTATGAAAGTTCCATGTACAATTCCTGGCATTTCCAGTTAAAAGGATCAGGCAGCAAATAATGCCTTCTGGGCAGGATTTTGGGGCAAATAGGCAGGGCCCAACTTGGGAAAGCTGCCTTACCACATTCTGAAGTCACACATTTAAAGAGCCTTCCCCAACCTTAGATAAGACCATTAAGTACAGACTCTAAAATTTCCTAGCTGCAGGGCTGGCCTAAGACATTTTGCTGCTTCAGATGAAGGTCAAGATAGCCCTTGTCGATTCCACATAAAGAAGCCAACTGGATTGGTAGCTGAATCTTACTTCAACACCATGATGGTACAGTCCTTCACTACACCTGAGTGCAGCAGGCTAGCTTAGAGGATGCAGTACACATACAGTTATTTTCTCCAGCACCTCAGCTGCCATCATCTGCTGCCTGAGACGTCTGGCTCACTCTGCCTGATAGGGCTGGTCCTGCCTATGCCTAAATGCATCTTTGGCTAGAGACCCTGGACAGCTGCTGATCATAAAAGACAATACTGGCCTAGAGGTACAAATAGCTTGACTTGGTATAAGTCAGCTGGAGTTTTCCATCTTCCTGGTACACAAAAATAAAAGTATTGGAAATGGCACCTGCCAAAGGAAGGAGGATAAGGCTATCAATGGCTTAGCCATGATGACTATGTTCTCCCTCCACTGTTGGAGGCATTGCCTTTGTATACCAGTTGGTGAGAATCCCAAGTGGGGAGATGACTGTTGCAATCGGGTCCTGCTTGCAGGCTTCCCATCGACATCTGGTTGGCCCCAGTGAGAACAGGATGTTGGATGCAACCGTTTAAATTGTATATACTATGGCTACATATGTACCATACATTTAAAGCATATGGCTTCCCCCCACAAAAAAAAAGTTTTCTGGGACATGTAGTTTACCCCTCACAGAGCTACAGTTCCCAGCACCCTTAACAAACTATAGTTCCCAGGATTCTTTGAGGGAAGGCATGTGCTTCAAATGTATGGTGTGTACACAGTCTGTGTCTTGACAGATAAAAAATCAGTGCAAATTGTTCATGGGTGGTTACTAGTTAGGATCCAAGCCAATATGTCTGAGCAGAGACCCCTTAACACAAAAAAAGTAAAGCCATCAATCCAGTGACTTTAATACAAAAATATAAGCAATGACAATGCAACATCATGATATTTCTAGGAGAGAAATTGTTCTTACTTGAAAGCTGAAAACAATGCACAATGGGATGTGAATACAACACCAAAAGGGATGTCCTTGGGCACATCACAGTTTTCACACCTCTGAAGAACTGCTGGATTGGAGAATACCACTTTAGCCTGGTTATGTTATGTTAAAATCTAATGTAGGAGGCTTTTCTCCTTCTATATCATTTAAGATAAGCCAAGGACTTCTGTCATTTTAAGGGGATAAAAGCACCTCTCCTAGGTGACCTGAATCCCAGTTTACCCGGGTTACCAATGTGTGTTTAGGTATCCACTAGAATCAGAGCTTGGAAGATTACTTTTAAAAAGTAATAAGTTACTGTTACATGACTCAAACAAGTAGTAATTACTATTACAATTGCAATTGCTCTGAAAGTAACTGATTACTTTTTCTCAAAAGTAATCACTACAGTTACATTCCAGTTACTTTTTTTTTAAAAAAAACCACCTACAAGGTGCTGGCCTTGGCTGCTGCACATCTAAGTAGCCTAAAAGAACATTAAAAATAAACACACACATACAGAGGTAGTAGAATAATTCTTTTTATCCATGATAGCAATGGTGGTCTCTCTGCTGGTAAGGGAGGTGGGGAGGGAGGCAGAGGCCACTACTCAGATCTTTGCACATCAAACCAAGTGCAACTCCACCCCCCACCCCCCAGCCAGCAAGCATAATCTCTCTCACTTAACCACCTCCCGGACCCTGTCCTGCCACCAACTAAGGGACACTCACCCAAGCAAACATTTTCTCCTGAGATGCAAAAAAGTTAAAATACTGCAAATGCGGCACAGAGAGGCCAGAGAGGGTGGTGGAGGTCACTTTGTGTGCCAAGTGCAAGCACACACATGTCATCTTTAACCTCCACAGTTCTTTATCTCCATTCTGCTGCTGCCTCCTTCTCCTCCTTTATCCATGTTCTTGTCCTCTGGCTCCTTTTTCCCTCCGCTCCATTTTTTTAAACAATTGTTTTCTCCACTCCACCCTGTCTCACTCTCCACCTCCTCCCTTGTCACCTACTACCCACCCACAAACCATGATGATAATGAAAGTTAAAGAGGAAAACACAAAAGCAGGACTACAGCTGAATGTCAAGAAGACTAAAATAATGACAACAGAAGATTTATGTAACTTTAAAGTTGACAATGAGGACATTGAACTTGTCAAGGATTATCAATACCTCAGCACAGTCATTAACCAAAATGGAAACAATAGTCAAGAAATCAGAAGAAGGATAGGACTGGGGAGGGTAGCTATGAGAGAACTAGAAAAGGTCCTCAAATGCAAAGATGTATCACTCAACACTAAAGTCAGGATCATTCAGACCATGGTATTCCTGATCTCTATATATGGATGTGAAAGTTGGACAATGAAAAATGCGGATAAGAGAAAAATCAACTCATTTGAAATGTGGTGTTGGAGGAGAGCTTTGTGCATACCATGGACTGTGAAAAAGACAAATAATTGGGTGTTAGAACAAATTAAACCAGAACTGTCCCTAAAAGCTAAAATGATGAAACTGAGGTTATCATACTTTGGACACATCCTGAGAAGACCTGATTCACTAGAAAAGACAATAATGCTAGGAAAAACAGAGGGGAGTAGAAAAAGGGGAAGGCCAAACAAGAGATGGATTGATTCCATAAAGGAAGCCACAGACCTGAACTTACTGTTGGTGTGTGTGGAATTGCGTGTCCGGCTCTTTACAGGTGAACAGCAAGACGTTTGAGAAATCCAAGCACAGACAGAGATCTTGGTTTAAGAGTCCTTTACTGTGAACATTAAAGTAGCAAAACAGCATACAAGGCTTTTCTCTTCACGAATACAACACCTAGCAAGAACTTCTTCCCCCACAGAGCTTCTTTCGGTTTCTCTCCAGCCTTTTGTAGATAAGACTGGCCTCGCTGGGCACAGCTGCCTGCCAATGTCCTTGGTGCTCTCCCTGGCTGGATTAACCCCATAAACACAGTTTTGCTCTTCTACTCATGTGAGGCACATACGCACATACACACATATCCAACAGCCCCCACTTGTGTCTCACATGTAAATAATCGATACATACGGATTTTACAGAACATTTCTATAACTTAGCACAGTACAGATTATATATTTCAACTTGCAACATTGGGCATTGATCCCTTAAAGCTTTATTTTATTCATGGAATTTTGGTTGTACACATGTTACATATAATGTTTCTGCATCCATTTCACGTTCAATGTATGCACCCGGGCCGCTGACTATACCCACTGTGAATCTGTCTGGCGGCTTCCCAATGTTAGCCCTCTCAGAGTGCCTCAAGGGTACTGGAGCTTCAGCTCCCCCTGTACCACCATTATCTGTACTTGTACCTGTCATGGTTTGTTCAGGTGAAGTCAGATCATCAGCTTTTCTTTTCTTTGTTTTCCGTTTGCCCCATATTAATTCATTTAGAGCATCTTTTAATGGTATTTGAGTCTCTTCTGTTTTCACCCCTTTCGTTGGTGCATTGTCTGACCCATTTAGAATAACAGACTGGTTTTGGTCCCACGGCTTGACTGAGATCTTTATGCTCCTACTCAGCACAACCTGCTGTGTCTGAGGAACCCAAACTCTGTAAAAAGCATGTTGGAAACCCAGCACAAATGCTTCCTGTGCTCTGGGAGCAAGTTTTCCATGCCTTTTTCCCTTTGGAGTATGTACCCAGCACCTAGCCCCGAACCGCTCGATGTGTTGCACCCTCGGCTTTCTTCCCGCGAGTTTCTCATAGGGTGACATCCCAATGGCACTGTGTAACACCCTGTTGTGTATCTATGTTGCATACAAGATGCACTCTTCTCAAAATGAGCCTGCTAGGCTGGAATCTTCCAACATGGCTCTCATCGATTCCTGAAGTGCTCTATTTTTTCTCTCTGCAACCCCGTTAGAAAACGGAGAAAATGGAGCTGTGAAGTTTTGTTCTATTCCCTTGCTTTCCAGGAATTCATGCAATGCTTTGCCTGTGAATTCCCCCCCCCTGATCTGAGCGTATTCGTTTCACTGTAATGCCATGCTGTGTTTCAATCCTCCTGATAAACAGACGTAGCTTCTGTTCTGCCTCATCTTTTCTTTTCAGTAAATAAACATGACAGTACCTTGTAAAGTCATCAACCACGACCATAAAGTATTTAGCACCCCCTCGTGAACTCTGAATCGGCCCTGACAGATCAACGTGTATCAGTTGGTAGGGAGCAGTTGTGGAGCATTCCGTCTCTTTATTGATGGGTGCAACCGTAGCCTTCACTTTAAAACAGACATCACAATCCATCAGTTGCCCACACTCTGTCAGTTTCATGTTTTCGCTATGTCTAGGGGTTTTCTTAATTATCTCGTAGTTGGCATGTCCTAAACTTCTATGCCAATCATGCACACAGCCGTTATGTGTCTGTCTCTCTGCACTTAATGCAGCACACCCTGCATGATTGCTCTGTATAATGAACTGTGAATCTGTTAGGCACCCTTGCATGCAGACCTCACCCCCTCTTTGCACAATACATTTCTCTTTGTCAAAGATTACAGTATAACCAATGTCTACTAACTTCTTCACAGATCTTACTTAACTTCACCGTGCCTCGTGCCAGAACGTCCCTCCTGGATCTGTCTGCCAACAACACAGAGTCTTTTACTGCTCTCGACGTGTGAAACAAATTTAGGTCCTTCAAAAGACAATGGGAAGCACCGCTGTCACACACCCATTGCGTACCGATGGTTTGAGGCTTTTCTGAACTTACAAAGTTCACACTTGACTGCTTCCAGCCACAGTCTCTGCTTTTCCGCCTGGCTGCACAGTTCCTTTGTATATGACCCCGTGCTCCACAAAAATAACAGGATTTCAGCCCCTGCTGCTCCTTGAAGTTTTGCTTGCTTTTGACAGCTTCCTTCGGCTCAGTTCTTTTCTTCTCCTGTCTTCTCTGCCATTCTTGGTTCAGTTTTTCCTCCACAAAGTCCAAATTCAGGCCTCCGTCTGGCATAGCTTCCATTGACATCACGAGGTTATTCCAGGTGTCATCAAGTGAAGACAAAACTATGTACACCTTTTGAAGATTGCTGTGCTCAATCCCTCTGTCCTCCAACTCTGCAAATAAACGTCTGAACTCTGTTAGATGCTCAGTCGTGGTGCTTTCTTCAGTTAGACGCATCTGGTACAGTTTCCTCACCAAGCAAAGTTTGCTCCCTGCTGTTTGTTGTACATGGACAGTTTGTAACACATCCCACATTCGTTTTGCTGTGGGTTCGTCTCTCACATATAGCAATTGAGAGTCAGAGAGTGCCAAAGTAATAAAAGCCTGTGCCTTCTCATCCTTACGCATCCAGGCCGCCTGAGGGACTGCCGGTGGGGCGGTGTCAATAACTTCAAACAAGTCTTCTTTAATCAGAAACGCTCTCATCCGTAGCTTCCAGCTAGCATAGTTAGTCTCCGTGAGACGTTCCATTGGCATGCCTGCAGACATATTCACTGCCATTTCCGCTCACCTCTCCAAGGCACAATCAAGCTGCCTTCCGGAGTTCTGACTTGGATCAGAACAGTCTTCACTGTGCTGTAAAGTGCGCCGGATCTGGGCCCATAACCCTGTTGGTGTGTGTGGAATTGCGTGTCCGGCTCTTTACAGGTGAACAGCAAGACGTTTGAGAAATCCAAGCACAGACAGAGATCTTGGTTTAAGAGTCCTTTACTGTGGACATTAAAGTAGCAAAACAGCATACAAGACTTTTCTCTTCACGAATACAACACCTAGCAAGAACTTCTTCCCCCACAGAGCTTCTTTCGGTTTCTCTCCAGCCTTTTGTAGATAAGACTGGCCTCGCTGGGCACAGCTGCCTGCCAACGTCCTTGGTGCTCTCCCTGGCTGGATTAACCCCATAAATACACTGCTGTCTTTCCGGCGCCAGGTTAAGACCTGGCTATGCTCCCAGGCATTTTAACTGTTAAATGTTTAAATGTTTATAACATTATTGTGTGTAGCTTGATTTTATTGTCGTATTTTGTATTTTAACCTTTTTGTACACCGCCCAGAGAGCTATTCGCTATGGGCGGTCTATAAATGAAACAAATAAAATAAATAAATAAATAAATAAATACAGTTTTGCTCTTCTACTCATGTGAGGCACATACGCACGTACACACATATCCAACAGTTACAACATCTGAACAGGGTGGTTTATAACAGATGCTGTTGGAGGTCACTGATACATAGGGTCGCCATAAGTTGAAATCGACTTGAAGGCACATAACAACAACAATAAATGGCATGGTCACTGCACATCTTGGAGACCATTGCCTCTCTTATGTCCCGCTCTAAAATAAATGAAGTATAATTTACTAAGCTTTTTAAGGGTGAAATGACATTGTGTCCAGAACCAGAAATAAGGAGGTGAGTCACAGGCAAATGGGTTGAATTAGGACCACATTTATTTCCAAGCACATCAGCAGAGGAAACATAGGGGAAGGGTCATGACTCGGCTGCTTTGCATACTGAAGATCCCAGGTTCAATCCCTGGCATCTCCAGGCAAGGCTAGTGCTGCATACACACCATACATTTAAAAGACCTTATTTCCCCCAAAGAATCCTGGGAACTGTAGTTTACCCCTCCCAGAGCTACAATTGCCAGCATCCTTAACAAATTACAGTTCCTAGGATGCTTTGAGGGAAATAATGTGCTTTAAATTGATGGTGTGTATGCAGCCTAGGGAGGACTGCTGCCTGAAACCCTGGAGAGTCACTGCCAGTCAGTGTCATAAATACTGGGCTAGATGATCCAATAATATAAAGCAGTTTCTATGATCCTGTGTAACATTACCATATGGGAAGGTAGCTCTTCCTTCTCCTGGAGGCATTACCTACAGATTATTTGGATGAGTCTGCCTTTGCCCAGGGATGGGGCATCAGTTCTCATTACCCATTTCCCCAAGACATACCCTTTCTAGTAAGTAGGGAAGCCTTCCTAAATGACCATCTCTGGGACCCCACAAATCCAGATGGGTGAGACAGGGTTAGCCCCAAAGGTGCTCTATATTATTTAGTTGTTTATTATTAAAACTTTTATACACTATATCTTACCAAGGTCTTGAGGCAGTTTACACATGAACAAGAAAATACAACAATATAGATCTTAAATGCAGCTGCAATCCGAAAGAAATTATAAAAGATTATACATCAGCAAAAAGCCTAGCTAAATAAATGTGTTAAGGAGGTGCCGGAATAACATCAAGGACAGAACCTGCCTCAGAAAGCAAGTGGTTCCACATAAATGGTGCTATTACAGAAAAGGCTCCCCCACCCCTGATGAATAATCCAAGCCTGCAGAAATTGCTGTACATGAGACCATTTGCATGCAAAGTATGTGCTCTGGCATTGAGCAATGGCCAACTTGTTGCAAGGAGTGGTCACCACATTGAGATGCACAGAAGCCCATGCATGCACCAAAGGAGGGGGAAGGGATGAAGAAGGGCTTCTTTGAGCTGCACCTGACAGAGGAGGAATCATGCCCATAAAATTAGCCTCTTAAAATGTAGACTGACTGGTTTATGTTCTTATTCAGAGACATCCCAGAAAATGCATTCCAGATGTTTTCAAAAACTTCCAAGTTATTTTCCATACTCTTTATATCATTATTCCCTGCATTGTCTTTACTGTCTTAAAGTGCCCTTGCTTTTTGTTTCAGCCTCATTTTTGCTAGGGCTTCTTTGGTGTCTCTCTGTGCTAAAAAAAAAAAAAAGCTAGAAAGTTGCTGGTAACAGGCATCAGATATAATTCCTTTTCTGCAGCTATGAAACCTCTTTAACAAGCATGATACTATTATACAAGTACCCAATATGCCATTCATTGTAAGCTGAGTCTCTCCCATGCCTCACTTGGAAGCAGAGGCACTGCCCTAGACCATGTTGTTCCTGACACCCCACCCCCTCCCTCTCCCCCCAAGGCTGATCCATGTGAGCCCCTCTATGGTCCTTTCCTCCTCTTCCTAACATGGGCTTCTAGAAGCTTGTGTCACTCAGGAGCTCCTCCAGGAAGAGTGGCAAGAGCAGCCAGCCACACTTCCTGAAGTGGCTTAGAGTGTTATAAGAATCTAAGAACATAACAGCATAAAAACAAGAAGAGCCAGCTGGATCAGGCCAGTGGCCCATCTAGTCTAGCATTCTGTTCTCACATTGGGCAATGGGAAGCCCAAAAGCAGGACATGAGTGCAACACCACTCTCACCACCCTTGGTTTCCGGCAACTGGTATCCAGAAGCATACTGGTTTAAGTGGCATGTGGGGGGGCAGGGCTTGGATCCAAACTTACCCTTGTTCCACCCCTGGCATGACCCTAAACTGTTCCTGATATGCCCCCTTTAACCCTACTGACATCTGTTCTCTAAGACCATATCTGCACTATAAAAAGCACATAAGCACAAGCCTCGTGTGTGAGTGAATGTGTGTGAGAGCATGAGAGAGAGAGAACCACATGAGAAAACTCAGGTAAAGGTGAAACTCAGGGGGGGACGAGTGGTGGCAGAGGGGGGACAAGCGGTGGGAAAACTCAGGTACAGGTAAAACTCAGGGGGAGAGAAGCGGCGGCGGGGGGGACGAGAGACGGGAAAACTCAGGTAAAGGTAAAACTCAGGGGGGACGAGCATTGGCAGCGATGGCAGCAGCAGCGGCAGGGGGGTGAGAGGCAGGAAAACTTAGGTAAAGGTAAAACTCAGGGGGGATGAGCTGTGGCAGGGGGACAAGCGGTGGCGGCAGCAGCGGGGGAAGAGGCGGGAAAACTCAGGTAAAGGTAAAACTCAGGGGGGATGAGTGGCAGTGGAGGGGGGATGAGCGGTGGGAAAACTCAGGTAAAGGTGACACTCAGGGGGGACGAGCGGCGGTGGTGGTGGCGGGGGCAGCAGGACATGTGGTGGGGATGGCAAGACACAGTGGGGACAGCGGGGGGCACAAGCGGTGGGGGGCAGTAGGACACACAAGGGGGATGGCAGGAGGTGCGAAGGGGATGTGGGGGAGGAGCAACTGGGGTGGCAAGATGCAGAGGGGCGCGCACACACACACACATCATTATCACTCACCTCCACAGCTCTTCTTCACCTCCATTCTGCTGCTGCTTTCTCCTCCGTCATCCTTGCCCTGGCTTTTTCCTGCACTGTCCATTTCTCCCCCCCTCTCTCCACTCCACATCATCTGCCTTTTCACCTCCTTCCTCGTGCCTCCTAACACAGAGCACGAGGGAAGAGTGAGACTGCGCAAAAGCCCAGTGTGAGGCACATGTCTTCTGTCCAACAATCACAGGAGCAGAAGACTTCCTCTTGCTCCCCCCCAGTGCTCCCCCCCCAGTAACATCCAGATGTAACACAGGAAAAGTTACTGTTGCTGCTAAAAGGTAGGGAAATTGCTAGTCGTTCTATTACTAGCAAAATGTAATGAAGTTACCCCCTCGTTACTTAAAAAAGTAATGAATTACAAGTAACTTGTTGTTTCTAATGAGTTACTTCCAAGCTCTGACTACAATTGCTAGATGTGGCCTGGCTGCAATGTTCTGTTGTGGCAGCCAATCAGTGATGCCAGTTGTCTCCTGGAGGACATAGGTTGGCTGCCAGTTGATGGGGCTGGGATGGAATTTTATCCAGATGTGTCAAATGGGCTTTGCACTGCGGGGTGTGTGTGTGTTCATGTTCTTTCCTCACAGCAACTTATTTTGCATTTGAGTTTCATTTGTTTAATTCATGCCATAACTTATTGTTGCAAGTGCAGGAGGCATTGGGCCACATCCATAACAGGGATGAGCAGAGATGGATACCCTGCTCCCTGGCAGGAGAGCCCCTTAAGTTTTCTTGAGGTGTTGCCAGAAGGCCTCATTCCCAATTGGGGAATGTAGGGCCAACACAGCTGCTACACCTCAGGTTGCATGACAGGCCCATAGTATTGGTCCATGTCATAGTGGACCTGCCAGTCAGGCTACTCCTGTCAAGATGCTCCCATTCTGACTGGATCCTATCATCAAGCAGCCTCATTGCTGGCCAGTGCCACTCTCCCAGTCAGTATGGGAGCATCTTGACAGATGCTGCATAACTTGGCATCTTGGCTTTGCATAACCCAGTGGCAGTCAATCGCTGTGCTCTGCAGGTGAGGGCCTCCTGCAGATACCATCTTGTCAGGAGATCAGTTCCACACAATGCAGGAATTGGGCCTTTAGTATTGTGGCACTGCCACCTACCCTTTGGAATTCCCTCCCCTTCCTCCTGTTGGGAGCAAGGGCGGGATATAAATCAAATAATTAAATAAATAAATGTTAGACATGCACCGTTTCTGTTGTCTTTTTGGTGCCTATCGAAGACCTTCATCTTTCAACAAATCTTTTAAGTATGACATAGGTGGATATAACCCACCGGTTGGAAGTGTCCCCTAATGTTTAGCCACAATCTGCTTCCTTACAATTTCCATTCATTTGTTCTACCTCTGCCCTCTAATCAGGGTTGATTAAGATATGCTGAGCTCCTAAGCTATGTCAAATTTAAAAGGCCCTATAGCATTACTACCACCACGGACATGTATTATTGCAACAGAAAGGACAATGAAAATAGAAATACTAAAGTGTTATATTTGCAGAGCTTGGAAGTAATTCATTACAACAAGTAACAGATTACTTGTAATTCATTACTTTTTTGAGGAACAAGTAGGTAATTCCTTTACATTTTGATTGTAATAGAACTAGGAATAATTTTATTACTTTTGTGGAGTAATTGTAATGTTTCCAGCATTACTTTGGGGCATTACTTGGGGGGGGGGAAAGGTAAAGTCTTCTGCTCCTCTGATTTGTGGATGAAAATCATGTGCCTCAAACTGGGCTTCTGTGGAGCATCGCTCTGCCCTCATGCTCTGTGGGTGGGTAGGAGGTGATGAGGGAGGAGGTGGAGAGTGAGATGGGGTGGAGTGGAGAAAACAATTGTTTTTAAAAATGGATGGTGGTGGTGAAGAATGGAGTGGAGGGAAAAGGAGCTGGAGGGTAAGAACATGGATAAAGGAGAAGGAGGCAGCAGCAGAATGGAGATAAAGAACTGTGGAGGTGAAAGATGACGTGTGTGTGTGCGTGAGTGCATACTGTGTTTGCATTTGGCACACAAAGTAGCCTCTACCACCTTCTCTGGCTACTGTGCTGCATTAGCAGTATTTTAACTTTTTTGCATCTCAGGAGAAAATGTTTGCTTGGGTGAGTGTCCCTTAGTTGGTGGCAGGGCAGGGTCCGGGAGGTGGTTAAGTGAGAGAGATTATGCTTGCTGGCTGACGGCGGGGGGTGTTGCACTTGGTTTGATGTGCAAAGATCTGAGTAGTGGCCTCTGCCTCCCTCCCCACCTCCCTTACCAGCAGAGAGACCACCATTGCTATCTTACAGATAAAAAGAATTATTCTACTACCTCTGTATGTGTGTGTTTATTTTTAATGTTCTTTTAGGCTAGTTAGATGTGCAGCAGCCAAGGCCAGCACCTTGTAGGTGTTTTTTTAAAAAAGTAACTGAAATGTAATTGTAGTGATTACTTTTGAGAAAAAGTAAACTAATCCATTACTTTCAGAGCAATTGTAATTGTAACGGTAATTACTACTTTTTTGGGCCATGTTGGACTACGACCTGAGAGACTAGGGTTTGAATCCCCACATAGCCATGAAGCTCACTGGGTGACCTTGGGCCAGTCACTGCCTCTCAGCCTCATGAAAACCCTATTCATAGGGTCACCATAAGTCAGAATCGACTTGAAGGCAGTACATTTACATTTAATTGTGACTGTAATTTACTACTTTTTAAAAGTAATCTTCCAAGCTCTGTATATTTGTATATATACTGGTACATAGGTGAGGATATAACTAAAAACAAACAAATCTGACTATATATCTTGTAATAAGCCTATTTGCCCATGAAATATGTTTAAATAAAAGGACCTTATGATTTCTTACTCAGAATATATGAAAATTATATTGTAGTTATTTTTGCACAGCATTATAGACACAATATGGCAAATAATATAATTTTTGTTATATGAGAACAATAATGTCTGTTTCAGAGTGTTTTCCATTTCCTGATTTTTGTTTTTTTTAGCCCATTATGTACAACTTGTAATTTTGTTTGTTTGGTATTTTAGAGGCCCCTCATAGACTGAGGCCCTAAACTATAGATTATTTAGCTTGCGCATAAATCTGGCACTGCCACTGAAGCAGTGTTATGCTATGTCTTCTGCATGAGAAAACACACCAAAAATGGGAAGCATCCAATGATTGTTGAGCCAAAAGGAGAAACAATTCTTAAACATGCAAAAACTAAATAAATAAATCTTTATTTTGACAAATTGCCCAATGCATTTCAGCCAAATGGCCTTTATCAAGGGCTTATTTTTTCACTTTTTTTTACAGAAGCTAACCATATTGGTTTGTTTCTTTAAAAAGTCAAAAAAAATAAGCCCTTGATAAAGGCCATAAAGATTTTTATTTATTTATTTATTGCATCTTTGAGAATTATTTCTCCTTTTGACTCATATATCTTCTGCGTGACAGCCTTTCACATATTTGAAGGCAGTTGTCATGTCTCCTCTTAACCTTCTGTTTTCCAGGTTTTTCAACTGTTCCTTATTGCTGTGGAACTTGGTTTTCACCCTCACTGTCCTGATAGACTTCCTCTGGTTACCCTCCAGTTCATCAATGTCCCTCTTAAAATCTATTATATACACTTTAATAATGGTTTTGTTTTATCACAGTCATTCATACTCTAATAATCCCACCATTCTGGTAACCTATGATGGACAAAAGCTTATGCCATAATAACTCTGTATACACAAGCTGTGTACACACTATGCATTTAAAATGCATTATTTCCTCCGAAAAATCCTAGGAACTGTAGTTTAAACTACACAGAACTACAGTTGCCAGGACCCTTAACAAATGACAGTACCCAGGATCCTTTGGCAGAAATAATGTTATTTAAATATAAGGTGTGTACACAGCCTTAGGGCAGATCCACACCATACATTTAGAGCACATCCAACACACATTTAAAGCACATTACTTCCCCAGAGAATCGTGGAAACTGGTTTTCCCCTCACAGAACTACAAATTCCCAGCCCCCTTAACATACTACAGTTCCTATGATTGTTTGGGGAAATTGGGGTTTAAATTAGGGTTGCCAGGTCAGAAGCATCCCAAACCCTGATATTTCAAGGGTGTGCCCTAGTGATGTCAGGGAGTGGGCCTAAGTGATGTCACAGGGGCGGGCCCTAGTGATATCACAGGGGTGGGCCCTAGTGATGTTATTAAGCATGATACATTAAGCATCAATCACAGTTGCTTGGAACATACAATTAAAACAAAAAACATTTCTCTGATTGGAAATTAAGATAGAAATCTTAGCTAAAAGATGGAGCCTGGGTACGGGACATTTAATCTAGCCTACTTGCTCTCGGCAAGAAGGGTTAAGTGCCTTCAGGCTAGGCCAGTCACCAGAAGGCCACTGTAGGAAGAGAGGAGCCTAGTATTGTGGAGATGTTAGACGGGAGCACTCGGGAGAAAAGATGGATGCTCCTGAAGGCTGCAATTCTAAACATACTTACCAAAGGACTCAGCCCCATAGAACTCAACAGGCTTTACTTCTGAGTAGATACAGTTTGGGCTGACGTTAGCTCCAGGAAGCAGGTGCCTCGGGAGAACTGAACTCAAAGGCTTCCTTGTACAGGTACTAAAACATTGTACTTGTACAAGGAAGCCTTTCCACACATGTACACTTTATATGCCACAGGACTCACCTTTGGTGCATCTACAGCTGTGTGCAAAAATTCATTCTCAACTTTGACACTATACAGGCATTCAGTGCTTCATCAGAGAAAAGCAAATTTAGTAATCTTGGCTAATGTATTTGAAGGAATTTCAAGTGAACAGTTCCTCTGCATGTTTGCAGAGAAATCACAGAGCATTAGACTTTATTAACAGTTCAGATCATTATGGCAGGATGACTTGCACAATACACATTTACTTCCTAGTCACTGTTATTTAGTTTACACAACTATTTTGTGTGTGGAAAATATTGTATTTTAAATTGGTTTGCTTTATTTAAACTTCACCAGTCATAGTTGCAAATTAAAATGCACAAACTGGGATTTATTTTTGTCATTACCAATGAAAACTTTCCCCCCAGAAACCTCTTTTATCATGTCCAATGACCCAACCCTTTTGCCCCCCCATTTTTGTCTGCCTACCCAATGAAAAGTGTCTCTCTATGCTCCTGCATGTGAGCGTTCTATTCACATTCAACTGAATGTGAATATAAGCCCCCTGCAGACCTTCCCCACTCGATGCAGGGAAGACTGGGAGCACAGAGGGTGGGGCCACATTCACAGAGCCAATGTTATGTTTTGTTAGTGTTTATTTCTAGGCTGCCTTTTGGCAAAAAGGCCCCCAAGGCGGCTTACACACAAATAGAAAAACATAAATACAAATCAAAACAACACAATCTACAAGAATTCAAACCAACAAAATTATAACATTTCTAAAAAGCAACAACAACTAAAAACAAAAAGTAGTCATCATCTTGATAAAGGACAGTCCCCAGAAAAATGTCACTAAGAGCAGGGGGCAAAACAGCAATACATCTCAGTCTGCAGCTCCTTCTGATAAGATCCAGACAGAGGGGTGGGGCAAGGCAGGTGGGAAAGCTTGCCCCTTGATGGCCCCAGCACAGTCTCACCCCTGCAGCAATGGGGGTGGGGGGTGGGGATTGTGTGAGTGTTTTTAGGAAGGCCTAATATAAATCAAATATATATGCTAAAATCTATTATGCGCCTCTATCAAGAGGAGGAAACCTGAGAGTTATAATAGTCTCAAGCTCACACAATGAATTTCTTTTAAGTCCTAATGCCCTACTCAGCTGTGTATGGGGCTGCAATCTTATGTGGATACAGAAGCATGGGTCAGACCTATCTAGTCCAACATCCTGTTTCCCACAGTGGCTTCTGGGAAGCCTTGTGAGGGCAATGGCCACTAGTTGTTTCCTGCAACTAGTACTCAAACTGGCATTCTGCCTCTGATCCTAGAGGTAGTATAGCTATAGTGACTACTAGCTACAGATGGCCTTATCTTCAATGAATTTGTCTAAGCCTCTTTTAAAGCCATCTAAATGGGTGGGTTTTATAAATACAGACAGACAGAAGGAATATCTGTGATTCACTGGAAGCCGGTGTGCTTGGGAGGGTGGTCAGCTCCACCACATTCACTGGCCGCTGTTGCTATAAGTGCAACAAGGCTTTTTACAGCTGCTGCAGTAATGGGAATCCTTGTGGTTGCATCCAAGTACAGGCTAATGTGTACTCTCCTTTCTCTGGAGGCAGTGACAGCCATCAGCTTGTAGGGCTTTAAAAGATGTGCAACCTATACTCTGGACAAGAGGCTACTGTAAGAACAGATTATGGAGAAACCGATTGGTTCCCCATCGGAAAGGGCATGAGACAGGGGTGTATTTTATCACCTTATTTATTTAATCTATATGCAGAACATATCATACGGAAAGCAGGATTGGACCAAGATGAAGGAGGTGTGAAAATTGGAGGGAGAAATATCAATAATTTAAGATATGCAGACGATACCATACTTCTAGCAGAAACCAGTAATGGTTTAAACGAATGCTGATGAAAGTTAAAGAGGAAAGCACAAAAGCAGGACTACAGCTGAATGTCAAGAAGACTAAAGTAATGACAACAGAAGATTTATGTAACTTTAAAGTTGACAATGAGGACATTGAAGTCAAGGATTATCAATACCTTGGCATAGTCATTAACCAAAATGGGGACAATAGTCAAGAAATCAGAAGAAGGCTAGGACTGGAGAGGGCAGCTATGAAAGAACTAGAAAAGGTCCTCAAATGCAAAGATGTATCACTCAACACTAAAGTCAGGATCATCCAGACCATGGTATTCCTGATCTCTATGTATGGATGTGAAAGTTGGACAGTGAAAAAAGAGGATAAGAGAAAAATAAACTCATTTGAAATATGGTGTCAGAGGAGAGCTTTGCGCATACCATGGACTGCGAAAAAGACAAATAATTGGTTGTTAGAACAAATTAAACCAGAACTATCACTAGAAGCTAAAATGATGAAACTGAGGTAATCATACTTTGGACACAATGAGAAGACATGATTCACTGGAAAAGACAATCATGCTGGGAAAAACAGAAGGGAGTAGAAAAACAGGAAGGCCAGACAAGAGATGGATTGATTCCATAAAGGAAGCCAGAGACCTGAACTTACAAGATCTGAGCAGGGTGGTTCATGACAGATGCTCTTGGAGGTCACTGATTCATAGGGTTGCCATAAGTCATAGTCGACTTGAAGGCACATAATAACAACAGACAAATTCCTGGAGCCTACGCTCTACCTTCACCGTTGGAGGCAGTGTGCTTCTGAATACCAGTTGCTGAAAACTGCAGGAGAGGAGAGTGCTCTTGTGTTCACTGCTCAGGTCCTGTTACAGGCTTCCCATGGGCATCAGGTTGACCACTGTGAGAACAGGATCCTGGATTAGATGGACCATTGGCCTGATCCAGCAGGGTTATTTTATGTTCTTAGTGTGAGTGGATGCCATATCCCAGGTTAGTACTGCTCACATGGAATGAGACAGCATGAATCAGGCTTTATGCTGAATTGCGTGAGATTAGTAATACTGCAGAGTAATACTATAGTAATACTACAGTTCACACCTACATGCAAGAAATTGAATGATTTCTCTACCCTTGATTATTGTACAGTTGATGATTAGCAGATGAATGTGTGCTCTGACTGCATTGAAAAACATAATGTTTGAGGAGATGTGAGGATTTACTAAAGTGCCCTCCACGATGCTATTTCTGTAAGGGCCAATTTGCACATGTAAGTCATTACTTGATGGGCAGTCATCAAGTGATGAGTCTGCATTTATCAATTAGTCCCAGCTCAAATTGAAAACTATCGTGCACTACTATCCGATACTTTCATGCACTACTAACTGCAAGAGAAGATGAAGAATTCTTAGGCAGAACACTGGAAAAACAGCAGCAAAGAGAAGTACAGGAGGTGGAAGACAGCAGCGTCTTGAAACAGAAGAGGAGACTGTAGTGGAGAACAACAGCAAAGTGGAGGAACCTCCGTGGAAAAGGGTGACAGTAGCAGAAGAACTAGAAGACACCCTGCATTGATAGAACTGTGGAACTGATTTCAGGCATTTGAGGATGAGACTGGAGGACAGCCTGCTGAAGAAGAATTACAGGAGACCCCATGGGACAGCGAGCGAGAGGCTGGTGCTTAGTGAAGCAGAGGCAATGAACTCATGCCCCTCAACAACAAGAAGAGAAGAGTAGTAGTAGTAGTAGTAGTAGTGGGAGACACCTACTGCATGGGATTGAAACCCAAGTATGCCAATAAGACCCATAGACTTGCCAGGTATGCTGTCTCCCAGGAGGATGGATTAGAGATGTGGACTGTAGTTGCCATGCATGTAAAGCCCACTGACACATATCCCTTTCTTCTCATCCATATGGGAATAAAAGATAAAGTGGAGCCACAAAGAAATCACAGCAGATTTGAGGCTCAGAAGAGGAGTATAATGGTGAATGACTGGCTATGAAGGTGGTGGCAACACGAGAGAATTGGATTCTGAGACCATGGGCTACTCTTCCTGGAAGATGGACTGCTGGCAAATGGTGGGTTGCACCTCACAAGGATTGAAAGAATGTGCTTGGCCACAGCATGGAGAACTTCATCAGGAGAGCTTCAAACTGAATCCTAAGGGGGAGGGAGATGTAAACCTGGAGGTAACGATTGACAAAGTCTTATGCACACGAATGACTCTAATTATTCTCATGGGGCCTAATAATAATAATATTCATAAAAATGTAGGAGGGAAGCCAGATCATAAATCATATGGTCTTGTGTATACTAATGCCCAGACTATGGGAAACAAACAGGATGAACTTGAACTCTTAATACAGAAGGGTAAATAGGACTTAATAGGTGTAACTGCAACTTGGTAGGATGAGTTGAATACAGCAATTGAAGGATATAACTTGTTCAAAAAGAACAGAAGGAATAGAAAGGGAAGCAGAATTACACTATATGTTAAAAATATGTATCCCTGCACAGAAATTCAGAAGGATGAGCTTGGTAGCCCCACCAAGAGTATCTGGATTAAAATTAATGGGGCAAGGAATAAAAGGAACATGGGGGTTGGAGTCTACTACCAATATCCCAATCAAGGAGAAGACGAGGATGAAACTTTTGAAAAGCAAATTGCAAATGTTTCAAGAAGGCATGATGTAGTAGTAATGGGGGACTTCAGTTACCCCGGTATCTGTTGGGAGACAAATTCTGCCAAGCATGGCCCCACCAAGAAATTCCTGTCTTGGGTCGGAGATAACTTTCTCCTATAGAAAGTAGAGGAAGGAACCAGAGGATCAGCTATCCTTGACTTGATTCTAACCAACAGAGATGACTTAATGGATGAACTGGAAGTTACTCTGGGGGAACGTGACCATGTTATACTTGAATTCTTGATTTTAAAGGAAGCAAAAGCTTCAGAGCAGCCATACACGTACCTTGGACATCTGGGAGGCCAATTTTAATAAACTCAGAACGATGATAAGTAAGGTTCCATGGCAAGTAACCCTGATGAGAAAATGAGTCCAGGATAAGTGGGAGTTTCTAAAAAAGGAAATTCCAAAGGCACAATTGCAAACAATGTCCATATGGAAAAAAGAGGGAAGATAGCAAAAGAAGCCAATATGGCTTCACAAAAAGCTTAAAATGACCTGAAAACAGAAAAGGACACATATAGGAAGTGGAAGGAAGGCCAGGCCACAAAGGAAGAATACAGACAGGTAGCATGGAATTGCAGGGATGGTGTCAGGAAGGCTAAAGCTGAGAATGAGCTGAGGTTAGCGAGGGATGCTAAAGGCAACAAAAAAGCTTTCTTCAGGTATGTCCATAGTAAAAGACAGAAAAGAAATGGTGGTACAGCTACCCAATGAGGATGGCAAAATGATAACTGATGATAAAGAAAAGGCAGAGGTGCTCAATTCCTACTTTGGCTCAGTCTTCTCCAAAATTAGACTTCTCCTGGCAAACATGAAGTTGAAGGGGCAGGATTGCAGCTTGAGATTGATAGACAAATGATCAAGGAAAGTCTAATTACTTTGAACAAGCTCCAAGCTCCAGGGCCTGATGAACTGCATCCTAGAGTATTGAAAGAACTGGCTTCAGAACTCTCAGAACCACCATCTATTACATTTGCAAAATCATGGAGGATGGGTGAAGTGACGGATGACTGAGAAGGGCCAATGTTGTCCCCATCTTCAGAAAGGGCAAAAAGGAGGAACCTGGAACTATAGACCAGTCAGCTGGACATCAATCCCTGGGAAAATTCTGGAGCAGATTATAAAGCGGTCATTCTGTAAGCACTTTGAAAATAATGCAGTGATTACTAGAAGCCAGGATGGATTTGTAAAGGAAGGGCGGGATATAAATCAAATAATAAATAAATAATAAACAAATCCTGCCAGACTAATCTTATCTCATTTTTTGATTGGGTAACCTCCCTGATATTATTTATTTATTTATTTAGTTGCATTTCTAAACCGCCCTATAGCTAGCAGCTCCCAGGGCGGTGTACAACATGAGGGCGGTGTACAACATGAATTCTTTGGGAATTCTTTGGACATAATATATCTCAACTTCAGCAAAGCTTTTGACAAAGTGCCCCATGATATTGTGATTGGCAAGCTAGCTAAATGTGGGCTGGATGAAACAACTATCAGGTGGGGTCCACAGATGGCTACAAAAACATACTCAAAGAGTGCTTATCAATGGTCCCTTCTCAAACTGGGGGGAGGTGACGAGCGGGGTACCACAGGGCTCAGTCGTGGGCCCAGTACCCTTCAACATTTTTATTAATGACTTGAATGAGGAGGTGCAGTGAATGTTTATCAGATTTTCAGATGGTACAAAATTGGGAGGGATAGCTAATACACTGGAGGACAGAACCAAAATTGAAAGGGACCTTGATAGGCTGAGGCATTGAGCTGAAAACAGAATGAAATTTAACAGGAATAAGTGCAAAGTTCTACACCTAGGAGAAAGAAACCAAGTGCACAGTTATAAGATGGGGGATACTTATCTCAGCAATACTGCTTGAAAGAAGGATCTTGGAATAGTTTTTGATCATCATCATCACTTCATCATCAGTTTATTACAGGCAACCAAATACAGGTTTTAGCCAGATAAAATACTAATATACAGAGGTAGTATCTAAAAACTTTAACAATGGTATCTAAAACTGTAACAAAATTATAAAAATTATAACGTTGTAGCAACATTTGAAAGTAAAACTCAGATCGTGAGGCAAACTTGTCTAATCTGAGCAGCTCTCACGGCAAATTTGGCTGTGCTGACCATTACAGATCTATCTGGGCTGTTCAACAAATATTTGATCTTCTCTATATCACTAGAGGAGGAGGAAATTGCCACTAGAAATTTCTCCAAGTATTTCTTCCTTAGTGTCTTGTACAGTTTAGAGTGTAACATATAGTGGATGGTATCCTCTATCTTATGACTACTGCAAATACAGATGCGCAGATCTCTAGGAATTCTCTTGTATCTTCCTTCAAGGAAGTTGGTTTTCATTGTCTGACAGCGCAATGCAGTAAATGCCTTTCGGAGAAAAGGTGGATTTAATTCAGACAGATATTTCTCTTCCTCATGATGCTCTTTAATAAGGGGAAAAGTAATGGAGAATCTAGATGAACTAATAGCATCCATATTCTTCTTTGCAAAGAAATCTTGGAGATGCCTTTTGATATTACATCAGCTGGACAGGATTCCGGCAGCAATATAGGTTTGGATCATAGGCTGAATATGAGCCAACAGTGCGATGTGGCTGCAAAAAATGCAAATGTTATTTTAGGCTGCATTAACAGAAGTATAGTTTCCAAATCGCATGAAGTACTAGTTTCCCTCTCTTTGGCACTGCTTAGGCCTCATCTTAAGTACTGCATCCAGTTCTGGACACTACACTTTAAGAAAGATGCAGACAGACTGGTTAAGAGGAGGGCAACGAGGATGACTAGGGGACTGAAAACAAAGCCCCATGAGGAGAGATTGAAAGAACTGGGCATGTTTTGCCCTGAGAAGAGAAAACTGAGGGGAGATATGGTAGCACTCTTCAAATACCTGAAAGGTTGTCACGCAGAGGAGGGCCAGGATATCTTCTCAGTCGTCCCAGAATGCAGAACACGGAATAATGGGCTCAAGTTACAGGAAGCCAGATTGTCGCTGAACATCAGGAAAAACTTCCTAACTGTTAGAGCTGTAACAATGGAACTAATTACCTAGGGAGGTGGTGGGCTCTCCAACACTGGAGGCCTTAAAGAGGCAGCTGGATAGCCATCTGTCAAGTATACTTTAAGTTGGATTCCTGCATTGAGCAGGGGGTTGTACTCAATGGCCTTATAGGACCCTTCTAGCTCTACAATTCTATGATTCTATGTTTTTAGCTTGGAATGTGAATATTTGTCTCTTGTCATTGTTCTTCCTGTTGATTTTTCCCACCCATTCATCATCAGAGGCCATCCCCCCTCCCTCCCCCCTCTCTCTCTTTGTGTGTGTGTATATATACTTGACAATTCATAACCTGTTACAGTTCCGTTTTTATCCACCTGCTATTTTCCAATTCCTTAGTCTACTGCAAACTTCCTGAAGATTGCTTTAGAAAATTATTTTACCATCTGCTCTGCGCTGCCTGGTATTTGATATCCTGTTAGGGTTTCCTGAACCATCTTTTGCAGCCCAGTCCTATTTGCATGCACCAAATTGAGCCAAAAGACAATTAGACAGCAGACGGTGTGTGAGTCCCAATGCTTTCCCACTGAGTTGGGAATGCCACTATTAAGTCTTCCAGGTAACAAATGGGCTTGTGTGTGGTCCTTCTTCATTCTCAGCAGATGTAACTCTCCCATCTCGTGAATTAGCAATTAAAACAAAAGATTTCTTTGGTGGTTCAGTCAAATATGGTTATGTTCTGGAGACTGCATCCTTCCAAGATCAAAAGATTCTTTGACAATGTGATAATACTTCTCTCTGCTTCACTGCTGAGAAGTGCCTGTTTTTCTCTCTCTCTTCTTCTACTGCTACTTTAAGTTGGGCCAAAATCTGTGCTAACTTCATGGCTTCCTCCTCTGTTTCCCCCAATTTCTTTAATTGTCAAGATGCTGTTCTTTTCACAACATGCATATACTTCGTCTACATCAATTTTAATGTTAACTGTTACGGTATAGGTGTTGAGGCAGTAACACCCACATCTAGACCAATCTGAAGGGTCCTTGCCTTCCTGTGGAGACTGACATCAGGCAGCTATGGCTAATGTCACGATCCCAAGTCATTCCTCATGCTCCCTCCCAACTGTTCCTAATTGGCCAAGAATGTTCCAACTGAGCTCGTATTGGTTCATCTATCATTGGGGGGGGGGAATTAAGCATTTCAGGTTCTGTGTTCTACTTATATCAGCATGACTGAAATAGATAGTATGAGAGTTAATGTCTGTAATGTAGTAAGGGTAGGATGATCTGCTCAGTGTGCAGTCTGGAAATGGGCATAAATGGGCCTCAAAGCATGAAATACAAGAGCAGCTATTCAAATTATACTAAGAGTACAACCCTATGCGTGTCTACTCAGAAGTAGGGATGGGAAAGAAATTTGATCCTTTTGCATCTTAATGAGATACTACATGCAAACCAAAACACAGCTATCCCTCAAAATTCACACTTCTCTGAATTTTGCAACATAGTTCTCCAACCAATGTGTACAAAAATGCACATATATAGGGAAGGTGTGCTTACAAATGCATATATTAGTGACAAAACATTGAAAATGCATTATATTTGTGGAAATTGCTTTCTATATATTACTATAGAGAGAGAAATTTTGCTCCATATTAGTAGTAATTGCATTACAACGTGTTAGAAGAAAATCACACAAAAATGCTAGTGAATTTTTATAAGGATTTTTCAAAGAGGAAAAATAATAAATTGCTGCAGAAATGTGGAGAACTGAATTTAAGACTAGAAAAATGAGAAATGGGGAGGATCGAAATTGACAAATTTATCCATCCCTATTCAGAAGGACGGACTACAGCCGTAATTATGTACTGCCTTTCCTATTGTGAATGAGACTTTTTCAGATTGGTAAGTGAAAAACCAGACATCAGCTTTCTCAGTTTGGTGAGGATTGAAGGTTAAGTACAGTTTCATTGTCCTAGTTTCTCATGGGCCTAAAACAGTATAGCGCATTTGACAGCAAATACTGTTGGTGGGCAAAGTGAAAATTGGAGAAGTGACACTGGAGAGCAACTATTCCTGCACAACAGTGTATGAGCAAGAATAGACAGGCAGAGCAATCCAACTCATGGGAAGTCTGTGAAGGAGGAACTTGTGGGAAGCTCAGCAGCATCCATTTGCCGTTTGGGAACTACCATGCAGGCTGAACGTCAGCTCAGCCAGGAACCACGCGCAGGAATGGAAAAGAAAAAGGCGGCTCTCACAAAAATCCTTATCAGTGAGTAAGCTCTCCCCATTGACTTCCAGCAGAATTATTTTCTTAGATCAATCTTTTTCTCGGTGTAAATTTGGCCCAGATTGGGACCCGCAGGAGTGCTCCGAAAGGGAGTTGGATGTTACGTAAGTCCCCCTTTATCGGGCCTTAAGTTGGCTTCTCCCAGCACCCTTTTTGCCAGCCTGGGCTTCTCTGGTGGACCCCTGGCTGCGCTGGCAGTGTCCCGGCTCGGCCACAGCTGAGCCCGGGTGGCTTCTGCTGGCTGAACCCAGTGGAGCCAGAACCCTGCCAGCTCAACCGGAGGTTTGCCATATCCAACTTCTCTCAGCCTGGTGTAAATATGAGTTGGATTGCAGCCTAAGTTGTGTCAGAATGCAAAATTTCAGTAGAGCAACTATTGCAGGTACACAACCATTATTAATTCATTACTGCAGCCTGATCCTTTGTACTGGAAAGACCAGGGATCGAACCTGGGACCTTCAGCATCCTCTGTATGTGTTCTACCACTGAGGTATGGTCCATCTAGAAAGACTAGTAATGGCACTGCCGATCACTGTGGTTAGAGAGCACTTGGTTATAGTATTTTACTCCACACATAATCCCAGTGAAAATAATAGGATGTGTGTTACTCCTGATAGCAAATATAAAGCTAGTTGTGGCTCCCAGATCTTACACTTGCTACCTCCAAAAGCCATGCTGAATATTCTTGCTGTTGTCCTCACAGCATCAGAGCATCTAGAGTTTTCCCCCCCAAAATTCCCTCTGCCCTGAACTGCTTCTTTCCTTAGTCAGGATGCTTGAAAAAGCTCTCTTATTACTGAAAATTCTCTAGAATGAAAGAAAATTCACCGCTGTTCCATTTCTGACCAATGTGTAAGCATTGTGCAACACACGGGATGTGGAAATCTGTCAATTTTGTTTTCTCTCCATTTCTCATTTCTCCAGTCTTAAGTTCATTTCCACTTCCACCTCAGTTTCCAATTTTTAAAAAAGTCTGCATGAAAATTTGCAGATTTTTTGTGTGCAATCCTAATATATGTATTTTGCATGCAATTTGGTCTAACATCCACATTTTTGCAAGCAGTTATTCCTAATATAATTCATTTTTGTACATTATGGTAACTAATATACAGATTTCTGTGCACACTTTCCAGTAATATGTAAATTTTTGGATGGATAACTGAATCACAAAATGCAGATTTTGAAGGACGGCTGCATTTCAGTTTAAATATTGGTTTGGGAAATGCAAATTAGGTAGGCTTACATTACAATGCTAACTGAATGAATTTCTCTCCCATCATACAATGTACAACCTAGCTTATACTTCATTTATTTAAGAGTTATCTAAACTGGTTTTGCATTTGGTTATTCATCTTCTGAAAACCTATTTTGCAGTGCTGAGATTCTGGGATAGTTAACACAGCATATTAAAAACTCAATGGAATTTTGTCTTTGGAATTCCTGCAGTTACAGATCTGTCTTCAGTGAATCAAGCATCACACACGGATCAGTAACTTGAGTTCAGGGGAAATCAATCTTATGATCATGTTAACACTCCATTTCCAGTGCTAGAAAACTGTGCCCATGGAGTGCTCTAAGGAAACTAATCTTAACAATTTTTACAAAACGTTAGGTTGCAAAATACTTTACTGTTTCTGCCCAATCTGGTACAACAGTCCTACAAGGTAAGTTAGACTGACAGTACCTTTCCAGGGATTATCCAGGCTGAGCAGGCATTTGAACTTCAGTCTTCTTCATATTACCTAATATTCTGTTCACTGCACCACAAGGAATACACAGTATAGACACACACACAAAATATGTGCCTCCTTTTTCATATAATTACAAAGAAAGCTAGTTTGCATGCCTTGGCTCTTAAACAAGCCATTTTAAGAAAAAAGTATGTGTGCTGAAGACCAATTCATACACAGTGGGAAAACTGAGTTTCAAACAGGTGTCATAATGAAGCCTTTAAAAAAATCTACTTTGTGTATCATATAGAAAGAGTCTTAAATACAGTGAGTAAAATTCTGGGAGCCAGTCCTGGAGGATCTCACAGTGGTAACAAAAATGAAAATATTTTGACAGGATACTCAAGTGTAGACATCGCCAATAAGTGTTTCAAAGCAGACTCATAGTCCATTAATCCCTCCTTTAGCATTTATCGGCAGCTGAAGTTTTTCCAACAGCATCTCTTTTCCCTCAGCAAGAACAAATTCTGAAACTGGGATCAGATCCTAGTATTCAAATATCATGACAGTTTCATAGTGGACAATCTAAATCAGCATTTATTTTCCATTTCTTACTTTTGAAATATATAGTGTTTTTTCCCCCAAACTTGCTTTCCTCTGCCATATGTTCCTAGCCTACATATCTAACTGATGTACTGACATCTTCCTTCTCTGGGTGATATCAAACCCATACTCAGAGTCAAGCCATTGAAATCAAGAGACTTGACTTAAGTCTGTCGATTTCAACTCTGAGTATGATTAATGTTGGGTTACTCTTACCCACTGTGTTTAGATCCATTTATATATTTTATAGATAGATAGATAGATAGATAGATAGATAGATAGATAGATAGATAGATAGATAGATAGATAGATAGATAGATAGATAGATAGATAGATAGATAGATAGATAGATAGATAGATAGATAGATAGATAGATAGATAGATAGATAGATAGATAGATAGATAGAAATGATATGTGAGACACCCATTTACCACACAAACACACAGGGAGAAAATCTTGTAATCACCACAACACCCTCAGGAGAATTGCAGCGCCATTTATCCTAGGTCTATGTTTTCCACTCTGCTCCTTTAATCTTGAAATGTCTATATTCCCTTTAACACTCTATCCTCAACAATTTGAATAATAAACCATGCTGAAAAGCAGTGATGTTGCTAAGACTTAGCATTTGGGGTGGCAGATGGGGTGATAAGCACAATGTTTGTGGAGGTGGAGGGTATCGTCCCTATCACTCCATACCCACTATGTGTATTTTTAGCATTAAATAATCATGCAGCAATTTGGTGAATTTTAGAGCTATGTTTTATCTGGAAATTGCACCCTTCATGGAAATAATAATATTGAGAAAACAATCATATGCAAAATTGTGGATCGATTAAAGCTTAGTTATGATGGTATTATTTTCCTCTGGAGTTGCATCTGGGGAACCCTCCTGCTATATAGAGCACATCAGTTTGGCAATGGCACCAAAATTAAGTATGGCGTATTAGGTGCAGAGGAAATGCCAAAGTATTGTTTGAGGGGCATGACTATGTTGCAGAGGAACAGCAGAACGGGAGGTGCTTGTTTTCTGTTCACTCTGTAATGCTATTATGCATCCAAAGCCTCTCTTCATGAGCGTTACTCACTTAGTAAGAAAGCAGCATTTTGAACTAAGTCAGGTACCTAGAACATAAGAAGCCAGACTCCAAATAGACTCAATATACCCCACAAAGCAATAGAACACACCGGATAAATTTTATTTATTTATTTATTATTTGATTTATATCCCGCCCTTCCTCCCAGCAAGAGTCCAGGGCGGCAAACAAAAGCACTAAAAACACTTTAAAACATCATACCACCGGACTTTAACATACATTAAAACAAAACAACTTTAAAAACATTTTTTTAAAAGCTTTGAAGACATCTTTAAAAAAAGTTTAAAAACATATTGTTTTAAAAAAAAGTTTAAAAACATATTAAAAAGCAATTCCAACACAGAAACAGACTGGGATAAGGTCTCAACTTAAAAGGCTTGTTGAAAGAGGAAGGCCTTCAATAGGCGCCAAAAAGATAACAGAGATGGCGCCTGTCTAATATTTAAGGGGAGGGAATTGCACAGGGTAGATGACGCCACACTAAAGGTCTGTTTCCTATGTTGTGCAGAACAGACCTCCTGATAAGATGGTATGTGCAGGAGGCCGTCACCTGCAGAGCGCAGTGATCGACTGGGTATATAAGGGGTAAGACGGTCTTTCAGGTATCCTGGTCCCAAGCTGTATTGGGCTTTGTACACCAAAACGAGAACCTTGAACTTGGCAAATGGGCAGCCATTCTATCAGCAGCAGGGTGACATGTTGGCGATACCCTGCCCCTGTGAGCAGTCTTACCACCGCATTTTGCACCAGCTGCAGCTTCCGGACCAACAAAATCCTTTGTTTGCTAAATTATCTAGCTATGTTCCACCTCTTTTCCTGCAGTTCTACTGGGTGGTATTCCATGGTAAAATATTTTCAGAGTAGATATTTTTGAGTTAATAGACATGGTTAGGTTCATTAAGTTCAATGGGACTACTCTGAGTAGGACTTAGGTGAATACAATCCATTGGGTGGTATTCAACTGTCCTGCTCAGAGAAGACCATTGTAACTAATGAACCTAAGTTAGTAATGTCTGTTCATTTCAGTGGGTCTAGTCTGAGTAGACTAGTGTCTCTTTATTATATCCAACCAATGGTGTTTAAGGCACTCTTGTAGAGCTTGTCTTGTAAAAGTTAAAATATTTTCATCCAAAATAAGTATATATTTTACTAGGATTCAGTTTTTGGCATTATATTTGGCTGTCCAGCATGGTTGCTTTGTCCTCTGCAGTGCAATAAGGAATTATATTCATTAAACGTAGTTGATCTTTGGATCAAAAAGGCAGAGCAAAGAGAAAGAGATAAAGTAAAGAATATTAATTAAAATAAAATAATAAATAAGCCCCTCTTGGTTCTTGTAACATCAATAACATTTTCTCATTGATCCTGGGATAGTCTGGCCTGTACAATCCAACATAGAATTAGGCATGCACAGCCCACTGATTACAATGGGTTAGGCACCCTTAAACCTGCATTGGATTGGGCTGCTGTTATTCAGTTCTTTATTTGGGAGATTTTTTTTCGTAGGGCACCAAGAAGCCAACAGAATAATGTTGCTTATACCTTCTTTTTTAATTAAGCAGAGGATGTTAAGTTTGTGTGTATAAGCTAAGATCTTCTCCCTTATATGATTACATTATGTGTAACATTTCTACTAGAAAATATTACTGTGATTTTACACCACACATAATGCACTAAGCAAAATATACAAAACTGCTAATAATAATTTATAATCATTACTTCTAAATCTTAATTTCCCTTCTATTACTGAGATGTTGATGAATATTATCTGCATTAAAACTCACACACCCTTATGGTCATAGGTAAAATAAAATTATCATTTTAATAAGAGATGGACAAAAATCTGGAAACAAAAATGTGCGCACACACAAATATAGAACAGATTTGTTTTGACAGCCTATTATGCTACAAAAAAAATCATGAACGTAAGCTGCAGCTCAGCGCATCAGCTTAGAAACTGCAAATCCCCCAGACCATAGTTAAGTACATTTGCAGTAAGTCGTGAAAATCTGAACAAAACCCAGGTGGTTCTTAGCAGCCCAACACTGCATTTTACATTTGAAAGCTAAAAATTAAAACAATGTTCTAAACTTTTTGCAAGACAGAATTTTTCTTTGTATATACTGTTAAGTGACCACACTTTATTTTGCAATCAGAGACCAGATCTGGCACTAAGTATTTTGGCAGCTCCTCATATAAAACTGAACAAACAGTTTCTTAAGTGATGCTTGGAAGACAAATCTGGAAAAGATTCAGATCTATTTAAATGGATGCTTACTTGCTGTCATTGTGGGAATTGTTAAATATGATATTTTATTTTTATGATAATTCTGAGGGTGGAAAACATAAAGAAATCAATGAGAAATGCATTCTGTAGATCTAGTGATAGCAAAGGTCAAGTTATAGTTCATGTATTTATTTTATTTAAATGAAAGATTATTTTTCTCATTAAAACTGCTCAAAATGGCTCGTATATGCTACATGACAAATAAGTATGTTCCTAAGTGCGTTCGCATGAGCAACTATGCTTAGTAGCATGGAGCCCTCAATTCAAAGAGGCTGATGCAACGTTTCTGGGTACGTATGAAAACTGCATCCAGAAGGCTCGTCCATACAACTTCTCTTTAAATGATACTAGGACCTGACAATGGTTCCTGGACAGCTCAGACAAATGCCCCTCACACTGTTACTGAGGCACACATGAAGGAGAAATGAATGTCCACGTCCATGTCAACATAGTATCACAATGTGTGTGAACAAATGCATTTGTGTAGTGGCTCCTGTCATTCAAAGGGGGAGGGAAGCTCCTCTGGCTTAGGGACAGCTCTGGATATGCACAGAGGCATCTATACTGAAAAAGGATCTGTGGATCAAGATAAAAATGTTGTAATTCTTTCCACCCATTGGATATTTCCTGCAAGACATCCTGTGTGGCCCTCTAGATGTTGTTGGACTCCAATTTCTGTAAGCTCTGGCCAGTGGGGTCAATGGTTAGGCATAAAGGGAGTTGGAGTCCAAGATCTGGAGTCTTCTATTCCAACCCTTAGCATGCTTATTCAGGAGCAAGTAATTCAATCTTATTAACTTGCTACTAAGTGTGATTAGGATTGCAGCTTTAATCCTCATACAGACCTGGCACAAAAAAAAAATCACACTGCGCGACTTGGGGTATATTTGAACCCCAATGAGATTTCCAGTAGAGGGATGAAAGACACCATTTTTTTCAGTGTTGTCACCACAAGTTTGCTTGACAATAGCACAGCACCTTGAACCAAAAAACACTTATTCAGAGGAGGCAGAATTTTTCTCACCTGGACCCGCCCCCATGCATATTGAGAAAACAACACAATTTCTAGAGTATTTTTGGAGTCCAGTGATTTTTTGTTTCCAGAAGAAAAATGGTATGTGGTACCTGGCTGAAATTTGGGGGTGTTGCACATGTGACAATTTGTGACAACGCCCTAGAAGGGCAACCCTGTAGGTCTAGTCATGTGTAAATTACACAATAAAAGGGAGAAATCTGGCCCCAGGGTTTTTTTACTCAGGTATTTATTGGCCCACTGTGGTTTTTTGTTTACAGAAGAAAAATGGTAAGTGGTATCTGACTGAAATTTGAGGACATTGTATGGGTGCCAGTTTGTGACAATGTCCTAGAAAGGCATCCCTCTGGATCTACATACATGTAAATTACACAATGAAAAGTTCAGCTGGGGTCCAAAAGTACCCCACAAATCAGCATGAATGCTACTGGTATGGCAGGTCTAGCAGCCTGGTTGGTTCTTCCATTGCCTTCACTGATGGAGCTGTCCAGTGGTAGGGAGCCTACAGCAGCCTTCCTCAACCCAGTGTCCTCCAGATGTTTTGGACTATTTCAACCTCAGCCCGCCTGGCCAATGGTCAGGGATGACAGGAGTTATAGTCCAGAACATCTGGAAAGCACAAGGTTGGAAAAGGCAGGCAGGTTGGAAAAGGCATTCAGAAAGGCTTTCGTAGAAACTTCTGTATGAGTGTCATTCATCACAATTTGCAGATGACAACCCTCATCACCACTTTCTGCTGAGCGAGTACCTCCAAGTAACATAACACATCAGCAGACAGAGGTCATTTTATGTTTGTCGTTTATGGCCTTTATTCCATACCTGCATCAGGTATAAAAATGCCTCCACAATGGCACCTTTCTTCCATTTCAGGTGAGGAGCTTCTTCATCAAAAAGTGGAAAGGAGGAGAGATGGAAAGTTTCCATTGTCTCCTAAAATGTGTTGTCTATTGGCAAAGTCAACACAAAGGAAAGACTGATTCCTTCTATAATGCAGCAACAGCTTCTCATTCAGCATGAGGTCTTCCTAGACAAGGAGGTTTTCATTGTGCTGGCATTTGGTCATGCTAGCCAAAGCAGCCAACTGGCTCTGGCTTCAGTATTTTGACACATCTATGAAATTTATCTTTACAATATATTCAGCATTTTCAGTGGTGTAAAAAAGGGGGGGAAGGAGTCTTTGGCATTTAAAAAAAAAAGTTGTGTGTATTTTTGTTTTTTAATAAAAAAAATCTTGTTCTCCTCTCTGTAAAGAAAATCTTGGCATCATGGCTACAGTTTGTGCCCCAAAGGCCCAGCAACAAGCCAGCAAATTAAGGCATCTTCAAAACCATGTTTAAAAAATCACTATTTTAAACCAGTGTTATGAATTTGGAGATGTAATTTCCAGTATTTAAAACATCAGAAGCTGCCTTATACTAAGTCAAACCTTTGATCTATCTAGCTCAGTATTGTCTACACTGATTGGCACCATCTCTCCAGGATTTCAAGCAGAAATCTTTCCTGGCCCTAGCTAGAGATGCTGGGGAATTGAACCTGGGACCTTTTGAATGCAAAGCAACATAAACAGTTATCAAAAAGGCCATTTAAAACTGTTACAGTGCCTAATAAAACAAGTGAACAGATCTATGTTGCCACCTAGCTCTCTAGAAAAAAACTTAGTTCGAAAAAGGCAGTTTTAAAAATATTTTAAATCTCCACTGTAGAGGCCATATGCACCTCTGAGGGAAGAGAGTTCCACACTCTGGGAGCCACCACAGAAAAGGCTCTGCCTCTCATGCCTGCCAATCAAATTGACTTCCAGGTGGACACATGCAAGATGCCTCTGAGACAGAAAATGAAAAAGAAGAATAGAAAGCATAAAAAAGCCCTGCTGGATCAGACTAAAGGCCTATCACTGTGGCCAACCAGATGCCTATGAGAAGCCCTCAAGCAGGACATGAGTGCAATAGCACTCTCCCACTCATGATTCTTGATATGCAGAGGTTCACTGCTTCTCCTGCTGGAGGTGATATATCTGCATCACGAGTAGTAGCCTTACCCTCCATGACTTTGTCTACCCCCCTTTGAAAGCTATGAGTTGCTGGCCATCACCACTCTTTGTGGTAATGAATTTAATAACCTGGCGTCCATTGGGACTGGTAGGACAGAAGGTGACGGGTGACCATTGGAACTGGTGGGGCAGAAGGCAGGGAGACCAACAGTAGGTGGTGCCAGAGCCAATGACAGGCAGAGCCAGCTAATTTTATTTTTGTCCCCATCCTCTCTCCTGTCGAGTTCTACGACAGTAATGCGGAGAGGCAGCTGACAGCCGGTGACTGGCAGAGCCAGAGCCAATGAGAAGGGGAGCCAAATCATCCTAGTTTTATCCCCATGCTCCCCCTTGCTGAGTGCTGCAAGGGCATCACTGAGACTGAGGAGAAGGACGCTGGCAGGTAGTACCACTCCCTGGACTGTTGTAAGAAGAAGATAGGCAGGTGGATGAGGGCAGACTGGCAAATGTATTCATTTATTTATTATTTAATTTATATCCTGCCTTTCCTCCCGGCAGGAGCCCAGGGAGATTGGAAGGGCAGTGCCCCATTAGCCTTTCTTCTGGGAAGAAATACAAAATAAATATGAAGGTGTCTTTCAATAGACTGATATAAAAACATGTGCGTAATGAAAGACATTGACCCAATGTAGTTCATTTTTCTTACTTACCCAGTAAACCAACCAACCAACCAGTATTCCATCAGCTAGACGGGAAACTCTTACTGGCTCCCAAACCCCAAAGAATCCTGGGAACTGTCATTTGTGAAAGGTACTGGGAAACTATAGCTCTGTAAGGGTGAACTACAGCTCTCAGAATTCCATGTGTTTTAAATGTCCAGTGTGTGTTTACATTAAATTGTGCCACGAGGGATGAGAAGGGAATGGCATTTCATTTGCCATGGTGGTCCATGCATTGGTAACCTCACAATTAGACTATAGCAATGTGCTATACGTGGGACTACCCTTGCACCTGGTTCAGAGCTGCAGTTAGTAGGGCAAAATGCAGCTGCTAGGATGCATAGTGGAACACCTGGCTTTACATATATTCCACCAGTGTTGAATGATCTGCATTGGCTGCCTGTTAGCTACAGAGCCAAGTTCAAGTTATTGACATGTGAAGCCCTAAACAAGTTGGGGCCACGATTCTTAGCAGACTGCTTCTTCCAGTAAAGATCTTTTGAGGAAACCCTGCTGGCTGTTCCATGATCAAAAGTAGGCACCCATTCACCCTCTGGAAGGGCCTCCTTTGGGTACTTTGTGAGGTAAAAGACATTTAAATATATTTTAAAAACTTTTATGTTTACTCAAGCTTTCCTAGACTCTTCTCTGGATTTTTAATTTTTGTTTTCTACACTGCTCAGTTTTATTTGCGATATAATGTCATGTTTGGTTTTTATCTAGTTTTTAGGACAGTTTATTAAATGTTGTGGTTGTATGTAAGTATTTAGTAAACTACTTAGATATTTTTATTATGTTAAGTTGTGAGTGTGTGTAATATAAAGAGGAGAGAGTTGAGTGGAGGTTTTTAATGGATAGTGAAGCAACTAGTTAAAGTTCCATGCAGGGGAAAAGTTGTTTCTGGCATTTTAACTTTACAAAACTATAATGTTACAAACTAAATTCATCAAATCAAGGCCATTCAGATTAGTGCCAAAGCAAGTACTTGCAATAAAATGAAATTCGCCAACATTGTCCCATTTTCAAATTGGAATGTAGATATTTTGATACAAATTCACATTGTGAGAATGAAATGTTTAGGTCTGTGCTTCATGTGCTATAGACGTGTTTTGATTGTGGCAGATATATAATCTCTCAGCTGTCAAGTACTAAATGCCCTTGCATGCAATGTCAAAAAACTGTTACAGTGCAATCTTATATATGCCTGATCCAAAATAAACCCTATTGAATTCAGTGGAATTTACACCTCCTATGTGTGTCTAGCAGCAGGGGTGATCGAAAGTCCACGGGCTGGATTTAGCCCCCAAAATGTTTTTGTGCCCCCCAAAACACCCAACATTTTTTCATTTATAAAAATAACTCTTCTGCTGAGGTATCCGATGCTGTGGTATTCCCACCAGCCCTCCAAAAATTGAGTGCCTTACATCTTCCATCGCCATCCCGCTGCCATCGTAAGTAGGAGTCCCAGCTTCTGTGGGCTGAGGGGGCCACGCCACACCCAGAACTATGGGGATAGGACTATGACTCAGAGAGTATGGCTAGCCTTGCAAAGTAGCCCAATGCCTATAATATCTATTTGAGGGGGGAGGTAGTTTGTGTTAACTTTGAAATGTATTTGTTTATTGTTTTATTTATGTACTATTGATGTTTAATGATATATTATTATTTTATTGGTGTATTTTTATATGGGTGCTCTTTTGTAAGCCGCCTTGAGGGCCTTTTGGCCGAAAGGCGGGTTAGAAATATTAAAATCAAATCAAAATCAAATCTTCTCCCTCTGATGTGGCACCATTGCAAGAAGATCTTTAGGCACAAGAAACAAAAAGGAGAGCTCTGTATAGGATTGTAGCCTGGATACTAAACAAAATACTGTTCCTCACCAGTTTTCTAATACAGTGGAATCTTAAAATTTAAACACATACGTCTCCAATCAAATACCAGATACCATTTTTATGCAAGCTCTCAGAATAGCAGAGACAGCACTTTCCCCTCAAAAGGTGGGTTTTGATTTAAGTCTGTTAAAACGTTTCCTTAGATAATTCAGTGGAAATAGCAAAAAGGCAGCTGAGTGCAAAAAAGGAAGAGTATCCTCAACAGTCAAGTCTCAGTTATTGAAACTTGGATATTGAATACACACAGTATGACAAAATGTTGAATATTCAGAGAATATCTGGGGAATATTTTCCATTCAAATTCACATAGGAGAATTCTGAGGAGAATCTCCCAGAAACTTAATTCTGTTCTCATGCACAAGGTAAATTCCGGTTTATTTAGGAAAGGGGGGGTGGGCAGGAACAGGCCTTATATTTTCAAAAACAAACACAGAGATGCTTTTTAAAAGGTCTTTCTGTCTAAATCTTGGTGGCCAAAAGCCTGGCTGATGGGGCTCTGCCTTGCATAGATGACCCATTTCAACTGTCAGTTATGAGGAATTCTGGGCTTTAAATTTTTTAATAAGAACTGTTTACTTTCTGAAGGCTGGAGACATCCATAAAAAAGACAACAGTACTTTGCAAAACAGTTCATTTAGGAAACAATCACATGACCTTTTTTCCTTGACTTTGAGCTAGCAATAAAAGTGGCTGAGCCAACCAGCCCTAATGAGGGAGAGAAAGAGAAAACATCGGTTCCTTCACTTTCCCTCCATCTAATTATAAATATCATTGTCAACTGACTCCAGGATCAGCTGAATCCTAATTGACCCCTAACACTGTGCAGTGAAAAGATAGTCAGAACTGCCAAACTCAATATAAGAAAGATAAATAAACTGTAATTAGTGACTTAACTCCTAGCTCCCCAATTTGTTTTTTTCATGTATTGCTTTGCAAGTGCAACATCTTGCTTAAAAGTTTATTTTTCAGGCAGATATAAATTTGTCCCTCTGACTTTATAAAGTGAGCAGCCGGCATGCACATCATCATCTAAGATATGAAATAATGATGAATATTAGACAGATAATTCCAAGGGAGTGGTTCCTGAAAGGACAGTTGCTGCTGCTGTTGTATTGACCTCATTACTCACTTGCTACTCAAAAACTCACCATTTTTAAAAAGAACTTAATTTTTTTTGAGAGCATAAAGCAAAAATAAGAGAATACATATTCTAATTAGCTTCTTTTGAGTCTTTTGTTGGGAAAACAAAAACTCACAATTTTTAAAAGAACTTAACTTTTAAGACCATAAAAGAGAATACATATTCTGATTAGCTTCTTTTGAATCTTTTGCAGGGATGGGAGGAAACTTTGATTCAGATCACATTTCAAGCTGAATCTATCAAATTGGCTCTTTTTGAAACAATATGAAAACCGAAACACAGCCATCCTTTGAAATTCTCTTATTCGAATTCTGCAATGCAGTTAGCCAACCAAGCAATGTTTACAAAACTGCATATGTTAGGGGAAACTGTGCATAAAAATGACTATATGTGTGAAAATAACATACAAAAATGCATTGTATGGTGAGAAATTGCTTGCAGAAATGTGTACATTAGTTAAAACTAATGTGTACATTATGACTATGTGTACACAGTACATTTGACTAAGTGTACATTAGTCAAAACAAAGCTCTGGGCTCCTTCTGGGAGGAAGAGTGGAACCGAAGGTTAATAAATAAATAAAATAAATAAAACTGCCTACAAGTATGTGTTTATTAGGAGAAATTCAGCCTAGAATGCTGAAGAATTTTCATGAGCATTTTTTTAAAAAAATCACAAATTGCTGCAGAAATGTGGAGAACTGAATTTAAGACTGGATAAATGAGAAACTGAGAGAACCAAGACTGGCAGATGTTTCCATCCCTAGTTTTTTGTCCAGTATGGAATCTAAACATGTACATGCAAGGTTTTAGATACTTTTTTTGTATAAACAGAATTTGTTGGGTGAAAACAAAACAAAACGTCTACAGCTCTGCATGTAAATTGGATAGTTATTGTGGAGCTTGATCCTTGGCATGCTTACTGAAAAGTAAGCCAAATTGAGTTCAGTGGGGATCAGTGTGTTATTACCACCATCACCCCAAAATGCTAACTCTTTGCAGTTCCAGGGCCATCTGGGCTGGTTAGACCTCTTTGCTCATCCCTCTTTGCACATTCCATAGCCACTTGGAGTATGGGCGGAAAACAGAATTACTCCGTCAAAATATTTCACAGATGAACCAAGTAGTTACAGTAGACCAGGGTAGGCAACATGGTGTCCTCCAGATGTTTGTGAAATATAGCTCCCAGTATCCTTGGCACTTGGTCATGCTGGCTAAGACTGATGGGAGTTGCAGTCCAACAACATCTGGATGGGTACCATGTTGGCTAGTCCTGCACTAGACCATATCATTTCATAATGCAGATTGGGGGATCTGGTGACTGGTACTTCCCCTGGTGAAAAAGTCCTAGATCAAATAAAGCTAGCATGTGAGAGTGAAACTACATCATCTTACACTAGGCATGGCAGCACCACATTGCATTCTTCTCCATCTGCCCATAATGTTCAAGTTTGACTGTATGTATCTTCTTACTATCATCATACCATGCATTCCTCTGCTCTGCATCACTGGCTTTTTGGCTATCATTGACAGGGATGGGAAACATGAAGGGGAAATCATGAAGGTTACCTCAAGACTGTCAGTATTTTGCAGGAGAGATTCAAGTACATACTAGAAATTGAGATTTGTGTAATTAATGTGGATTGTTGCCCTAACACAACAAATCCACTTTAAAAAAACAACAGACTAGTTAATGCAGTTTGGAAAGTGACAGAGAAAAGCAATGAAAAGCAAAAACAAACCAGGATGAATGCTCATTGTCATAAAACTTCCTTGCAAAAAAAATCAGCACGAATGCTAAAAAAAATCTATCATAACTTAACCTTTGAGTAAGCTTCGTGCAAACAAATCAGGATGAATGCTCAATAAACTGGTTGACCAGAGGAACACCTATATATTACAGGAAAAGGAAGCAGAATTTAAGATGGGGGTGTCATTTTCAGCTGAAGCTCCATGTCTAATTCTGTCCTCTGGAAGAAGGGTTCTAAACCCAGCCTCTCCCTGAAGTACTCGTTTTCTGTCTGCAAAGAATTTCTGACAAAGAGTCTGACAATCTCCCACTTGCATATATATGAAGTGCTTCTGTTCCAGGAGTGTGCCATATAATTGTTTTGAGCATATAGTTCAGCCCTTACAAACAGTGATATTTAGGAGAGCTGTGCTCTTGCTTGCAATCCTCTAACATCTGCTCAGATGTCAGTGCCATAAAGTTCAGTGTGGCTGACTTCTAGGTAAATGTATATATTGACCTGGGAGTAAACCCCATTTGAACACATCTGAGTAAATAAACAGATGATTGTGCCGCAAAATCCATGTTTCAATATGTATTTTGCTCCTCATAACATAAAAATGCATATCTAAAATGTGTATTTCTAGTTTTTCCTGTTAATATATTTGAAGGTATGATACCACCAAAAAGCAAGCATAGAAAATGCATGGCAGGATATGCTTTATATTATGCATATTGGGGTGTAGTATATGCACACTAGAAGCCACCTTCAGCAACAGATATTTGTAGAGAACCCATGAAAGATTAACAGATATTTATTTATTTATAAAACTATTTCTATACCACCCTCACACGAAATATCGATGTACAGCAACACAAAAGAAGACATCTTTTATTTATTTATGTATATCCCACCCTCCCTCCCAGTAGCAGCCCAGGGCAGCAAAAAGAAACATTCAGAAAGTGAAATAAAATTAATCACTTGGTCATTATCTATAAGGCCGAAAGAATGAATTATATCAGTGATAGGATCAATGATATTAGACTTTACAAAACATAGTTGTAACACTCCCACAAATACTGGTAAACTGGTATACGAAGGTGAAATCTGACAAACAGGGATGAAAGGAAAATAACATGACTTAAGAACAGAATCAGTTCAGAAGATCACAGATTTCTCATACATATAAAGTCACAAATGTTAACCATACTGTCCTTTTTAAAAAAGAAAAAGAAAGGAGCTTGTTTGCTTTGTTCTGCAAAGACACTAGTTTCTGACGCTAATAGTGAGACAAATTTAGATTTGCACTACAGGGGATTTGCTCCCGGAGATTCTGCACTGTACAAAAGCCCCCTCACCCTTGCTGGACCATTAATTCCAAGGAAAAGCCACATTTTTTTCCTTTCAACTTCAAAATCTTCCTCAGCCTTTTTTCATTTTGCATTATCATGGATGTCTTCTTAGCCAGAAACAAAAAAGCAGAAATGAAAGTAGAGCCTCGATGCTCAAAAAATATGGTAGAAATAGATTTTGCCATTGTTTGCCCTGCCATTGTTCTGTTGGGCACATACTGTTCATTACTGGTTGAGTCAATCACATCCAAGTTTTTTAAAACCCCATTTTTAAATCTCTGAACGAGATGCTTCTTTTCACTCAGGTTACTTTGTAAAGGGATGATTAAATCCCCATAATCAGGAAAACAAAGCAGAGAAAAGCCCTGACAGCTCAAATCATTCTGGGCATGTGAGGTTTCTTCTTCTTCTCTCCCCCCTTTTTTTCTTTCCTTTTTTGCTGTAAGACACTGTGATGTTTTAAGCATATACCTAGTGCTTTCTTACACATGCTGAGTAACCAGGCTAATTAAAAAGCCCATACAGCTCTCGTTAAAATCTGTTCAAATTTTTGGAGCACCTGTTATAACAGAATGCCCACAGACTTGATAGTTTAGAGCCAAGGCACCTGCCACCTTATGTCTCACAGTATGTTCAGTTTTAGACTCATAGCTGGGGGGGGGACCCACTTTTTGACATTCAACAATTTCTTAAAATGATAAGAAATTTATCAGGAAACTTGGGGGATTTAACTCTTCCATGATCACTTCTCTTGATCGCACCTTTCTGTTTTTCTCTCTCCTTTTCATTTTTTTTAATGAGCAGGAAATATAGACAGTGAATAGCCCTGGAGGATTTTCATTTCAATTGGAACACTCGTGTTTGTGCATTTTTACAATTAGTTATTGGTAGGAATAATCCTCCATACTCTTTCGATTTTGACATGATGATCTATTTAATATACACAACGTGTACAGTTTGTTTTATCTAAAGAAGAGATTTGTTCCATTCTTAGACTGAAGTTTTCACATCTTGCTGACTTTTAAGCCTTCTAGTTATATACTCAAGTACAACAGGATCTATATCTACAGACAGACAGACAGACAGACAGACAGACAGACAGACAGACAGACAGACAGACAGATAGATAGATAGATAGATAGATAGATAGATAGATAGATAGATAGATAGATAGATAGATAGATAGATAGATAGATAGACGATGCCCAAGGTATCCGTTTTTTAAATACTTAATTGACACAAAATGGGGATAATGTTGTGCAGTCCAGTTTTATGCATGTTATTCAGACATATCCCTCTGTGATTACTAAGAATTACTCCCAAAGAAAGCATGCACATGACTTTTTATTTTTTTATTTTTATTTTATTATACTTGTATACCGCCTCATAGCCAAAGCTCTCTAAGCGATTTACAGTAACTAAAAACATTAAAACAAATACAATTTAAAACAGATCTTATAAAAACAATTTAAAACACAATTTAAAAATTTAAACAGTATAAAACTACTGCCTTTAAGTGAATCATTTTATTAGCGGAGAGCATTCAAAAGAAACAAACAGTAAGAATAGAGCAAATAGATTATTTCTAGTGTTTATAAGCCAGAGTTCAAAAATTAGGAAAAAGAAAATTTGATCTGATTGTCAGAGAATATTGTTTCTCCCTCCCTGAGCAAGACATGGGAAGTTCACAGCAACCTGAACTGAACTGAACCCTTTGGAGGAGGTAGCTGGAGCCAATGATCTGATGAGCAGTTGTGAATTCCCTTGATAGATTAAAAAGGAGTGGGCAAAATGTGGCTCTCCAGATGTTGCTGGAGTCCAACTTCCATCAGCCCCAGCCAGCATGGCCAAAGATCAGGGATTATGGGAGTTGTCCAGCAAACATCTGCTGAGCCCCAGGTTGTCCTTTCCTGGATTAGGACTCATACATACAATTCATTGTTGTATTGGATTTGGGTATATAAATGTGCTCTGTATTTCCCCATGCATTCTTTTCCATTTCTGCCATGTTTTTGATAGTTCATGTAAAATCTAGGTTTTGGCTGGGATCTATAGAACTACCAAGAAATTCTGTGTGCCCAGTGGAGGGCTTTGGACTTGTGTTTCTTGAATAAATGTCCATCAACCACCAAGAAAATTGCTTGGGATGTTAAAGAGACTTTTGAAAGCACTTTGATATGGCACGAGGGAGGGTCATCTGTTCACAGAAATGAAAAGTCAAAAGTTCAATGGGAATGCCAAAGTTCTTGCGTGTGCCTGAAGCTGACTCCTTCACATTCTCCAAGTGATATGCCCAGATATAACTTCTAAGATTTATTTAGCTTCTTGCCAGTATACATAATGCAAGTGATGCATGAAGATGAAGACGAACAGTCAAACTGGGCAGCTGGATAAAGACCAGATAGCAGTAGCATAGTGGCAAATTCAGAAGTACAAGGTCCCTTCATGATTGTCACAGCCATGCCCCCCCTTTTTTGCTGCTGGGTTGAGAATGAGATCCTTGTTAATGCCTCCTCCCACAAAAACAGACATCCCTAGGAGCCAATAAGCATGAAAGGGTAGACTGTTAGCTACTGAGAAGACTCTTCTTCTTTCATTCCGATTGGCTCCAATCAGCTGGAAAGGACAAGCAAGCATGTTAGGAGACTCTTTTCAGTGGCTAACAAACGCCCCTTTCATGCTGATTAGATCATAGGATGCTGGAGACATTGGGACCCTGCTCCCAAAAAAGTAAGGGGTCTAAGACCCCCTGAGACCCTGGACGACTACACCCCTGCCACATAGAGGAAAAAAGGGGTAACCTGTCCACTAACAGTTGGCAGGGGAAGCTGACCAGACTTAGAAAGGTCAGCTGCTGCCTGATAAATCAGGGTAGCCAATGTGTTGCCCTCCAGATGTTCTTGGACTTTGACTCCCATCAGACCTAGCCAGCATGGCCAGGGGATAGGGCTGATGAGTGTCAACGAGTCCAGCAATGTCCAGGGGGTACCATGTTGGCTAACCCTGTGTTGGGATGGGGGAGAAATTAAATTCAGTTTGCATTTAACGCCAAATCTGTCAAATCTGCACTTTCTGAAATAATATGCAAACTAAAACACTGCTATCCTTTGAAATTTGCGCTTACCTGAATTTTGCAATGTGGTTCTCCAAACAAATAATTTTAACAAAAATGCATACATTTGAGGAAAGTATGCATAAAAATGAATATATTCGTGAAAATAACATATGAAGTTGCATTATAGCAGGGAAAACTGCTTGCAAAAATGTGTACATTTGTCAAAATGCCCTATAAAGATGTATTTGTTAAAAGAAATTTGCACTCAAATACTGATAAGTTTTCATGAGGATTAAAGAAGCAAATTGCTGCAAAACATGGAAGACCTGAATGTAAGGTTGGAAAAATAAGAAATATAGAGAACCAAAATGGGCAGATCCTTCCATCCCTAACCCTGTGATACCTGCTTCACAGATTGGAAAGTTCTCTGTTTTGGTTTGGAGTAGGAAAAAATCATCTGTCAATCTAACTGGAAGGGTCCAAAAGCACAAGTCCAAAGCCTTGACCTAAGTCAGGACCATCAACACAGTTGTTTAGGTCACAATCACAGAGTAGGTTAGTGCACAAATAACATACCTTACAAAGTGACTACAGAGCAAATAGACCCAGAATTAAATGAAAATTGAGAAAACCTTCTCCACCACCATGAAAGGCAGTGGAATAGATGTTTTGGCCTTCAGCTGCTGGGTAGTGAGCTAAGAAATATTTATGTTGGGAAAAGTTCAGAAAAGGGCAACTGGAATGATCAAAGGGATGGCATGACTTCCCCGAGGAAAGGTTGCAGCATTTGTGGTTCTTTGGTTTAGAGAAAAGGCAAGTAAGAGGTAACATGATAGAAGTGTATAAAATTCATGGTGAAAGTGGATAGAGAAATTTTCTTTTCCTCTTTTTCATAATACTCGAACTTGTGGACATCCAATGAAGCTGAATGTTGGAAGATTCAGGACAGACAAAATACTTCTTCACAGTGCATAGTTAAAATGATGTAATTTGATCCCACAGCAGGCAGTGATGAGGACTAGACAAAGTCATGGAGGATAAGGCTATCAGTGGCTACTAGCCATGATGGCTATGCTGTGCTTTCAGAGAAACTGTGCTTCTGAATAACAGTTGCTGGAAACCACAGGAAAGGAGAGAGTTCTTGCATTCAGGTCCTGCTTGTGGGCTTCCCATAGGCATCTGGTTGGCCACTGTGAGAACAGGATGCTGGACTAGATGGGCCATTGGCCTGATTCAGCAGGCTCTTCATATGTTCTTATTAAATGTGTTTATTGTTTAAAAGATGCATTTATTATTTTTATTTATTATTATCATTATTTAGATGTATTGCCCGCCCTTCACCCAAAGATCCCACGGTGGATCACAACAGTTCTAAAATACATTTTTCAAATGTTCAAGGTGGTTAACAAAGAAAAAGAAATGCATTATAAAGTTCAAAAACATAATAAAAATGTTATCAAAGTATAAGAAAACACTTGGGCTAACTTGACTGAGACTTAAATTTGAGTGGATGTGCATAGGATTGCATTGAAAAATATCATTACTTAAGAGAAGAAGGAAAAACAGAGGTGCAAAACCCAGAAAGATAAAACCAAAAGAACAGCAATAAAAACATAAACCCACACTACCAACCAAAACGTTTATGAAATTAATTTAATGGGCATCTCCTCAAAAGACAGAATTACCAGTGCAGTTATGAAAAGGTGGGACGGGAGAAAAGAAGAGTGAGCACTGACTGACAGAGAGAGGAAAGGTTGAAAAGACATAGAATTGAGGAAAGGAGAGCAACAGAGGAGTGGGGCAGGGGAAAGCCTTGCAAAGGACATGGGGAGGAGAAGTGTAGGCAATGAGCAGGAGGGATGTGGAAAGGGAGCCGCGGAAATAGAGGTTAGAGTGCCAAGGGGCCAAGATGCTAACATGATGCAGGTAGGGATTCATTGTACTTGTTTGATTGAACTAACCAGTAACCACTCCTATCTTCAAGTACAAGCCATAATTAAATTGTTTCTTTACAATAGAATGTCTGTCACAAAATGAAACTGAATACAGGAAATGTCGATGTTTTCAGCATATCTCTCATCATCACCCAGAAGTGTCTAAAATTTCAGCTAGAAAAACTAATTGGTTTCAGATACGAAAAGTTATTGCAAGTTCTGGGAAGCGTTAGTTATGGGAATTGAGAGAGAGAGAGAGATACATTGTATTAATTTGCTTTGGAGACAAATCTCAACAAGCAAGCAGGTGATAAGCCTTTGTTAATGCCGTCGGGACAAAATGCTGCAGCTACAGATTACTGTTGATAAACAGATTTTGAATTAATTAGTGGTGCATAATTATCCAAACCATCAAATCTCTCAAACTGAATACGATTGTTTTTCCTGCATTTGTTTGTATGACACTTTTCCAACAACAGAAATGGTTGCTTTATACTGGCTGGGGTCAGATATGAACTGGGGACTTCCCAGTTCACACTCTTAAGAAATCGTGCTACACCGGTTGGTATACCCAGATGGGCAGGCTTGCGTAGCTCAGTAGTAGAGTATCCGATTTGCATGCAGAAGGTGCCAGGTTCAATCCCCTGCATCTCCAGATAGGGCTGGGAAAGACTCCTGTCTGAAAGCCTGGAGCGTAATTGCCTGTCAGACTGTAAACCAGGGGTTTTATACGAATATAAAATGTGAGGCATTGATGATGGAAAGTACTGCATAAATTACAAAGGCAGAAAGTCAATTCCTCTAAAACCCTGGGAGAAAAGATAAGTCGGGACTACACAATGGAAGAACAGCCATGACATCATCACCCATGTCTCTTAAGGGGAGGAAATCCCAGAGCTAGGGAGCAATCTCATTCCCCAACCCAACAAGCAAGACCTCACCAGCAGGACTACAAGTAGGGGCCCTCCAGCTGATCGCAGAATCCAGCTGGCAGAGAAACTTCCCCTCCTCTGGAAAAGTCTGAATACCACTCAAGGTTCCAGTTCCAAGCTGGTTGGAGCCCTGAACAGGAGCACTCCTTGTAGGGAGTAGGAATACTTCTGTAGTTATGGTCAGAGATACATTCATGACGTCCAGTAATTTTCTCAGGTGTTGGTATTTTCATTCTCTTTTACAGTCACGTAGACAAAAAGGAGTTATGCAGCTAATGATATTTGTTAAGCATCTTGGAAAGCTCTCTGGATATCATGGTTAATGAGAAGAAATGTTTAAATTAGGGTTTCTTACTGTAAATGTTATATCAGTGTTAGAACGAAGGCTGGCTTAATTAAGCATTCAGTTAAATACACAGCAGTTTTTAGCCTTATTGGAGGGAGGGATTAACATCCTCCTTTGCAACACAGTTCACTTCCTTTTTCGTGAGCTATTTGGGTTGCAGCTTCAGAAGTGTTATTAGTTTGAAAAAGCTAATATTTTGTCATGTTCTTGCTGAGGTGCTCAAAGTACTAGCCGTGTAATAATTATAACAGAATTTAATGAACGGGTCATCAGAAATTATTATCGATCTATCAAAATCAGTTAGCATTTTATACAATCAAGGAATTTTTCATTCCTCAGCTGCCTTGTCTTTCAAAGCTATACATGGGTGTTTCATTGTACACATACGCCTTTGCGATGCATGCATAGATGAACAAGGAAAAGAGCTTTTCACCCTCAGTTCTAATCATGTTTGCTTTATTATTTATTATATTTATGTGTCACTTTTTTCAAAAAGAAACTCAAAGCTACTTACAACATTAAAAATAGATATAAAATCAAGAATAAAAACTTCATAATATACACATGAAATACATACAACAAAGTTGAACTCCTCCTCACCTGATGAAAAACAAACAGAAAATTAAACTTCAAAAGGATTGGGTGAATAATTTTTTTTTTATCTGGTGCCTAAAAACAGGCAACGATGGCACCAGGCATACCTCCCTGGGGAGACCATTTCACAAATGGGGAGCCACCACTGAGAAAGCCCATTCTCATGTTGCTACCCTCCAAATCTCCTGCACACAAACAAGGGCCTTTGATGATGACTGCAGGATCTGGGTTGGTTCATACAGTCCTTGAGGTACTGGAGTCGAGTCACATAAGGCTTTATAGGTCAAAACCAGCACTTTGAATTTGGCCTGGTGTTGTGACCCAGGAGAGGGGGGAGGGCTTGCAGGAGGAAGACTCTGACTTTGAGGACTTGGGCATGGAGTTGAGGGAGGAAGGATCTCAGCACACCCAAATCCCAACTCCTCCCGTGGAAGCGCAGGGAGAGCTGTCAGAGGTTGCATCTGAGGACACGCCCCTTTCTCCGGCATCTGAGGAGCCACCTGATCCACTTGCTGATTCCCAGCTGGGTGCTCAGCAGTTTCCCATGCCTACCCAGTCAGTTAGCCCCCCTCACTCAGAGAGAGAAGTTGAGGTCCAGCCAGGGGCGTCACTAGGGCAGTGCGGCAGGTGCAGGCTGCACCGGGTGACACCACCAGACGGGGGTGACACCCAGGCCGCCACCCCCAGGCACCACCTAGGCACCAACGAGAGCCTTCGCGTGCTGCGCCGGCTGCCTTCCTCGGCTGTTAGAAGGTGGAAGCAGTGGCAGCGAGGCGGCAGCGCGCTCCCGGGCCCTGTTGCTCGGCTGTGTGTGCACTGCACACGCGCGATCACTCACAGTCACCAAAAGAAGGCACTGTGGGCCGCACTGGGTGACACCAACCCTAGTGACGCCACTGGGTCCAGCCCCTTTCCCTCCGCTCTCACAGAATTCAGAGGCGTGAAGAACAACAGCTGGGGGTTAGGAGGAGCTGTCGTTTGTGTGTGAAAGTGAAACTTATTTAAGGGGGCATTAACAAGGAGGGGGTGCTGAGTCAATGTCTGTAACCGGAGGCTTGCTTAGTCAGCGCTAATCAGGGAAATAGTTCCTAGAAAGCATAGTTAGGTGAATGAGTCAAAAAGCTTTTGATATAACTGTAACTTTAATAAAAAGAGAAAACCTTACTGAACTGTGTATGCCTGAGTTCCTCGGCTCCAGATGGGACACCTGGAAACTAATTGGTAGCTAATGCAGCCATTCCAGAAGTGGCGATATATGTTGCAACCATCTTGTCCAGGTCAGCAATCTGGCTGCTGAATTCTGCACCAAATGCAGTTCCCAAACCATTTTCAAAGGCAGCCTCATGTGTAATGCACTGCAGTAATCTAACCTAGAGGTCATCAGAGAATAGACAACAGACGTCAGGCTATCCCTGGGGACGTAGCTGGGCCATGAGCTGAAACTAATAGTTCCATTTATTTCAACTGAACTGAACTTCCAAACAAGGGCATTTTCCAGACATTACATTAAAAGGCACTTATGAGCTTCCTCTGAGGTTTTTGGCCATGATCTAACACAGAATTATTGTCATGAGCCTGGTGTCATGGTGGTGGACTCCTGCTCTTCAGAGTATGAGGCTGGGGATTCAGAACTGAATTGCCAATTGCCACCAAGGCTGGTCCCAGGTGTCCATACTAAACCAGAAGCACTTTCACAATAGGAGCCTGTTGTGCCAGTACCTTTTCAGCTCAAGAAAGCTGTGTTGCCCTCCTCTGACCCTGAGGGCTCCAGCTCAGAAGCCCTGGTGTACCCACAGTCTCTTGTGCTCTGCTGGAGTCAACAACAGCTAAAGCAGGCTGGACCCCTTTACATGAGGCTTTGCCCACCAATGACAGAGCTAGGTGCTCAGGCTGCATACAAACCATACAATTAAAGCACACAACATCCCCCCCCAAAATCCTGAGTAGTTTATCCCTCACAGAGCTTAATTTCCCAGCACCCTTAACAAACTTCAGTTCCCAGGATTTTGGGGGGGACATCATATGCTTTAAACGTGTGTGTAAGCCTCACATAGAGGTGCAGCTCCTATTTAAGCCTCAGTTTGAGAATGGCTACTGCTGAAACAACATTGAGCACTGCTGGTGTATCCAGGCTGCATGTCATGGTGCCAGACCAGGAATCCTCAGGTACACAGTCTTTCTGCAGCATGGGTGGCTAACTGTTGGCCAAATACAACTTGCCAAGAGATTCTGGGTGGTCCACAGGGATTCACTCAAAACAGAACAGTTCCATGTTCTCAAGCTCATTAAAATAAGCTGATTTAAGAAAATGTAATTCTGTGTTGGACTGTGGCTTCTGTGTCATGCACAAAGCAGCCAGAGGAGGCTTGGCCTTGGAGGTAAGAGTAGTAAATGCCTCCTTAGAGAAAGGGATAGTTTCATCTAGCCTTGTTGCAAGATCTTTGCTGGAAAAAACTTCTCTGCAAAATTCCTGGCCAGTTTAAAATCTTCCATTTCTGGGTGAGGTGCTTGAACATATAACAGTGTCTAAGAGTCAGGGATTCGTGGATGATATGGATTATCAAGACTCATGTCAATCCAGCTTCAGGCATGGTTTGGGGAATTAAGCTGTGGGCACAGCATTAGTTTCAAAAGCAGCCAGAATGGCTGCGTTTTGAAGCGACAGTACCTTTTGCTGGCTACACCTCCCTTCCCCTGCTGCCTTTCAGGGCCGCCCACAGCTAAGTGTTGGGCCTGTCTCTGCCTGAGCCTTCAGCAAAGCATTTCCATTGGCCATACCTGGAAGACAAAGGGGTCAATCTACCAACCAGTTGCATGTTGGAAGTGGGGCAAGAGCAACTCCTGTTTTGTTCTTTTGTCTATGTTCCAGAAGGGAGATAGAGTTAGGGTCCTCCAGATGGATAGGCTTGATTACCTTTACCTGTGATGCTCTGACTGACTTCCTTCTGTCACTAGACTGTGACGTCTTTAGGGAAGCTTACCTGCCCTTCCGCCCTTTCCACTCCTTCTTTCTTCTCCGACTGTCCAGGAAAGAGGAGACATCCCTTTGTCTCTGCTCTCTCCTAGCATGGGGCTAACTCCCACACCTGGGAGTTACACCTCCAACGTAGTTAGTTAGTTAGTTAGAACTAGGTATGCCTTTCTATCTACTATGTATTTCTATAAATAAAGTAGCTTTTCTTATTTTACTAAGTCTCAGTGATCCTGATGCAGGGTAAAAGCCTGCTTTCTTAGGTAAACGCGCACACATGCTGGCACACTCACATTTCAACATCCGCTGATACTCTTAGCTTGCTGTTGTGCTGCTTTAAACTAAATTTAGCAACACAATTACACACAGCAACATTGCAAACCTCCCTGAAACAGAATTTTGTAATCTGAGCTGATCCGACAAGGTTTTAAGAGTAAAAAGGGGGGAAGTTTGACTAGCGTCTTGCACCTCCGTTTTGAGAAAAGAGAGGCAGAGATGCAGTGGAACTGGCACTATATATATATATAAATATATATACACACACACACACACACACACACACACACACAAACGTAATTGTGATTAACAAAACAGAGGTTTTTATTGTAATACCAAAACGTTTCAGCTTCCGCCTTCATCAGCTACTAACAGTTATAGAGCTTTGAGAATGGAATGCTCAGAGGGGCTTTATTTGCAGAAGTTTAGTGATGCTGGTACTGTCCTCCAGGTTCAGGCCATGTGGTGCCAATGTGTCCAGAGAATATATCCAAAAGTTCTTCCTTTTAGTCAACACTGCTGGATCTGCTGCCATCTCTATAGCTGTTATAGGAAAGTCCAACAGGCTGTGACGCTCAATGTTGAAATGTTTTGCAACTGGTTGCTCCACTTTTTTTGTTAAGATTGCCGATTTGTGGTTTCTGAAGCATGTGCGTAGGTCAGTTGTGGTTTTTCCTACATATTGGATATGACATCCTGGTCTTTTGCATTTGATGACATAAATTATATTGCAGGACCTGCAGGTGATGTTCTGTTTGATGTAATATGTCCTGCCTGTCCTAGTGCTTGTAAAAGTAGCTGTCTCCCTGAGGTACACACAGGTGATACAGCGTTTGGAGTGACAAGGATGAGACCCAGAATTGGTGATAGGTGGCTTAAGCACAGCTCTTACTAACAGTCTGCGCAAATTAGGAGGCTGGTGAAATGCTACAACAGGAGGTCTGCTGATGGCTCTAGCAAGATGGACAAGACTGGACAAATGGTAAAGAGAGTTTAGTACAATTTAAAAATTACATCAATTCTATCCATCCATCTATTAAGTTTACATTTAATAGTACAAATGACAATCCGCACATCCCTTTTCTTTATGTCCTTCTCACCATTGAAAACAACAAAATAGCCACTGATCTCTACAGCAAACCCACTGATGCCCACACCTATTTAAACTGGAAATCCTGCCATCCTAAGCATATAAAGAAAAACACTGTGTATAGCTTAGCTCTGAGAATCAAACTTATTTGCAACACTGAAGATAAATACCAGAGAAGGATCAGTGAACTTAAAGAACACCTTCTTCTGAGAGGATATCCTCCACATATTATTGATTGCAACATCCACAGAGCCTCCATTCTGTCCAGAGAAAACCTCCTCCATCATACTGAGGTGTCAAAGAGCAGAGAGCAATGGATTCCATTTCTGGTAGATTTCCATCCAGCATCTCCTAACTATCACCGAGCAATCAGGGAGAGATACCATTGCTGGCAAACTCTGAACATCTTGCTAGAGCCATCAGCAGGCCTCTGAGCATTCCATCCTCAAAGCTCTATAACCGCCACATTGGTAACAGCATTTGTATGTTAGCAGCTGATGAAGGCGGAAGCCAAAACTTTTGGTATTACAATAAAAACCTCTGTTTTGTTAATCACAATTACATGCATATATTTTTAGGTGATTAACAGAATCCTTATAGGGATCCAGAGCAAGCTTGGGTGAAGTTCTGTTTGTTGCTTTCAAAACTGACATATATATATATATATCTCTCTCACACACACATACAATTTGCTGCAGCAGATCTATTGGACAAACTAATTTTTCTTGTCATAAAGGAAGAAATAACTTTTCCTGATCCTAGAATATCTTCAGCTGTTTGCAATATTTAACACAGTATGTGCCAAGACGTTTAAGTGACATATATTTATGCACATCACATAAAGTGGACAACTCTTTGCTCTCCAGAATTTGTTGTCTGATCATCTTAGAAAAGCAAGGAAAAAGTATTTCATAAATGGACCATGAAGTGTTCAGGTTCCAAATGCCATTAGAAGCACCAAAGACTTAATCAAACAGTGCGATGCTGACATGATCTTGATCAGTGTCAGGGCAAATGTCAGTGGATTTATTTCAGTGAAATTTCTCCTGGCTGGAGAGCACACCAGGTCAGCGACACTCATTAAAATGAATGGAAGTAAACACATGGGAAAAGTGCACAGCAAACACTCCGTGGCACTTCAGCATCAGTTTGCGGCACACAAACTCAGTTTGACCCATATTGCAACTTAAGTGTGAAAGCATGAGAGCTGTTTGATGCTATCACTTTCACAATCTAAAGTGGAGATCATTAAAGCTGAAAATGTGTTGATGCTCTTTTTGTGGAAAGGCATATAGCAACTCAGTTTGGAGAATAGCATGGTCAAGACATGGGACTATGAAACAGAAAATGTTATACTGCTGACCTGTGGCATAAAAGCCTGCCTACTAAATGTTAGCTGTCAGATTTCCTTTTTGCTCTGTCTTCGGGTTCCATCCTATCCTAAGAAAAATGTTACAATGAAGGCTGTACATTTATATGCAGATATGTACCTTTGGTTTACAGGTAAGGATCTTCATGAGTACCAGCAAAGTGGATTTGCCCCCAGATTCGTGATTGATAGAAGGGCCAGCCAACACTAACACTTTATTTTTCTAGGGCACATCCATGTGATCTCTTAACAGGGCTAATCTAAGGTGGTTTGCTGCCTGAGGAAGAGCAGCAAATAGCCCCCACAATCATCACAACTGCCAAGTCAAAGTACATAGAAGCCAAGTTATTTCTGGCACCTGTGGCAACAAATCCCTCACGCTCCTCCCCACCCACCCTCCATGGCAGTAAAAACACAATAATAATGGATTAAATAACTAACAATTGGATGCGCTTTCATAACACTCAAAAGCAGCTGTCGATGGCAGCAGCCACTTCACTCTGTCTACCCTGACTCCAGCTTTCACATCCGTGCCATACATTTAAAGCACAAGGTTTCCCCTAAAGAATCCTGGGGATGGTAGTCTGTTAAGAGTGCTGGGAACTATAGCCCTGCAAGGGGTAAACTACTGTTCCCAGGATTCTTTAGGGGAAGCCATGTGCTTTAAATATGATTTCAATGCATGGTGTGGATGTGAATGCATGAGGTAGATCTTCTAAACCTTTACAGAACTGGAACTGTTTCATATGAATGTAGACCTTGGGAAACAAAATTCTGATGGTAAGAATTTTTTAATTTTTATTTTTTTGAGCAGGGGCAAACTTCTTGAGAGGTATATCGCTTCCATGGGATGGGTGATATTATTATTTAGTCACATTTCTAAACCGCCCTATAGCTAACAGCTCCCAGGGCGGTGTACAACAAGATAAAATCACAATATTTAAAATACAAGCAGGTGAGTATTGCGCCATACAATTATAAACATATTAAAACAGAAATAAAATAAAAAATAAAATAAAATTAAATTAAAATAGGCTTAAAATGCCTGGGCGAAGAGGTGGGTTTTTACCTGGCGCCGAAAAGATGACAGAGAAGGCGCCAGGAGTATCTCATTATTTTTATTTATTTATATATATCTTACTGCAACATATCATCTGGCATGTCACAGTTGATGTTAAAGGTTTGCTGGCCTAAACCAAGGATAGGATCACTGAGTCTGACTATGCAGACACAAAAGCAAAAAGTTTCAAATTCTGCCATCTGCCAAGGACCTTAAACCACCCCCAGCCCACAGAACACCTGACTTGGTTCCTCCTCTTAAAGAGAATTGCACAATGGGGCTTGAATTTGGTGGTTGGGATCTGAACACAACAGAGTTACAAACCCCAAATTGCTCTCATGGTCAGTGTGATGTTCCTATATATTAGTGTATATATGGTAAGTGCTGGTTGTTTAGAGTATACATGGTAAGTAGTGAAAGAGGAGGGGGAGTGAATGGGCAATAGAATGCTTGATGATTGGCTGAATGTTTAAAATGGCTGACAGTATAAATGAAAGGATGACAGGTAAATCTGGGTGAATGTGAGGTGGTGAATTGTGGAATCTGGGGGGAGAAGACAAAGAGTGGATTGCTTGGTGGGGTTTGAGAGAGTTGTTTGCCAGGAGAGAGTGAAGAAGGAGGGGGGTGGAGTTCGGATTAGTATTGAGTAAAACCATATGCTTATGTGCCTTAAGAAGAAATCTTGTTAATCTTGTTAGCTTTGTTATCTTTAATAAATACTTAATTTGGTTTACCAAAGGCCTGATCCTTGGCTGGAGTTTCACAGACCAGAAGGGAGGGTAAGGTAATGACCAAGGCTGAAGGGGAACTGTAACAAATGGTGGCAGCGGTGAAGAGAATAACAATACCAGTATTCAGAGTCTCTGGGAATACTAGTATTGGGACGTTACTGGTGGTTGCCTAGCAGGGGGATCTGTTGAGATCTGTGCTAGAGCGGATAGGTAAACCATAAGAGAGTGCGGTCCGGACTGGTGGAGTCCCTGGTGGTGCCTAGAGACAGGCAGTAACCACGAGCAGGTAGGAACCTGACAGGGAGAGCCAGGGAAGGACGCATCACAGTCAGCTTGAACAGATTGTATAGAACAGCCTTCTTCAACCTGATGCCCTCCAGATGCTTTGGACTAAACCAGACCCAGCCAGCATGGCTGCAAAACATCAACTTGGGATAGGCTGGCCTACAGGACAATTGCTTTTTTCCTTGGCCTCGTTTCAAAAACAGGTTAGGCTATACTTATTCCACTAGCCATTTCATAATTGAGCTTGTTTTACTATTGCTTTTGTTGTTAATTTGTTATATTATGAGCCTATGTTGAAAAATTGTTTCAAGATGTTGCTACTGATTGTGCTGCTGTAAAGCTAACAAATCCTGAATGAAGTTGATGAAAAGCTTCTTTGTTGTTTCAGGAGATACAGTTTACAAAATACCTTCCACAAATATGAAAATACATACAAATGCCCGGAGGAAATTTTTAACTCTAGCTTCTAATACTCTGTATTTCCAGACAACTGTATTTACTGTTGGTTAGTTTCAGTATAACTAAGTTCCACATAACAAACAATCTTTATTAATGTCCAACAATTCCAAAGAAATTAACTTAAACAATCAAGATGCAAAACCCAAATACTTCAATGTTCATTCAAAGCTACATGGCTTACCTTAAGATACAATGGACATTATTTTAATTATGTAACATGAAAGGATATACATGTTTGAATAAGGATTTTGATTGGCTCTTGCACTGCAAAAATCACTTTATCTCTTTATAGGGTGGATTTGTATCTTGGCATTCATAGCCACCTGACAGATGGTCATTACTACCGCTGACAGGACAGATCATTCAATTTATAAGGGTACAGCTGAACCTTTAATCCACCTGTGCTCTTTCCCCAAAAAGGGAGAATCAGCCTTCCCATCAGTCCTTTGTTTCCATCTCGCAGACCAAGTCCCCTCTCTACATAGGTGGAAAACCCCGGTCAACAAGGGACAGAACTCAGTCTTCATCCCAAGTTATAGTTTTGTTAAGGCAGGATGCAAGTGGCATGGCTTGACGGACTTTAAACAATCCATGTAAGTTGCGATGTGAAATTATTAATGTCATTTAAACTCCACAGCTATAGAATTGTTATATGGAGACTGGAGAATCATCACCATAAGGTGTGGGAGTCAGTTTTAGCAGAAGAAAATATTTCCATTTGTTTTGGAGCGGGAGTGGAAAAGAGCATTTTCCATGTAAATTCTGTAAATCTGTTCAATGATGATAAATTACTAGCTGGGGCCACAAGATCACCAAAAAAGCAGTTTGAGATGCATGAATTTAGAAAAAAGTAAGCAAAAAGTAGTTGCTGCTGCCATCTGGTAAGAAAAACAGAGAGGTCAAGTACATTTATGGACTGGAGAGAAATAGATGAGAAAAATCGCATAACAGATCCCGCTACATCTAAAGCTGCCATGTTTACTGGCATGCTGCAGAAACATCTTATTTTTCTATTAATGCTGAATATAATTGTATTATATTCAGCATGAAGAGGGAATCCGTTCATATTTCCAAAGTTTAGGTAAAGGAACTAAACAGTGTCAGTTGCTAAGACTTTTAAATATGCTGCTACACGTATATATTAAGGAGCTAATGGCACGTTATATGCAAACACATGTAGCTGGGTCTCAACATCATTTTTTTAAAGTGAAAAGCTGTCAGGGGAGGTCAAAGACATGGTAGGGGAGCAGAGAGCACAGCATGATTTTGGAAGTTGGGGGGGAGGACACCGCTCAAAGGGGCAATCTGGAGTGGAAAAATGGCAGGCCGAGAACGGGTGAGGCATCGCTGCCTCTTTTTTGTTTGTAACTCTCTGCTTCTCATATGGCTTTTCTTTTCTTTAACATGCAATTTAGCTGCTGACTTTATTGCACAAGGTGAATGCCAAGAGATTAGTACTGTGTATCCATGTAGCAGCCAAAATTCCTACCCGACTCTCTACAATCTCAACTCTGAAAAAATAAAAACCATTACAGCATTATAAAACAATAAAATCATAAAATCATAAAATGCAGAACAAATGAACAAGTTTAAAACTAGTCCTTTGAATACTTTGCATAAAGGAAGATGAATTTCCAAATTACTTCTGTAGCCATTAGTACAAACAGGTAGGAAAGAGAATGCCTAACCAGAAAATAAGTTCATGTTCATGTAAACAGTTACTTTGTTTTAATAAACCTTTCTTGTGCTTTAACACCGGTTTTCCTGCCTTGTTTTAGGGATCTCTCCCCTCTCCTCCCCGAGGAGCCTATATCCACCACAGGAAGAACTACTTTCACCTCAAAAGGCAGAGATGAAACTAACTCTGCAATATTCTTGTTTACAGAACATGCTTTTTTCAGTGGGGCTGGACGTACTGCAGCACAGAATGACACTGGAAGCTATAGAAGTTCCTACATAATGTCCCCAGAAATACTAAATGCTATTCTTTCATTCACTCTCTCTTTCTCCCTCTATTTAGCTAACCTTAAAGCTGCAATGAATTTTTTTTAAGAAGAAACTTCCTTTAAACTGTGTAAGAAATATTGGTGATTCTCATTTTAAAAATAAATATTTGCTTCTATTATTATTTTTCAGAGTTACCACCTGTCCTTTCGTTAACTGCAGCCAATATGTGAATGGCACTTTTAAGAGGCTATTACAGAAGAAGATTTCAGAGTTTGAGATGCCAGAAGGCTACAAGAATGAACCACAGTAAATTGTTGCTTTAAACTTCTGAATACATAAATAGTGGTTGAGGCTGCAATCCAATACACACTTACCTGGGAGTAACTCCCATTGAACCCAATGAAGCTTACTTCTGAGTAGACATTTATTAGATTGCAGCCTTAATGGATTGCATAGGATGATTTGTGGGAGGGGTAGAATGAATAGTCTTGCCTTTGGCGATCGCTTTGGCAGAATCTTCCAATTATCTATTTTTTTATATATATACTTATATGTATATGTATGTGTGTATATATATATATATATATATATATATATATATATATACTTATATGTGTATATATATATATACTTATATGTGTATATATATATATATATATATATATATATGTATATGTATATGTATATATATATACTTATATGTTATAATTCTACGTGTTGAAATCCATTAAAAAAGTCACAGTGTGTTTGTGGAGAAGAGAGGCTGGATGAAAAAAGTCATACCCGTGGGTTGGCACTGGCAGAGCCTCTACTAAAAGTTGCAATTGCATCCTTTGCCTGTTCTTAGGCCATGGAGAGGGGCCTCCAGAGGATCTGTAGATACACGCAGCCAAAATTTCCCCAGTAAATGTCCAGTTTCCTAAAGGCAGGCTTTGGGTAGTTCAAAGGAACAATGAGTCCTGACAATCAGCTGATTAGCAGAGCATGTCCTTCTCATTCGCTTCAGTGGGGCGTGCTCACAATCATGCCGCTGATATATTTAGGACTGCAAGAAAATCTAGCACGATCAGTCTGAAGACAGATTATAAACAGATTATGGCAAATGCCGGATGAGTGAGGAGTGCATGCCATATGTTGTGTGTTTTTAAATTTTATTTTATTTTTTAAAAAACAGGCATTTCTGTATTCTTCACACATCTTCTTTGATGTTTGGATTTTCCTTCCAGTGGCCTTGTCCAGGTGAATACAAATCACAGGAGTGTGATTAACGCTCTTGTTTGTATTTGCAGAAGCAGTGCAGATTACACTCAGGTCCCACTCCCTCCTCATAAATTATATTGCTTTTCACTAAACTGATATTCAGTTGATATTCGTTGTGTAAAAGCAAAGGCAACAATAGGTTGTATTTTAAACAGATAAACCCACAGTCTTTGGTAAGTAAGGAAGACATATCCTGCTCTGCCTCCACTTGCATTCTACCATGTTACTACAGTCCTAAGAAACAAGGCATTGGTGCTTCCAGGTGAGAGACAAGGTCACCTAGCTGTGGTGCCATCAGGGAAGGACTTTGGGGCAGATGTCAAGGGTCTCGCTCAGCAGAATGAACAGGAGAGCTTCCAGTCACAAGAGGACTGTATTACACATCACCATATAAACAGGGGGGACTTCCTAAGACCATTATGTCAAGAGGTTTCTAGTGATTTTCTGCTGCAAATAGGGTTGCCAGTTCTCCAGTTTTTGCCCGGAGACTCAGGATTTTGGGGGTCCTCTCTGGGTCACCTCAATCTCCCAACTCTCAGCTTACATTTTTTAAAAATTAATTTTCTAGGTGGTCTGGTTCAACAGATATACACCAAAATGTCAGCCACCTCCCCAAAACTTCTGTTAAATGAGCTCATAGCTGGTTGCTCTAATCCTCACCCTTTCAGGTTTGTAGCCAATAAGTGAAGTCAGGGTTGTGATTGACAAGGGATTTGTTGACATCCAGGCAATAGCTAGAACCCATTGCAAGTCCAGAAAAATGTTGGGTTTTCTTCCTGCTTGTCTGAAAATCTCACAAACTGAGTAAGTTTACAGCTTTCAGCAGTAGCAAGTCTTTTTCTCTTTGTGTGCAGGAGATCTAAATGCCATTACAATGTGTTAAACTTTTCTAATTATGAGGACTCAAACAAGTTTAAATTTTCCTTGGCTGTTGAAGAGGGGAGTGTTTTGAAAACCTTCCCAGTATGAAGCTTTAATCCAGTACTCACTTTTCTGAGAGTAAAGCTGCAATGCTAATCCCACATACTGGGAGTAAACTCCATTGAATTCAGTAGGAATTACTTTTGAGTAGACATGGTTAGGATTTTGCTGTAAATTAATGGGACTAGCAAAGAATGGTGTTTGTGTTGTAAATTTGTCTCTCCCCCTCCAATCCTATTTTAAAGCAATTGGGCAGGGCTTACTTAAGTGTCACTGTTTTTATTTTGTAGGAAACTAATACTGATTTTTTTTTAAAAATGTTCTGCAATGACCAACTGGTTTTGACAATAAACTATTATATGGGGCGTATGTATTTTACATCTACAATGTGCATGTATATGGAATCTTTCCAACATCCCTGTGAGGTAGGGTTCCCGACTGGAATCCAAGGCAGCTCACAACAAGAAATAAATCCCTTTAAAATCCAATAACCATAAAAACAAGTATAAACAGCTGCAAAACAGCTTAAAGTAGCACGATTCTGAATTTTGGGTTCAATCACTGAAGTTCCTTATCACTTGAGGTTGCAGTTCTGTGCATGCTTCCCTGTTTGAGTAAGCCCCATTGAATATATTGAGACTTGCTTTTGAGTAAACATGCATAGGATTGCACTATAAATATCTTTGCAAATTGTGTAAACAATAAACATATTTGACAATCATGCTTATATAAGTATTTCTTCATACTATGTCCCAATAAATATCTGATTTCACACTATGGTTGTTTATTATTATTTCCTCTACATTTTAAGTGTGCTCTTCTTCCTTGGGTTGGTCATGGTTCCCCTCTGTTGTTTTCATCTTTAGGGGGAGATGAAAGATGGTGCCCATGGTCACCCACTACACTTTCCAGTTTAAAAAAATAATTAAAACAATTTACATGCAGGCAAAGTTTATGATGTAGATTCACACAATACATTTGAGGCACATCCAGCTCACATTTAAAGTGCATTACTTCCCCTAAAGAATCCTGGAAAGTGTAGTTTCCCCCTCACAGTTATAATGCCCACCACACTTAACAACTACAGTTCCCATGATTCTGTGGTGTGATTCATGTGCTTCAAATGGATGTTGAATGTGCTTTAAATGAATGGTGTGGATCTGTCCTAGGTGAATACTGAATTGAAAAGAACAATTTTAAAAGATACTTTTTAAACAGGGGAAGGGCTGTAGCTCTGTAGTAGGGCATATGCTTTGCATGCAAAGGTCTAAAATTCAATCTCTGGAAAAGACTATTGCCTGGAATCAGGGAGAGTCAATGCTAGTCCATGTTATCAGTACTGAGGTAGATGGTACCAAATGGTCTGAGTTGGTATAAAGCAGATTCCTTAATTCCTTTGTTCCTAAAAGTGGGAAGAGACTCAAGGGCCACAGTGACTCTGAAATTTATTTATATATTTTATTTACAACAGTTATATACTGCTTTATTGTAAAAAATCTCAAAGCTGTTTACAGAAGGAATTAAAACAATAAAATTACTGGCAAAAACAGTTAAAGACAGGTATTTAAAAACATTCAAAATAATACAAATAACAATCAGTTAAAAACAGGATAAAAACACCTAATAGCTTCTACATACCTACATAGGCTTGCCTAAACAAAAATGTAGCAGATGCCAAAAAGAGTACAATGAAGGTGTCTGCCTAATGTCAATAGGCAGGGAGTTCCAAAGTGTTGGTGCTGCTACATGAAAGGATTGATTTATTACAAGAGCAGAACAAGTACTATGTGGCACCCATAATGTGGAAAGCACATCTTGAACTTGGCCTGGTAGCAAATCAGCAACCAGTGCAGCTTTCAGAGCAGGTGTTATGTGCTGATAGGGTCTCACTCATGTCAGCAATCATGCCACAGCATTCTGCACTAACTGCAGCCCCCGGGTCAGGTTGTGCCGCATGTGGATTTCTGTGACCTTGGCTGAGTGGGATTGCCAACCCTGCTTGGATATGGATATATTTGCAGAGGATCCCTAATCAAGCTTTACCAACAGCACAATCCAAACTATATCTACTCAGAAGCCAGCACCCCTCTGAAAGCAACAGGGTGTCCATTTACTGTAATACTAAACTTTCTGGTTTAGTATCCCAAAGGACCACACCAGTGCTGAAAGGTTCTGGTTTTCTGTTACTGTACTTTAAAAAACAGAATATACTTTTCTTCCCTACAAAATTAGACAATATTGAAAATGAACATTGTTTAGAAAATAAATCTACCAGATCATTCAATATTTGGAAGGAAAGCAAAACAAACAGTAGTAGGGAGAAGCAAAAGAAATACCACCCAAAATACCTCTGTGCAGCTGGAAGTCCATAAGGACTGTCGGATTGTAACTCGTTGATAATACACTCTTTGGCTGGCACGACACCATAAGAACAAAAAAAGGTACCAAGAAGGAAAATTGGTGTAAAATAAATAAAAATGTAGGGAAATATGAAGATCTCCACTGTGTGCCCAGAATGCACAGTGATTAAGCACAATACATGATAGCTTCATCCTGCCGTCATTGCCATTTTTTTACTGCATCATTTCAGCCTTGAGTAGATCAAATATTTCAGGGTAGCCAATGTGGTGTCTCCAGATGTACTTGGACTACAATCCCATCAGCCCCAGAAAGCATGGCCAATTGACAGGGGTGATTGCAATCCAACAACATCTAGAGAGCAACACATTGGCTGCCCTGAAATATTTGATCTACTCAAGGCTGAAATGATGCAGTAAAAAAATGAGTTGAGTCTGTTGATCCATGCATCCCTCTATCTATTAGACCATATATTTTTCCACTTAAGTGTCAAACGCTCACTACAACTAGCCAGTATCAGAGACAGTATGTGTGGTTGGTTGGCTGACCCATTGGTGTGACAAGTAAAGTTTAAAGTAAAGGAGCAGCAATGCTGATTTTTAAGGTGCCAGATACTTGTCTTTGGTACATCAGTACTTAATTTAAAAAGTAGTATTTTCATTTTAATATAATTATTATAAGAATAATATTAAATATACATGGTCATATAAGCAGAAGCAGCATAATGTTTACATTATAAGGATCAGGGAGCATTACTAGTTATTTAAAGGACTCGGGGTACAGAGCCATGGCATAAATTTACATAATGTTTCCATGTGCTCATTTATATGTAAGGATGTTGTGGAGAGTGGCTGGTGTTTCGCCAGCATGGTGCTATGCAGTGTACCAGCTTCCCTGGAAGCAAAGTTTTTTAAGTTTAAAAAAAAGGAAGAGAAAGGGACAGGAGAAGTGGGACCAGGCACAAAAGACTTGTCCCCTGGGCTACCCTTTGTCAATGTCGCTGATGGGAATATATGTAATCATGACTTGAATGAGTAATGCTTTGATTAATTTCGATGCAGCATGTGTATTTGCATATGATAGAGGGGGAGAGAAAGGAAGAACTCTTGCCTATTTAGGTGTGATGCCTAAGGGCAGATCTACACCACACATTTAAAGCAGACTCATTTAAAGCACGACTTTCCCCAAAGAAACCTGGGAACTGTAGTTTTCCCCATCACAGGGCTACAGTTCCCAGCACCCTTAACAAACCTCCAAGTTGATACCCAGTCTGTCATTATATATAACTCAGAATTTGTTTTGCTAATGGGCAAAGTCCATCCATATGGACATTAATACTTAAATCTATTGAGCTGCTTCTGATAATTACGCAAACATAAGAACCCAAATTTGATATTATGAACAACACCATCTGTAATGTTCTGCTCTAGGTGCACTGTTTAAAAAATTATTGAAAATTAAACTTTCTATACTGTCTTCAAGCATGTAGAAATATACAGTAAACCCAGATGTCTATATATTTAATTAATCATTCAATTACAGTCCCTGCCTAAGATAAAAAAGAAGGCTGGAAAGGGAGATGAAAATCCAACAGATGTCCTAAAATATCTTTTGAGTCTTATGGCACTTCAAATCTTCCCAGTGCTATAATTCCTTTTAATTATGTCCAATAATAAACTCACAAAACCTCTCTTTTGAGTTTATGTCCGACAATGCATCAGCCGAGGTCAACTAAATCTGGAGCACATTATGATACATTAAGGTCCAAGATTTACAATTCAATAACTGATCATAACACAATTTGCGGAAAACCGTAGCAGAGGATTCTGTTAAAGTTCTCCAATAATTAATCAATAAGCAATTAATGTGGGCTCTAATAGATGGATGACCTACACCTTCTTGAATCAAGGTTGCAGGTGTCCAGGGGGCTAAATTAAAAGTTTCCAAAGCTCTGCTCGTGGCTGGAGTTCGATTCCAACGGAAGGAGGAAGTCGAATCTCTGGTAAAAGGGGTCAAGGTCCACTCAGCCTTCCATCCATCCGTGGTCAGTAAAATGAGTACCCAGCATATGATGGGGGGTAAAGAAAGGCCAGGGAAGGAACTGGCAATCCCACCCCATATATACGGTTTGCCTAGTAAACATCGCAAGACATCACCCTAAGAGTCGGAAACGACTCGCACTATAAGTGCGGGGACACCTTTACCATTATCTGTTTTAAATAATATGCTTTAATTTTATTTGTCTCTCCTGTTTGTATGTGCAATGGCCTACAACCAAGCAGTAATAATAAGCAACAACCATACGATTTCTTTTTACATTTTTGATGTCATTATGACTAAGCAGATGCAGATTTGCTGAACCTGGGATAAGGAGCCTATGGCCCTCTAGATGTTGTTGGACTCCAGCTTCTATCAGCCCAGTCAGCAATGGCCAATGGCCAATGGTCAGGGATGATGGGAATTGTAGTCCAAGAACATCCCAGGGTACCAGAGGTTCCTTATCTCTGCACTTTAGAATGATGTATGTATTCTAAAACCCTCAGATATTAAAAGCAAAAAAGGGGGTAGATTGCTGTGGATAATATATTGGATGAAAGCAATCTCCAGAAATCATGCATAAATCTAAGGTTAAAAAAAACTGGATCAGTTTTGGATTTGTTTGTTTTTTTAATGAAAGGAATACAATTAGCAGAACCTTTCCTACACATACTGAAATGGAATATTATCATTAGCTGTCCATCCCCACAACAGCCATTTTCTTTATGAAGTAAGTTGTTTCTTTTTAGAGACGGATGGGCAACCTTTGGCCCCCTATATGTTGCTGAACTACAACTCCCATAAGCTCTAGCAACCAGCCAATGGCCAGGGATGATAGGAGTTGTAGTTCAGCAACATATGGAGGGACAAAGGTTCCCCATTCCTGATATAGGCCATCAGCACGCATGGCACTTTACAGCACAGAAGACGACAGGTCCCTGCCCCAAGGTGCATACAATCTAACATTTGACAGAGGGAAAACAAAAGAGAAAAGGAGGCAGGGTATTTCTTAAACAGTTCCAAGGCAGATTCCAACAATATAATCAACACTGAAAACAAAAAAAATGAATGACAACAAAATCTCAGACTGTGTCAGGCAACACACTGGAAACCAGTGAAGAAGCTTTAACTGGTGAGATATTCCAAAGAGCTGGTCCTAGTCAATAATCTGACTGCTATTTTCTGAACCAGATGAAGTTTCAGAATGCCCTTGCTTACCTCGCCTCCAGTGTCTCTGTTCTTCAGAAGTAATTGACTCATTGTTCACAAAGACTTTCTATTGTCTAATGTTAGCTCTGTATTTTTTTTTCTTCCTGCTACACGTGTTAACAACAGCCAGGAGCTGGAAAAAATAGTTCTTGCAATAATTATACCAGGATCACCCACTACCAAGCTGGCGTATGGGGGAGAAGAGCTATAGCTATGGATGTAGCTCTATCCCCAACGCTTTATATTCATCTGGAAGGCATGTTTGTTCTAATTAAACTTTTCTTAAAATAGACAGGTCTGTATTACAGGACCAGTTTGATTTGATGAATCTTGGCAGCTTGGTGCTTTTAAAAGACAATCCTCCGTTTGGGTCCAGCCAGAGATAGGAAAGTGAACAACTGAGGGCAAAGAATAACAGAATGAGAGCAAAGCAGTACTGTGCAGGCCAATGATATCATTACAAGCTGGTACAGGTTGCCAGAAGCTTCTGTGCAGTCATAGCATGGCAAGTGTCTACATTGGACAAAGTGGCTCCCCACCGCCGCCGCCTCTTCACCATTAGCCTGGGAGTTTTGCCTGAGAGTATGCTCCCTGTGCACTACTACATGAGCTATTGCTGCTCAGTTCTTCACCAGTGATTCTCAAGGGATTCTTAATCAGCCTCTTACATTTATGTTTCTGGTCCATAAAGGCCTTTGAGAGTTTTTGTTTTTTTTAAAAAAAAAAAACTCTATGGAAAGAGAACTCTGTCTACAGTATTACCAGCAGCCAACAGTGTAAGACCTGGCACGATGTGTAGTGCTGGTATGAATGCCTAGTAATACTTCTCTTGACTTTTACTGATGGGTGACGTGGGTATTTTAATTATTATTATTGTCCTGAGAACTAATGTTTGTTCACTCTTAGAGCTTCTATTTTAATATTTAATCTTCAATCTTTGTATTGAAATTGTTTTGTTTTGTTTTGTTGTTTTGTTTTGTAAGGCTTCGTGAGACTTTTTGGCATAAAATGAGAACAAATGAAAGCATCACCACCACCACCACCCGACTATCCAAGTACAATAGAACCTCACTATGATGTGGGAGCCAGGGAATAAAGGATACACCATGGTATAGGGCTTCCATGTTATAATTAAAACTGCACTGTGAGGGTTACAGCCAGCGAGTACTGGCGTAGTGGTTCCTAGAGAGGGGGGAAAAAACCCGCTGCGGAACTGAACAGGAAGGAAGAAGCAGAGAGGGAAAAGCAAGTTAAAATAAAAATAAAACTCCAAAGACAGTATCCTAAGAACCTGAAGAAGGCTCAAGAGATAAGCATCCCTTAGGGAAAAAACTGCCAGGAAGGAAAAGGTCAGGAGGGAGTAGCCTTCAGGAAACAGATAAATAGATTTTTAAAAAGAAGGATGAGAGGGGAAAAAAAGACTCAGAAACATCCTGGGGAAGCAAACTGAAGACTCATCAAGGACAAGGAGCACAGAAGATAAAAAAGGGTATACAGTATTTTACTAGGGGAGGGGGACATGGTTACACCTGCAGTATATCTGATTCCGCAGTACATTGAGATGTGTTATAGTGAGGTTCTAGTGTATGCATGTGCTGGTCTACAAATCGGCACTCCACAGATTTAGAGTGGCAAATTCTAGGGGGCAGTGGGGCTGACACCCACACAACTATTTTTGTTTTTAAAAACCATTTGTTTGTTTATGGGGCAGAGGGCTAGTGGTTAGCAGAGAAATGTCAGGCAAAAGAGCTGCAACCACCATCTCCGCCTTCATTTCACTGGGCTGGAGGATTTGTTGATTTTCCACTAGCCAATAAGGCATGCCTAAACAACTTCTGACTCACCAAGCTAAACACTGCCCACCAATCATGTACCAAGGCCTACCAAGGCCTTGATAACTTGCTTTATTTATTTAAGTCAAAGAAAACAGAAACAGGAGGTTTACATACTGTCATGGTTGGCTTAAGGAACACATCAGTCAGAAAGCTAGACAAGAACTTTACTGTCTTTTTTAAACAATGATAGAACAGTATTAGGAAAATCCTGACTCCACTCAGATACAAGTCCAGTGCCACCTAGTGACTAAACTGTATAATGACACTAACCCCAAACTGACATTCCAATAGGTGCTCATGCAAGGGCTGGGTTCAGTTTGACCAGTTATTCAGGTCTGCAGTAAGATACCACATATATAATCTATAGGAGATCTTTTGCAACTTGCAGTGCAATATTTTTATCCACTCTTTTGCTCATGACCTGAACAAAACCAACATAACAAATGAGTTGTTCTTTATAACACAATATTGTAATGAGAAGTGCTATTTTATTCAAAATCCCGATGCATATTTTATTCTCCAGACAAGTACGCCTTAATGAATTGCAAGCATTTGAGCAGGAAATGTGTTCTCTAAAATGATGATGAAATATAAACCAGCATATTTTCATAGCAATATTTTTCAGCTGCTACATTATAGCCATACGGTACTTGTGGCTCAAGTTGTACTTGACTTGGTATTGTGCCCAGTGCCTCATAGCATCTTAACTAAAATAGCAGGTCTTACCTCTTTGGCCTTTGCAGCAAATACACACTCACACTAAGCAGTGATCATGAAGAAAATGGATTACACTTTTTTTAACACCTGCAATGTCAGACTGATAATCTCAGCTTAGAAATGAATGTATATGAAGTATGTTACGCTTTTACCACACCTATCTGGCCCTGTTCACTTTGGCCACTGGTAGGAAGTACACTATTTTCCCCCACTCCAGAATACATGCACACATGCATGCACACACACATTTTCATACCTCACACACTCATCCTTCAAAAGCATCTATATTTCTGGTTGCACCAAACTTCTGGCATTGATTCAACAGATTGTGTGCCTGCTGGCTGGATAACCACTGCATCCTATGTGTAGGATGTGTTGACCACCACTAAAAGCAGCAATGTGCCCATGCACCATCTCCTCAGTCCAGGCTTCAAAGGGCTAGTACCCTGTCAAAGCATGGGTGGAGGTAGTGTCAGTCAGTCAACATGGACCTGCTGTAGAACTCCACAGTTTCCCCGACTACTAGTAACAGAAGCCATAGTATTGCTATAGATGATGATAGGCTGTGCATGCCGCAGAATCAAGGGAGCGAAGAGCAACAGAGGCAAAATGAGGAGGAGACCCAATGTGAAAGGATGGTGCCACACATCCGGTGCAGTTGCTACTAACCACTCTGGGGCTAGAACAACTCCCCTACAAGGAAAGGCCTTTTAATTTAGAAAAAAAGATGAGTAAGGGAAGGACATGGTAGATGTATATGAAACTCTGTGTGGTGTGTAAAAAATGGATAGAGACGTTTTTCCCCTTCTCTCAATACTAGAACCTGGGGGCCATCCAATGAAGCTGAATGTTGGAATATTCAGGATAGAGAAAAGGAAGTGCTTCTTCACACAGCACAGAGTTAATTAGTAGAATTGGCTCCCACAAGATGTAGCAATGGCCACCAACTTGAATGGCTTTAAAGGGAATTTAGACAAATTCATGGAGGATAAGTTGCTGGAAATTGGGGAGAGTGCTGTTATGTCCAGGTCCTGCTTGTGGGCTTCTCATAGGCATCTGGTTGGCCACTGTGAGAACAAGATGCTAGATAGATGTGTCTTGGGCCTGTTCCAGCAGGGCTTTTCATATGATCCGAAGCAGGCAAATTGCAAATCTTCGCTGAGATGCTGAGGTGGAGTAATTCTGCTGCATTTTATCATCCAGATATCAATATATAGAGAGAAATATAGACGTGCACAGTGATATTGCTGCCATCCCTAAGCTGTGGTAAATATTAGTGTCAAGTTTAGCAGGATTTTAAATGTATAGTCTTTGTTATGCCTCTCAGCTAAGGTCTAGAAATGTTTACTCTCTGGCTACTGAAGATAGCATTCTCCACCCAGCAAAGGATCCTTGTTTTGAATGTCCCAATATTATGGGTCTTCTAAAAGAGTAAAAAATGGTGTTGAAAATCACCATCACTTATGGCTACACAGGAGAGGCAATGGTGATGAACGAAAGGAGTCCCAATTCATTTCTTACTCAGTTTCTTTCTCTGTGCGAATTGTTTACAGACCAACTGAATGTCCCCCATATGCCCCCATATGTTTGCCGTGGTGTTATCATTTTATTATAAAATAGGCACTTTTTTCCTTTTTAGAAATAATGTTTTGTTTTTCCAATATGCTATGCTGTTTGACTGGCTGAAGTTGTATTTCTTCAGTTGATGAATAAATAAACTTCTCTCATCCAGTAATTTGAAAATGGTTGGCATTCCATTTGGTATAATTGGGAGATGGAAGCAAAATAATTATGTTTTTGTAATATAACTGATACATTCAACATAAGGCTTCTGAGTTAATAGCCAACATGTTCTCTTGAAGTGGCTCCTTAAGGGAAGAATGGGCTAAAACAACAACAATAATAGATGTTTTTATTTTCTTGGTTATTCCCCAACTACCATAAAGACCATTTCTTTGTAATACACATTCAGTATTATACTATGGGTGTGGAATGAGAATAGATTGGAGTGGGGGGTGGGAAATCAGTTAGTTTTTGCTGTTCTTAAGTAAATAAAGGTTAATTGAAACGGAGCACAGGTATGTATTTTATTACACTTCTGGATATACAATCCGAGGACTGTTTCTTATACAGGACTGTTAAATTCTTCCTAATTAGCATTGCTGCCCTGATTTTGCTTCTTTCTCCCCCCCCCCCCGGAAAAGAATGTGATGCGTTTCAGTTTTTAAATGTTCAGATATATGATGGAGGTGAAGAAGTGATCTGGTAACTGAATGACTTTCCTGGCAGGAGTGAATCTGACAGGATGGCATTTTACTAATTAAGAAGAGTGCTGGACTAACCAGATGGGTGGAATACAGATTGGAACTTTTAAAAAAAGACTCAGATGAAATGAACAAAAACACACACTCTACCAAAATAAAAATATCCAAACAATTATAATGTGGGCACTTGTGATATATTGGAAAGGGGTCATCAAACTGCTAGAGTAATCAAAAGCTATGGAAAGAGCTCAGTAGGTGCTACACAAAATTAGACAGTAAATAAGGTTAGGGGAAGAAACTTGCAGTCTACCCAAAAGAGCAATCTATAGAAAGATGCAGACTTCTGGACAAGTCTTCTTGCTGGATGAGGTTCCATATGTGGAAAAGGCTGCCACACGGGGTAAAATCTTCCATCCAGCACACTTAGCTTCATGAACAACAATCCATGCCAGATTGGTTCTTAAGAGTTGGTTGGTGCAGTCAGTCTTGGCAAAGCCACCTACCTCTTTGGGAAAAGATTGAATCCTGAAATATCGTTTTTCCCCTTATATACCCAGTCTATCACTGTGCTCTGCAGGTGATGGCCCCCTGCAGATACCACCTTATTCCGCATAACATAGGAAACAGACCTTGAATACTGTGGCACTTACCCTTTGAAATTCCCTCCCCTTAAATATTAGACCGGTGTCATTGCTGTTATCTTTTCAGAGCCTATTGAAGACCTTTCTCTTTCAACAAGCCTTTTAAGTAGAGACGTTATCCCAGTCTGTGTCTGTTTTTGAACCACTTTTTAAAATGTTTTTAAGATGCGTTGTTTCAATATGTTGCTAAAGGTGTTTTGTTTTAAAGCATTTTGTTCTTAATATGTTTTAAAGTGCTTTTGGTGTTTTTGTTTGCTGCCCTGGGCTCCTTCTGGGAGGAAGGGCAGGATATAAATTTAATAAATAAATGAATAAATAAAATAATAAAATAATCCAGGAATCTCTTTCACCCAGTCCTGTCCCAATCAGTGCTGTCAGTGCTGAGCTGACCAAGTGGATTCCCCAAAAGTGAACACACACCATTCCCCAAGGATTGAAGTATCACTTTTTAACAGAAGTGAGCAGCTTTTTCCCCACTACAAGTCTATTTTCACTGCAGGAAGCCTTTACATTATATTTGTGTAACATTCATATTACAAGATTGAGATTAGCTCCTGATGTCTAGTAATCTTATTCTGTCTGCGTAAACAGACACATACATCCCGGTGAATTTAGCTGGACTAAGAATGCAAACCATTTACTTGTAAGTCCCATTTAACTGAATGGAGTAGACATGCCTAGTACTGTACTGTTAATCCTTAGTAAGTGTGCTTAGGGTAAGGTTGCAGCCTAATATTGCAATCAGATGTGTCCTTCCTTTGAAGGCTCACTGTGTTCAGTGGGGCTAACTCCCCAAAAAGTGTGTTTAGGATTGCAGGCCCAGTCATTCCTGTTGGCCCTTATTAATGAGTCACAGAGTCTTAAGGCTGGGAGAGATTAATGTCCCGTGTTCCAGCTGCCCGCACTGCCATGAGGCTGCCTCTAAAAATAATAACCCCACCACATTGTTCAGAAAGCAGGAACAATGAAGCACTACAAGCCAAAGATGACACTTGTGCAGGATTTGCACTGCTGTTGACCTCTCTAAACCAGGGGTGGGGCTTTTCTGTGGAGCCACATTCCCTAGGAGCACATACTGGCAGTGGGGGAGGCTGAAGTCAGCTCTTGGAAGGGCTGGAGCCGAAAGTGGATGTGCTACTTTTCTCCCCCACTACCTTTTTCTGCCATCCTGTCTTCCCTCCATCTCTTTCTGATGCCCCCTTTTATCTCTTTCTGATGCCTCTACTCTCTCCCACTCACCAGGCTGCCAGGAGAGGGTGCAGATCGCTCTTGCAAGAGCTCTGAACTGATGGTTTGCAGAGGACTTCTGAAATTAGTATGCAGTTTACCCAATCCTGTTCTAAACAACATTCAACCCATCAGAAAAGTATTGTGATCTGACTGGTGCTTCACTCACCACCATTGCCTTCTCTTCCTCCTTTCATTACATTATTATAGTAAATGCTCACAAAAGGTACTAGGTCTAAATGAAGAACATTCCCCAGGGTGTACATACAGATAGAGGCTGAGTAATAGAATCCCCTGTTGTTTCATAGCTGTACAGTAAAATGTGAGCAAGCCTTTGGCAGCAGTTTCTGCATTTCTGTTCTGAGTTTTCCCATTTTACAGGATGAAAGATGAACTTATATTGCGTTGATATTTAGAATGGTTAAAACACACACACACACACACCATCACCACCACCACCACACATTATATAGCTGGTGTTTTGTTGTTTTTAATGTGAATCGCTCTGGATCCACAACTCCAGTTTACTAGATCAGTCCTCCTGAATAACCATTTTGGTAAGTATAGCACTATCAGGAAAAGCAGGAATTAAATCTGACTGACCGCTGGACCTCTGGTTTCTGCCCAGGAATGTTGCAGATCTTTGCTACTTGTGGCATTCTTGTGGCCAGAATGTTTGGCTACCCAAGCAATACACAAGCATTTCCCAACATTCAGATTGCTGAAACACACTGAGAGGCACACTGCTCTCTTAGACCCAGGACCATAACCAGAAATATGGTGTGGTGGCCGCAAGGGGTATGCAGGTACCAATTGGTGCTGAATAGCCATAACCTAACTATAAGTAGCCTGACTTGTTTAAAGTTATTGATTGGGCAGCAAACCTACAGTCCCAGCTACACTGGACAATTTTTACACTGGTGTAACTTTAAAAACACAGTTGGTAGAGGTGCATCTTCACTGGTATATAGTGCAGGAGAAGGGTTCAATGATAGAAAGTATGCTTTGTATGAAAAAGCACCCAAGTCCAGTCCTCAACACTTCCAGGCCATAAGGCATGTTCCTGTCTTCAAGTTAGGCCTGGGGTGGGGAACCTTTGGCTCTCCAGAGGTTGCTGAACTACAACTCCCATCAGCCCCAGCAAACAGGGCCAATTGCAAGGGATGACTGGAGTTGTAGATCAGCAACATCTGGTAGTCAAAGGTTCCCCACACCCGAGGCTAGACCATTCCTGGGGACTTCCTCCAAGTCCCAAAACTCTCTAGCCACTATAAATGATGCATAGGATTTCACACCCTTAATTGCATGAAGTACTTTTACAATTACTTTTACAAATTAAAATGGCATTAATGTGCCTAGTGCTTGTAAGTTTTTGTACAGCCTTTCACTCACACTGGAGGGCAGGAGCAGACTTTTTTTTGTGAGCAAATAGCTAGATACTGCCTGCATTCCTGCACTCAAGCCTACTTATAAAATGTAAATGTACTGCCTTCAAGTCGATTCCGACTTATGGTGACCCTATGAATAGGGTTTTCATGAGGCTGAGAGGAAGTGACTGGCCCAAGGTCACCCAGTGAGCTTCATGGCTATGTAGGGATTCGAACCCTGGTCTCCCAGGCCGTAGTCCAACACCTGAACCACTACACCATACTGGCTCACGCCTACTTATACATCCACATAAAAAGGGATAGGAACTTGTTTTTTAAATTGATTCAGGAAAAACTATGGGAATAACTACATATTATTAAATTAACACTTATGCAAAAGGGAAAATACAATTTTAGAGAAGGTATTGATAAATGGTGTCTGGTAACTCAGTATGTAAAAGGAGAAGTAAAAATCTCAGGAGAAGATTGTGTTGACAGCCAGTGTGATGCAATGATTAGAGTGTTGGACTATGACCTGGGAGACCACAGTTTGAATTCCCATTCAGCATGACAATTGCTGGGTGACCTTGGGCCAATCATTGCCTCTCAGACTAACTTACTTCACAGTGATGATAAAATGGAGAGTGAAAAATAATGTATACCACTTTGAGCTCCTTGAAGAAAAGATGTGGTATATAAAAGTAATGCATAAATAAACCAACCAACCAACCTTTAAGAATAAAGTTTGTGTTTACAAACTGGATGTTTAATTATTTCTGGTGAAAAGTTTAACTTTTGAGGAAGGATGGTTGCCAACCTTATCCACTCTGCTACATATTCATATATTCCATTCCAAGATCTTTAGTATTTATTATTTTTTAAATCTAATAATTAATTATTAAATCTATTTTTGTAATATGTTTATGTAATAAAGATCTTTTTTAAAAAATCAGGAAAGGGGTTTTGGTTATCCTGAGAAAGGGGAGGTCACTCTCGCTGTGGCCCGGCTTACACCTGGAAAGATTTATTTCCATCCAGTTTAAACTAATAATTAAATAGAATTAAATAATTAACATAACTCTGTTTACCAGTGACAAAAATGGAGACATTTGCTCAATACCCTAATTCATGTTTCCCATTCAGGCATTTCCAAAAATAGAAAGTGTCTGAAACCATTGCAGATGGCTACCATTTCTGGAAGTATAAGGATAGTGCTGTGCTGAAATCTGTCCTTCCAATTTCTCAAAAGCTTTCTTCCCCTACAAAAGAGCCTTCCATTTTTCTGCCTCTTTCTCTGGGCACTTTAGAATTTCTTTAGCCTTTTGTTGGGTTTGTTTCTATTAAACATTGTGTCAACACTGCAGCCTTCCCACCTGCCTGCGTTTCCTGATCTGAAAACGGCCCGCGGAAGAAGTTACCACATGATATCCTCCCGAGCTTTTATTTGAAGAGTGGGAAGCCAAGGAGGCTGGCTACTGAATGCCTGAGACTGGCGCAGTTAAGTTACTGATTTTGTTTTGAAGGGAAGTCCGGACCACTGGAGGAATGACTTGTAGAATGAAATAAAGGAGACTCACAAACAGCCCTTGACCACCTTGAAAGAAAGGGAAGCCCAGCAAAAGCCCTGCACTCCACCCGTAATAATTTTTCTCCGAAGTTTTCTCTCCCCTTTCAGCATTTTCAGATGCAGTTTCTTGTCTCTATAAATGGGGAATGGTCGGGTGGAAGGAACACAGGAAAAACGTTCAGCACAGCACTACTAAGGGAACATTAGTTCTTATCTGCTTTCAGCGTGCGGGCCTCCAGTCTCTGAAGAATACAAGCTACGGCAGATACAGACTCCTTCCTTTCTGTTCTTCCCAATGGTTCAGCCTTTTTTTAAAATTATAAGAAAACCAGACCATCTATTCTGTGTGCCTCTCCTATAAAGATGCTCTTGTGTCTCTTGCTTGCAGGCAGCCAACAGGAAATGGGTACAGTGTTAGAAGAACAGGTGTGTTTTCACTTGGAAGAAAGCAGCAAGAGATATGAAAATGACTTAACAGCTGGCAAGGAAAGAAACTGAACTTGTGCCAGGCAAGTGTGTGTGTGTGCACGCGCGCACATGTGATTTTTCCTTTGTGAAGGGCTTGCCCAGATGGCATCTTCCTCTATGGCTGGTTTAAATTGAAAATGGTGCCGGGGAAAGGACTGCAATAAACAGGTAGCAACTAGCTAATTCCTTTGTGCCTCACTCCGTCTTTCAGATTTTGCCACCTGTATCAATCCTAGTAATTCCTATTCTGCCATTGGCTGTAACACGAGTCAATTACCATTGGCTATAGCAAAGGTCAACACAGTCCCCATGCCTTGCAGGCAGTCGGTGCAATGATTCACCACTAACAGCAAAAGACCCTGATGGTAACAGTTCCAGCTGCAAACCACTATGAAATCTTAAAAGAGAATAAAACATAAATTATTGTAATACAAAATTATCACACCAAATTGTATAATAGCGACAGTTCTGTATCTACTAACCTTGTAAGTCTGGATGCTCTGGTTAGATTTATTAGATTTGGTTTACTAAATATGTATATTGCTTCCCACTAAAAAAGTTCCAAAGCAATTTACAAGCAAGTAAAACAATACAATAACAAACTGTCAAAAACAGTTTAAAAACAGATTAAACCATGTAATATAGTATCAGTGGTGTTGCCCAAATTCACGGGAAAACAAAATGCCTGTGAAAACAAAATCATCATTGCCTAGTATTGGAACAATGACAAGGCTGGTGCCAGGCGGACCTTCCTGGGTAGACTATTCAAAAATGGGGAGGAGCTACTATAGTCACTCTCATCAGTTCCCTCCAGACATCCCAAGAAGGTGGCATACAGAGAAAGCCTACATCAAGTGACAATCTCAGGGCTCTTACATTGATGAACGCTGTAGTAAAACTCTAACTTTTCTGACTCCCTTTCATAAAAATATTGGACACCCAACATCCCTCAAGGCTTTTTGCAGAACTTGGGCAGTGCCTGTACAACCCATGCCTGCCTCTTCTTAGCTTCCCAGAAGCAGCTTGGTAGGTTCAAGGCTTTGACTTATTTTACACATTTATATATGACCCTTCGTTGGGTGTCAATGGGCAGGGGACCATCAAGAGGTCCAGTATCCACAGCTCTGGGCTCCCTCTTGCAGCAGACAGGGAAAAAATCACAACCCCAGGACAGTTTGGCTTCTTATAATTTATTGGGAACAGGTAGCTATATCACTCCACATTTCCCCAGTGAGGGCCCCTTCACAGTCCTTGGGGCCTAGGCTGAGACCTCACTCCTCATCCTGTAGCCTTCCAGCACCTCAACGTCTCTGGCAGGCCCTTCTCCTTCTTTGGCTGAAGACCCTCCTCAGGCCTTCTCTTATATGGGCCTCTGAAGGTTCCCTACCAATAGCTGGGTCTCTCCCCACCTGTTCCTCATTTGGCTTGTCTCTCAGCCCTTCTTCCTCAGCCAGTTCAGTTGACTGGGGACCTGATCCCACATCCACACAGGACTGAAGCCAAGGGGGCAGTGGGGTGGTCCATGGTGGTCCTTCATACCCTTCACAACAGGATAAACTCAAACACAAAATCAGATTTTTTAAAAAAAGACAATAAAAACCCAACAGGGCCAGCACTTAAATGAAGTAGATTACAACAATCCAAGCTCAGAATCCTCTAAAAGGCCTAAAAGAACAAAAAGGGTTTCACCTGCCACAAAAAAGATAGCAAAATAATGCCGGGGAGAAAGTTCTACACACAGATGCCACTACTGAAAAGGCTGTCCCTAGCTGCCTCTTGTGGGAGCGAATTCCAAAGTTTTAACTATGCGCTGCATGAAGAAGTGTTTTCTTTTGTCCTGTCCTGAATCTTCCAACATTCAGCTTCATTGGAAATCTTTTCTCTATCCACTTTCTCCATGCCATGTATAATTTTATCATGTCTCCTCTTACTCATCTTTTCTGTAAACTAAAAAGCCCCCAATGCTGCAACCTTTCCTCATAGGGCAACTACTCCACCCCCCTGATCATCTTGGTTGCCCTTTTCTGAACCTTTTCCCACTAAATATCCTTTCTGAAGTGAGGCAACCAGAACTGTACACAGTATTCCAAATGTGGCTGCACCATAGATTTATGTAACAGCATTATGATATCAGCAGTGTTATTTTCAATACCTTTCCTAATAATCCTTGGCCTTTTTCACAGCTGCCACACACTGGGTCGACATCTTCATCGGGCTATCCACTACGACCCCAAGGTCTCGTTCCTGCTCAGCCACCGCCAGTTCAGACCCCATGAGTGTATATGTGAAATTAAGATTTATTTTTTTTCTGCTGTGTAAACCATAAGCCTAGGTAAATTAAGATGTTTTACTCAAATCTTGAACCCAACGCCCAGTCCCTGTTAGTTGCCTGGCAGCTGTATCCTGAACTAACTGTTCTTTCTAAGCAGTCTTCAAAGATGGCCCCATAAATAAAGCAACACAATAATCAGCCCCAGAGATGGGGGCAGGCAAGACCACTCTCATGGCATGAAAAACTGACTTTGCCCCAATGGTTTCAAGACACCCCCACACCAGGATTTGTAGCTGTACACATATACTTCCTGGCTCATGTGCGATGGGTCATACACAATAACAACAACAATACAACATATATCAGGGAAAGTAAAAGACTCTACAGCACACACACAATAAATGCCCTCCTCGCAGTTCAGGGATGCAGATCATAACTGATCTTATATTATTGGCCCTACTGAGCTGCAGCAGATATGGCTTGCAGTTTGAAAGCAATGGAAGCTCTCTGCTGCAGAGAACATGAAACACACTTGCTTCGCACTCACAAAGCCCTCAGTCCAGAATCAAGTAATTTACAAAAAAAAAACCCAATTCCACTTATTGGTTTCCCCTCACTTATTCTTAGAATGGAACGTTGAAATTGTATGAGGATGATCTGAGAAATTAAGTGATTAAGTTTTTTATGATTTTCTTGGAAGGCATCTTGTTCTTTCTAGTCTCTTTTTTCCAGCCTGTTTTGACTGTGAAGCTATGTAAACTTTATTCTGAATTTATTTTGTAGTTTAGTCCTATCTATGTCAGCTGCTAAGCAAATGACTGACTTGCCTTGAACAAAAAACATTCACACTCCAACCATTCACACTCCTTAGCAGAAAGGAGACATTTGCTCAACAAATCCCTGTTGAGGCTTGTTCATCACTCTTCTTCTTTTGCAGGCTTTTATGCAAGTGTGACAAAAACAAACTACCTTGGTCAGGTTTTTTTGTGTTTTTTCTGTCTAATGTATAGCCAAATCAATATGTACACCTTTATTTATACAACAAAATCTGTAATTGTTATACTGCAATTGCAATTGACAAAAGAATCCATTAGACAATTTTTACAGCTCTGAATTTTATCTGGCATGCTATATAGTGCTATATATACACAGGACAAATGTGGCATGGATTGCAACTGTATATACCCCCTTCCAGTAGCCCACAATTAGTCAATTACACTTATATCAGTAAAGAGGTGCACATCCTTATGTGGATTCCCCACACTCTCAGTTCGTTGCATTGGCACTGCATGCCTGGATAGAAGGGCAGTCTGTAGTGGCACATTCTGGGAAAAAGGAAGTACAGTAGTGGTGTAGACACTATGTTTTTAGCCTGCCATGTCCCAAATTAACAATTAAATATAGATACAGATACAGAAAAAGATGGCAGCTAAAGAATGCTGCTCATAACCAGCCACACAATACTTGTCCCAGCAAAAAGCTCTTAAAGGCTTCCAGATAAACTGTTTAGCATCTGTTAGAGGGCTGATGCCTTTCATCAGCGCTAAGCCCGCAATACCTTCTTCTTGCCGACAGGGGGCAGAGTAGTTCACAAGCAGAGCTTTTGGGAGTTGATGGGCTCCAGTAGTTGCTTTCCCAAGCACTTCTTGTTGAGCAACATTGGGTTGCCAATGTGGTGCCTGCAGGCACACATGTGCCCACAGGGGGCTTGCCTGGTCTCTGCAAAGTCCCTCCTCCCAAGATAGGCTTGAAAGTAGCATTCTGTTGTAACCAATAGAATCTTCCCATATGAGCCTGTCCACACTCTGAAATCATAGAGGGAAGGCCTGTCTTTTGGTCCCGCTACCCTCACAGGCACATCTGATGGAAACACAGGAGAGGGCCTTCTCAGTGTCTGGCCCCAAGCTCTGGAACTTCCTTCCTAGGGAGCTTAGACTGGCTTCCTTCATGTTGTCCTTCCATCAGCAGGTGAAGACCTTTCTATTGCGACAGGCTTTTGAGAACTGACTGCAAAGGCTATTAATAGGGTGCTCTTTTAATTATTTTTATTTTGTGTTTTTCAATTACTTTGTTTTAAAAGGTTTTAATTCTGTAGATAATCACTACGCCACACTGGCTCTACTTTATCAGATATGTTGCATAACACCCCAAGCAAAAAAACATCTATTATATGAATTTCAGCTATCTATCCACCTATCTTTAAAAATGCCACAACCAATTCACATTATGTTAGCTGAGTGGAAGCCACTTTCCCATGGCCTTATTCCCATACTGCTCAAGTAACCCAGGTCTCTCTGATGCTAGTCCAAAATTCTTCATCACTACAAGACAGTGGCTCTAACTGATAATTGCCACTATGTCATGTATCCAATCCCAACACAACACTGGAGCAAGGCCATTTTTAAGCTTGCCATTTATGATAGTAGAAGCGATATGGAATGTTCTTCTCTGAATAGCATGGCCACCCATTTGTAGTACCAGTGACATCATCAATGATATGACACAATAAACATATTGAGATACTTCCTAATCACTGCCCTACAAAGGCTAAAGTTTTTTTCATCCTTATATGAATTCAGCATGAATGGTTGATTCTACAACATGACAAAAATATGTAACCATTACAATGGCTAGGATCTTCCTTTCTTCTGCTGTGATCTCCAGGGTCAGCTAAAAGTGGTCTCTTGGCAATGGCTTCCAGGTGTCATGTCTGAACCATGACAATGCACTTAGAGGGTAGCTTCTCCTATCCCCTGTAAACATTCAAGCATTGATATATTCCAAAAAACAAAGTGTGCTCTGGCTTATTATAGGTAGTCGTCTTCTTCTTCTGCAGAGGAGTTTTAAATGCCTTTTGCATTTCCCAGAACTATAGTGCAAATGTAAAATTTCCATTGGCTAGAATGTATATTACATTTTAAAATGGCTTTCTTCCCCTTTAACATTTAAATGCACAACGCATGCAAGAGAGGCTTTTAGCTGTGAAATCATCCTAAGCAGAGAAAGCAGAGATGAGGTGGAAATTACCATATCCTGGAGACCCACCACTGAAGAGCCAAACATTGCTATTTTCCAGACCCTAAATCCTCAAAAGAATTGCAATGTTGGGCTGCCTGCCAATTTAAACAATTGCCAGTAAGCCTGATGATCCGGTTGCAATCAAATAGACAGAAAAAAGCAGTAACCACTCAAAAATCTTGAAGAAACAGATTTTTCATGTTTAAACAATTCCAAAGGACTTTTTCTATACCCAGCAATATAAAGAGCAGGAACGTTGTCTGACTTTGAAACGCCACCAAAAATGTCTAATAAATCCAAATGCAGTATGTAGCTTAACCTATTGATTTGGGAGTTGCATTCAGGTGCTCTTGTTGAAGACTTGGTCAAGAAACCAATGTGAAATGTGGGCTTTGTTTTGATTTACATCTTCTATTCTTCCCCACCCCCAGATATCCATTCTATTTTATAATTTGGGACTTTTCACCATCCCACACATACATGTTATAGAATCATAGAGTTGGAAGGGGCCTGTAAGGCCATCGAGTCCAACCCCCAGCTCAATGCAGGAATCCAAATTAAAGGATACCCAACAGGTGCCTGTCCAGCTGCCTCTTGAATGCCTCCAATATTGGAGAGCCCATCACCTCCCTAGGTCATTGGTTCCACTGTTGTACCGCTCTAACAGTTAGCACATTTTTCCTGATGTTCAGTCAAAATCTGGGTTCCTGCAACTTGAGCCTATTATTCTGTGCCCTGCATTCTGGAATGATCAAGAAGAGATCCTGGCTCTCCTCTGTGTGGCAACCTTTCAAGTACTTGAAAGTGCTATCATATCTCCTCTTAGTCTTCTCTTCTCAAGGCTAAACATGCCCAGTTCTTAAATGAAAGGTGTCTATGAGATCTAATTCACACATTTGTGTTCATCACTTCATAGTTGTAACATTAAATGATGACTTGTATGTGTGAATGAACCATTGCAAATGTAGTACCACAGAAATAATTTTCATATCTCACCTGTGATGCATTTCAGTGGAGTCAGTTCACACTTTCATCCTCTAGTCATCAAGGCTCTGTTCATGTGTTTGGTGATGAACCTTCATGGGACCACCAGTGGGCTCGCCACCCAGCAGGAATCACATAGTGAAATTAGCCATCCTCCTCACATAGGAACAGTACACATGGCTCATGCTGTTTTCACTGTCATGACTGGTGATCATATGGGACATGCTAAACATATGAACTAGACCCAATTGTAGTAAAATAAAGAAATAAACATACATATGTGAATCTGCTCTGAGCTATACCCATGTGCAAAGCTGACCCAAAGCTCATTTCATATATTATCTTAAAGCAGGAAAGTATGCTGATGCAGAAAGGCTGGATTAAGGAAGGAACTCCTCCCCCAGAAAAGAATGCATGATTTAAAAATATATATTGAATTAATGCTTGTTTATTTTATTTGATGTATTTATATACTGCAACATATGCATACTCACATCTGAATGGTGTACGATTCTGAAAAACCACTGATAAAATAGCTGTAATAAAACAATAGCAGATTGTACCCTAGAACAGGCCTGAATAAAAAATAAATGTTGAAAGTAGGTGCCTAAAAATGAAAACTGTGGGTATGTGTCTAATATCAGATAAAATGACAATGAGTTCTACAAAGCAGGAGTCTTTCCTTGCAATTGATCTTGTCTGCCTTTGCTGCTGCAAAGTCATTATGTCCTCAGAATCTACACTGTGCAGAAGACTTGTTTCTGCACTTATCAGCATCAAAGTCTTGCATTCAGTATGCTTGTTTGTTTGTGTGTTTTTGCACACACCATTTTTGACATTTTTTAAAAAATTATTGTTTCTTGTTTGCTGAGTCTATTTTATTTTTACTAACTTATAAACACACCTCACTGCTTCAAGAACCCAAGCAAACTCCATTATTCTGAGGTAGCAGTGTTTTTATATTGCATACTGTACTATTGACAGGAAACAAAGCATGTTTTATCCTACTCTTCAACCAAAAAAGGCTTCCAAAGATCAGTACTACGACAAATCATAATCAACAATAAAACCTTAAATGTTTAAAAATTCAGCCATTTCTTTTCCACACTTCTCACCATTGTCTGTTTGCACAGAAGTCAAACACAAACTTCAACATGCGTCTAACCCTGTTCAGGTTAAACTTAGCTGATCTCTTAACTTCGTTAACCCATACTATAAATTACTTCCTATCCCCAAACCTCCAAACTGTCTTCATTCATTATATTGATTAGGCGGGAGATAACCAAAACCTTTAGGATACATAAGGTTGTACTATATTAATTACAAATGTATATAGAGTATTCTATGACATGGCTGACTGATGCTGCTGGGCCTGGACAAACTAGAGACAGACAAGAAAACAAAAACTAAAGGGAAGGGGAAATAGTTGCTCTTTAGGACCCAGAGATTTCTGTATCCTGGTGGTTCATCTGTCTGCACATTTTGCTTCCCAACTTCCTTAACATAAGGTCAATTTACTTTTTTAAAAAAAAAAAACCTGAGAATCAGGGCACTCTTGCAATTGGTCCAATTGTACCATGAATAACATGGCTTTGTGTGGGCAGGTAGCAATGACTATTGCTGGCTGGGAGCTGAATACTAACTTTAGCCTTCCCAGCCCTTCTTTACTGCACCTGCAGCCTGAAGGTTGAGCCAGCCCACCCACCCTGGAGAGCAACAGTAAAGAACTTTGCTGCAGCTGTACAGCTGCTTCCAAGCAGAAGCCTATTGTGTGGGCAATTGTTTGTGGATGGCAACTCTTCTTGTGGTGAGAGCACAAATGCAACTTATGAATATATAAAGTGTGATTCATGGCATGCCTTTTTTATGTTTATTATTTTATCAATTTATTGTACTTTTGTATTTGTATTTACTGTAGCTTTATTGTATTTTCTTTTGTATTAATCTGTTCACTGCTTTGGCGGCCTTGGCCAAAAAATGGTAGAGAAATAAACCAATGATGATGATATGTAATGTCAGAAGTGTGACTCACAGTCCTCTCCTCATAGTGAGAACTGTGTGTGTGTGCATGCAAGAGACAGAATGCAGCTGCTTCCTTTTGACCTTTTACTATTTATTTCTTAATTTATACCCCACCTTTCTTTCATCATAGAAGTCAAGGCAGGGTACATGTGGTTCTCAGGCAGTCTCCCATCAAGGCACTGACCGGATCCAGACCTGCTTAGGTTCAGCAAGGTGGTAGCCTCAGGTGCTTTCAGGCCATAGCCTGGGGCAATAAAGTATTGCAGTACTAAGTATACATAAGAGGGCTCCAATGCACTCAGCCTACAAAAAAATCCACACAGACAGATCTCACCATAAAAGGATTGTCAGGTCACACTTGCGTAACACTCCACTCCATACTTTCCTGTTTTGAAAAAATATACAAATCAGACAAGAAATGGAGAAGCCCTGTGCTAGTTCCACCTTGGCAGCAAGTCTAGCTAATATCTGAGGATGATGGCTGTGTACACACTCCCATATACTCTGCATCCAGTGTGCTCCCACCACTGCTTTCGGAAGCAGTGTACATGTACAATGTTAACCACAAGCCATATCTATCCTGCATCTATATTTTCTTAGGAAATACTGCATTTTGATGCGCTTCCCCCCCCCCAAAAAAGCTTCAATCCCAATTGAGAAAAGGATGACCTAGCTACATTTTAAACTGGTAATCTGTACACTGCCTAAGTATGAAGATTAGGAGAGTGAAACTAGCATGGGAGTTCTCTACCCTTCAAGAACAGAGACTATAGGAAGCTGCCTTATAGTGGGTCAAATCTGACTCATCTGCTTCAGTACTGCCTACCCTACCTGGCAGCTGCTCTCCAGGGTCTCAGACAGAAATCTGTCCCAGCCTTACCTGGAGATGCCTGGATTCAACCTGGGACCTTCTGCATGCAAAGCCTGTGCTGTGCCACTGATTTATAGCCCTCCCCCATTTTAGCTGTCTTTTTTATTCATTTTAGCTCCCATGCAAGTGCCCTCTTCACAGGGCAAGCACTGTGTTATTTCTATATTTAAAACATGCACATACCACCTATTCTCAGAGATTTCAAGATGGGTTACAAAAATAGAAGAGTAAGAAGTACATTTGAAACAGCCAGCAGATAAAAAGTGTGGTTACCACAGCAATCCTATGTAGCCCTTCTCCAAGGATAGTGAACCCTTTTCATCCCAAGGAGGAGTGCATGCCTTTCTGGGCAACATTCCAAGGGCCACATATCAGTGGCAGGCGAGGCCAGAGGCAAGAATGGGCAGAGCAATGTATGTTACATATATTACACAGTAGGCTAGTTTCTGCACACGCCCTCCACCCAGGCAAGAAGCATTATGGGAGATCAAGGTCACATTCCAACCAGGCAAAAACACCCAGGGTGATGAGGGGTGTGGCCTGGTGATAGTTTCAAAGGCCAGACAGAGGCCTGGAGGGCCACATTCAGCTCTTGGGCCTGGGTTCCCCACTCCTGCTCTGTTCAGATATACGTCCCACTGAGTTCAAGGGGATGTATTCCCAAGTACATAGAACTCCCAGGTACTTAAAATTACAACCTTAAACTTATAAAGTTTAACATACTTAAGACAGTGACATGTCTGTCTAAAGCGGAGGAAGCAACCAGAGGATCAGCTATCCTGGACTTCGTTCTAACCAATAGATATGATTTGGTGGATGACGTGGCAGTTATGGAAACTCTGGGAGAAAGTGACCACACCATACGAGAGAAGCCATACGAGCACCCTGGACTTCAGGAAAGCTGATTTTAATAAACTCAGAACAATTGTAAGTACCGTTCCATGGCAAACCACCCTAATGAGAAAAGGAGTCCAAGATGGATGGGAGTTTCTCAAAAAGGAAATTCTAAAAACGCAATGGCAAGCAATTCCAAGGAAAAAAGGGGGGAAACAGCAGAAGAAGCCAATGTGGCTTCACAAAAAGCTTAGACATGATCTGAAAACAAAAAAGGACCCATACAGGAAGTGGAAAGAAGGCCAGGCCACAAAGGAAGAGTACAGGCAGGTATCTGGAATTGCCGGGATGGTGTCAGGAAGGCTAAAGCTGAGAATGAGCTGAGGCTAGCAAGGGATGCTAAAAGCAACAAAAAAGCTTTCTTCAGGTATGTACATAGTAAAAGACAGAGAAAAGAAATGGTGGCACAGCTACTCAATGAGGACGGCAAAATAATAACAGATGACAAAGAAAAGGAAAAAGTGCTCAATTCCTACTTTGGCTCAGTCTTCTCCCAAACAAGGGTCTATGACTCTTCCGGGAAACATGAAGTAGAAGGGGCAGGATTGGAGCTTGAGATTGATAGACAAATGGTCAAGGAATACCTGATCACTTTGAATGAGTTCAAATCTCCAGGGCCCAATAAACTGCATCCTAGAAGAACAAATCCTGCCAAACTAATCTCATCTCATTTTTTGATCGAATAACCTCCCTTGTAGACTGTGGGAATGCTGTGGACATAATATATCTCGACTTCAGCAAAGCTTTTAACAAAGTGCTCCATGATATTCTGATTAGCAAGCTAGCTAAATGTGGGCTGGATGGAACAACTATCAGGTGGTTCCACAGATGGCTCCAGAATCGTACTCAAAGAGTGCTTATCAATGGTTCCTTCTCAAACTGGGCAGAACTAACAAGTGGGGTACCACAGGGCTCAGTCCTGGGCCCAGTGCTCTTTAACATGTTTATTAACAACTTGGATGAGGAGGTACAAAGCATGCTTATTAAATGTGCAGATGATACAAAGTTGGGGGGCATAGCTAATACCGTGGAAGACAGAAACAAAATTCAAAGGGACCTTGATAGGCTGGAGCATTGGGCTGAAAACAACAGAATGAAATTCAACAGAGATAAATGCAAAGTTCTACACTTAGGAAAAAGAAACCAAACGCACAGTTATAAGATGGGGGATACTTGGCTCAGCAATACGACATGTGAGAAGGATCTTGGAATTGTTGTTGATCACAAGCTGAATATGAGCCAACAGTGTGATGTGGCTGCAAAAAAGGCAAATGCTATATTAGGCTGCATTAACAGAAGTATAATTTCCAAATCACGTCAAGTACTAGTTCCCCTCTATTCAGCACTGGTTAGGCCTCATCTTGAATACTACATCCAGTTCTGGCCTCCGCGCTTCAAGAAGGATGCAGACAAACTGGAACAGGTTCAGAGGAGGGCAACAAAGATGATCAGGGGACTGGAAACAAAGCCCTATGAGGAGAGACTGAAAGAACTGGGCATGTTTAGCCTGAAGAAGAGAAGACTGAGGGGAGATATGATAGCACTCTTCAAGTACATGAAAGGTTGTCTCACAGAGGAGGGCAGGAATCTCTTCTCGATCATCCCATAGTGCAGGACACGGAATAATGGGCTCAAGTTGCAGGAAGCCAGATTTCGACTGGACATCAGGAAAAACTTCCTAACAGAGCCATACAACAATGGAACCAATTACCTAGAGAGGTAGTGGGCTCTCAAGTCGGGAATGCTTTGATTTGGATTCCTGCATTGAGCAGGGGGTTGGACTTGATGGCCTTATAGGCCCCTTCCAACTCTACTATTCTATGATTCTATGTTTTTTAAAAGCCTCTGTAGGGGGGAAAATTGTCTAGCACCTAAAAGACAGCAAAGGTGACATCATGCATACCTTCCTGGGGAGGGCATTTTTGTAGGCTCTGGGGTGCTATGCCATCATTGAAAGCTGGTAGTTGGAGAAGTGCATCAACCAGTGATTTTACTGTGCTTTGCAGGCAGGTTGTTATGAGAGTAGGCACTCCCATATATTAGACTCAATATGGCAAGGGAGGAAATTATTTTTATTTTTATTTAACAAAATTCATACACCTCTTGATTGTAACAGAATCTCTAAGGAGCTTACAACAAATTACGCTACTCATCATCAGTGATGTGTCACATATGGGTGATGGAGAAACTTAACAGAAAAAATGTGTAGAACATATAACAGCTAAACAACTGCTAATTTGCTGCACTATAAACTGGTCATCAGAGGAAACTCACAGTAGAACTTCTTTTACAGAACACTTGAATTATTCAGAATGTGTACCTACCCATATTCGCTGTATGTTTCCCCCATAAACTCATATCAGGAAAATGGACCATTTCCACACTGTGTTTTCAAAGGTGCAGGGCCACACTTCAAAATGGGGAAATGGCAATATCAACCAATTTTCCATCCTAAAACTTGTATCAGGACGGTGAGGTAAGTGTCCCATATTATAAAATACACATGACCACGTAGTGTAGATGAGACTTGCATGTTTCAACATGTAATATGTGAATCTGCCCTTCCTATATAATAATTGCTTCTCTGTTTGGTTACTTTCATAATTTACTACATACATTGGGGGGGGGAGGGAAGGAATGCTTCTTTGGAGCACCTAATTGAAAAACATCCCTTCTTCACCCTTATTAATTCATGTACACTACTGACTGCTTAGTAGTTATGAGTGGCCTTTCTGAAAAGCATGAGATTATTTCCAGGGCTCCAGGGCTAGGGACTTCTACTTACATTTTGTTTTCACTTTAAATTCTCATTTACAGAGAACATGTTTCATAATGATTGGCTGTCTGTGGCTGCATACAAGGAAGTTCTGAAGTGGGGATTTCTCAGTGGAAGTTCCCAACTAACATCACTCATAAACCAAACAGGACACTGACTGAGTTGTACTTCTCTAAGCTCCAATGGAGAAAGCTTTCTGATTCCATCAACATTGTCTACGTTATTATTATTAGGAATGGAAGCAAAATAAAAAGGTTCATCAAGATATTACTTACAAGGTAACCAAAATATTTGTTTGCATAACCTATAAAAAATGACTGTATCCTGCTGCTGGATATATGTACGGGGAGCTATGCTTGTTGGTATCAAGTTACTATACTGAAAAAAGGGGGTGGAGTCTATAATTCTAATATTCGTTTTAACTTTATGGGTGATTTACTCTATGATCTGGTGCTTCTGTTTAAATTGTTACTACTGGGCTTGTCTGATGTCCTTAACATTTGTGCCCACTCATAATCTATGAAAACAAGATTGCAATTTTAAGTACACTTAACTAAAAAGGAAGTCCCATTGAACTTAGTGGATTTACTTCTCTGTAAACACCACTGGGATTGCTCATTGTCAACAGCCCAACAAATCTAGCATCAAAATATATTCAAATTCAAAAGGTTGCCTAAGTAAATCCATTCTCTGCTTTTAAAAAGTTACAATCTCTTCTCCTAATTTGACAACTCCTGCCTTCAATGAAACCTCCTGTAGGTTTTGCTTGGAATCAAATTTTAAGTGTTTTATTTATTTATTTATTTTATTAGTCACCCATCTGGCTGGTTATCCAGCCACTCTGGGCGACGTACAAAATAGACATACAAATACATTAGACATTAAAAATCTAAAAACAATGATAATAAAATCTAGCCCACCCCAAAAGCCTGCCTGAAGAGCCAGGTCTTCAAGGCTCGGCGGAAGCTCATCAGAGAAGGGGCATGGCAGAGATCATTTGGGAGGGAGTTCCACAGGTGGGGGACCACAATTGAATATTTACTTATTCCCGAAGCACCGAGGCTTATGTATTTATACTGCTCAGTCATTGCAATCATCACTCTTCTGGTATAACGTTGTGGACACATTTTGTGTGTTGTTTTTACGATGATGTTTTATGGTAACATTGTCCTCAACAGTACTAGAGGACAAGGGTGTTTCTAGTTATTGTACTTTAAAAAGCCTTGAGCAACAGGGCCATGACACAAATTTACATAAAATGTTTACACGCTAATTTATATGTAGAGATGCTTCTGGGAAATTAAGATAGCGGATGGCTGGGTCTTACCAATAGTGTGTGTGCTGTGTTCTAATTATTATTGTTGTTGTTGTTGCTGTTGTTATCTTTATTTATACCCCACCCTTTTTCCAAAACTGGAACTCAGGGTGGCTTACAACTAAAAATGGGTACATATAATTTGGACATATAAAAATCTACATTTAAAATAGAATTAAACTCATTACAGCATTAAAACAATTAAACATCACCTAAAAATACCTAAAACCAATTTAAGAATAATGTAATCAAACAGTAAAACAATACGGGATACCTCTAGAAGTCCTGTCTTAAACAACTTCTACTCCAAAAGCCTGCTGGAATAAATAAGTCTTCACCTGTCGACGAAAGGACAGTAAAGAGAGGGCCATTCTTGCCTCCCTCGGAAGGGAGTTCCAAACCCTAGGGGCAGCGTCCCCACCAATCGCACTTGTGACAGTGGTGAGACTGAGAGGAGGGCCTCTCCCGAAGATCTCAGGGCCCGGGTAGGCTCATATAGGGAGATACGGTCTAACAAATAGCCTGGGCCTAAGCCGTGTAGGGCTTTATAGGTCAAAACCAACACTCTGAATTGTGCCCGGAAACAAACTGGCAGCCAGTGGAGCTTTTGCAACAAGGGAGTTGTATGATCCCTGTAGCCATCCCCAGTTAGTATCCTAGCTGCCGCTCGTTGTACTAATTGAAGTTTCCGAACAGTCTTCAAAGGCATCCCCACGTAGAGCACGTTACAGTAATCTAAACGGGATGTAACTAAGGCATGTATCACCATAGCCAGATCAGGCGTCTCCAGGAACGGGCGCAGTTGGTGAACTAGTCTTAACTGAGCAAAGGCACTCCTGGCCACCGCAGAAACCTGGGCCTCCAAGTTTAAAGCTGAGTCCAGGAGCACACCCAAACTGCGAACCTGTGTCTTCAGGGGGAGTGTAACCCCATCCAGCACAGGCTGAATCCCTATTCCCTGAGCTGCCCTTCGACTGACCAGGAGTACCTCTGTCTTGTCTGGATTGAGCTTCAATTTGTTTGCCCTCATCCAGCCCATCATTGATGCCAGGCACTGGTTCAGAACCAAGACAGCTTCCTCGGCATTAGGTGGAAAGGAGAAATAGAGTTGGGTGTCATCAGCATACTGATGGCACCGAACCCCAAACCCCCGGACAACCTCTCCCAGCGGTTTCATGTAGATGTTAAATAGCATGGGGGACAAAACTGAACCCTGAGGAACCCCACAGGCCAACGGCCAAGAAGTCGAACAGGAGTCCTCCAGCGTCACCTTCTGGGTTTGCCCCTCCAGGAAGGAATGGAGCCACTATAAAACAGTGCCCCAAGACCCATCCCAGCAAGGTGGCCCAGAAGGATACCATGGTTGATGGTATTGAAAGCCGCTAAGAGGTCCAGTAGAACCAACAGGGACACACTCCCCCTGTCCAGTTCTCTTCGTAGGTCATCCACCAAGGCGACCAAAGCCATCTCTGTCCCATAGCCAGGCCTGAAACCAGACTGAAATGGGTCCAGATAATCTGTTTCATCCAGGAATCTCTGGAGCTGTGAGGCCACCACACGCTCTATTACCTTGCCCAGGAATGGAATATTAGACACTGGCCGATAATTACCCATTATAGAGGGATCCAGGGAGGGCTTTTTCAACAAAGGCTTTACAACTGCCTCCTTTAGGCACAGTGGAACTCTGCCTGGATGTAAAGAGGCCTTAACCAATCCCCTCACCCAGTCGGCCATTCCCCATCTCGCACTTTTAATAAGCCAAGAAGGGCAAGGGTCTAACAGACATGTGGTGGCTCTCACTTCTCCAGGGATCCTGTCCACATCCTCGGGCTGTACAAGCTGTCCTATAAGCAAAGTGCCCAAGAAGCATATAAAACAACAACAACAGGTTTTTAAAAAGGCCTGAAGAGAGCTGGGACTCCACCCCTTGGGCTATCCCCTAACACCACATTCCTGCTAGAGGACTACGGCTGCATATACATCAGACATTTAAAGCATATTTAAAGTATATCCCCCTCCCAAAGAAACCTGGGAAATGTAGTTCATTCCTCACAGAGCTACAATTCCCAGCACCCTTCACAAACTACATTCCCAGGTTTCGGGGGTATATGCTTTAAATGTATGGTATGTATGTAGATTGAGACTAGTAATGATGTTTTATGGTGATTTAGTACTAGAGGGACGTCTACAATATATCTGCATAAAAATCTGTCCTAACAATATCACTGTAATACTAGGCACAATCCTAGCAGTGCCAATTTCTTGTACTACTCCCATTCATTTCAAGGGGGCTTTTGTAAAATTACTACAGAAACTATGCCATTTAACTTGGATAGTGTGTGTTTAGGCCTACACATTTTATTGGATGACTTCTGATTCAAGATAATACTACTATCTCAGCTACTATTAAGATTGCAATCCTATCAATATTTTACTGCCCAACAAGCCACATATTGTTGCCCGTCAGCTGCATGATGAAGCATATACATGCTCATATATACTTCCATTTTTGGCAGCCTGCTTAGGAGAACATAAACACCTCTCCACATTTCTATACGGCAGTCTTTCCCAACCCTTGGGTCCCCAGATGTTGCTGCACTACAGTTCCCGTAATTCCTGTCCATTGGCCATGTTGGCTGGGGCTGATGGGAGTTGTAGTCCAGCAATATCTGGAGACCCACAGGCTGGTAAAGGCTGCTATGCGGGAGTTTCTCTGCAGTGGGGACTGTATGAGACTCCCTCCCTCTTGTTGAAGAGTCTTTGTAAAAGCTATACACCGCTATGCTCTCGACATTTGTCTTCCATCACAGTAATGGGTAATCATTTCCCAGGTTAGTCACTTACAATTGGTTATCACTAATGTGTGATGCATTGTTCTCTTGTTTGTTATCATAGCGTCTCTTTAAGTCACTATTATTACCTCCATTGACTGCATTTGAAAAATGTTTAAATCACAGAGCAGAGCTGGATTTTGATCCACCTAGAATGGTAGTCTTCAGACCTGGGATCCATCTTTAACCCAAATATGCATTTCGAGACCCATTTCTTAATCTTAAAAAAATCGTATGTTTGTATGATGATAGTGTCGCTGTTGCAGCCCACTTTGGATTAGGCCATGACCCGGCAGTGGGTTCCAACCCATCACTTGAAGACTAGTGAACTAGAGTCACTGGACCATATGCGTTCTGCAGACATGGCAGTGAGGCAAATCATGGCTGATTTGCCTAGTCAAACAGCTGCAAGGATGGTACATCACTGCAGCATGAAGCAAGCAACCCCACTTCAAATTGCACTCATACACAAGGAACACTGGTCTATCTCTGCTCAACACACTCCTTCCATACAGCACAAGTGGGTGACCTGTTGCCCTCCAGGCATTGTTGGACTACAATTCCCATCAGCCCTAGTCATTGGCCATGATAGCTGAGACTGATGGGAGTTGGAATCTAACATCTGGAAGGCCAAAAGTGCCCTACCTCCACTACACAGAGTAACGTGGGCTACAGTCCTATGTATACTTAAGGTACAGTGTGAGCCCCACTGAATACTGTGTGACTTACTTTTAAGGAAGCATGCATAGGATTGCACTACCTATGTCCCATTCTGCTATTCTCATCCCCATTAACAAAATGGCATTTGTGGTTTACTGGCTAAGACAGGTGGCAGGGAACTAGATTGGGACAGTGGGCCATGTTCTTTACTTCCCCACCCCCCATGGGACAACTTTTGACAGGTGGGTGGGAATATACCAATAGGAAACTCCCTAGTGCAGTCAGTGTGGGTCACTGGTACTACCAATCAAGTTATCTGTGCTGATAGTGAGCCCCTTCAGCTGCACTTGGGAGTTCTTGCAGCCAATCCCAGTGGGGCTTGCTGAGAACACCAACCAGCTGATTGGCACAGACAACGAGCCCACTTGCAAAGGAACAATCAGGAGGTCTCGTTTAGTTCCCAATTATTTGTTTGGAGCTGTGCCCTTAACCTGCCCCATCACACATGATGATGGATGTGGGGGAGGTGGACATGGTTTGAGGAAAATGGCCTTGCAGACCAAATTGGGACCCCTGTTGAGTCTAATTAGGTCCATGGGCTTGAGGTTCCCCAGTCCTGGGCTAAACCATAAATTCACTATCAGGTATTTTTCATAATATTTTTAGAACCCAAATATTGTAAGTAAGCTAGTATTATAAGCTAAAATAAAATACAAATAATAATAATCCCTCTCCCGAGAAGAGTATTACAAACAAGCCAGAGCCAACCATCAAATTGGTTAGATAGTGTTAATGGGGAATACTGACAATATTCATAGTTATCAAAATTTCCTTCAATAGCAAACTCATGTGGCTGAGTGCCAGTTTGGAAACAAAGGGGCACCACCCAAAATAAGTTAGTGGTTTCTAAATATGTGGGGGACTCCCTAGGTATGTAGAAGTACACACACTTATACATTTAAAAGAAAAAAGAGAAAAAGCCAGAATGACCTGATGAAGAACTGTAAGTTTGCAAAACATACAGAATATTGAGGTGTGAATTAAGAAGGTAGACGAAGTCTTTTCCCCTCACCCCTGAACAGGATAACAAGGTTTCTGCCCCAAGTGAGAGGAGCCCTGAACTTGAGCACTCCTCACAAACACTGCAAGATTTTGTTGCAGATCCCTCTTGTACCCATGGTTGCTAAATGGAACCTCAGGGCTGATTCACTCATACAGGTCAATCAATATACTTTGCCACACTGAGCCTGCGCATAGTATGAACCAACTCCATTGACCAGCATTGTTTGAAGTAATATGAAGGTTTCCTTGACGGCTAGACTTCCATGGCCTTCACACAATCAAGTCACCACCTGATGCTGTAGTCATCAAATGATGAGTGTACACTGGGTGAACCAGCTACACTGGATGTTGGGGATAAACAATAGGGGAAGGCTCTTGTTTTTTTCTCTGCTTGTGAGCTTCCAAAGGTGCCTGGCTGTTGGAAGCAAGGCTGACTCAATGGACCTTAGGCAGACCTTGCTGATCAGCAATTCTAGTGCTCTTACAAAAGAACAGGGAAACTGAGCTAGTAAAATGCAATTATAATTACACAAGCAGAATATGGGAAAGAAGAAAGGGTTTTGAACCTAGAAATACGTGATTACAAAAATCAAACATAGGTGTGCCCTACTTTTGAAAAATGCCCACGAGAAGCACAGCATCTCTGTAGAAATTAATATTCCTCCATTCTGTGTTGTGTATGAGGGCCAGCATCAGAGGTGAAGCAGTAGCCCACGGCTCAAGTACTTTGGCAGGGTCCACCACTGCTGACCTCAGAATAGTTACTACTGCCAGGTTCCCCATCCCTTATCTATGTCCGTTTCTTCTCTGCTCTCCCACTGGGTGGTGCGGCAGTTGGGCCTTGATCGCAGCACGCCCCTCCTCTACACCGCACCAACTAGAGCAGGCTTGTAACTTGTGGCCCTCTGGATGCAGTTGGACTCCATTTCCCATCTGCCCCAGCCAGTATGGCCAATAGTTAGGGACGTTGTGCGTTGTCGTCCTGCATACATCGGGAAGGCACCTACCGACCCACACATCTCACGAGGGAGAAGGGCAAGCAAGTCTCTTCCACCTCCACTCTCTCTGGGCAGGGCGGTTGTTTGGAGCGGGTCCGATGAGGTTGCCAAGAAAGCAGAAGGCGAATGGCAGTGAGTGAAAGCAGCAAGCTGTAGAGGGCGGCTGCTGCTTGAAGCAGCCAGTCACTCAGCCTCCTCTTCTTCCTCTTGGGCAAGGGAAATTGGGCCCAGTGGGAGGAGCAAGGACGGGTTGAGGTGGAGACAATGGGGCGCTGGGGTCTCGTCACATTGACCCCACTTCGGAAAGCTGAGCCTGGAGCCGCCGCGCAGAGCTTTATGCGACCAGTCACATGGCAATAGGGACCCAGCGGGAAGTGAATTCTGGTTCCTGGCTTGCGCGTCGGGGCAGCAGCGTTGCGCCTAGGTGCTAGGACCGATCGCTGGGGTGTTCCTTAAGTGCCTTTGCCTCTGTAAGTAGCCCGCTGTACTCCAGGGTGAGCAATGAAGGCTTCAGTCCTTCTTCTGTTTAAACGCTTCTCCTTTGCTTTTTGTTTCCATTGGAGCCTCTTTCTCGTACACACACACTCGTACTTTTTTTTAACTTGCCCTCCTTTAACCCTCTGCGCTTCGTCCCTCTTCACATGTTTCAGCGGCAAAAAGTGTACCAAACTGCATCCCAAAAAGCTGATTTGTGTTCCTTAACAGCGCAGTCATAAACATATTTACCACTTCTTTTTCTTTTTGTAAGTCTTGATTTATTAGACGGGACTTTATTTCCAAACTGATTGTGCCAAGGATTACAGCGAGCTAGTGCTCATTTCCCCCCTCCGCCTATAACTTTCAACCATTTTTCTGTTCTAACACGGCCAGAAGAAGAGCTAATTTCTGTGCGTCTATCGCTCGTGCATTTCCTTAGAAGGGCGGAAGTGCCCCGGGAGGGGGGGGGAACACACACACAGAGGGATAGGCGCTTTGGTGGCAGTTTTCGTTTCGAACCAGTTGCACCTGAAACAAGTCAAAGGCCAGGGTGGATTCTGATTTCGCTTCTTATTATCAAAGGGAAAGTAAGAGAAAAGGAATTGGGTGTTTTAATGTGTACGTGTCGAGAAACAGGCGCAGAAGGGCAGAGGACAGGAAAAGCTTCCTGTTCGCTGTTTTGTGAGGTAGCTTGTGAAGAGCCCTATAGAAAAATCACTTTCATCTCTAGTCAGTTCGGAGGAGTGACCGGGCAGGAGCATCACGTGTGTCTCCCAGTCCCCCTTTCTCTGTAGGGATTATCAGCTGCGACTAGAAGAGTCCTGAGTGGTGTGAAGTTCTTCCTTCCAGTTTCCTTGAAAGATTTAGTGTATAAGTGTGGACAGATCCACCAGTCAGAGCCAGGTACAAAAGACAAACATTCAGAGTGAAAAGAAATGTGAATTTGCCCTTAGTACCTTTTTGAAGCTGGCTCACCTGATGTCATGGTGATGTTAGGCAGTATGACAGGTGGGTGGATTGCCCACCCAGCAAAGTGGTCCATCCTGAGGGGTGGGGGAGCTGAGGAACCAGCCTGCTGGCTGGATTCCATTACCCACCCCCCAGTTAGAGTGTTGTACTGGGACCTCGGGGGCCAGGGTTCCAATCAGCCATGAAGCTCCATGGGTGACCTTGGGCCAGCCGCTGCCTCTCAGCTTCACCTAATTCACAATGCTGCTGTGAGAATGAAATGGGGAGGAGGAGACACATGCACACCACCTTGAGCTCTTGTCAGGAAAGGTGAGATATAAATGTAGTAAAATAAAACAGTAAATACATATGTGACGTCCTTCCCTGGTTCTCCCTGTCAGGTTCCCACCTGCTTGTGGCTACTGCCTTTCACTAGGCACAACCAGTCTGGACCGTCCGTTATATGGTTTCTCACTCCACTCTAGCACAGATCTCACTAGATCCCCCTGCTAGGCAGCACCACCAGTCACGTCCTATAACCAATACTCCCAGAGACTTTGCCTGAGTCTCTCTCTACCTGGTTACTTTTGTGACTGCGTGCTTATGCTGTTCCCAACCCCCTTGTATCTTTATAGATAACGCATACAACTCTGGGTTGCTCTGGATACTTGAACTGATATTATTTCTCCCTTCACCGCTGCCACCATTAGATACTGTTTCTGTTCAGCCTTGGTAATTACCTTGCCCTCCCTTCTCGTATGTATATCCCCCAGCCAAGGATCAGGCCTTTGGTAAACAAAATATGCAAAATTGTCATAGACCTGACCTTTAAAATTGTTTAATTAAAAAACCCCAAATTTATTACAAATATAATATTTACGCAGAAGGAAAATAGCTTGTGTGCTTCGAAGCAGACATTTTCTTTGAGAATTCTGCAACAGAACGAAATCCTCCTTGGATATACAGCATTCAGGATAATACTACACTTATTAACTACTTTTGTATCCCGTCTCTCCTTTACCCAGCACTGTGCAGTACACATGATTCTCCCATTTTAACCTCACAACATCCTCATTGTTTGAACTGAGAAAGAGTGACTGACTAAAGGGCACCCAGTGAGCTTAATGGTCTCCTGGTTCCCAGCCCAACGCTCTTAACAAATTTAAAAATACAGTTTTTAAAAGCAATTTTAAAAAATCATGCTAAAATCCCTGGGAGAAGAGGAAAGTCTTGACCTGGTGCTGAAAAGATAACAGTGTTGGTGCCAGGCACACCTCGTCAAAAAAATCATTCCATGATTTGGGGGCCGCCACTGAGAAGGCCCTCCCCCTTGTTGCCAGACTCCCAGCTTCCCTCCGAGTAGGCACCTGGAGGAGAGCCTTGGATGTGGACCGTAGTGTATGGGTGGGTTCGTGTCGGGAGAGGCGGTCCATCAGGTATTGTGGTCCTAAGCCGTATAAGGCTTTATAGGTTAAAACCAGCACCTTGAATCGAGCTCGGAAACATACAGGCAGCCAGTGCAAGCGGCCCAGAATCCATTTTATATGTTCGAACCATCTGGTCCCTGTTACCAATCTGGCCACTGCATTTTGCACAAGCTGCAGTTTCAGCAAACCATCCAACCCAGTTTGAGTCAGCGTTCATAGGATTAGGCTGCAAGTATTAGTTCGTGATGAGAGTGTTTTTGTCACCAGCTGAGATTGGGCCCTTGGAATAACCTTCTCATTGGATTGGAGCAGGCTGCATAGGTCAAATTTTTGCCAGTGTGATATTGAAGGGCACATCACCATATAAACCAAAGATGCACTGGCTGTTTTCTCACCATGCCAGATAAAAAAAAGAAATGTAAGAGTGAGTTTTCTTTCTGTTTGTATCCAAAGGTAACAGACCGTTTAGGAACAGAGGAGACTGTCTTATATTGAGTCAGATCACTGGCCCATCTAGCTCCGTATTGCCTACATTGACTGGCAGGGGCTCTCCAGGGTTTCAGGCAAGAGTCTCTTTCGCCCTCCCTGGAGATGCCAAGGATTGAACTTGGGGACTTTTGCATGCAAAGCAGATGCTCTGCCACTGAGCTACTGATGCTGCCTTTCCGGGTGCAAACACTGTAGCTTTCCTACTGAGAACCACTAGCAATTCAAGCTGATTATTCTTGGTTGACATCATTACATCTTTCAAATCCAGATCTTCCAGAATATTTAAGGGATTTGATTTTTTTTAATGATGTGTTGAGGAGGTTATTCTATACACAGGTTTTCTGACTGATGAAGTAGAAAAATATGAAAGGTATCCTTTCACATTAACAATGAATAGGCGGTAGCTATTGTTAAAGTAGAATATAGCTAGGACCAAGAGCCTACAAATGTCAGCCCTCCAGCCTGTCAAGGTGTAATATAGAATAGAGTCAGCATGAACAGAGGAACTTTTTCTTCCCACTGAACAATCATATTTACAAACACACACCCACATCTGGGATCAGAAGGCCGGACCTCAGGTCAGAGCATTGGTGGTGAAAGCAGGTTTGAACCTCTGTGCCTTTATTCTTAGAGGATGGGGAACCTGTGGCCCTCCCAATGTTGTTGGAGTATAACTCCCATCAGCCCCAGCCAGCATGGTCACTCTTCAGGCATGATGGGAGTTGTAGTTCAACAACATCTGGAGGGCCACAGGTTTCCCATACCTCTTTTAGAAAATAGCCACTGAGAGGACCTCTCCATTTTTTATTTATGATAAAGCAGCTTGCCATCTGTTATAGTGATGTGCATGTTGAAAAGTGCATAAAGAAAGAGGGGAAAATGTAGAGAGACTGCTCCGGTATGCTGGTGAGATCAGCCAAAGGTGAGTCTGTCCAAAAATATACTTGCATTCCAGAGTTGAGGCTACATTCTCTCTAGACACTGCAGCAGAATCAGATTCACCGATGAGCAAAACAGAGGTCTGTACCTTTGAGAACCTCTCCTAAAAAATAAGAAGCAGTAGAGTGCAAAATAGAAAGGAAGGCAAAAGAGAAATATTAACAAAATATGCAAAATTGTCATAGACCTGACCTTTAAAATTGTTTAATTAAAAAACCCCAAATTTATTACAAATATAATATTTACGCAGAAGGAAAATAGCTTGTGTGCTGCGAAGCAGACATTTTCTTTGAGAATTCTGCAACAGAACGAAATCCTCCTTGGATATACAGCATTCAGGATAATACTACACTTATTAACTACTTTTGTATCCCGTCTCTCCGTTACCCAGCACTGTGCAGTACACATGATTCTCCCATTTTAACCTCACAACATCCTCATTGTTTGAACTGAGAAAGAGTGACTGACTAAAGGGCACCCAGTGAGCTTAATGGTCTCCTGGTTCCCAGCCCAACACTCTTAACAGGGATGGAACAGAGGAAGCTGCCTTATACCAAGTCAAATCAATAGTCCATCTAGCAGATGCCGGGGACTGGATCTGGGACCATCTGCATACAAAGTAGGTGCTCTAACACTGACCTATGGCCCTTTCCCAAAACAGTGTTAAAGTGCCATGTGTTCTAATAATAAACAAAGCCATGGCCCACCAGGTGTTGGAATACAGCTCTCCTTAGCGTGGTCAGGGGTGATGGGAGTTGTAGTCCAGGAACATCTAAAGGATTGCAGGTTCCCCCATCTCTGCCCTATGCCACGTTGCCGTACTATTATTCTTAGGAGCAGAACCGCCCCTAGGCATCGGGAAGCGGGGCAGTTGCCCCGGGCCCTGCGCTTTGGGGGCCCCCCGCGCTTGGTGATCTGCTCACCAGCCGGCTCCTCCCTCCCTGCCTGCTCGCCTTCATCAGGCAGGGCGCAGCACGTGCTCGCTCTCTTTCCGCCCAGGATGGGGGCTCGCCTGCCTGCCATGCTGAAGCCTCCGCCGCTGCTCCTGCTGCGGTCAGCGAGCGGTAGCCGCCCCGGGGACAGTGAGCTGGGCCGGCAGTTCCGGGACTGGTGCCTGCGCACCTACGGCGGTGACTCGGCCAAGACTGTGACCCGGAGCAAATGTGGGGGGCCCCCAACTTCGCTTTTGCGCCGGGCCCCGCACATGCTAAGGGAGGGCCTGCTTAGGAGTAATGGTTATATCATTTAGGTGGCCTCCCCTTTTTGCACATGGGCACACTTTTCTCCTCTCTCGCCTCCTTAGCTACCTGCATTAAATTCCATTTCTCTTTCTCCAGTTACTGGGAAGCTTTCCTCTCGGGTAGCCGCTTTGATTTTTAGGCAAGACCTCTTGAATCTGGAATGGCATTAGATTGTGAACCCACTGGACAGGGCGTCTTTGCAGATGTGTTTTGCACAGTTTCTAAGTTCAAGGTAGTGTGTGTGTGGAGGAGTGCTTCATAAATAATTACCTGAAAGTTCTTTCAAAAATGGTTATATGCAGCTAAGGGAAAGAGGTTCCATGTAGGACAACCCCCAGTAATATTGTGGCAAATTCAGAAACACAGGGGCCCTTCATGTTAGTCATAGCCACACACACACATCCTTTTTTGCTGCGGGGTTGAGAATGAGATCCTTGTTAATACTTTCTCCCGCAATAGACATCCCTAGGAGCCAACAAACATGAAAGGGAAGAGTGTTAGCTGCTGAGAAGACTCTGCTCAGTGGCTGACTCACTTCCTTTCACTCTGACTGGCTCCAATCAGCAGGAAAGGTCAAGGAAGCATGTTAGAAGACTCTTCTCGGTGGCTAAGACACTCTGCTTTCACGCTGATTGGCTCATAGGATGTGGAGACACTGGGACCCTGCTCCCAAAAAAGTAAAGGGTGTAAGACCCCCTGAGACCCTGGACGACTACACCCCTGAGGACAACTCTTGCTTTAAGAGATTGAAACAGGAAAAACTGTTACATCGTTTGTTACCTGTCCAATTAACAATGTCATCTGCACTTTTATCAATAAAAGCTATACACTATGTGACCGATAGAAAGCATTATAACTCAATGGTAGAGCATCTACCTTGCATGCAGAAGGTCCCAGTTTTAGTCCCCAACATCTGCAGGTAGGATTGGGAATGTTCCCTGTCTGAAACCCTGGAATGCTGCTGCCAGTCAGTGTAGACATTGCTGAGCTAGATGAACCAAAGGTCTGGCTCGGCATAAGGCAGCTTCCTGTGGAGAAGGCAGACCTGTGGCATTTCTTTCAAGAATAGCAGCTCAACTCTAGGTGAAAAGGGGGGAAATACATTGAGAGAAGACGACATGGTCTAGAATTGCATTGAGAGAAAACCACATGGTCCAGTATTTGCTATTCCTGCAGGAACAGCCGTAAATGGTCTGTATCAATTTGATGCTTTTGAAATGCAGACTTGTGTGTCTAATGTTTTATTTGCATTTCCTTGTATTGCCAGAAATGGGATTCCTTGCAACACACCCTGTTCCAGGACTGCCTCTAACCTGAACAATGTTTTAGAAAATGCTTGTAAAAGCATGTTGTTAAGTATGGTCATGAGGTTGGCTATCCCACTGAGCAATGTCCTGAATTTTTTTTTTTAAAAAAAAATATTTTACAATCCGGACAAGAGAAGCACACATTTGGACTGCACTGTTGACTTTCTGTTTCTTTTGTGAGGTTGGAAAAGCAGGTTCTAGACTTCACTGTAGCCAATCACGGCACTTGTTTTTATTTCTGCAAGACATAACTTGCAACAGTTTGCTAAACAGTGCGTAGGCTCTTCAGGGTAATTGTGGAAAAGGTAAACAAAAAATAAGCTTCAAAGCATATTATGTAAGCACTCAAAGAACACAACACACTTCTCAAGATAGCTGAGATTTAAAATTGCTTTTAAAATCAATAAATAATAGGCTGTTTGCTTCCTTAAATAAACAAAAAAACAACCTTGGGCTTAGAGTCAGTAATTTTATTGATTTATTTATTAATTTATGAAGGGCTGTGGTTCATTAAGGAGGAATAGAAAATATCTGTTTGCAAATTGAGAAATTTTCACATGGAATATGTTGGGCTAAAGCTGACCAATAATCTTGCAGAACTGGCTTGTAATGCTAACCAAGGGCCTTGTACATTTCAAAAGTTGCAGCAGGCAGTTTGCTGGGATTTCCTCCACCAAAGCCCCATTGAAATGAATAGGGAGTGGGCAAAAGCAAGATATTACAGCTCTATTCATTGTAATAAGTCTTATGTAGGAGAACGTACCGGTTTACACAGCTTATATCATATGCAGTTGTTTCTGTTGTGGCCTTTTTTTCATGCTGTGTGAAAATGATTCTTCTGGGGTCAGGTGGATAGTGACTGGGGAAAGAGTACTTTCTGTTGTGGCAATGAATGCTGTCTCTGGGAGTGGTCTCTACTCTAGGCAAAGACCTTTTGTTTTTTTCAGGTCTTTTAAATGTTAGCTGAGCTAGTTTTATTAGTAGTATTAGTATTATTTTATTGCATCGTGTGAGTGTTTTAATTATGCTGGTGCTATTTTTGCTTTGATAGTTTGCTTTAATGATTTTAATGAGACTTATTTGATCGTAAACTAAGCTGATAAGCAAGGTACAATTTTTCTCAACAGATAAATAATAAATAAATAGGAGCTGTATTTGGGTGTTTCAGTGGGTTGACTAAATGAGCAGTGGAGGCAGGTAGGGATGAGCACCATAGCTCTACCTACTCTCAAGTTCACTTTTGCTGCCCTCCCTGAGAAAAAGGATGACTGTGGGAATCAGGGGGCCTCCTGTACTAGGCGATTCCCAGCATGTTTAAGAACCCTGGAAAATCAGGGTTGTAAAATTACATACATGAGTAGAGTAGGCAAAGGTGGGCGGAGCTAGTGTGCTCGTCCCTGCAGCCCACCCGCCCCTGGCATGTTTAGTCAAAACTTGATTGGAATACTTGAAATAGGGCTAAGATTTTAAGCTCTCGCACCCCTTGAAAAAATACTGTTCATTTTTTATTTTAATTCCAAAACCTTTGGTTGTATAGTTAATTTTCTGCTTCTCTTTAAATGAATTTTTAAAATCTCTTGAACAACGCCTCACACCCCTAGAAAAAGTGTCTCACACCCCCGGAGGTGCATGTTAAGAACCACTGTCCTAGACTGAAGATTTTCTCCCTCTCCCCGGTGCCCCAAAAATTTCTTAAAATCTAACCTTCTAATAATACCAAAAGGATGCCAGGTATGAGCAAGGCTAATCTCTTCGATTATGATTATCTTCTCACCACCAAGGGGCCTCTGTGTGTATTTTCTGCCTCCAGACATCAGAATATTTTGGACCACTGTTTCTGAGTGCAAAACCATTTAGGGAAGAACAATGTGTAGTGACTTTAGTGATGAGCACATACTTTGTTTTGAAATTAAATTTTTAAATCTTTCATTGAAGTGCATGCTTTAAGAGCATGCTTTAATGTCAAAACTCTGGGTGCCTGTTAACTGGTGTTTTGTGATGAAGGCAGGACATCTATTTCTGCCTTCGATCTAGATACTGGTAACCTTCCTTACTGGAGTGACCTTCCTGTGTAGCTTGGAAGAATTTGGTAACGTGTGCCTCTGAGCATATGGTGAGTTGATTGGAGATGCTCCATTCCCCTCACAGAGCTACAGTCCCCAGAAGAAGGGTTAACTGTTAAACCACTGTAGCCATTGGAGCTCTGTGAGGGGAATAGGGCATCTCCTAACAACTCTCAGCACCCTTCACAAACTACACTTCCCAGGATTCTTTGGGGGAAGCCATGACTGTTTAAAGTGGAATAAATGTCTGGCATGGCAGTGGCCCCCTGATTAGTCAAGCCAAACAGCTGTGAGTCTGGCTTTTAGAACACTGACAGTTGGTTCTTATTGAGCATGCATGTGCTTATCATTGACTCCAATGTTAAATTTCTTAAATTAATTAAAAATCAGCCGTGCTTTTTTTTTTAACCTTTAAACTGCAGAAGATGAAGGTCAGAGTATGGAGCAAAGTCAGTAATAGGATTACAGGTATTCTGTGAACATGGCTGATTTTTAATTAATTTCAGCAAATTATGAGACCACTGACAGAAAAAAGTCCAACAGGGGTCTGGATTTTTTTCCCTCTGGTTTTACACTTTGAACTCTAGCTTCTGTCTGAGTGTTTTGTGTATTGCCATGGAAACTTAGAGGGTTGTTAAGTAAGTGTTTCTGAGTTCAGGGATATAGGTTTTGCAAGGTTTTGTTTTGAAATGAGCTTATGGGAAGCATCAGAATGGCATGGGGGTATTTTCAGTTTAACATTGCGGAATGCGAAAAACCCATGCTGCTATAGCATACAGCCATTCTTGTGGCTGTATAATAAGCATTCTTTCTGCCACCTCTGCACACAGATGCCATTTTGAGATGTGTACTGAACTCTGACACATTTGTATTCTGTGTTATTTGAAAGCTCGGAGATAGCACATCAGGAGGGAACAGTGGCCAGCTAAAAGGAAATGTGCCTTCTTCAGTCCTGAGATCCGGGTCAAAGAGGACTGAATTAATTTGGGCTACCTCATGTACAGTACCCAGTTCTGTAATTTGGTTAAGTAACTCAATAGACCTCCACAAAAATTACTGCATGCTGTTGACAAGTTACTAGAAAGGTGTTAGACACACTCCGCCCCATGTTCAGTGAGGCTGTTGACAAGTTACTAGAAAGGTGTTAGACACACTCCGCCCCATGTTCAGTGAGGGGGGAGGGGGATCATGCCTGCTGACCATGTACCTCCTGGTGGCTGCATGTTTGGCATCAGTATGAGGAGGGCCTATGTGTATCCACTCCCTTCACAGTAACTCCACAAACGCAGGGCTGAGGAGGGAGTGGCATAGCTAAATGTAAATGTAATGCCTTCAAGTCGATTCCGACTTATGGCGACCCCATGAATAGGGTTTTCATGAGGCTGAGAGGCAGTGACTGGCCCAAGGTCACCCAGTGAGCTTCATGGCTGTGTGGGGATTCGAACCCTGGTCTCCCAGGTCATAGTCCAACACCTTAACCACTACACCACACTGGCTCATGCCTTCTTATACATCCACATAAAAAGGGATAGGAACTTGTTTCTCAGACCTCATTTATCGCATGACATTGTTAAGGATATAATGGGTATCCCTATGTGCGCTGCCCTGACCTCCCTGGCATGAAAGGCAGGATACTACAGTAAATATTAGCCAGCCACAGCCTTAAACCACTCTTCTCCCCCCTCCCAGATTGTGGAATGCCCTCCAGAGGAGGCTCGCCTGGCACATGCTTTGCCATGCAAAGATGTTTTTATTGGCCAGTGGGAATGACCTGGCCTTTTGGTTGTTTTATTTTAATATGTTCATCCTTATGTGGGTTGGATGGTTATTTTATGCTTTTGGATGACTTTGTGGATGATGGACACTTTTAGTATATTTTGTTTTAATGGATTTTTACTGTATATTGTCCCTGTAAATTGCTTTGCGACTTGTGTGAAGTGATACATAAATTAAATGACAATCTAATCTAACCTCCACCCTCACCTTCGAGGGCCTGCTGCTTTAGATTTGATGAAATTCCTTTCTGCCTTCGTAGTGGTGGTGGTGGTGGTTTGTTTTTGGCTGCATTTAACTTAATTGGCACATGCTCCTTAGGAGGAATGAAACTGACTGGTCCTCTGTTTCTCTTCAGCAACAGAAGCTCACTTTGCCAGGAACAGCTTAGGGCAGTGTTTCCCAAACTTTCAACATGCGCGTACCCCTTTTGAGACATTGATTTTACCGGCGTACCAACTTTCACAAAAATAATTGGGAGAGGGGTAAGGTATTATAACACATTTGTAATTCCTATAATTTTATATGAAATGTTTGTAAAAAAAATGAATACAAAGTAATAAACATTTTAATAATAGAAATAATATTTATATAACAAAAATATAGAAATAATTCATATACTAATAATAGTTTTATACTGATTGTTTTAATGCTGCATTTTAGAATTGTGTTTTGCATATTATCTTTTTGTTACCCAGTATACATATTATTAGACAACTAAGAAACACAGTAAGTAAGTAAATGATAAATAAGAATCAACCAGCATATCATTATTGTTTTACTGGTTTTAAATGATTTAACCATTTAAATACCAGTGAAAATCAATGTGACCACGACACTAAATTGATTGATCAGTGAGGTCTAATTTTAGTGCATGCTTTTGTTGTTGTTTTTAAGTGTTTAGTTCCATTGTGGTGTGTTTCTGTAATGGGAGAAATATAGATAATAGATATATATACATACGCCCTTCTAAAATGTGCACTACCTTTTCTTTGTTAAATTGTGAATTCTCACAGTTCAGTATTTCAAAGAGATACCTAATATAGTATTGAAATTATGTTCAATTAAGTTTAACTGATCATACAATTAAAAAGTAGATGATTAATCTATTTTTAAAAATATTTAATTAGTTAACAAGCCTAGTCATTATGCATGACAAGTACAGCATCAAATCTGTGGAATTTGTATATATGCTCTGCCAATGGGCAGTCCACATTAACAGTCAATGAACACTTCAGCCAGTTTTAGGGCCAGGGCTGTGGAGTCAGTATGCCAGACCTTCGACTCCGACTCCTCTATTTTTCTACTGTCCGACTCTGACTCCGACTCCTTCATAAATGGCAAATGTATATTAACTAGTAATAACACATTTACTGTAGTAAAATGGTAGCACAAGGCATTTCATCAGCACCACATGAATCCAGAGATTGGAAAAGTTACTTTTTTGAACTACAACTCCCATGAGCCCAATCCCTGGGGCTGATGGGAGTTGTAGTTTTAAAAAGTAACTTTTCCAAGCTCTGGATTCATGTGGTGGTGATGAAATGCCTTGTGCTACCATTTTACTACAGTAAATATGTTATTACTAGTTAATATACATTTGCCATTTATGGAGTCGGAGTCCGTACATTTCTACCGACTCTGACTCCACCCAAAATTGCTTCCGACTCCACAGCCCTGTTTAGGGCATTGCCGTATATAGGCAGTCTAGCATCTGCATCAGTGTTGGGAAGATAAAGCCTTTTATCTTTACTATCCTGAGTGGAAACTTTGTGAAGCCTAAATGCCAGATACGCTGAAGAGGTATTTAGGATGGGTAATCTGTGGCCCTCCAGATGTTGTTGGACTCTGACTTCCATCAACATAGCTAATGGTCAGGGATTGTGGGGAGTTGTTCTGCAGCAACATCCGGAGAGCACCAGGTTCCCCATCCCTGATTTAGATTAACTGTTAAAAATGTGATGATGGCCATCAACCTATAGGTGCCTTTGAAAAGGACCAGTAAAAATGTAGGGCGAGTAAATTGAGTTCCTGATCTCGGCACCGGATGCTCCGTGCTCTGCTCCCTGCCTCCTTCTTGCAGCTTTTGATCGTTGTCCTTGTCTTCCTTGCACATCTTCCCGATAGAAGAAATGGTGGTATCTTTTCTGTGGATGTACATCCATGTTGCCTTGTTTATCTAAAGCACCAAGAATAGGGAGGGAAAGACAGACAGACAGAATCCATGCACAGCCAGACATGGCTGTAGCTGGGCCTGCTTCTCGTATCTTACAAGCCATGCATGCTGTGAGGCTCGGTGCTGCTGTCTCATGTTAGGTGCTGCTGCTTGTAGCCTTGAGGCACCAGTGAAGAGTGCCATGTGTGGAGCCACCATATTGCTGCACGTTTGGCTGCTTCAGGCAGGGATGGGGAACCTTAGGCCTGGGGGCCAAATGTGGCTCTCCAGACTTCTCTGATTGGCCCTTGGAACTCTTCCCCCAGGCCACACCTTTCTTGAGTGCTTTTTCCTGGGTGGAATGTCTCTTTGAACTGTGAGGATGACTCTTGCTTGCCTGGGTAGAAGATGGAGAGGGGTGCATGTGCGTAGAAACCTCTGACTTTTGCATGGCTGTCTGAAATATAATCCATTGTACAAAGACACCGGAGTGCCCAAATTCCTGTACGGTAACCAGTGCTTTCCTTGCCCTTTTCAGTAATTTAACCAGATCGGCTGCATTTGTAATCTCTTCGGTGATGAGACGTTGCTGGGAAGTATGGATAAGAATATTGCAGAGCAGCTTAATAAGGCATACGAAGCCTTCCGACAGGCATGCATGGATAGAGACTCTGCTGTGAAAGAGCTAAAGCAAAAGGTATGTGTCTGTTTTACGTTTAACACTACAAGATAAGATTGCATTGATGACGGCTTCCAAAGAAAGGTTGACTCTAATTTCACACACAAGAGAAATGGTCAACATAGTTGCTGGGGGAATTGTGTTAATTATCCAGAATGATCCTCCGCTTACAGGTGTGAAACTGTACCATGCATCTTGTTTGTCGTTGTCTGTGAAATGGAAATTTTGCACCTGTCTGGTGCATATTGTTACATGTTTTTAACTGCGAGGAGGCCTTGAAATGTATATAGATATTGCTTTGCTGGCTGCACTCTCCAAAGTAGGCTGTGCCTGGCCAGAGGCAGTGCAAGAGGAAGCGCTAAAACAACCAGTCATTTGGAACTTCCTTACTTTCTTGTTAAAAATAGCTGGTACATTATTTCAAAAGATAAATTACTTGGATGATATGCAAGTGTTGTGAATGAACCCCACTTGTTTCTGTGGGGGACATCTGAGCCTATGCTGAACTCTCCCAGCAATGAGCTTTATTTAGGCTGGGTTGTGCTGCTTGGTTCTTAACCAGCCAACAACCCTGAATTCCAAGTTGTTTGAAAAAACTTGCTGAAACCAAGAAACAGGCCAACTCTTCATGTTTTAAAGAACGTTCGTTGTAATCCTAAATATCAGATATAGCCATTTAAAAGGTACGCTAACATTAATGCACTGCATCGCTTCCATAAATCCTCAGAGATGGTCATTCCCCGCACTTATGTGAAAAACCTAAGCACTTTGTAATGGCTAAGAGCTGTGTCAGTCAACTGCCTGGCATGCCTGAGGCAGAAACGCAGTGGTCACAACTGCCATGCAGTTGAAGAGATGGGAATTCCTGACAGTTCTGACGCAGCAGGGTGAAGCTGCTCTCTCTCTCTCTCTCTCTCTCTCTCTCTCTCTTATGGCCATGATCCAGTGGATTTTCCCGGATTTTCCCAACACTGGATATTGCAAGCTGCTTTTTTTATCATGCACCTGGCAAAATTTATGCTACTGTGATCATCTTTAAGGTGCCACAATGCCCTTTTTTTCTCTCCTTCTCCCACAAATTACAAAGGGGGCTTTGAAGTTTCAGTGTTGGGAGCTTCTCTAGGAGCAAAACATGCAAGATGTTAATGTATGAAGATTGTGGCAGTAGGCATAAAGGAACTTAGGTCGTTCTGATATACCATTTTTGTGGAAGAAAGTCTCAGGCAGTTAGGTATGTGTCAGTTCCACTGATGCAGTGGGATTCAAGGGCTTAATGCCTGTTTGAAGCTACTAAGGGAAACCCAGGTCAGATGTTACCCATTCTGTCCTCTAGCCATGCTTGTTTCCTTCAAACAGGGTTGGGGAGCCTGTGGCTCTCCAGAAGGTCTTGGACTTTCTCGTCCCATCTCTGACTGTTGGCCAAGCTGGCTGAGGCTGATGGGAGCTGGGAGACGAGCAACATCCAGGAGGGCCCTGCCTTTAAAATATTGTTTTCTTTACAGTTCTTTTAAAATTAACATACATAGCACATGTAATCCTTTTAATTTATCATTACATTATACATTAACCTTTTATGGATCATGCCTGTCTTTAGGCCAGAGAGTGGCCTAGGGACAGGCAGGATAATACTGTAATGAGCTCCTGGGAGTGGTGTGTCATTCCCTGTTTCACCCTTGTAACAACCCTGTGAGGTAGTGACTAGCTCAAGGTCACCCAGTGCGGAATTGAACTTGGGTCTCCTCTGGCTTGAAGTCTAGGAGTTCGCAGTAGTCAAAGCAGCTGCGCAGTTCAGCTTAGCCAAGTTGCCAGCCCAACAACAACAACAAAATCATTCTTGCCAGCCTGCCTGCACATTTCCTGTCTTTGTCATTTATGGCCCGTTGATGGCCTGAACGGAGAAAAGTGCCAGCGCTTTTCTTCCAGTTTTTCCAAGCTCCCCTGCTGGGTTGTGTTACTCACAGCCCTAGGAAAGGGAGGCCTGTAGGAGGCTGTACCCCTCTGGGATAGTTCATACCCTTCCCTGAATTTTCAGTTTTTAAAAAATGGAATAGTGCCTTTCTTGTGACTGCATTCAGTTTTCATTTTTAAGACCCTATAATTTATCCTTCTACTCATGGAGATAAAAGCATGCTGGCAATATTCCACGCAGTTGTTCACCAATGCAGTTAAATTGACTTTTAAATGTATTGGGCTGCCTGTGTGTTTTATATTTGGGTTCTTCTGCAGTGATTCCCAGCTTCACCCAACTTTCTTGCCTATGAGCCTGCTTCCTAAACACCATCAACCAGGAAAGTGGGTTGTTTTCAAGTCAAAGTGCCGGCTTTTGTTAACCTCTTTGATAACCAGCCTGCCTGGGTGCTGAACTGTAAATGTTATGGAACAACCCGTAGAGCACTTGCACACTGGAATTCAGGTGACAAGTTGATTTTGCTCTGATGTCTATTCTCTTGCCCCTCCCCCACTTTGCTCCATGCTCTGTTGTTTGTTGGCGCACCCACCCGTGTGTGGCCAGCAGCTGATTCTGCATGTTGCTGGTTGGCCACTTGTTTTGCTATTCTCTGAAGATCGGAGCTGTGTCAAATACATAGAAGCCAGAGTCATCTTGGCCAGATGGCGCTTGATGCAGAGGGATGTTTGGTTGTCAAGTATATCTTCTAGTCAGTAACTTGTTGCTGCCATCTGACTCCAAGAGAATCATTTGTGCACGCTGGCTGTCAAAAGCATCTTCTCTTCTGTCTGTTTTAGCTGTCATGCCTGTGCTCTGTACAGAAGTGTTGACAAGACATTGCTGTTGTACATTTTCAATTTGGGTCTTGGTGACTTTTCTTCTCCTTCTCTGTTTCCTGAGGTCTCCTTAGCTGCTGGAAAATACTGACCTTTTTGGCTTTTTAATGCGTTGGCAAAGCAACAATTATTTGAGTCAGGCTGCAGGTAGATGTGTGTATGTATAAGGGGGTTGACATATTCTGAAAGAGTATTTCTCTTCCTGCTCTGCCTCCTTAAAGCTATGGTTTTCCTGGACTCTGAAGAATGGGAGTGGCTACAAAAAATCACGGTGTTTCTATCATATAGCCACCCAAATAACTAATTTTGGTCATGCAAGAGGTTTTACTTGGCGGTAATTTGACATAATAACACTCCCAGCCTGTTAAAGCCCACTATTGGAAACTACACAGTGCTTAACTTCTAAAAGAGAGACAGACCTGCTTTCAGCCGTAAGTCTCGCTGGATGACCCTGGACCACTCACTATCTTTTAGTCGAACCTACCTCACAGGTTTGTTGCAAGGATAACAGCATGGTGGAATGAAATCATTTCTGCCTTTCCGTTAGAGCACTGGACATGGGTGATAACGTTTTTTAATTTTTGTGCAACAAGCATACTTTTTTTATTTTTGTGCAATTAACACAGTTTATGTACCGCTTGATTGTAGTAAAACCTCTAAGTGGTTTGCAAGACGTTTTGCCTTAGGCAGGTGCTGTACATGTATGAGTTGAAATCTTTCGTCATCACAAAATGACTATTTTAAATTAAATTATCTTTACAGACAGACTGCTATGAAAAGCAAATATGTGAACAACAAGACCAAATTACATTTCTTGCAAGCTTTGTTGCAAAACTCAAATCACAGTTGGCTTCTTTGAGTTCCAACAAAGGTAGGTAGTTGTCAAATATATATGCATAACACACACTCATTCATTCACTCTGTCTCTTTCTCTCTCTCTCTCTCTCTCTCTCTCTCTCTCTCTCTCTCTCTCTCTTATGGCCATGATCCAGTGGATTTTCCCGGATTTTCCCAACACTGGATATTGCAAGCTGCTTTTTTTATCATGCACCTGGCAAAATTTATGCTACTGTGATCATCTTTAAGGTGCCACAATGCCCTTTTTTTCTCTCCTTCTCCCACAAATTACAAAGGGGGCTTTGAAGTTTCAGTGTTGGGAGCTTCTCTAGGAGCAAAACATGCAAGATGTTAATGTATGAAGATTGTGGCAGTAGGCATAAAGGAACTTAGGTCGTTCTGATATACCATTTTTGTGGAAGAAAGTCTCAGGCAGTTAGGTATGTGTCAGTTCCACTGATGCAGTGGGATTCAAGGGCTTAATGCCTGTTTGAAGCTGCAGGCCTGTGTACGTTTACTCCTTTTACTCGGTTGACTTGCTTCTAAATGAATATGCATGGGATCACACTGCATTTCTTGTTAATTTTGAGCTGGATTTAGGTGCACCACCTCTCTGGATTGTGCTCTGTGCACTTAGGATTGAGATGAGAAATGGCTGCTGGCTGCCACAGAAAAAATTGGTGACTGAAGGCCCCAAAACTAAATTGGGCTTCCTGATTAACACCATCTGTCTTCTTAGTTGCCAGCCTAGAATTGAGGGGCACTTGGAAGTCATGATGTGTGTGACAATTACATTTGCTGACAGTCCGCTTGGAAGGAGTGGGATAGAGCTTAGTCTGCCACCTTATATCCTGTCTTCACAGTGTCTTCTGTCCTAAAACTCAATTGCTGACTAGAACATTACAATGTGAAAACTACTACAGATACACTAACACATTGAAAGAGCTTTGAGGCTCAGTAGTGTAAATGGGTGGCTCACCTGTGACCCTCCACGTGTTGTTGGGCTACAAGTCTTATTATCCTAAGCATTGGTCATGCTGTCTAAGGCTGATGAGAGATCATCCAGAGTTTGTTAGTATAACTTACGAAACCAAGGTATTTGGCACATGAGCTTGGTACTTGGGGTGTTTCACAGGAGGGGTATGAAAATATTTGCAAAACTTGGACACCCAGTTGGGAAGAGAGAGATGGAGACTTGAATGTGCTATTGAGAAGAGTGACTCTGTTCTTGCAGATGAAGCCTGCCTGGATCATTCCAAAGGCCCATGTGCTGTACCGCCTGTTCTCACAGTTGCTGTCCAGCTGCCTCTCCATCCCTTTTTTCCAGATTGTGTTATGCCACAGTTCCTACTGGGAGGAAGGGCGGGATATAAATAAAATAATAAATAAATAATAAGGTTCATATCTTCCTGGAAGTTGTAGCCTCTGACTTGGGAGCCAATGAATGGTTGCTGGTTGTGATTACTCAGTAATGAAGGTGTGTGGGAGTGGAAACACATAGCATAACTTCATAGACACTTAGTACCTTTTTGCACTAACTTCTGGAGAAGGAGGTTATAGGGGGAGAGGAGGGAGGGCTATGTAAAAAGAGAAAAGAGGGGGAAAGAAAGGGGGAAGAAAATATTCCATAAAAAAGAGGAATAAGAAATGAAGGCTTTGAGGGGCAGGGAAAAGAAAACACTCAAGTCCCATGACATTCTTCTGTTCCTAGAAGACAACATTTTAACAGCACTGCAGTGCTATGCTGTGTTAAGCATGCTTGAGTCTCAAAACTGCTGGCTAATCTGTCTACTCAGAGAAAAACACAGACAACTGTGTTGTATTTCAAATGTTAGTGTGCATGTGTTTTCCTATACAGGAGTTATCTCCATGTATAAAACAAAAAACAAAATTTGTGGAAGCTGCATTATTTGATTGCACTCCATGAATGAAATAAAATCCTGACACACCTTTACATTTTTTCATATTTACTTGGTGATTATTTCAGTTAATAACTCAACAGTGTTCAAAATGACTCTTTATTTTCCAGTTAATGCACATGACCATGTTCCAGTACCTGAAGACAGTGAAACAAGAAGAAATGGTACTTTACTAGACCTAAATTCTGATCAGCTCCATGAAAAGCTGAAATCAGCAATGCAAAGAGAGAAGCTTTTAAAGGTAGGATAGTTTTTGCAAGATAAAGGTTGGCTCTGATGATCTAAAAAATGACATAATGATAAGCCTCTCGTTTGGATGAGACAAGAACTGATTGATCTTAACTATGCTTTATTTGAAACAAGCCAACTTCAAACCATAGGCTTGTTTAAACCACAGTTTAGGGTACAGATGGCACACTAACTGGTTAATCAGAAAAACTGAAATCTTCCAGACTCCTTACTGTCATGCCAACCAGGGGAAGGATATTGTTCTATCCAAATTCAGCCAATTTGTGTCTCATTGTTTCTTTTTCTTCCATTGAAATGGAAATGGACTGCCTTCAAGTCGATTCCGACTTATGGCGACCGTATGAATAGGGTTTTCATGGTAAGCGGTATACCATTGCCTTCCTCTGAGGCTGAGAGGCAGTGACTGGCCCAAGGTCACCCAGTGAGTTTCATGGCTATGTGGGGATTCGAACCCTGGTCTCCCAGGTCATAGTCCAACACCTTAACCACTACACCATACTGGTTCCGTTAAGCTTTGTCAATTTCCGAAGGTGATAGTCCTTCTCAGAGTAGACCCATTGAATATAATGGACATGAGTAACTTCAGTGGGTCTACTCTGAGTAGGTCTTAGTTGAATACAACCCTGTGGTTCCAGGGACGTTGCCCAGTTATGCCAGCTTGGAAGAGCTGAGGATCTGGTTCTGTATGTCCTTCCAGTAAGATTTTCATTTGTCCAGATACCACTGAGGTTTGCCGCTTGTTCAACAAATGAGAGATCTCTGTTGCAACAGATACACAAAATTGTGGTGGAAGAAACTGAAATACTGGCATGGGTACAAACGGTCCCATTTTAAAGGTGAATGAAATCTCTGTATAGGCTCGCGCTGTGCCAAAATCGGTTCTCCAGTTTCTCAAACTTTCTTTTTGCGAAAGACGCTTCCATTTTCCTGATATTCTCAGGGTGCTTGAGAATTGAATTTCTTCAGAATTTCGGTTGGTGCAGGGTTTTGCGCTTATCATTACAACATAGCCAAGGGTGGTGCATGTGTCATTCCTGCCAGTAAGCATTTCTCCAGCACTCTGTAGCCTCCCTGGCTGTCTGCGTTTCATCTGAAAAAGTCCCGTGGGAACAGTTACCTCATGATGTCTTTCCCTAGGCTTTAATTGAAGAGCAGGAAGCCTGCAGAGACCAGACCACTTGGCCACCTCAGAAGTAGATAAGCACCCCATCCATGAGAATTTCACTCAAATTTTCTATCTCCTCTGTTATTTTTCAGTGCAATTTTTCTAGAAGACATTTTAACAGCATTGCTGTTGTAGTCCATACCATCAGGTTGGAGAAAGCTGTGCTAGGCCATAAATCCCTGACACATCAACACTGTGTTTTCAGGCTAAGTGACGTGGTTAAAATGAAATGCCTGCTATGTGGAACACTGAAAAGGGGAGCTTCTTTCCTCATACACCCAGGTCACAGTTAAATTGGACCAGAGACAGCGTCTTTAATCATACTTCATAGCATGGCAAAATACAACTCATTTTCCATTAGGTTACTAAAGTTATAATCTGCCCATGTCCAAATAAGTGTGCTAGGAAATGTTGCACAAGTGAGTTCAAACTTGTATGTGTAATCCATTATACAACAAAAATAGAAAATAGATACAGTGGAGAGAAGGAATGCTTGCCATGTGGAACAGCCCTTTGAGCATAGACAATAACTCCTTCAATTATGTGGTCAGAACTGTTAGACCATCTGTGACAGACCACAGAGATGAATCTTCATTGCACACTGGGAGCCTTCTTTTTAGGCAAAATAAGATATCCACTTCTGCTGCTAATTTTTTTTGTTGTTGCTGTTCAAAATATTCTTTAATGCTAACATATATAACTATCTTAGATCCTGGAACAGACACACGGCCCATTCACACAATTACAAGTCAGTAATACTGTACATGTGATGGGAGAGTCATAGCTTCACCCCCAGATCACAAGAATGATGTAACATCTGCATGGGCATCCATACAGGCATCCATACACCCAGTTCAGGAGGAACTCCAAGACACTGAGAGAATATGTGGGCACGTACATTACTGTGCATGCATCAAGAGGACAGTGAATGTGGGCCCACACAGTCTAGTATTTTGAAACGGATGATTAAATTCATGTTTGAATCAAATCTTAAATCTTTATTTTCAATTTCACAAAAGCTTTGAGAGGCTAACATTGTCATAGCTTTGTTGGTCAATGTGATTCATAAAATGGGAGTTAAAATTGTTTGGATCCAGAAGAAATTGCTGTCCACCTCCGTCTTTAAAACCTTGAACGACAATAGAAGGGTTGCAGTGTAAGTTGTGTAGAGCAATGCATTTTGGACCACATTCACACCATACATTTCTTCCACTAATATTCCAGTTTAAACAGTTATGGCTTCTCCAAAATAATCCTGGAAAGTATAGTTTGTTTGTTAAGGGTGCTGAGAGGAGACCCTAGAGTTTAAAGTGGAATAATAGTGGAACAAATGTATGGTGTGAATGTGGCCTTCGTCTGTACCCCTGTCCGGTCAGACTGAAAACAGCAGAGTTACAATTTGCTTGGCTGGCCAAAGGCTTTTGGAGATGCAAGTATGGTCTTGTAACATCTCAATACTCATATTAATACAACATGAATGGTACTTTGATGTCACATTTCTAGACTTCCAACTGAAAACTGCCTGAATGATCAAACATCTGAATTGACAGCTACAGGTGACTGCTCTGACTAGATAAAATAGAGAGAAACATCTATTGCATCGAACTAAGTAACCTTACCAAGCTGATTTTCAGTCTAACACTGAGTCACTGAAGATAATTGCCTTAGGATCACTTCACACATCACATTTTTAGGAGTACACCTAAAATGTAAATTGTGAATAGAATCAACAGGTGTTTAGAAACAGCTACACTTTCTGGAGAGACAGCGCTGAGGGAGATAAGACTGCTGAGGCTTCTTGTTGAGTGGATGCTTGGTTTTGCTTTGTTGCTGTTAGAATCAACTTGGTACCATACCCTTCTGACTGCTGGGGCTGTGTTTGGAACAACAGGCCTGCAGAATAGTGGCATAGAGGTGGTTCTGTGGATGCATGGAGGGGCTCATTTTTTCCTCAGGAAGGTGCCTTTTCTGGCTCTCTCAGAGGGGATGGGCTAAACCCAGCTGGCTTCATAGAGTTGTTTTTCCTGCCACTGGTGCCTGATGTCACGATCAAGGCGCCGCCAACGGTAGGTGGACAAGCTGGTGGCCTTTGTTACTATGTAATGTTTGAATTGGCCCCTGAGCACTAGAGAAGACACAACAGGAATGTGAGGCTACAAGGCAATTGGCTGTGCTGTTATAACAGTCACTAGGCCTTTGTTTCCCTTGCTTGTAACAACTTTTATGCTCAGTCCTGCTTTGTACTTGAGCGGAAATCTCTCATGTTTCTGTTCTTGTTGTTTATTTAACAGTTGCATCAAGTTGGATGGATTATAGTAATGATAAAAGGGTGATATTCTTCATTGGGTGAGCAGGAGACAAAGCTCACACAATGATTTTTTCACTCCTCCTGCAGCCTCCAGTACCCTCTGAAAAGCTTCTCCAGAGGGTTGGCGCCGGGAGGGACTTACGACATTGTGGGATGAGCTGTACGGTGCTGTGGTGGAATGGGAAGCATTGCCCAAAACTGGGCAGAATAATTATGTGGCAGCACGGCATGAGAACCCTGTGCCTGAGTTGGGGAGATGTCCCCCCGCCCCATGCAGCCTGAACAACTTGGCCCATAATATTTGGTAAATCCTGTCCCCCACCCCAATCCTCTGGAGGTGCTTCAGGGGAGAGGGCAAGGCTCATTGTGTGAGCTTGTCTTCTGCTTGTGCAATGTTAGATGTCACCCTAATTAGCCTTTGCCGTGGGAGAACTAAAATTCGATACAGGAGAGGAAATACAAGACAGCGAGAAGATGGAGGCAAAAGTTAAACAAGGGGGAGCAAATGCTTTTGGTTTCATGTACATGTGCTCATTTTAAGTAGGGAATTGCCCTCCTAAGGGGTTGACCCAAAGGCCTCTTAGGAAAGGTGGCTTCTGAGGGAGGGATTTAGAGGAAGAAAAGCACAGCATCTGATAGGTGCTCTAGAAGGCAATTCTAAGTATATGTGGGGCAGCGAGAGGAAAAGACCATCATTTGGGGATGGGGAACCTTTTTCAGGAGAACCTTGTTCAGACCAAGGGCTGCATTCCTATCTGGGGAATGTTCTAGCAGCCACATGCCTGTGGTGGGTGAGGCCAGGGGCAAAAGAGGGTGGGCCAACAAATGCTAATTGAGTTCAAGGACATATACCAGTCAGGCAAAAATGCTCAAGGAGGGGCATGAAGTAAGGCTGGCGAGTGGTGTGACTTAGATGGGTTGTAGCCTCGGGAGAGTCTGGGGGGCCAGATACAGAGGCTGGAGGGCTGCATTTGGCCCCCAGCCCTGAGGTTCCCTACACTTGTATTTGAGGCATTAGAAGACCTTTGGTTGGCCCAGCCTGCAGAAGCTGGAGGCATGAAGGGTCTGGGCAGGGATTTTGTTCAATAGCTCTTACTTGTGCCTTTTTTCTTTTTATTCTTTCAGCCCTGCCCTCACTTTTTTAAAAAATATTTGTATCGAACTTCTGGTTCCACCTTAACTTCCTCCACTTTATCAAGCAAAATGGGTATGGGTATTAAAGCCTTCCTCCAAACATGTAACTTGCCACTGCTTTTGTTTGTTTTTTGTTTTGTTTTTTAAATTATGGTAAACTACATTGAAAGGTCTTGCCATTAATAGTTAAGAAATCTGTCATCATCTGAACATATTTCACATCTTCAGTTGCTTTCCTCCTCTCCAGTTTCTCCTGGACGAACTTAAATCTGACCAACATTTCACCCAAAAACTCCTAAAACAAATAGCCTTCCTTGTGTTTCACGTTCGCTTTGTGCTAACTTCTCATAGCTCTAAAGAGCTTGCTGTGTTTTACCTGCGGTTCTTCACTGTACAGATCTGAAATCCATTGTGTCCTTTATGAGATTTGTCAGCCTGAAACTCACAGCATTTTTGTTTAAGAGCATATCTAGCCCTCATAGTGAAAGTCAAGGTAAATTTGGAAGCCTGTGGGTGATGGTTGGGGACAAAAATCCAGCGTCCCTTTCCCTGCGCCCTCTGTAGCATGAGAGCCACAGTGTTACAGCATCTTCTCGCATCAGTGTTGGCCCAGTTATGAGGAGTGGGAAAGCTGGTGTGAGGATGAGCAGGAGCCTGAGTTTATCCCATGTGACCCAAGGCTTCTGATAACTCTTTGGGACATGTGAAGGACGTGCTGTGACAGCTCCTATACTACAAAAGTGACCTGAGATGGGACCCATAGAAATCGGAGAATACCTGGCTGGGATTTCCAATACTTCTTGTGTAGAACATCAGTGCTCTGAGTGGCTTCACATCCTGTCCAGACATTCCATTGAAGTCAGTGGCATCTATTGCCAAATAACACACTGAGGATGAAGGTGCATTACAGATAGATGAGCCTTTTTTGTTTTCTTCCCCTTTGTAAGTGTCGGATGCAAAACATTGTTTATTTTGATATTTTATTTTGGAAAATTTGAAGAATAGCAGATTTATTTCAGATATTTTGCTTGTTGTTGTGTAAACAGACAGATCCTGCCAGAGTCAGATGCAATTCTTGTATGTTTTGCAGCATTTTGGAAATGTGCTTTAGTTCACCGCTTATCTAGGACACTGTGCTTTTCCTCATTTTTCCTATGCATTGCCTGTGCCAGTCTTTCTCACATAGTCTGCAAAAACAGAGAAAGAGAGAATTTACACACACAGAGAGGGAGGCTGAATTATGGTTCTGCTTCCGTTTTGTAATAAATTGTCATGCATCTATCAGAGCTGGAGATTTCGGCCTTCAAGAAAGGACAGCTGGCTGTGGCAGCGGCTGCGGCTGCTAGCATCGTGGTTTTTCTCCTCCCGCCCCCTTGCTGAGGCTTTTTTCCCTTTTCATGTAGAATGTCATCATATATAGAAAATTAATAGCTTAATCATGTAGGAGGAAAGTAGACTTTTTAAAAGCCTTAATTTCTTATCTTTTGAAGCTTTATAGCTTGAGTCTTGCAAAATCCTAAGTCATTAAGTGCTAAATAGCTACATTCTAACTGTTCCAGAAATTACGATCCTTGAAGACTATTGTCACCTTCTTTAAATGTACTTTATCTTGATTCTAGCACATGCTGAAACTAATTAAATATTAGTGAACAGAGTATATAAATGGAATAAGACAACATTTCCTACATTTATAAGCACTAATATGCATTCCGCTAGTGTCACTATTTTAGGTATTCAAAATAACACACAATTGTTTTGAATAATTGTCCACAAGGAGATGTTACTTCATGTTGCAGTAAATGGTTTTTAATTATTTCAGCCTAACCTGATGGCAGTGTGTACAAGGCTGATTTCATTTAAGGACATTTTTAAAAAAAACCCTGCCAGATCACACTCAAGATCTATCTAGTCCAGCATCCTGTTTCCCATAGTGGCCAACCAGATGCCTATGGGAAGCCCACAAGCAGGAAATAAGTGCCTTGGCATTCTCCCCCTGTTATTCTACAGCAACTGGTATTCAGAGGCATGTTGTCTCTGAAGCCTGAGGATAGCCTTACCCTATTTATTATTTATTTATTTATTTGATTTATATCCCGCCCTTTCTCCCAGAAGGAGCCCTGGGCAGCAAACAAAAGCACTAAAAACAGTTTAAAACCTCATAAAAACAGGCTTCAAAATATATTAAAACATAACAACCTTTAAAATCATTTTTAAAAAGAAGGTTCAAAAATATATTAAAAAGCCATTCCAACACAGATGCAGACTCGGATAAGGTCTCTACTTAAAAGGCTTGTTGAAAGAGGAAGGTCTTCAGTAGGTGCCGAAAAGATAACAAAGATGGCGCCTGTCTAACTCCTAAGGGGAGGGAATTTCAAAGGGTAGGCGCCACTACACTAATGGTCCATTTCCTATGTTGTGTGGAACAGACCTCCTGATAAGATGGCCCCCACCTGCAGAGCACAGTGATTGACTGGGTATATACCAATTTGTCTCATACCATTGGAAAGCTATCTTAAGATGATGGCCACCACTATATCTTGTGATAGCAAAATCTGTAGCTTAATTATGTGCTGTATGATGAAGCACATTTTGTCTGTCCTAAATCTCCCAACGTTCAGTTTCATTGGATGACCCCTAGTTCTAGCATTATGACAGAGGGAGAAGGACTTCTCTCAAACTTTCTCCACACCATGCATAATTTTATACACCTTACTTTTTAGTTTAGAAAAAAGTCCCAAACATTATAACCTTTCCTCATAGGGGAGTTGCTGCAGCCACCTGATCATTTTGGTTGCCCTTTCCTGAACCTTTTCCAGCTCTACAATATCCTTTTAGAGGTGCAGCAACTACAACTGGATGCTGTATTCCAAAAGTGGGTGGACCATAGATTTGCATCAGTGTGTTACAATATTGGCAGTTTTTGGTAGATCCTTTTCCTAATGATCCCTAACATGGAATTCACCTTTTTCACCGATTTATAAGACGTGATTTAGCCTATAACAATCTCTTCTATAATGGCATTTGTCAGAGCCTGAAAATTAACCAACTGTGCTGTATGTGTGGGGGTTTTCTGTTTCAGGAACAATTGGAGAGTGAAAGTATAAAATTAAAACAAACTGAAGAAGAAAGCAATTTAAAGGAAAAGAAGTTCGAATCTATTATCACCATCAAAGAAGATGAAATAAGGCATCTGAAAAAACAGTTGAAAGAAAGAAATGAAGCACAAGATTGCATGCTGGTTCCAAGATATGAAAAAGAGGTGAGAATATCAAAGGGGTACCCAAATTTTTGCATATAAGTAATAGTGTATGTGCATATTATAAATTGTTCATGCAGGCAACTTGGAAAATCCTTTTAGAATAAAAATTAGTTTTGTAAGCCATACATTTGTGCTCTTATGCAGATGTATATTATGCACATGTGCTATTCCCTCTCTTCCTTTTTGCATATAATTTGTCAATAGTAATTTTCAGATTATTTTTCTTGCCTGTTGGATTTTTCTGCCTTGCCATTTGTCTCCATGCTTCAGAGACTATATACTGGCTTCATTTGTAAGACAACCTTTAAAGTTTCTGAAAGCCATCTAAAAGATGGATTATTGTAACAACTTCAGTTTCAGGCTTTTGAATAAAACGCCCATGCAATACTGAGCTAACCCACAAGGTGGTAGTCATATATAATAACTTCTTTTCCTGCAGGATAAATCACATCAGCTTATTGAAGGCATGCAGTAGAGTCTCTGCTGACAGTTTTCTTGCTAGAACAAATATGAGGCTATGATCTGATGCATGCAATAATTATATGTGGCAATCAATATTAGTTCTCTGCCCCAGTTTCACTATGTGTTTGAAGAGGATTCGATCAAATATTGGAGAACATTAAGGCAAAAAGTACTGTATAAAAAAGAGAGTGAATTATGATAAAATCTTCTAATGTAAAGGAAATGGTCAAAATAATATTAAGTGTTGGAGCCTTCTGGCTTACTCAGAATGACTATGTCCTCTGTGTAAGCTCTGTACCAGAGTGCATGTAACTCTCAGTATCCAGCCACCCAAATACCTGGGGCATATTCTAGCACCTAGTGGTAAATAAGGATGTGGTATGTTTGATTTCCAGGTAACACGTTTTTCATACAATAATTTAGAATGATTACATTTTGTTTTGTTTTTATATTTTTTAAAGGGTGGAAAAACTAGAGCCGTTAAGTTGTTACTATATGAATCTGTTTGGTGTGTTTATTCATTTGGATTATTTTGTTAGGGTCTTGTAATGCAAGCTTCTTCCTTTTTCATACTTCTGATCTTTTTAAAAGGCAAGGAATGAAAAACACACTTCGTCTAGGCAGGAATTATCTCCAGAGGCCTTTGCTACAGCTGTCTATGAAAGGTACCTCACACTTCTTTTTTCTTCCTTTCTTCTTTTTTTTTTTTTACAAAGCTGTTTTCTTTTCTGTAATTACCTATTGTTTACCCTTGCTCGCTGGTTTTTTAAAAAGCCGGGAGTGCTTCTGTTTTCCCTTCCCACCCCCCAAACATTGAGTAAGATGTCTAGAGCCACTTCTGAGCATCAGCAAGTTTGTTTAAATGAGAGGCTGTAACGAACATGAAGCACACTGTGTATCAGCACTGCCGTCCCTTTCTCTGTCACCTTTAATTGAAGAGGGAGAATGTAAAGTCAGAAGGCATTGAAACACTCACTTGCCCTTTTAGGATACATGGATCAGTTTATTCCTGTTTTGGCCCATCTCTACATTCAAGCCCTGAAATGTGGCGGGACCTGGGAGACCTGTCTCTCTCTCTCTCTCTTTCCCTCCACCTCTCCCCCCCAAAGGCAGAGCTTCCATTGCTGTGAAGGGGAAATGGAGGCAAAGGGGCTCCTGGTACCTCTACCACCACATGCCATACTTGAGCCCTTTGCCCTGTTCTGCAGCAATGCTGCTCACGGTTTGCCTTCATCCATGGCAGAGCTCAGTTTGTGAAAGTTTCTCTTGGCGCGCACACACAGCTCTCCCCAAATGACTTCTTTGTTCCTCCATTGCCCATTCTGAATGGCTTCAGAGTCCAGATTCTGGCAGGCACTTTCCCCAACTCCCCAGTATCTTTAAGCATTGAATAGAAGGGAGAATTTGGCTGGTACCAGTCATAGTACTGTGGTGGAAGGAGAAGCCATCCCTTGCAGAATGTGTTTCTCATGTACATACTCTTCAAAGGTAGGCAATATAAGCCAGGCTCACTTTGTTTTAATACTTAGTGCCAAACCATGACGTGGAGATCCACAGTCAGATCTCCGTGGTATGGTGGAGCACTCTGTTTTTGTCAGAGCAACAGTGCTATGTATTTTAACAGTCTCTTTTGCACCATTTTCCCAGTATAAATTGCCCCTCCCTCCCAGTCACTGGTATTAAGTCCCATTTGGCGGGGGGGGAAATAAGTACAGTGCCTGTGTCAGGGCTGTGTTTTTCTGCCTAAAGGAGCTCATAGCAGATGGGGGCGGGAAGCCACTTGGATTGGGGAGCTGGTGCAGGGGGAAATGATTAAACACCCCCAGAACCATTGCACCAATCAAAATGGGAGTGCCCCTCCAACTGCTTTACACAGTTTTGTTTTTTTTAATGCTGTGAGTTCAGATTGCAGATCTCCTGCATCGTGTTTCTTTCATCCCCTGAGTCTGGCTTTTAGGTATAGGTGGTGCCAATATTCCCAAGATTATGCTTACCAGGTGGCCGTTTCAAGGCAATAAGAGTGGAACAGAATGGTGCCTTCCATCTGAAATAATTTATTTTTTTTAGGGATGAACTTGAGACTATTTTCTGGGGCATGAAGGAACAATTTCATCGCATACGTGCACTAGCAAGAGCACAGACGGACCAGCTGAGTAAATTTAACCTACGGAGAGAACCTGTAACTGGTATCGCTTTACTGCAGCTCTTACTGTGTTCCAGCTTTCAGCTGAAAACTGTGTTTTGTTTTTGAATATGGTGTACGCTATGTACAAAGCTGTCTGGAATTTGCCTGGCCTCTTTGTGGTGCTCTATAATGTATGAAGTGATCCAACATGGCAATAACCCTGGTGTATGAAATAAATATATTTCATATGTGTGTATATACACAGTCACTTGTAAAGTGTGATGTGACTGTTCATTTTGCTGCAAGTGCATGGATTGGGAATCTGCTACTTGCTTTGTATTTCTTGACCTGTCTACTTCCAGCACAGTAAACACTCTTGCTTCACTTCACAAGTGAATGGTGTTCACATTCTCTCTCCCTCCACTCCCCCCCCCCCCGCTGTACAGAGATTATCTCTGTACAAGAAAAACAAGAGTGATGCCGCCTCTAGTTATTCTGCGAAAAGCAAAAATATATTGGAATTTGTATGGCAGGGTTTGCTCATTGTATGGAAAGGAAAGGAAAGTATGCAGATACTATTTTAATAGCTACTTTGTGTATGCATCTTGAAGCATGCCACGGTGGTTACGACATACAACGTTAGATGCTCAGTTTCTGTTGAAATAGGAGAGTGGAGGCAATCTGAAACACTCACTCATTTCAATCAGTCTTGTGCAGTAATGTTCTGAGTTAATTGCAATGCTGTGAATTAAATGCATTTTGTTTTGGGGGGTGCAGTCCTAGAGATGTCTACTCAGAAGTAAATCCCGTTAAGTTCAGTGGGGCTTATTCCCAGGTAACTGGGTATAGGATTGCAGCATAATTCTGTTTGATGTCCACTTTTATAAATATTTTCAAATCCGTTCCTAGTATCTGTCATAAGAACTCCCAGTGCTAGTTCAGGCCAAGATCTGTCTAATCCAGCACTTCTAACAGGAAGTTAGAACGGGAAGGTCTCGATCTTAGATCCACACCACTGGTTTTCTTTCTAATTAAAACATATACCACACTTTTATAATATAACAGTAACTGCACCTAATTTCTAGTACTGTCATTTACAGCCAACTTCAAAAGGTGGTGCAACCTAGGAACAGTTCACACAAATGATTTCATTGTGCAGCATCCATAGGAAGAGACTGGCATGTGCAGAGCTAGTGATGTTCATGTACTGCTACATGGGCCAATTCAGTTCAGTTTTGCCTTTTTGGTATGCTACACTTAACCTGCATTTAATGTGTTTTTGTGGCTTGCTAAAGCCAAATGTGGGCTGAATTTAGCCTATGGTAAATGGATGCTCATGGCCATTGCAGCAGATGCTAGACATCTTTGCAGCCCTGTGTGCTAAAATGGCTGTACAAGCCAGAGTTTGTTAAAACCCAAAAATCCCAGTTGCCTCGCATTACTCAGACCGAGAAAAATTACCAAATTACCAAAATTACCAAATTCTAGCCAAAATGAAATTGCAAGAAAAGGTGTGGTTGTATGCAGTGTCTAGAAAAGGCTTTTTGTATAATATAGAATGTAACGATGGTGATCTTAAGTAGTGAGTGGGACCCGGCCACCCTCTTTAAAAAAAAAAAAAAAAGTAGTCTGTCTAATAGATTTAATTTTGAAAAAAATTAAGCTAACTTTTAACATCTAATATTATTGGTAATTTTAATCTACTTTTTATATAAACCACTTAGAGGTTTTGATGATTAAGCAGTACATAAATTCTGTTAAATAAAAAGTAAACAAGTAATTGCTAGAGAGAGCATTGGGGGTAGTGAGGCACAAGGGCAATTGTAGAGTGTCAATTTCTGGTCTGATACAAGAGTTCTGGCAAGTTTACCCTTGAATAGTGGAATCAATGGTTGGCATGGAGGAGTCCCAATGTCAATCAGTGGTGTCATACTGTGCCAGGAAAAAAAATGCCCAAAAATGCATTTATGTATTTTTAATTTTCTGATAAATCGGCTATGCTGGCCTTTGGGGAAATTAGATTTGTCAGGTGGTTTGTATCATTTGAGCTGATGTGCTTTAAACCAATCTCTCTCCCTTAGGTATTGCTTAACCATTTCCTTTGCATCTGTCTTTACAGAAATTTCATTCTCCACGCCCATCCAGTGCACCGATGAACAAGCAGATGATCTTTGTAATCCTTGGGTTAAAAAGGATCTAAATAGAGATGTTTCACACTTCCCATCTGCCACACCAAGAGGAATGGGACAGGAAGAGGAAGAAAATTCTGTTGAGTCCCTTTCTAAGTTTAATGTTAAGTTCCCACCTACAGACAATGATGTCACTTTCTTGGAGAGTGCTCCAGATGCTCCGCCTATCCCATGCACTGTGATGACTGAGAACTTGCTTCTGGATCAGCAGTTTAATAAGGACCTTGGAGCCCAGGGGGTGAGCGTCAGTGACAAGAAGCGTAACTTCTTTGAGGAACATGGTGCTGATCCAAGTACTTCTGCAATGCATAACCTGCCAAATACTAGTAAAGCCAGACCCTCTCCCCATATGAACACACTCATACAGAATCCTTTGGACAATGCTCTGTGCTTTAACATGCCTTTTTCATACAATTTTGGAACCACTGTCTTTCCAAATCAAGATATCCCTGATAGAAACCTTCCCTGTTTAGAAACTAATGAGAGAACTGTTGGAGCACCTCAGCAGGTATCCGTTGTTGTTGTGTGTGTCCCCCAATTAATTTTGTATTTACATACAATTATTCTGTAAGCTGTGGAAATGAGCAGGTAGTTGAACTTCCCTAACCTAGTTTGTACCCAATGCAAAATTTATTAACTGCCCTGATTTAAAACATTTCCATTAGCACAACTGCCCAATATCATTGTGTCACCACCGTATTGTCAGAATTTGTGCTCTGAGACAGCAGCCAGCATTCCCCATTCTGAGCCTTTACCTGCTGATGCAGTATGCTTTGAGATTAGGTGACAAGTTAATCTTGTTGGGTTTATATCTGAGGCTATTTGACTGGCTGAAGAATATATTTACTCCTTTCTAAGAAGCTCTTGAGTCTTGTCTTGCACAGAGACCCCAGGTCAAATGTCCGCATATACTCTTGTGCACACTTCTCTTCCAGCCAGCACGGGGTTCCCTGTTGGGCACTGTTTAGGCAGCTCTGTGTGCACAGTCTAGATATCATTGGGATTACAGGAAATGAGGAAGTCCTTTCACTTTTATTTATTACATTTTTATTCTGCCCTTCCTCTAGGAGATTATAGTGTTTGTACATAATTTCTCTTCCATCCTGCCCTTTTTATTATCTCATAGCTCAGTGTATGTAGGAGTTCACAGATTGATATGATAGCAAAGACATATTTCTGCCTGGCAAGCCGCTGCCAGTTAGAGTTGGCAAGACTATTTGGACAAGTAGTCGGACCTGGTATAATGGTACTTCCTATGTTCCTAATCCCGTGAGGTCAGTTAGGCTGAGGAAGTGACTGGAGTGTCATGGCTGAACTTAGATTTGAACTCTGTTGATCTCACTAGGCCTAGCCTGGCTCTCTTAACCACTACACAGTGCTTCCTCTCATCCATGCTGTGGAGGTCTACATGTGCATCAGATACTTGCACCTAGATAGAAGCCTCTGGATCATGTGCAAATAGGATTTTTTAAAAGAACTTATGTGATCCTGGGCCGTGTATCGCAGAACTGCTTATTGATTCAGAGAGGAAAGGCTGCAAAAGAACACAGGCATTCATTTTCCATGTTCCAGAGATTGTAAGCTGATAAATGTTCATGCTTCATATATACAAACCAGTGCATATTGATTTCAGTTTTCAGCTTTCCGCTGCATTTTAGTGTGCACACAATCCTCGCACATTAGGCACTTTTGTGATTAGGTGGTGTTTAAAGCTTCAATTCAGAAGTGACTCAAGTTTGATTTACTCAAGCCTTACTGATAATTTTGCCATTCTCCATCCATTTTCTACTCTTTCTTTTCCCGAGGCTGCTGCTCGCCCCCCTTTTTTTCTTCTTTTCTTTCTATCTACTACTATCTCGGTGCTGCTGCTTCCTGTTTCAGGAAGAGGTGGCGGCATCTCACTCATGCTACTAGCAGATTGGACCTCTTTGGGGTTTTTTAAAGTCTGTTAGTCTGAGACCCTAGATACACCTTCTACCAGATTAACCCCAATTGGACTCAGTGGAACGGACTGCTGAATCAATGAGCATAGGATTGCGCTGTGTCTGGTATTAAATCCATATATTTTTATTTGTGAGCCATGTCACACTAAAGGAGTGATGATTTAGCATTTTCAGCAGTTCTAGAATGCAAGGATATCATTTAATCTGAAATTATTAAAAATAAAACTAATAGGCAAACCTCAGTTATTTTTGTAAATACACCTCCTTAAGAACTCTGCTGTGATCCGTAAGATATTTATAGTGGCATTACTGTCATTTAAATCGACTAACCCTGTTGAAAGGCAATGAATTAATGTGCAAGCATACGCAGGTTTTAAGAGGCATATTGATCACACTGTGTCACGTTAATGTAGTCATGAATTACAGTCACCACTTTTGTGAGTAATGGCTCCTTGGTACAAATTATTAAAGATTTAATGAGCTATACCTTTTACTTTTCCCCTCCCAAGTCCAATGTAACACTCTTAATCTTAGATACATATGTCCAAATTCCTGAGTCTGTTTATTCAGTCTGTTTTTATTCTAAGATAATCATCATGGTGAGCGGCACATTTATAATGCACAATTTGTTATATATTCATACCAAATTCTGTGGGTTTGTTTTTCTACATTAGGCTTTAGTTTTTGCCTTGAGTTACTTGATGCCTCAAATAATTTGTTTTTGTCTTTATCTCACCAATTTCTGAATTCGTTTTGAGCCAGCCTATTTCCTCTGTTACTAGTAAGATTCCCATGGTTTGGAAAGCATTTATTCTTCTCTCTCTCCATCATGTCTCCTGCTTGTTCTTTTAACTAGTTAGTCTGTGTGTTCATTTCTCAATAGATGGCACTCTGCATTGTATATTAAAGCATGTGAAACAGCTGGTATGTGATTGCAAGTTGATACAGAAGTATGAAGCTTTAAAAAGTACAGGAGAATTGGTGTTGAACTGTTACAATGTACTGGACGGAAGAGTATAAAAATGCATATTATTGAAAAATAAGGAAGAGCATAGGGTATACATTTTAAAATGTGAATGGCCAGTACTAGAATTCAGTGGTAGCCAGGAAGTCTTGATATTTTATGTGTTTACATTTGGAGAGACAACTGGCAACAGAAAATAGTTCCAATATTTGTTAGTTGTATCCAGGAAGGAATGAAGAACATAAGGCCTTTGATTAAACTTGTGCATCTTATCCAATAACGTAGGCAAAAAAGCCAACATTACTTTTAGAAACCATTACATATTCAGCTGCATAGATTTCCTTAAACATATTGTTATCTTTATTGTCATTTCCTAAATGTCTTCATAGTTTTTTTTAGTTTAAGGGGACTGAGCATCACTTTTAACAGATCAAAAATCCCAGTACTTTGAGTCCAGCTAAACAATAGGCTGGGCAAAGATTCCATCATTTTAAATGCACATGTAGTCCTTTTTAGCCGCAATAGGGGGAAAAGTGACAAAATAAAGTGACAAAACATTTGCTAAAATAAAGATCCCAATTCCCCGGGGAATGTTTAAAAAGGCTCCGGCCCTGTTATAGGGAAAGCTACAATGAATGCAAAGCAAAGAATGATAGCCACATGCTTGCCCCTATGAACTATAGAGCTGGCCTGAAACCTTTGCAGGGTCTGATTAGAGATGCACTCACTACAGTAGCGAGGAGCAATTCCTGATGGAGTACATAGCTTTGCTCCCATACAAAGCCAGTTGGACAACTTGGGGCAGCTCACCATCCTGTCTGCGTGATAAAAGTGGCCAGTGTGAAGGCACACTTAAAACACTTGAGTCCTTTTAATATGCTATTTGCCATTGCTGACATCTAAGTAGTGCAGTCTTACTTGCCTGATCTCCCCTCACCCCTGTAGACAAGGACTTTCTGTCATGTATTTAGTACATGCATTAACAAATAACGATGTAGAAGGGAAACTTAAATGCAGTGCAATTGGCAGCCATAAGTCGTTAGAGCTGTGGCTCTCAGTTGATGTAATACATTTAGCTCTTCCTTGCAGACACTAAATATAAAACCTTGAACCTGCTTCCTTAGTATATAGCAGTTTCTTAAACACCTGGATTGAAAATTGTAATACTGAAAACAAGAGTAAATTGAAGGATTAGACTTCCAATTCATCCATGCATTCTGTGTCATCTGGTCCAGCAAACAGAACTCCTAATTTTGAGAAAAACAAACATTTAAGAGCATTTCCATCACTGTAAATATGTGAACGTGGCGCCAGTTCAACAAAATGCTTCAATGTTTGCATTGATCTGTACCTTTAAAAAAAAATTGCATATATTAATTGATTTTGAGTTATAATTCATCTTTTAGACCGCCAGGGCCTACAGATTGGCTGGCAACTGAAAACCATTAAAAAAGAATCATCCTATGCTTTCTTCAGTATCTTAAAAATAAACACCAACATTGATTAATCCAATCAATTTTCAAGCTACCACAATTTCAGTCAGTTAAAAGGCAGATAATTAATTGGCTGACACTTCTAATAATATTCTTGCAAATATTCATAATCTCACCAAATAAAAAGTACAGCTGTCAGCAGAGATCCAAAATAAAAACTACAGTAACAGCTGAATGCCTTGTAAAATGAAAAAAATAATCCTGAATAAATACGTGTTTAGGCAACAACACTGCAGTAGAAACCAAAGAGACTGGCTGAATCAAACTTAAAACATAATGAGTAAAAAAATGCATGATAAGGCCCTCCTGCTTGTGTGAACTTAATCAAATATCACATAAATAACCTTATATACTGTGGCCATCTAGTCATGACTCCTAGTGCTATTATTAAAACTGCCAGTTTAAATCAAGGTGGAATTGCAAATAAGTAATTAAAAGCACACTTCCATAGTGATATTTAAAACACACGTCACTGCCTAGACAGGTTTCCGAAGCAATTTACACCAACAAAAAGTAGTCTGTTTGTTAGAACTTGATGTAATTACACCTAATTAGCCTGTGTTCTTCAAGGATTGATGACTGACCACAGTAAAAAAGCCACAATAGAAATCTTTGAAGGCCTTTTGACAAATATTAAATATTGTTTAGACAAAGAATTGACTCCTAAGAGAAATTATGACTGCTTGTTTTTGTCTTTATAAATAAATCTCTGTGCTTCAGAACGTTTAAGGTTCTGGAACATATGAATGGCAGAGGGGTGTCCATATGCACACTTGCACATAGTATATATAAATTATATACATATTTTTTAAAAAACCTTCCAAACCCAAGTTGCTTGTTTGCCCTCCTAAGTTATGTAATTAAAGAAATATATTGGTAAAATGCATTTCATTTTTTTAAAAAAAAAAACGGGAATGCCATTTCAGTAGTAATTCTCATGTAATACAAATACTGGCACCTTGACATAACTCCTAGACATCTATTGAAATAGACAGTATAGTAAGTCTATTTTCCAACCTAGAATTGTCACTAAGAAATGCTTCAGCTGATAAATATTTCTAGAATAGTCTTTATTTATTCAATTTATATCCTGCCCAGCCTTGCAAAAGTCTTGTAAATATTTTATTTGATTTGTTTTTCTAATCACAAACCATTCTTCAGTCAAATGAAATGCTATGCATTTAGTTCTACCAAAAAAAAAAAAAAACAGTCCCTAGCCACTGAAAAACTAGTATTCATTTTACATAAACAGCTAATTCTTTTTTTCCCCTTCTGCTTTTTACAGCCACTCCGGAACCCATATCCCACTCAAGATAATGACTTACTGGCACTTGCTTCTGCAGAATCGGAACTTGATCAGCCTGGAATATGTGAATTCTGTCAAAAAGTTTTTCCACCATTGCTTACATCCAGGGAGGACTTTTTCAGGCATCTGAATTCACACTTCAACTTGAAGTCCTAGTGTCACTGGAGCACAGATAATTTTTATTTAAACTGAAAACCTGCGGTTGCTCTACTTTAATTTCAGTCCTACTACACATCACAGTTTCAGAGCTTACAGCTACTTTGATACCAGGATCAATCTGGAGCTATGTTAATTATGATTGAAGCCAATTTCAAGGAAACTAGGTGCAACCGAACCAGTATGTTCTTCTCAAAAACGGGGGTTGGGGAGAACTGGACATTATGACCATCCAGTCTAAAAACTAGAATGACTTGAACCTGTATTTTGGGTATGGATTTAGTAACTCTAGCACAATTGTGTCTTTGTTTTTCTTTTATTAACCAACAATTTTTCATATTAAAACAAACGTTTACTGTTGCTGTTGTAACATTAGATCATGAATGATAACAGTCCTTCACTCCAACTAGAAACAGATGTGATGCAGGCAAGTCCCAAGTTAAGCATTTACAGAGCAAAACAAGCCCTCTTTGCACTAGGCAGATGTGTGTTTGGACAAGGCAGAGGTGTCCCTCTGCATAGCATTGCCAGCCTCTGCCTGCAGAGCGAGGCCAGCACAAAGCTCCACCTGCCACCTGGGTTAGGATTGCACCCTTAATTGTGTACTTACTCTGTGCTGATCCTATCACATTTAAATGCATTTACTACATTTGCTGACTCATTAGCAATTAGTATTAGGACTCCACTCATACACCCTTCTCAGCTCCTGATCGTAAGTGTGCTACTGCCCTACATCAATGGTAAAGGCATTAAACATGACAAGTGGTCGCGGAACGCTTGTACAGATAAGTGCTGTGGCCCATGTGACTTTTGGGAGGCTGTTAGGATCAGGATAAAGAGTTGTCTAGAGCAGAGCTAGAGCTTGGCTGTTTTGCCTTGTCCTGTTTCAGGATTAGTAAGCAGTTATTACTTATGCAGGTGGTCTCACTTAAACAATATCAACTTAAACAGTAGTAAAGCAACTTCTAGGAATAGGGATTCCCGTACCTAAAACCTAAATTCTATTGTTTAAGGCCAGTGAAGAATATTCAGATTGACCTGTGGTGGTGAGTTTAGTCCACAAACGTTGGCCTTGTACCAGCAGTGTGTGTATCTTTTCCCCACCCTTTCTCTCCTCCCCCAAAAAAAATCAGTTGGCAAGGGAAGTTCACCCTATGCTTTGTAAACTGTGCATAAACCAGGGCTATTGACTGCAAAGAATTTTGTGACTTGCTGCAATCTCTTGAATTTGGGGACACGGGGGGAAGCAATCTAGCACAAAGAACCTGTTTCTGTATGGATTGCCCTCACTGAGATGGGGGGCCTTCCCCCGTCTAGTACACTGTATATTTTATAAGCATCCTGCTCACTATCAGTTGAGTATAACAGCATTAACCTGCAGTAACTCCATTTTATGGGGAAAGGCAGTAGCTCCGTGATAGAGAATATGCTTGGCATGCAGAAAGTCCCATCTTCAATCCCTAGCATTTCTTGGTAGGGCTGAAAAACCTAGTGAGCCACTGTCAGTCAATGCAGATAGTGCCGAGTAGGGCGGATCTAATAGTCTAGCTTGATATAAGGCAGCTTCTATGTTCCTCAGCTTACCAGTCAAGGATTCTTGGAGGAAGTTGGGGGTCCTGGGAAGCCCAGTACTCCTAGGTCCTTCATTCCCAAAGGCCTTAATATTCCTGTCAGCCCTCCTTTACTTCACCCACTGCTACTTTTACCTATTCCAAATCCCCTTCCCCTTGTTTAAGACTATGTGAAGGAGGGAGGAAGCCTGCACTATTGCCTGCCTGCCAATCAAGCAGGCAGAAACTGTTGTCAGTCTTAACAGCTAAAGAAAAAAGGGACAGTGGGAGGAACTGCAGCCTCCAGAAATGTCAGTAGACGAAGACCCCCATTTCCAATTGGAATTGTGAACGATTACAGGGAAGATCCATAGCCCAGTAAGAGCACAGACTTTGCAAGTGGAACATCTAAGATTCCATTCCCAGAATTTCCAGTTTAAATTGATCAGGAAGCAAGTAATGGGAGAAACCTCTGCCTGAGACTCTAGTGCTGCTGCAAGGCAGAGGAGGCAATACTAGACTAGATTGGCCAATGGTCTGGCAATATCAGGAGTTGCACAGAACAACCAGCAGTCCTGGATGCAGATCCCTATTTGAGGCAAAAGACACATCCGACCAGTTTAATAGGACCGAGGTAAACATGATATAAGGTGTTCATAATATATCATGACTACACAAGCATTTAGCTTTATTGGGGTCTTTTGTGGAGAGCTTTATTTGTTTTTAACTTTCATTTTCAACATAGATCACATAAGTTGTTAATACTCAGCAGTTTACAATCATTGGGGCTTTACCTGAGACACTTAAAGCACACACATATATATGCCAGTGTGATATTTTTCAACAAGCTGATAATGTTTGCAACATGGTAACCTTGGCCTATGAGGTTTTTTGTCCAGATGTATACTGTATGTTTTAATAATTTGTCTATATGTGCTGTTAATATCTAAACTTCACATTTCCAAATGTCTAATATATACATAAAAGTCCCCATTTTACAAATCAATAGAGAGGAGAAAACCTTGATGTCTTGCTTAACTTATTTGGCTATACAGACATTTTTGTACAACTTTGGTTACAACCACTCATCTGTTTTTGACAAGCTGTTAACTGCCTTTGCTCTAAAATAAACTGTACTGTGCAGGGTTTTGTCTCTAGTGTGACCCAGAATGTGTGTGTGGTTTTCCTGTAATAAAACATCCATGCCAGGCCTTTTACAAATGCATGTATGATATAACAAGTTCTGAGACTTGCATCTCTCTTTAGGCTTGCTTACAAATTGTCCTTTTGAGGGTGTTGCAAGAGACAGAATTGCATTTCTGGAAAATAGGCCTTAATCCTGGAGATGTAAGATGTGATAACAATACAACAAAAGGTGTGTTGTTTTTGTTAAAGTCACATATTTTATGTTGTCTATGTATATCTCTATCCACATTCCATTCTTTAAACTTCCTGTGAGCTGACATGTATCACTCTGTTAGCACTGTTCCTTCCTGTTAGACAAACCGGGTGGGGGGAGATATTTTGGGGTTTGGGGATGTGGCATCCCCGGGTTTGCAAAAGCACCAAAAAAATTTAAAAACAGAACTCGGAAAGAGAACAATTCCTCTTTCAAAACAAAAAGCAGACCATTGTGGACTGAGCAGGTGCTACACAATACTGAGTACTAGTTGGCAAAAGGGAAAATTGGGGAGGGAGCGAATTGGCCTGTTTCCCTTACAGCTTATGGTGGGGATGGGGAATCCAGCCCTCCACTTGCTGCTGGGACTCCTATCCAGTCAGCTGCATCTAGACTACCCAATGGGCAGGGATGCTAGAAGATGCATTTCTACAACATCAGAGGGTCAAAGTTTCCCCACCCTTAGCTTATATAGTATTCTGCTTGGCTGACTGGCTAAATCTCTGTGGCATGGCCTTGCTGTTAGGGGGTAAGGATATACTGAAACACCGTCACATCTCTTTCTAGCAGCTTCATCATTTTCTTCTCATCTCTTGCAACATGCACGTAATCCAGTGTATGCAAAACGAAAAGAACTACAAAGGAGGTGGTTTAAAGCATATTAATGTTTTTCCTCTACAATCTCCGCTTCAGCCACCCAACTAGGCAGTGGGCCTCATTGGAAAATATAAAAAATGGGGACTTCCCAGGAGGATCCCTCCGCCTGTGCTGCCTCTGAGACGGGCTCCCGTCTTGGATGAAACTTACCCAGTTTTAAATTCAGTCAGAAGGTTTTTTTCTGACTGGGGATGATTTCTTCCGGATAAGGAAGAAGCGTGAGATCTGCCACATAGTTTTGTTTTGATTGTTGGAGCCTGGAATTCGTCAGATCCCTCCGCCTGTGCTGCCTCTGAGACGGGCTCCCGTCTTGGATGAAACTTACCCAGTTTTAAATTCAGTCAGAAGGTTTTTTTCTGACTGGGGATGATTTCTTCCGGATAAGGAAGAAGCGTGAGATCTGCCACATAGTTTTGTTTTGATTGTTGGAGCCTGGAATTCGTCAGAATTGTCTGTCTTCCAGCAGTTCAGACAGAGCGAGGATTTTATGCTAGCTCAGCTGGATAAGTGACCCGTTTTTTTTTAACGGACTAGCAGGCAAACCTCCTGTCTACATTTATCATTTTCTTATCTATATAGCTAAAGAGATTTGTCAAAGTAACAGCAATTAAGATAACCTAGATGAGGTAAGACTTTCCTTCTTTATTTACGGAACTAAGGGGGAAGAAAATATAAATAGCTTATCTTTTTTTATTTATTTATTGCAAAAAGCTGACATGGAAAATTGCGTTTTAAAGATTACAACGGATGAGAGCTTTCTGATTGGGAGAGATAAGAAATCTTTTTGATTTACAAGACTTTTGTGTAATATATATAAGGGACTATTTTTTCTGATCTACTTTTTGTTGTTGACGAATCTGCTCATTCTCTCTGCTACTAGTTATTTGAACGCTGTGAACTAAAAGGTGTTTTTGCACTTCTGGACATTTAAGAGATAAGGACTGTCTAGCGTGTGACGTTAGTTGGTTGGAAAGATTAACTCCTTTGTAACTGGATAAAGAAATAAACTGCTCTTTGCTTGGGACATTGAAAATTGAAGGAGTTTTGTTCTTTTGGTTTTAAGAATGGCAATTAAGAAGATCATGGATGTACAAGAAGGGACTTTATTTCTAGACATGCTTCAGAAAATAATGGATGGGATTAACTCAATAAAACAAGAACTGAGAAATAATAGACAAGCGTGGAGAACTGAATTTCATGAAATGAGACAGGAGCTGAAAGAAACTCAGGATTCTATGAGAAAGGAGAATAAAGATAGATCTGGAAAACAAAAAAAGGATGAAAGAGAAATTAAAGGCAAGGTTCAATCTATGGAGATTGGCTTAAATATGGACATGAAAAAAGATTTGGATTTCCTGGTTGTGACGGATCCTGGAGATAAATATTACAGTTTGGAATACAGCGCTGTCTGTGAAGGAATTAAAGAGATTGGAGATAAAGATATTATCGGTTCAAAAAAATTCCTGGACTGGAAGGATTTGATGGAACTTGAAATGGAGAAAGTTAATAGAATTAATCCCTGTTTTGTGTCAATGGAAAAACCTTCAAGAAATGTACTAGTGTATCATGTGGAAAAGAGGAGCAGAGATGCGGCTTTGAAACAATACTTCAGTGTTACGTTTGGATTTGATGGTAAGAAAATATCTGTGATGGAGGAAATTCCTATCAGACTTCTATTATATGACTATGACAGCAAGATTTTTGGGTGCGTAAAGATGGAAGATGGACCCAATATGGATAATGACAGAAGAGCGATTTGAAACTACTGGACTCAATAGATTTGATGAGTTGGATTAATTGGCATGTTTATTTAGAAAAAAAATTGATTGATATATATCTCAAGGATTGGAAACTTCTCTTTGACTTTTTGTGGAATATTAAAATGATATGTTGTTAATGAGATTTGAAACCAACTAAGATAACCGCTGGAGGAAGGTGATTTTGTAATCTATTAAGAGATAGGTTTGTTATATATTATAGATTTATAGCTGAACTATGACAAATCGGAAGTCAATATTTTTATATATATGTATTTTTTTGTATTGTATTAGTTATTGATTTGTGTTGTTTTCTTTTTGTATTATTTTGGTTTTGAAAATTAGAATAAAAATTAATTGAAAAAAAAAGGAAAATATAAAAAATGGGAGGGGGGGAGTAAGCTTAAGCGTTTTAAAACAAAACACTTGTCAGAAGGGTTCTGCGGGTGCTTTGTCTAAATATCTTATGTGCACAATGTCATGCTTTCATTTAATAATTTTTTACAGCCACACAAATTTCATGATGGCTCCAGATTACACGTTTGTAGTTTATTACCCTTATGAATCGCTTCTCACAACAAAAAGCCCCAAAGCCATTTATAACAAAATAAAATATAGTAATAAAAATACGGAAGCATAATGAAAAACAATCAGAATTTTAAAAGAAAACATCAGATCGTTAGTGCTGCCCTAATGCCCCTGAAAACATGGTGCTTGGCCCTGGTTTTTTATTATATTATTATTGTTGTTATTGCGGGGCGGGAGAGGAAGAGCAACTTGTACACCCTGAGCAGCTTCCAGTCTAATGCAACTTTTCGAGGTGGGGGAGGCGACTGGTGCTACTGCTGCCAGCGGGGACATCTGCTTTATTACGCTCACCAGGGGAAGCTCAGGCAGTAGGAAGCACTAACACTCGTAAGTGGAGGCTTGAGCCCAACAGGGACATGAATTATTTTTAAAAGTGGTGGAAGAAAGCAGAACTTGGGGGAGGTGGGGGTGCAGAAAGACGTCTTGTCCCTGCTATCTCCTCCCTCAGCTAAGGCGCCGGTATTCCTCCTCCTCCTCTTCGCTCCCCTCACCACGCACGCCACGCGAGTGACGTAGGCATATTTGACACCGTTTTCACCACAGCGGGGTCGCAACAGCGCAAATTGGGCGCGCGTAGATTCGCGCCCTGGACGGAGCGTCCCAAGCCAAGGCAGGCCTCCTCCGGCCAATGGGAGAGGAGACTCGGGTGTCCCAAGTGAGGTTCCCACAACTGCGCTGGTTCCGTGCATAGATCTGGCTCTCCTGTCTGTGGGTGCGCTCGCTCGCGCTCACTCACACACACCCCTCTTTTCTCTCTCGCTCTCTGGCTACCTCTCCAGCTGCTTGTAGCTCCCGTAATTAGACTGTCACTGCTCGTTAGAGGAGAGAGGGAAACACTCTTGTGACAGATTCCACTAGTTCATCGAGGGGGTGCGATGTTCGAAGGGAAATTTAGTACATTAATTTGAGGTCTCAGCTCTGTCCTTTTCTGGAGGTTCCCTCTGCGGTCTGTTTATTGCCACACTCAGCTAGAGTTTCTTTCCCCCTTCGCCTTCTAGCCCGCCAATAAACTCTAGATTAGATTAAATCAGCCGTTTGACATTTGCCAGCGGTTTTGGGCGAGTGTGTGTGCGCGTGCAAGCTCCTCTATTCTTCTCCCTTGCAACGAACCTCAGTAAACAAAAGGGGGCGCGCTAGAGAAAAGTATCTTTCTTCCTCCGTGCACAGGCCCAAGCCATTCTCTTTCGACCCCGAGAACGTTGTAAGGCAAGCTGAGGAGGGGAGGGGAAAAACCCCACAACAAAACCCTGCTCTAATACAAAAGCCCCCGAGTTTCTTCGGTGGCCCTGCGCCCCACGGCAAAGCTCAAGCAGCTGAGCACCTCCCCCCCAAACGCGCACACACGCCTTAAGGAAGCGCTTTTGTCGCTCTCAGACCCCCCCTCACCTCCTCTGCAATTCATACAAGGTTCACTCAGCAGAGGAGGCTCAGTCCAAATGGCAACTGGTATTGCATTTATTTAAAAAAAAAAAACCTGAAGGAAAAGGGGGAGGGGGGAAATCAGAAATAGGGAAGAAAAGAGAAAAAGCAGCAGGCTGATTACGAGGTGTCAAAACTGCCAGGAGCAAGAAGGTGATAGCAATCAGGGGTGAGAAGAGTGCGCCATTCGTGCGGGGCAGCTAATTATCCGTCTCATTTGAGGCAGCAGCGTTCGAGGCAGCAGCGTTCGCCTGCTGAACGGTGACAGATTGGCGCGGAGGAGAGGGGAGGTGTTAAAACAATGGAGCCGGGCTTGCGAGCGCTGCTGCATGCTAATCAGCCTGGCCTCCTTCCTTCCTTCCTTCCCTCTGTTTGCCGTGATCCCGCCTTCCCCTTCCCCTGCGCCACATAGTAAGCTCATCACAAACGCTTCCTTCGCTCCCCCTCCCCCATTACAATCCCAACACACAGAGGCGCGCGCGCGCTTCCACAAATCGAGGGCGCAATCCTGACTCCCCTCCAAAGCCATTTGGGGATCTCCCGTTGCCTTGAGTAATCCCAACCGTCACCACCACTGCCTAATTACACTGAAGGGAATGGAGGGGGGAGGGGGAATAGAGGGCAAGGGCTTTAATGGCTGTGATCTTGCAAAGACCAATTAGGCCGGCGTTCAACCGGCTGGCGCTCCGGGTTCTTACATTCTTTATTTTTCAACTGGGAGAAGGAAGGAAGTCTCCTTGACATCGACGGCACACGCTCCCAAGCTAAGCGCGCTCACCGCCTCGGCCTGATAACCCCTTGATCCGACGTGCTTTCGGAAGCGATAGTTCATAGGGGACTTAAGTCCAAGTCCCACGTGCAATTTTAGAACCGACTGGATTGGTGATTACGAGTGCTGCCTCTTTTTCGCGCCCCTAACTCTGCATAGGAATTGCGGCGGCGGCGTCTTAACACGGCCCACTTGTTAACTGTTCTTTGGCCTCATTTGGGACTGATGCTGCCATCCTATGCATCTAAGAAACTTGTCTGACTCGACCTAGGTAGGATTGTTCTGCGTGCCTGATCCTATGGGCGTTTATTTACTTCCCAACAAGCGTGTATAGGGCTCATTTATTTCCATTAATAAATTATTATTTATTGTTTCTGTTCTGCTTTTCAGTTAGCAGATGCTCCATCAAAATGGGTTAAATAAATAGCCCAGTTTAAAATACAATACAAACGTAATTAACGCCATTATTTTATACACCTTTCAGCGTACACTAATTTAAAATCCAACCTCATAGAAATATATATATGCAAACTTGGGAATAATGCCCATTGAACTCAGCAGACTTACTTCTGAGTAAAGATATATAGGATTTCACCGTAAGAGTCCATTTTTGCTACATCACTTTATTGAAGTAGAATGAAGCTAGTTGACAGAACATAAGTTTCTGCAGGGGTCATTGAAGACACAACATTGTTGTCCAAAAGTCTTGTCAATCCTGTGTAGATGTTCTTCCTCAAACAACTTATTAATTTTCTTAGTGACTCACTTTTAATCAAAGAGGAAATACTTACAACCCAATGTCATTTAGAGTTGCTAGTCATTTGACTCTTTGTATTAATATTTGTTTGTTCTTATTTCCCATTTCTTTTGACCTTTGAACCTGTTTCTTCTAGCTAATAAGAAAAAAGTGCTTATCTCTCACCAGTGAGTAGCCATTATTTATTATTGTTATTATTATTAAACAAATATATAGACCTGTTCATAGCACAGAGCCACCGAAGTGGTGTACAAGATAAAAACAGTAAAACACGAAATCAAAAGTTCTAAAAACAAAATTATTTCAACAAACTCTGAAACCAATAAAAACCATTGGCCACCTTAAAGTTTGCAAATGGGATCAGGCCTTCAAAGTCAGAGGATGCTACTGTGTTTTTTGTTTACTCTTCCTTCAGTAATGAAGAACTGGTTTCTAGTGAAAAATTTAGAAAGCCCAAAATCTAATGCAGTGTGAGTCATGTAAGTAGCTAGGAGGTGCAGCCCTGAGTGACACTTCAGTTATAACATGAAACCATAATTCCCTCTATTTTCCATGTTCAGCAGTGAGTGGTGTTGCTTATGTAGCCAAAATAGCACCATCTGTTGATGTCAAAGAGGGAAGTATCAACCGGTTGGGAACCCCAAGCTTTGCACAAGAAGAAAAATATTTGGAGATGAATCCTAAGGGGGACCCCAGAAATGCCCCAAGGATGGCAGTGAATGTTCAGTGGCTAATGAATGCTGAGTGACTGTTGGGTTGGGGAGCTGGGAGGGAATGGGAATATAATGGTGTACCTTTGAGGAGGACATGGCTGATAAGACTAGAGGGTTGAACAGCAGCATTCTATACTGCAACATTATGTTGCCATTCCTACTTGTTCCATTCTACAGTATTTTCCATTGTGACAAAATGGTTCATCCTAGGTTTTGTCAAGGACTTCAGTGATACCACTCCACAGTGAGGCATGGCCTATGGTTGCTTTCAATGCATACTGGACATACTAGCTGTGTAGGATGCCAGTCTCTATCTACTTTATATGTGGTAGCAGTTTGACAGAAGTGCATCCTGCAAACTCAGTGCAAGGTTCCTGGAAGCCTTCAATAAACCAAGTGGGACAACTCACATGTGGATGATGTGGCATTTCCTGATGACATCCAGACAGACAGGCCTTTGCCTAGCTAACAAGTGCAGTCTGAGCCTTTGCATCATCATCATCATCATCACCATTAATTAAATTTATATCCCACCCTTCCTTCCCAATGACCCTGACTTTTACTCAGAAATAAGTCTAACTTACTGCAGTGGGACTAACACCCTAGCAAATGTGCTCAGGATCAGGGCCAGCAATATAATTAGGCAGAGGTGGCCACCTTAGGCAGCTGGTTTGGGGTGCCATGAATAACTTTTAAGTTATTTAATTTATTACCTGGGTACCAGGCACCTTGACTTTGGAGGGGGGGCACCATTTCCTGTCCTGCCTCAGGCAGCAAAATATCTTGGGCAGCCTTACCAGAACTCAACAGACACTCACAGCAGATGACCAGGAAGAGAAGAACAAATGCCACACTTGTGTGCAGATCCTGCATTGCACCCCCACTTCGCAGCCAGCCGTCGTACCTGATCCAGCTTTGGCCACCCGAGCTCCCTACACTTCCTGCTTCTCCTCCTAAGATTTTGTTGTCGTTAAAGCACATCTTCAAAATGTAGCGTCTTGTAGCACCCGGTGCCTCTTATTAGTCTTACGAGGCAGGGGAATGAGCGCTGGATTGTTTACTATCAAATCCTTCTCAGTTTCCACTCCATTCTGCCCCTAAAGATTTTGATTACTATACACTTCTCTTTAACATTAAAATATTATTAATTACAGAGTTACAGAAACTGCATGTGTGTGTGTTTTTAATGTGAAGGGAACAACATATTGATGCTGGATAAGAATTCCCCATAAGCGAGGTTGAGCTAAACGCTGATATCCGTGCATGCACAGGGACAGAGGAGGGTTCCACAGCTAAGCCCACGCCTTTGGACTCCCGAGATGCAAAGGGGCGACCAGATCGCCAGCAGTTCCACGGAATGAGAGACGTCCACGCCCCTCCCCGCAAAAGAAAAAAGCTTCGTGCTATGAAGGTTTTTGAGGATTATTTATTTCGCTCGCTCTCCCCTAAGCAACCTTATCCACTCCTCGATGTAAATTCCCTCTCCTACTACCAGTTCCATCGTCGGCCCTGTGGTCGCCTTTGCTTCGCTTTATTTTGAACACTGACTTGTCACTGTCGATGGGATTTTTCATCGTTACCCTGTCTTTTACGCGTGAGCATATTTAGGAGAGAAGAGTTCTGCAGATGGCGAAGCATTCCGTAGCTTTCCGACGGGGAAGGTTGCAAAAAGAAAAATGTAAGGCGGGGAAGAGATCCTATATATTTACTCAACATGCCCATTTCATTACCGTTCTCTTTGCCATAATAATGCACTGTGCGGCGTGGCTAGTGGAAGCCCAAGCTTGGCTTGCCCTGGTTCTGAACAGGAGGCAGCTCAGTCACGACGGCGCCTCTACCTGGTCGAGCAAGGCGGGGAGAGAGGCGAATGAATCCCGGCCTCCTCCTAGTCGATCGATCTTTGTAATTATTTGCACAGACGGACTGAAAGGTGCCTTGACGCTTGCTTCCCTGGCCATATGGCTGAGGAGGAGGCGGCTGCTTCTTCCCACACGGGCTTTCCAAGGTGACTCGGTATCTATCTGCTGCCAGATTATGCTACAGGAGAAGGCAAGATATGAGCAGATATTGATTCCACCATCCGGCTGCCTCGGACGTCACCTCGCTCTCTCCCTGGTGGAGGAATGTAGGTGCATTGCTGGGCCTGTTGATGGGCAAGATAAGCACCGCTTTTAGCCCACGACGCAATAAAATTAACACACCTATTTGTTTGTTTGGTGACTTGAGATGCCTCCCGATGTTGCGTTTCGAAAATCTGTCCAGGCAGGATTTTTTTAAAGAAAACAAAACAAAACAACCCTGGCTTGTCTTTATGTATCTGAAACCGATTTCAATCCGGCTTTCTTTCGATGAAAAAGTCACGTAGGAAGTGAACCCCTAAACATTTTTGTGAAGTAGCGTTTTCTACTTTTCGGTTAGTCAGAGGAGCCATCCGCGGGCAAAGAAAAAGGAATGGATGAGTGGGTGCGTCTCCTTGTGCTACTGGAAGCAAGTTTGTTTCTTAATCGGCTTTATTACTCCTTTCCGGTTTGTGCCCAGGTCGGGGGGAAGGAGAGCTAAGAAGTGAAGGGTGTTCTCAACACGTTAACTATAGACCCATTGGCATCAGTAGACTTGCGTCACTTCAGTCCATTGATTTCAATGGGTCAACTCCGAGTGCGACTCACGCCGGCTATCACCCTAATGGTTTTCTCGACAAGGACACTGGCAGTGACGCGCAGAGATGGGACCCAAGACACGAGCGGACATTGGGCGGCAAAGACTAATGTTCATCAATAAAAGATTCTCCCCAGAAGCTTCAAAGTTGCACTTAGACGGCTGCTGCTGCTGCTTTGATTGCAAGGTTTTGAAAGGCACATGACGCGAATTGAAGCCACAAACATCTAGGCCCTAGCCTAGGGCATCCCAAAAATGCTGTAGCTAAAACGCACACACGAAAAAGCCGCTGGTCACGATCCAACCCAAGCTAAACGCTTGTAAAGCAACAATCCTAGGCATACATGTGGACTGTGGTCCCGGAAAGCTTAGCCACATACATTTGTTAGTCTTGAAGGTGCCACAGAACTTTTTGCTGGCTTTACGGCAAGGAACTACTCCAGAAGCTAACTCTCGTTGAACCTCACTGTGCTGGGAGGGGGGATCCCACAGAGCCATGCTCAGAACCCCACTGCTTTCAACAGGAGAAGGCAAGCCCGATTCTACGAATGTTCATTCAGCAATAAGCCCCACTGAATTCAGAGGGGCTGGGTCCCAAATCAGTGTCCGCAGGGTTGCACCCTTAAACACCTGCTTCTATCTTATCCTGCTCAAAGCAACGGGACATGGAAGTGATTAGCTCTGGCTGGACTTTGCCCATGTGGCCTTTGAAGAAAAAACAGGTTTCCTTCAAAAGAAAAACTCCTGCTTCCTAGCACTGTCAAGAGGATTGTGGACACTGGAGGGCCGACCAGAGGATTCCACTTGCAGGAGGGCAGCAACGTGTGATGTAAGGAAAATGTCCGTTTTCCGACCCAGGAGGGTCCATAATCTTTTGTTAAAAAGTCTTTTTCGCGTACAAAATTATATTCTGTTGATTATCTCAGAAATCCTGTGATTTTTTTTGATTTTTTAAAAAAAATTTAGAAGAGCCACGCCTCAGTGGCAGAGCATCTGCTTTGCAGGCAGGAAATGCTAGGCTCGATCTTCGGCATCTCCTGGGAGGGCTGGGAGAGACCCCCTGTCTGAAATCCCAAAGAGTCGCTGCCAGTCAGTGATGGCATGTTCCAACCCCATCCTAATGTTTTTGTTAAGGTTGTCAACTTTTTAAAAGTCCCTTTCCCTCCCAGAGCTCCTGTGTCTTTACCAGGATCCTGACCTACGGAAATCCAGCTCTTTTCCGACCCCTCGCTACATCATGTGGGTGGGTGGGTAGGTGGGATTTTACCCGGCGTCCTGCAGGTGTTAAAGGCCCAGGAAAATAACAATTTTAGGTGAACAATCCAACCCCACTGAAAGGCATGGAAATTTCACCATTACCTATATGCACTACTCGAAGGGAGGCATAAATGTTTAAAACAGAGGAAAAGTCTACCTTGAATTGCGTCAGTTATTTTATCAACTGCGCCCCTGGCCTGAAAGTAAGTGGTGTCCTTCCAAGATCGGATTATTAGCTAGCACAGAATTATAAGTTTAGGACCAATGAGACAACACCTTTCACTGAATCAAGTTAATACGCAGGAAAGAAGCTTTTCGGGGTATGGTTGTTTGAGCGCGCACAAATCGAAAAAGGAATGTTACATGCTTATGGTGAGATAGGTTATTATTCCCATTTCACAGATGGAGAAATAGTGACTTGCCAAAAAACGCACAACTGCTAGTTCAGTGGAACTGGTGGGGATCATAATAATAACAGCAGCAAGAACTGCTGAAAGGTCCTGTTGATTAGGATCTGGGCTGGATTAGGCCAGCGGAGGTTTCCAACTGGCCAGCTGAGCAGCCTTGACACCGCAACGCATTCTTTGGTGTCAAACGCTCCATCCTTAACCTTTGAACCGCCAGGAATGCATTAGTTGCCGTCTAATTGATAAATTGCCTCAGGTGCCATCGGTAGGCTCACATACAGCTAGAGAACAACACGCGCTAATTAGGCACTAAAGCAGTAATTGGAAGGAGAGAACAGCTCAGGACTGTATCGAGATCACGGACTCCGAAGCTGGCGTCGGTTCTGTTTATAACAGGTGTTTGGAGAAACCGCTCGCCCCGTCTAGGGCCACCGCAGCTGCAACAGGCAGACCTGGAGCCGGCCTCGCCATCGCGATTTCCATCTTTACGAGTTAATCACCGGGTTCCCTTTTGATGAGTATTTGGGCAGCGCCTACAGCTTGATCCTGGCTGCGCTAATACAAATAGGCCCCTGTCCGCGAAGGCTGACACAATTGGCAAGGAGCGTGTGTACTATAGTATAGCAAGTACACATTCGCCTCATTGAATTCAAAGGATAGGAGCGTCCTGTAAGTTTCAAGAAAGTTATTTTTTTTAATTGTTCTTCTCATTGAAATAAACTCACCAGAAATCGCAAAAGTAACATCTCACTCTTATTGCTAGCCCCTTGTCCTGGAATAGAGCTCCTCCCATTGCCTTTTCCTCCTTATTTCCTCTAGTACAAGAATGGATACGCCTGTGTGTTTGTTGGACTCCAACTCCCATGGTCCCTGACCAATGGCCACCCTGGCTGAGGCTGATAAGAGTTGGAGTCCAACAGTATCTGGAGGGCTCTCCACCTATGATTAGATATGGAAAGTCATCTCCATCGATCCCGGATCCCGAATGTAGCCCAGGCCGGCCTGCCTACCAAAAACCAGCTCGTTATATGGCCATTACGCAATTTTGGGATAAGGGGTGAGAGGGTAACAATAACCTTTTCCTGGTATTGGTACCTCAGTCCCACCTGTTGAGGAAAGTCTGTTGTACAGAGAAACTTGGGCGATGAATCCAGCTACAGAACCAGTGATATTTGGAAAGGACCGGTTAAACTGGGACTGATACCGCTCGATCTTAGCTTGGAAGTTCCTTTGATAACTCAAGGCGATTTCAGTGTTAAGGATCGGGGTAGGAGCAACTTAGTAACGCTGATTCTCTGGGGTAGATCGAAATACTTCTAAGTCCAGTACTGATCAGCTCAGGCATCTTTTGGATTCCCTAGGCCTCGAGAACACTGCATCTCCTTTCTCACCGCAATGACTTTCGCTTTATGTATATATAGTTAAAAATGCCCTAAATATCGGCAGCCTAGATTTTTTACACTGAAAAACAGACTGTATAAAAGAAACAAAAACGCCCGTTGATTGATTGATTGGGGAGCGTCAGCTAAGCCTACAGACTTCTGAATGGGTCCCCTCGTGGAAAGCGGTGTGTGGGGGGGTAATTCTGTTGTGAACGCAAGCAAGCGCGCACACACACACGAACTCGTCTAATCCGCGGTACTCAGCATCTCTGTTGGAAGGCAGCACAAACACCCACATTCCCCTTCGAGACCACCCTTCCTGCAGAATTCCCGGGGAGAGGGAAACTGGTCTCAGCGGACCGGAGGGGGGGGGAGCTCGGGCCAGATTTCTCAGTCCCGGCCGGAACAGGTTGGTTTTTGCCCCGGGAGCGCGACTGTGCCTGGCAGCCCTTGTCAATTTCAGCGGTTTCTAGGCGGCAAGCTTGTGGAAAGGCTCTAGGCATAACGCGGGACAGAAGGGTGGGGGCGTAAAAAGCCAAGTCCAAGCTCCATGGGAGCACTGGGAAGAAACCTCGGGCGCCATGCCAGCCACAAGATGCGAAAGCCCACGGGGAACTCAGCAGCCAAACCCACAGAAACGGCTTTTTTTCCTTCTTTTTTTTTTTTTACAAAGGAGCTCTTCCTAAGCCATGTGTGCATGTCGCTGCGCTTTGCAGACTGCAATCATTAGCTACGGTTTTGACTTGCAGGTTCCCAGACTGGGATGGTGGCGAACAGCCAGCGGCGCCAGGCCTGCCTTGGACCATTTTACTTCACTTCGCAAATGTAATCACCGTCAAGCCGTATGAGGCTTTGCGCGTCGACAATCGCAGGGTTGGGTCTTTTTGTTTTGTTTTGCTTGCTTTGCTTTGGCTTGCCAAAGGACCTGCGGGCTGCAATTCCACGTCAATTTAGCTGGGGGTAAGTCCCATTGAACCCATGGGACTTATTTCTGAAGAGACATGCATAAATTCGCGCTGTTAGCCATTTTGATAAAAAAAACCGTCGATGAGCTTGATTACCTAGAGCTAGGTCGGCTCTTCGTCCCTTTGTATATAACAACAAAAAATGCTTACTCCGAAGTAAGCCCCGGCTTACTCCCAGGAACCTTTGCACAGAATTTCTCTCCACCCTCCCTTTTCTTTTTACACGGTATCAAATTGGCCGTCCCCAGCTCACCCTAAGAACACACACTCATACCAAGCGCTCTCCTTCTGCCTCTCTCTGTCTCCACCCTCCTAATTTAACTAATTATTACACCGTAGGAAACAAACCATGGACAACAATCTGTGTGAAATCACCAAAGGCTTTTTTCCCCCGTAGATGAAAAAGAAAAGCAAAACTCTTCCTTTTACACTCTGAGCCATTGCAAAATGAGCAAGCCCTACAAATATGAATGCCAGTATGGAGGGAGACTCTGAGATATGATGAGATATTTGATTTCGGGCAAATAAAGGGCTGAATTTTTGCCACGGCTCATGGGTTTGTTTTGCTTTTTTAAAAAACAAAATAAAATAAAGGTTATTGCAAGTCTGTCTGCAGGCCTTTAGTGAGCCTGATTTTTGTATTTGCTCACTGTGGAAGTTGCTTGAGATAAGATCAGAAGGATGCCCAGCCCAAGCACACTGCAGTCGATCTGGAAGGGGGGAAATGCCCACTTTTCTTTAGCAATTACTATATCATGTTTAAACTGAGATACATCAGGAGTGAGGAGGCTCTTGGCTTAACATGTTCACAAGCAGGGAAAACAAATGCTGAAGAAGACTGCAACATGCAGCTCCATCCTGTCACATTGTTTACTCGGAAATTCCCACTGACTTCAGTGGGGCTTACTCTGCAAGTCACTATAGGATGGTATCCCTGAAGTCCACAACCCAGCCAGGTTTATTGGAAGCAAGCCCTCTTGATTTCAGTGGACTGACTTCCAAGTCAATGAGATATAGAATTGCATCCTAAGCAAAGGATGCACACTTGGATGGAGTAGACTGAAGATGTTGGAAGGATAGCCATTGTGTGATTGGTCAGTACTAACAGGGCCTGTTGGTCTGTTGAGTGACAAGGCGAGAAACCTCTCAGATCCTACAGATGCCAACGTCCTTCCAACATTTCTCTGCTGATCTCTGGAGATAAAGTCAGGTGTGCCATTCCTGAACATGTTGATGCTGCTTCGCTCTTACTGAATCTGGGCAAACTCAGTGGGCGTACTGGGAGGCAGACAGTGGCGATGCTCAGATTCTAACCGGTGAATGTGAGGAGCAAAAACCCAGGGCTCTGTTCTAAAAGGCAATATTGGGGAAAGGGAATCAGGCCTCCCATCCCCCTTTCACGGCCAACCTTTGTGGGAGGGCAAGAGTTTTCATATTACCCAGCTCCCCTTCTGGTTTTCACTGGAGGGGTGTACCAGAATTTCCAAGTCTGCAATCTTATGCAAAGTTACTTGAAAGCTTCACTTGAACTCAGTGGGATGGGCAGCTCGATTCTAAACTTACCTGTAAGTCCCATTGAACAGGAATTATTTCTGTTGGAATATCTGACAGTTTCAGAGTAGACATATACAGGATTACACTGTTACATTGATTAGTCAGTTTCCATTGGCTAGAGTGGAACTTACTTTCAGGTAAGTGAGCTCGGGAGCTCTGACTTTATTGCACAGGATTGGGCTGTAAAACACATTGTGATTCTAATGGTATTTTCTCTAGGCTTCAGTAAGTAAACTGGAGACACTCTTGCGCACACACAGCTTTAGGGAGCCATGCTGGAATTAGGGGTGGGGGAGGAGGCACCCTTGCTTTTTCATAAGAAGCCTTTATTGTAGTACAACTGGCTAAAATTTGGGAGCCAGGGAGTGGTGGATTTCATGATGGGCCCTCCTACCTTTGCTTACATATTTAAAACACTGCGCCATGGGGCACCATTTCTCTAAGAATTTCTTTACAGACCACCTTGCCGATGACTCCCTCTTGATCCCATCCAAGTGGGAATGACCCCTGAAATCCACTAACAGCACTGGAGGAGAAGGAACCATTGCTTGTCCTCCTGTGACTGTTAACTTTGTGTCTTTTTGGCCTGGGGGTGGAGCATCTGCTTTGCATGCTAAAGGTCCCGGGTTCAAGCCTTGCCATCTCCAGGTAGGGATGGGGAAGTCATCTGTCTGATAGTGGAGTGTTGGTAAAATCAGCAGAGTTTAGCTGAGTGTAGCTTGCTCTGCCTTTCTGTGCAGAGTGCGTGTGTGTGGTTTACCTGAGCGAAACTTTGCTGTGGATCACTGAATAAGAAAAGACCACTGGCGTCACTAGGGTTGGTATCACCCAGTGTGGTGCGGTAACTCCTTGGTGAACCCCCAAATGTCCTGCTGAGCGTGCACGTGTGCACGCACATTCACAAGGCCAGCCACCCATGCCCCTGGGAGGGCACACGCCAGAGGGGCACCCAGCCGGAGAAGCAGGCCTGGGAATGCTGGCGTGCCTCCCTCGCCCCACTGATGCTGCTCCTGGTCTTGCCCGCCCGCCTGCCTGCCTGCGAGGAGGAGTTGGCTGCTCCGACGCCAACCCAGAGCGCTTCTTGGCTCCTTTGCTGGGCAATGGCACGGGTGCCCTGCCCCATGACGGGGCAGCTCTGGGTGTCACCCCCCTCATGGTGTCACCCGGGTGCGGTCAGCACTCCCCGCACCCTGCTAGTGATGCCACTGGAAAAGACTACTTTAATAATAATAATAACAATAAATTTAATTTATGTGTCGCCTATCTGGCCAGTGGCCACTCTAGGCGACGTACATACAATAAATATAGCAAAATACAATACAAAAATACAGTGTAATAGTATAAATTATAAAACAAACAATGCATAATAGGAGGCATGTAAACAAAAAATATTAAGCCTCCCCAGAAATCCCAAAAGCCTGTTGAAAGAGCCAGGTCTTTAAGGCCTTGTGGAACATATTCAGGGAAGAGATGTGCCGAATATTATTAATCAAAATACATACTTGATAGGAAAGGCTCTAGTTCCAGCTAACTAACTAAGTTGGAGGCGCAGCGGCCAGGCTTGGTCATTACCCTCATGCTTTGGGGGAGAGAACAAAGACAAAGATGTTTGCTTTCCCTTGGCTGGCCTCACAAGAAGAAGGAGAGAGAGGACAGAAGTGAGGTCAGCTCACTGAGAGTATCAGTTTACAATGGAAGGAAGACAGAGGAACACAGGGAAGGATAGGCAGCCTAGCCAGCTGGAGGACCCTCTCTCTATCTCCCCTTAGGAATGCAAAGAGAACCAAAGAGGAGTTGCTCTTGCCACACTTCCAACATCTGAAACTCTGGAGAGCTGTTGTCAGTCAGCCGAGACCATACTGAGTGAGGTGGACTCAATTGAAGGCAACTTCCTATGTGCTCTTATTTCACATCAGTAAATTTGACCAGAATTACATCCAGAGCAGGAGGCCTGTTGTGGACGGTTTCATTAAGCTGAATAGGATGAGGTGGGTTCAGCAAAAGCCCATGCCACTTTTTAGAGTGAGGCAGGATTTTATTTATTTTAAGCACCTTTAAAGTGTTTCATGGCCTGCCCAATTTCAGAGACCCAAAGAGGGCAATATCCATTGCACCTCTTATCAACACATGTCTGGCCTGCAGCTACTGCCTGTGGTCTGTGCATCTTGCTCCAGTGGATGCTTCCTGGGGAGTAAGTCCCACCCTGAGTTCAATAGGGCTGTATTTCTGCTAGGAAGGTTGCTTTGGACTGGGCCCACTAAAAGGCAAGTCCTATCAGCCACTGCAGCCTCTTCTTCTGCTCCACCAGAATATGAAGGCTGCAATTCTAGGTACATTTATTTAATATATATATATATATATATATGCCTTCTCCTCAGTGGTACTGTTTACAAAAAAACCAAGGTAAAAAATAAACAAAAACAAGCACCAGTCAATAGGATATTAAAAACAACAGTGCATTCACAGACTTAGGAAAAATGAAAGATGGAAATGCTGGCATCAAATAAACTTATCTGGGACAGGAGTTCAAGAAAGGGGTGCCACATCCAAAAAAGCCCCCCCCCATGGTCAGGGCCCTCCTCACTCCCAATGGCTTTGGTGAGCCTCAAAGAGCATTTTTAACTATATATACATAAAGCATAAGCTATTGCAACTTACTTGGAATGATAAATTTGGGAAGAGGAGAAACATGTACACCACCTTGAGCTCCTAGAGGAAAGGTGGGATATAAATGTAAAAAATGAAATAAATTATCTCTCAGTGAATGCAGATGGGCTTCCAAGTAATCACACTTAGGATGTCAGTGTTGTGGTGCTAAAACTAGTTAAGCAGGGAGTAACAGCGGTCTGAAATGCGAGTGTGCCAGTGTGTGTGCGCGTTTACCTAAGAAAGCAGGCTTTTACCCTGCATGAGACTTAGTAAAATAAGAAAAGCTACTTTATTTATAGAAATACATAGTAGATAGAAAGGCATACCTGGTTCTAACTAACTAAGTTGGAGGCGTAATACCCAGGCTTGGGAGTTGCCCTCATGGCTAGGAGACAGCGAGCAGAGACAAAGGTGTCTCCTCTCTCCCGGACAGTCGGAGAAGAGAAGAGAAGAAAGGAAAGGGCAGAAGGAGGAGGGCAGATAAGCTTCCCTTAAGACGTTATCAGTCTAGCAATGGAAGGAAGTCAGTCAGAGCATCACAGGTAAAGGTAATCAAGCCTATCCATCTGGAGGACCTTAACTCTATCTCCCTTCTGGAACATAAACAAAGGAACAAAACAGGAGTTGCTCTTGCCCCACTTCCAACAGTCAGGGCAAGATCTCCCAAATATTTCAAGACAGGAGAAAAGATGGCCCCGCCCATCCACCTCTATGCTACCCTATCAAAAGGGGCCTTATGATGATTGAAAGAAGCCTGGCTTTCCCCTAGAATTACTGTTGTGAGAGGTGGAGGGAACAGTCCTATAGACTACGTCTCACCCACCGCAGGACTACGAATCCCAAGGTTCCTTGTGAGAAGCCATGTTACTGGAACCAGATGAAGTAAAAAGGGCAGGCTGGCAGGCCTTACTTTGCCGTTAAACCTGAGAAGAGGAAGCACAGGCAGGCCTTAACAAAGGAGCCCTGAGCTATCGGTGGTTTCAAAATGATGCCACTTCCTACAAACTCCCTAAATAAGTCGCCCCCCCCCCGCAAAAAAAATCAACTGGTCCCCGCTTTAATTAGAAACTGGAGGGGAAAGGCGTTTCATTCCATTGACTCCCTCCGCAGTAGTGTAGTGGCAAATTCAGGAGTGCAGGGTCTCTTCATGATAGCCACAGCTACATCCCCTCAAGGCTACATACACCCCTTCTAAGATTATACAATCTAATATTATAGAATAACCTGGCCAGGTTTGAATACTGCTTTCTGCTTCTCTATCCTTGTTAATGCCTTCTCTCACAACGACAGATGTCCCTAGGAGCCAATCGGCATGAAAGGGGAGTGGCTTCTCAGTGGCTGACTCGCCTCCTTTTACTCCGATTGGCTCCAATCAGCAGGAAAGAACAAGGAAACATGCTAGAAGACTCTTTGCAGTGGCTAACACATTTCCCTTTCATGCAGATTGGCTCATGATGCTGGAAACAGAGACCCTGCTGGGAACCTGCTCCCAAAAAAGTAAAGGGTCTAAGACCCCCTGAGCCCCTGGACGACCACGCCGCTGCCCCTCTGAGAACAAACTAGTCTCTGCCATCAGGCTTTTTTATACCGTACACAGAGCTATTACGTGCTAAGCAGAGTTCCGCAGCGTGTATAACCGTGATCGCTAAGGGCAACCTCCAGGAAGGATTCCTGAATTTCTTCTTTAATTCTTATTAGCCTGAGGCTGCGATCCTATGCACGTATACCTAGGAGCAAAACAGGCCTCAGGCAGGCTGCGATCCAACACTCACTCTCCCTGTCTAGGTGGGTCTTACTTCTGAGTAGACATGGTTAGGAATGCATTGTTTACTTCCGAGTAGACACACCTAGGAGGATCGAGATGCTCGACTATTCATGCTTCCGAACTGGAACCCCAACAGAAAGGGCCCAAGGCTTTTAAAGCAACTTCCACAAGAGGAAGGCTTTTCTAAGGAATGGCGGGGTGGAGGAGGGCTCGGGGGAGGCGGGGTTTGACTCCTTTTAAAACCAGCAAATCAACATCCCCATTTATGGCTGAACGAGTGGAAACGCCAAGCCAGTCTCCACGCTTTACTTCGGTGGCATCTTCCTCAGCACTGACTGGGATCTCTTTGATGAGATGCTGTGAACAATATTGCAAATCCCAGAGGGCCTTTTGCCTGAGAGAGCCAGCCGCAAAACTTGAGCCATCCTCCCGGGTATATCCTCAGCTGGGGCTGCGGCGCGCTGGACTGCTTTGGCTGAACTGATTTCCATGGGACGGTTCCCTCGTTTGTTGCATTGTTTGTATTAATAAGAATATCTTGTTCTGTTTGTTTTGTCTCCTGGGAGCCAATAAAGCTGTGAAGTTTTTCTTTACACCAAATGCAGCTCTACGGGCGATCAATCAATGGGTAGTTTTTGGATAATCTGTGAGAGTGAGAAATCTAATAATGCAAGCAACTCACAAAAAAAGGAAAACAGTCTATTTTCTCTTAGGTTAGCTGAGCCAGGACTAGCTAGAACCGTATATTTAAAGCATGAGATTTATCTTGCTCTCTCTGGGTATATGTAGATCACACACACACCCCAATCCCATGACTCCTAATTATATATGAAATATTTAATACTGATTATTTACCACTATTTACACGTGTAAGATTTGATATACCGTATATAATGAGTGCATGTGGATAGCTGATGATTAAAGTATAGGAAGAAAGCATGGGCAGAAGGTAGGTTTTAGCGCCGGTGGCAATGAAAAGGGAAGGGTTTTGTTCCTCAGGTCAGTAGGGCCCGAGAAGAGCCTGCCGGATCAGACCCAAGACTCATCTGGTCTAGCATCCTGTCTTCACAGCGTCCATCCAGAGGCCTCCGGGAAGGTCGCAAACATTCTCCCTTCTTGGGATTTCCCAGCAAGAGAGGCACAACAGCTCTGATACTGGAGGTTGTACAAAGCCATCATAACTAGCAGCCATTGAGAACCTCCAGGTCGAGCCGTCGAACTTACATTGAAAGCAGTGGCATTTTCCCTGACGTCTCGGATTGAGGAGGCCAAACGCAGTCAGCAGGAAGGACGTCTGTCAGACGACTGAGCTCCCAGTTCATCGATGGGGAAGCTGTCCATCTCACTCTTAACAGGTTTCTGTGCCACACCCGCGTTTCTTTCTCTCCATGTAAGGTTCGTGGAATAGCTCTAGGCAGACAAGGCAACATGCCGTTCATTTATCTATCCCAACCCCGCCCTTTCATCAAGGTTCGTCGTGTAACGAACATGTTAACACCTGGGGGTCATCCCATCTTATTCTCCCAACGCGTTTATGAGGTAGGTTATTCTGACACTTTGAGTTGGCCAAGACTGGACTTCATGGCTGATGCCAGGTTTAGTAACCCCCGTCACTAAAATCAGTGGGTATGAGCCAGTCAAGTGTAGCAATTTGAAGTTCCGTCGATTTCAATGGGAGAGTCAAGGAACTGAAATCAAAGAAACTCAATAGCGCTTCATATACTGAAGGGATAGGACGGTCCACTTTTAGGCTGCAATCCTAGGCATCCGTACTTAAACACTGTTGGACCTTTTGAGTAAATATACACTGGGCTGGGCTATTCTTTCCAGTTCAATATATTTTGGGTTGGACCTGAAGCCCCCTCTTTTTTATCACAGGCCCAAATGACTGCTGCTAGGGCTGCAGTCCTTAAGCGCTCTCAACATTGTGTTTGAATGCCTTGCTGTGTTTGTTGTGAGCCGCTTTGAGCGCAATTGTTTGTGGGAAAGTGGCAGATAATTTTTTGAATGACTTCAATGGCACACAGTGGGACTTCGAAATAAACACGGGTAAGATTGGGCAGTCAAAGAGACCAAACCGCCAATCAGAACGCGACCCCTTTTAGCAGCTCGCTTGCAGTCAGAACCTCGGATTCGACGGTGGATTTAATACGATACTGCCTCAGTATTGTATTAAAATTGCTATTAATATATTAATAATAAAACGAAACAAGCCACAACCACCCCATGACTTTGGAGATGATAACTGAAAATCCCCCACAAATTATTAATCAATGAAGCGTCTAACAACTTTAACACTTCCTGGTCGCCTTGTTAATAAATGTAATTTGAGGTAGATTTATACACGGAAGGGACGGGGGTGCGGGGAAAACTTCCCCCATCTGAACAGCTAAATCATTGTTAGGCGCCGTTCACATCTCCCAGATGCCTATGGACTCCTCGGAATTAGGTGTTAAATAGACAAAAGTGACCTAAACCGCCTTTAAAAGCACAGCATGACCATGTAATTTCTTCTCCCCCCCCTTTTTTTTTTTCAGTTTGTGGTTTTTGGGGAAAAAAGATGAAACTTCTTTCCAAGTAGCTATCACCCAGATTTAGTGTGAAAAGTAGTGTAATTGTAATTCACGCCATCAGGGTCTATGGCTGATAGACTATCAGCTGTTCTGTAGTTAGGGGAGGCCGCCTTCCTCGTTTTCTCTCTCTCTCCCCCCCCCACCTTTTTTCCCTCCAAAGAGGAAAGCTGCCAAATGCTCCGCTATACCTCCAGCAAGCTAATCGGATGCCAAAACAGCAGCTGCACACATATGCAAATTGGCAATTAATAATATAACATTCTGGGGTGGGGGTGGGGGTGGGGGGGAGAGATGAGGAGAGCGAGAGAGAGATTTAATTTTTTTTCCAAAGGCAGGGGGAGGGAGAGGGAAAAGAGGAGCTACCTGAACATGAATAACCTTAGCAGTGCCAGCGAAGCTCTGATCAGAATGGTGCGGAATTAATGAGCCACAGGAGATGGTTTTTCTTCTCCTGCACCTTCTCTCTCGCTCTCGCTCTCTCTCACACACAGAGAGATCTTTGTCGTCCTGTCGAGTTTGCTCGGATAGAAAGACTCCCAACCACGTTGGATTCCCAGAAAAGAGAAGAGTCTACATTAGCGTCGCTTTGTCTCTGTGGAAAAGAAAGGAAAAGGGGGTGGGGTGGAAAATTCACCCGTCTTGCTATAAAATACTCTCGTTCCAATGCTACATCACCACACACACACACCTACGCGCGCACACGCATCTCATCGATGATTACTGTTATTATTAGCCAGACCAGACACGACTAATTATTATTATCATTCCTCGCATTTTGTGTGGATTGACCAGAAGACTGACCAGAAGCAAAAGCGCTTGTCAATTTCACGCGGCGCTCCTTCAAGAGCAGCAGCAGGACCCAAACAAGCTCAACCAAGCGCCTCCTTTCGACTCCGCCGGCTGCCTTATCTTTTTTGTAGGCCCCACTGCCACCCCATCCCCTGTCCTTGCTCGGGTCACAAAACAGCAGGGGACGGGGGAGCGGCCTCCAGATGCAGTTGGACTCCAACTCCCATCAGCCTCAGCTAGCATGGCCAGTGCTCAGGGATGATGGGAGTTGGAGTCCAAAAACATCTGGCCACAGGTTCCCCACCCCTGCAGTATAGGGTAAGAGGCACGCCATTTCCCATTAGGGTGGCCACCTTTTCCCCCAGTCTGTTCCTCAGCGCTTGGGTGCAGAATCTTTTCTCCATCTCTTTGTCTGTGCCAGACAGAACTTCATCCACTACACTTCTACATATGAAGCTTCTGGTACAGGTACAAGAGCAGGTGGGGAGGGGAGAGCTGGCAACTTTAATTCTCCAAGGATATAAGAAACTCACACCCAACTTTCCTCCCCACTTCCATCCCATTTTTTGGATAATACATGATTTGACCATCCACCTGTTTCTAGTTTCATTTATCTGGAATTTATGATTTTTTTAAAAAACCTTGGGAGATGGGGAGGCAGGAGTGTAAGGGGCAAGGGAGCCTGAGATAATTGTTACTTTCTGAAAAAAGAGAGTGGAATTTAAACATACCTGGAACTCAGAGCTAACAGCCCTGCACCATAGGAACTGGCTGTGGTTAGGTGCTTATTATAACTTGATATGTCCCAAAGCTGTTTCTGGGTGATGAAGCTGGCTTGAAGCTTAGCCTTGACCTCTCTGAAAATGACATATATGCAACAGGCACACTTTCTTTTTTTAAAAGGGGAGGATTCTGTTGAGACATATAACATATCACGCTGGGCTGTGATGCTAGAGCAAAGCGCTTCTATGGACTGCTGCCACTAATTTTTGTTGTTGTTGAAATCTTGCTTCCCTAATGGACATTTTCTTACAGCCTAGAAGTACTTATTTTCAGAGTGTCATGCATATGTAGTTCCCAAATGCTATCATTTCCAGAACTTACAAAACATTAAAACTCTCAGCACAGTAATAAGACTGGTACGAAAGCAATCAGTCTGGCAGTTTATCATCCAAAATAGGTACAATCTGGAGGACAGGATGTGCTCCAATGTTTGGGGCATATTCGTACACATCTTCTGTATGGATTAAATAGGGGGAATTAATAAGGAAAGGGTGCCCATCTAGGAGCTCTAACTATATTCAATCTCGGTTTCGAAAGATCTTACCAACAGCGCCTTTTAAGGGGACATTAACACTGCAATTTTTGGGCTATGCTCCCCATCACATATATATTTTGGTTCTGTGTCCCAAGGATACAGGAAGAATATACCAGCTCTGTTCTGGAATATGAGCAGCAGAGAGGAGCAATATGTGTTTCTTTTTTCATTTGACAATGCAAAATGTACACAGGCCCCACTACCCAAATTAAACAAAAACACACAAACAAGATACAAACAATTATCACAATGAAAGATATTTGGGAGATTTTTTTAATGGAATCTGAAAAAATATTTTTAAAAGGTCTTGATCTCTCTATTCCCCCCTACCCCCAGCACTTCTGGAAAAAATCACTTTAAATCTAGGTGCTTGTTCAACCATACCCTATTGCATCAAACTGGTTTCTTAAAAACTACACCTGGCATCTTTGGTTTATATTTGTTGTGTAAATTTGTATATTAATAATAATTTATTGTATTATAACAAAAATATAAATTTACACAACAAAGGGTTATGGGAAGCCCAGTAAACTAAGTTGAATTGCAAGTTGTGCCTAAAAGGTAAAAAGGCTAAATACTGTGTGTGATTTACAAAAGAGATCAACAAAAGGAGACTTTAAGTTAGAGAAAGAAAAGCAGAACAAAAGATAGGTAAGGATGGCTGAAGAATCGACACTTAAAGCAAATATCCCAAGGCTAGAAAAGGATAATTATACGGTGTGGAATCTATGTGCTTGGTTCATGAACTCACCCTTCTGACTCCATGAGTCTGATGCATCCTTGGTTATCCTCATGCATCACAACAGGCCCAGGTATAGAGATGCCTAAATCTTTAAACAGTTCAAGTAGCCTTTGCATATCCCACTAGTTTGGGATCTCGGCTAGCTGCTAGCTTCAGTTTCATGGTTGTAGTGCCCTTTAGATATCTCGCCATTCTCCTTATTGCTTCCCAGTCCATCTTGGTTGGAGAGCTGGTTTTTCACCACATCTGGCCTGGTAACAGTACTGAAATACAGGTGTTTTCTGATGGCTTGTCTTTTATCTCTCAACGTTTCCTTTAGCATCTTGCTTTTTCTTGGGGGTCACATCCATACCATATATTTAAAGCACATTTAAAGTGTATGGCTTCCCTCAAAGAATCTTAGGAACTGTAGTTTGTTAAGGGTGCTGGGAATTGTAGCTCTGTGAGGAATAATTATCTGGGAGAAGCTATGTGCTTTAAATGTATGGTGTGGATGTGACCCAAAGATGACAAGTGTAGTTTTCAAGATATGTGGATGTGACCTTGATCCACAGCTACTCCTGCTTCATATTCTTGCTAGCAGTATGTTGTGCTGCCATACTGATTAACACAGTGCTTTAAGTGAGGGCTCACAGTCTCCTAGATCTATGAAATAAGGCTACATTCAAAGTTTCAGATTTGAGGCTGTGTTCACAGATATTTGAAATGCAGCCAAGCTGATCAAAGCATCTAGATCACAGGTACAGAGTTTAAGATTTTTAAACCATGCTTACCTCTTTGCTGAATTGTGACAGATTAGTTTAGTGTGGATAAAATTATTAAAGACTGTAGATATTACTTATACAAAATTATTTTGTTTTGTAGTCATTTATTAATGTATGGGTGTGAAGAAAAAAACAACGGATGCATCCTGATTTTCAGAGTTTGCACCCACTCACTTTCCATTAAGCTGCTGCCAGATAAATTGTTCTGTGAAAGTGTAACAAGAAAACATTTGTGAATTTGAAATTGCACAGCATATTGAGGGATTCTATTCTCTAAACTAGACTCACAGAGAAGGAAAACTCCCATTTGGCTTGACTTCTTGAAACGCTCATTTCAGTACATGAAATCACTGTGAAAGTCTATAGAGTTTGGCTCCTCTCTGCTAAATATTAAGCCAGCAAATTTCCCACAGTGTTTATGAATTTCCTGGGTGTCCCTAGAATGAACATACAAAAGATATATTGAATGACTTTGTCTCCCACATGAAATAAGAATGATGTACAACCTTTCCTCTACTCAAATTGCATTTGGACCACTAATTACAAGCTTCTCAGGGAGATTTGTTTCTTAAAAAGTCTCTCTCTCCCCCCTCCCTCCCTCCCAGTTCTAAAAAGGCTCATAATGTTTTGGCCACTTGAGAACTTTAGTACAAGGCTGGAGCACTATGCTATTAATCATCATGTGTCATAGCCTCTTATTGGCTGCTAAAACATAGAGGAGGTGGTGTCAGCAGCATTTTCACCCATTAGACGGTGATAGCAGGTACCTGTTCCACTAGTATGCATCCTACACTAGTTATCCTCTCCATCCTCTAGTTATCTTTCCCATATGGAACTGGATGCTGGTATATGACAACTTGGATTCTCAGCAGAAGCAGAAATTGTGAGAATGGTCTCATTCATCTCATTGGCGATCACTTGTGGCCAAGTAAGATTGCCTTCCAGGGTAAGGTCTTTAACAGTGGGTCTGTAAGTGACTGTGGAGGCCAATTCTGGATCCACACAGCTTCCCACAGTGAGGACATAGGTTTCCAGATGGAAGATGGTCACGATGAGGATATGCTTGACGTGCCTTCTGCTTATCTCGTCTGTCCCTTTTGCCCTGTACTTGTGCTTCTTAAAAGTCCATAGCACTTTTGATAATGGCCGACCTCCAATTGGGACGCTGATGGGCCAAAGCTTCCCAGTTCTCAATGCTCATGTTACATTTTTTTAGATTAGCTTTAAGAACATCTTTAAACCTCTTTTGCTGTCCACCGATATTCCATTTCCCGTCCTTAAGATGGGAGTAAAGTAGCTGCTTTGGAAGATGGTGAGCAGGCATTTGAACAACATGGCCGCTCCAGCGAAGTTGATGTTGGAGTATCATTGTTTCAACACTGATACTCTTTGCTTCTTCCAATACGCTAACATTAGACTGCCTATCTTCCCAAGTAATTTGCAGAATTTTCCAGAGGCAGCGTTGGTGGAATCTTTCAAGAATTTGGGAATGGCGTTTATAGATGGTCCATGTTTCACAGGCTTACAGTAAGGTCAGTAGTACAATGGCTTTGTAAATAAGCATTTCGGTCTCCCTGCGAATATCCTGATCCTCAAACACTCTACGCTTCATTCGGGAGAATGTGGCACTCGTGGAGCTCAGACAATGCTGAATTTCAGCGTTGATGTCAGCTTTTACAGAGAGATGGCTGCCAAGATAAGAAAAGTGATCAACACTCTCCAGCGTTGCACCATTAAGCTGGATTGATGGTGCTTCAGAGGGATTGGTTTGCGCCTGCTGATGAAGCACTTTGGGGTTTTTTATGTTAAGCGAGAGGCCAAGCTTTTCATATGTTTCTGCAAAGACATTTAGGATAGTTTGAAGATCTTCCTCTGAATGTGCGGAGACTACATTATCATCAGCATATTGAAGTTCTACAACAGAGGTTGTAATTACCTGACTTTTTGCTTTCAGCCTACTGAGATTAAAAAGCTTTCTATCTGTGGGACTTAGAAAAGGAAGCACTCCCTTCCCAGCAATGCAGAGACTGGACTAAGATGCAGCTATCAGGAAGAAAGGGCAGTTTCTCATCAAGACCAAGTAAAGGTTTAAACTTATCAAATTATGAGCGTGGTCTAACAGTGGCTACTGGTCTCACCAGCTTGGTCTGATGATTGCCAACAGGGCTGGCTCCAGGTTTCTGAGGGCCCATGGGCAAAGGCTGTAAGGGGGGCTCTTGCCCTCTTGCTTTCCTCCTCAAACCACACTCCTCCTCCCTCTTGGCCTCACTCTTTTAAAGTAAAACAAAACCTGAACAGAAAGACTGGGATGACAGAGGAATCAGACAGGAGAGAGAGAAAGGAGGAATGCCAGACCTCTGTCTGAAAGTTCATTGGGGGCATTCCTGCCATGGCTCCGGAGTCCCTGCTGCTTGCCCTGCAGCAGAGCACACCATGCCAGGAAGCCTCCTCTTCCTCCTTTGCTGCTTCATGATCCAGCCTGGCTTTCAGTGGCTGCCACTGCTCTTCCCTTCTGCTGGAGGACATTTAAGGGGTTAATACTACAGAAATTAGGAGGCAACAAGCCTAGACCATCCCAACATTAGCACTGAATGTTACCAAGTTGAGGAGACACTCTGGGCTCAGCTTTTCTACTCCATGGTATTAACCCATCAATTTCCCCTCCACTTTGGTGAATCAGATAAAAAGAGAAACTAGCCGGGGAAAAACACTTCCTGAGCATTGGACTAGGATAGGATCAGCAACAAGCAGCAGGTCCCCCCTCTGTATTCCTGGGCCCTCAGCCAGTGCCCCACCTGGGCCAATGCTGGAGCCGGCCTGATTGCCAACTTTGTGGGTACTACAGTAGGCCACTACAGTGGTACTACAGTGGAAATAATATCTCATTGTGTAATCAAGATTGTTTTACATATTAAGCTGCAGCCTACATTTTTATTAAAAACTCCGTTGTCCAGGTGCTTGTAACAAAGGTATTCACTTAAGTACTGCATGACTTGTGAAGATGTCTCCTCAGCTGTCCAACAGGACATATATAGGAAAAATAATTTTAAATAATGAAAAGGTGAGACAAATGATTTTTCACTAACCTTTGCTTGTACAATTGTATTATTTATTTATTTATTAGATTTATATCCTGCCCTTTCTCCCAGTAGGAGTCCAGGGTGGCAAACAAAAGCATTAAAAACACTCTTAAAGATCATAAAAGTGGACTTTAAAATATATTACAAAACATATTTAAAAACATAATAAAACAAAACATCATTTTTAAAAAGCCCGAAAATATCTTAAAAAATAATTCCAACACAGACACAGACCAGGATAAGGTCTCTCTTTAAAAGGCTTGTTGAAAGAGGAAGGTCCGAAAGAGGAAACACCGAAAAGATAACAGAGATGGCACCTGTCCAATATTTAAGGGGAGGGAATTCCAAAGGATAGGTGCCACTACGCTAAAGGTCTGCTTCCTATGTTGTGCGGAATGGACCTCCTGCTAAGATGGTACCTGCAGGAGGTCCTCATCTTCAGGGAATAGTATATAAGGGGTAAGATGGTCTTTCAAGTATCCTGGTCCCAAGCTGTATAGAGCTTTGTACACCAAAACTATAAACTTGAAATTAGCCTGGTAGCTAATAGGCAGCCAGTGCAATTCTTTTAGCAGAGGGGTGACATGATTTTGCACCAGCTGCAGCTTTCGGACCAACCTCAAGGGCAGCCCCACATAGAGTGCATTACAGTAATCTAGCCTGGAAGTTACCAGTGCATGGACAACAGTGGTCAGGCTATTCTGATCTAGAAATGGCTACAGCTGTCTTACCAGCCAAAGCTGGTAAAAGGCACTCCTAGCCTCTGAGGTCATGTGGGCCTCTAGCGACAAAGATGAATTCAGGAGCACCCCCAGACTATAGACCTGCTGTTCCAAAGGAAGTATGACCTCATCCAAAGCAGGCAACTGACTAAGTATCCAAACTCGGGAACCACCAACACACAGCACCTCCATCTTGCTAGGATTCAGACTCAGTTTATTGGCCCTCATCTAGCCAACCACTGAGTCCAGGCATCGGTCCAGGACTTGCATGGCCTCCCCTGATTCAGATGTCACACAGAAATAGAGCTGGGTATCATCAACATACTGCTGACACCTTGCCCGAAATCTCCCGATGACTGCTCCCAAGGGCTTCATATAGATGTTAAACAGCATGGGGGACAAGATGGTACCCTGTGGCACCCCAAAGTACAACTGCCAGGGGGCTGAAAGACAATCACCCAATGCTATTCTCTGAAAATGACTCTGGAGATAGCATTGGAACCACTGTAAAATAGTGCCTCTGACACCCATCTTACTAAGTCGGCTCAGAAGGATACCATGGTCAATAGTATCAAAAGCTGTTGAGAGATCAAATAAGAATAACAGGGTCGCACTCACCCTTTTCCCGATAGAGGTCATCCATCAGGGCAACCAAGGCCAATTCAGTCCCATAGCTAGGCCTGAACCCAGATTGGAGTGGGTCAAGATAATCCGTTTCATCCAAGAGTACCTGCAATAATGAGAGATGAGAATTCTGTATTCCTAGCTTTTTAATAAATTTTAAAAAACATAGCCCTTTTGTTACCCTTGAGCCACCCTTTGAAGAACTTGAAAGAAGGGTTAATATTGGCCTGAAGTAGAGAAGGACTAGGCTGTAAGTATAATATTAAAAACAATCCATTTAAGCCAAGAATGACTGTAAGTGTATTAGAAGCAAAGGAGTGAGACCTGCATCAAAATGTGGCAGTGAGGAGTGCTCCTGTTTAGGGCTCCAGCTATGTCTTCTTCCATGGTGCTCTATTCTACCACCCCCACCCCCATTTTCCAGTTCATCCTCATCCTTCAGTCAGCATTCCATGCCCACTGAGCATGCCCAGTCCACAGTGGGCTGTATTGGTTCCTCCCCTCTACTTAGGTTTCCTCCCTGAGAAAGATTATTTTGATCTTTCTTCAAACCGTGAAGTTTCCTGTAGCCTAACACATTCCTTTTGTGGGCTGGTGGTGCCATTTTGCCTACATAAGGATTCACACTTACTATTAGTATATAGCGTTGGAAGTGGGGCAAGAGCAACTCCTGTTTTGTTCTTTTGTGCTCCAGAGGGAAGATAGGGCTAAGGTCCTCCAGATGGATAGGCTTTGTTTACCTTTTACCTGTGATGCTCTGACTGACTTCCTTCTGTCGCTAGACTGTGACGTCTTTAGGGAAGCTTACCTGCCCCTCCTCCTTCCGCCCTTTCCACTCCTTTGTCCTCTGACCCTTGGGGAGAAAGGAGACATTCCTTTGTCTCTGCTCTCTCCAACCATGAGTCTAACCCCTACATCTGGGCGTCATGACTCCAACTTAGTTAGTTAGTTAGAATTAGGTTTGCTTTTCTATCTACAATGTATTTCTATAAATAAAGTAGCTTTTCTTATTTTACTAAGTCTCAAGTCTCAGTGATGCTGATGCAGGGTAAAAGCCTGCTCTCTTAGGTAAACGCATGCACATGCTGGCACACTCGCATTTCAACATCTGCTGTTACTCTGCTGCTGTTGCTTTAAATGAAATTAAGCACACAATTACACACAGCACAACATACAGGACCTATTATAGATCTTGTATTAGCATATAACAGAGTTATATGTGATGTCCACCAGATATTGTTGGGATACGAGTCCCATAATCCCTGACCAGTGGCCACACTGGCTCGGCGTGATGGGAACTGAAATTCAGCAACATCTGACAGGCACAATGTTGACTACCCCTGCTATGTGAGATTGAGTTGTGAGTGGAGCATGCATGGAAGTATGTTGAGCCATTAGGGCAGTTAGCTCAAAGTTGGCCCACATGGATTGGGGGAGATAAGGATCTGGCAGGCCAGATCCTTATTTCCCTGAACCCATCTGGGTCAACTTTGACATAGATGGGGCTGCCCACCTGTCAATCACCCAATGTCACAATTCCATCAGGCTACCCATTTTCCTTTGCCCATGTGGTTTGAAATAAAAATGTCTGTGTCTCAGCTCTAACTCCACCCATTCATCCTACGTCTCACCCAACTTTGCATCCCAGCTCATTTATTTCCAAATCCGTTTTGAAGCTTAGCTGCTAGGAGAAGGCTGGTTCAAAGTGGATGCTATGCTGTTCTAGCCTGATCCCCAATTGGCAGAGGGAATGATGAAGCAGATTTCTCCACTAGTTTCTTTCTAACAGCAAGTATCAACAGGCAGAAGAGCTGAGCCTACAGGATACAAACAATTTTTCATGAGTTTTTATACTGTAATTTTCTTTCTTTCTTTCTTTCTTTCTTTCTTTCTTTCTTTCTTTCTTTCTTTCTTTCTTTCTTTCTTTCTTTCTTTCTTTCTTTCTTTCTTTCTTTCTTTCTTTCTTTCTTTCTTTCTTTCTTTCTTTCTTTCTTTCTTGGGCAGCCCCACATACAGCACATTGCAGTAATCCAGCCTCCAGGTTACAAACACAAGAACTACAGTAGTCAGGTTTTGATGCTGTTATCTGTCTTGTAGTATCATTAAGAGAGAGAGAGAGAGAGAGAGAGAGAGAGAGAGAGAGAGAGAGAGAGAGAGAGAGAGAGAGAGATTCTTCCTTTCTTCCAGCCGGTTTCACATATTCTTGTATCCTTAGATGCCTTAAAATGGATCTTCGGCTGCAATCCTATACATCAAGGGTGAGGAACCTCTGGCCCAGAAGACAATTTCCCTGAATTTAGTCTGCAAGGCCATTTCCCCCCAAACCACACCCACCTGCCTATCAGCTGAGGTCACTGGTAAAGCCAATCCCTACAGAGAACAGGACTGAACCCTCTGCTGATCTGCTGATTGCTCCTCTGCCAGCATGTTTTCTACAGGAGTATGTGTTGCCAAAGCAGACACTTCCCCTGCCCCTCAGGTCAACTCTGACAGGTCGTCAGGAATACTGACCTATCAGTCTCCTGATGTCATCATGATGTCAGATGATTGACAGGCAGTTGGCCCAACCCACCCACCTGTCAAAGTTGGCCCAGGAGGTGATGGGAAATAAAGATCTGGCCCACTGGACCAAAAGGTTCCCCACTCTCCTCTACTCACTTACTTGGGAGTAAGTCCCATTAAAGTCATTAGGGCTAAGTAGATCTGCATGCACTGTAATTCACTTTGATGTTCCTTTTGAGTTTGTATTTACTCTTGGCCTCTCAATTGTGGTGTGCCACAGGGCTCTATCCTCTCTCCCATGCTATTTAATATCTATATGAAGCCGCTGGGGACAATCATCAGGAGATTTGGGCTGCAGTGTCACCAATATGCGGATGACACTCAGCTCTATCTCTCGTTTAAATCTTCACCAGAGTCTGCTGTGGAGACCATGTCCAAGTGCCTGGAATCCGTGAGTGGATGGATGGGAAGGAAGAGGCTGAAGTTGAATCCTGATAAGACTGAGGTGCTACTCGTGGGAGACAAGGGAAGGTTGGGAGATGTTGACCTGGTGTTCGATGGGGTGAAATTGCCCCTGAAGGACCAGGTCCGCAGCCTTGGGGTTGTTCTTGATTCCAAGCTGTCCATGGACGCTCAGATTTCGGCAGTGAGCCGGGCAGCTTGGTATCAATTACACCTCATTCGTAGACTGCAGCCCTACCTTCCTGCTCATCAGCTCCCACTGGTGGTACATGCCCTGGTCACCTCTGGGTTGGATTACTGTAATGCGCTCTACGTGGGGTTACCCTTGAAAACGGTCCGGAAATTACAACTTATACAGAATGCTGTGGCTCGACTGCTTACAAACTGTCGCCGCCGGGAACACATCACCCCAGTGTTGTTCGACCTACACTGGCTTCCAGTTATTTTCCGGGCCCAATTCAAGGTGTTGGTATTAACCTTTAAATCCCTATACGGTCTCGGCCCAGTTTATCTGATGGAGCGCCTCCAGCGCCACCAACCACGCCGCCCAACAAGATCAGCCACACAGGACCTTCTCTCAATCCCGCCAACTAAAACAGCTAGGTTGGCGGAGACAAGAGAGAGGGCATTTTCAGTGGCGGCCCCCACTCTCTGGAACTCCCTCCCGTATGACCTTCGACATGCCCCTTCCCTGAATGTATTCCGCCAAGCTTTGAAGACCTGGCTCTTCAGACAGGCCTTTGGGACTTACGGGGAGGGTTAAATTTTTACGACGAATAGCCTACTACTCTGTACTGGAACTGTTTTATTGTTTTATTGTTATATTGTATTTTATGATGTATTTTATTATGATGTAATGTATTGTTGTTAAATTGTATGTCGCCTAGAGTGGCCATTGGCCAGATAGGCGACCCACAAATTAAATTATTATTATTATTATTTACTCCTGTTCTCCCAAAGCCTTCCATCACATCACTGCCTTATCTTACTCTTTTCTTCCTTTCTCCTAGGCCTCCTTCAGATCCAGATTCCCAGTTCAAATTCACAACTTCTGTGATCTCGAGGAACTGAGTGACATTTTTTCTATTCAAGCTATCATAGGAAGCTACCTCATGGTCCATCTAACTCAGCATTATCTACAGTGACTGGAAGCAGCTCTTCAGAGACTCAGGCAAGAGTCTGTCCCATCCTTAACTGGAGATTGAACCTGGGGCATTCTGCGCACAAAGCAAGATCTCTGCTGCTGAGCTATAGCGCTCACTTCCTTTACAGAAGACATGCTGTTTGCAAAACCATGCTCCAGTCTGTGTCCTATACTCCCGCAAGTCTCTTTTCTACAGCAGGAACACCATGCTGATCTACATATAACAGAAAGACTATGGGAAGATAACTGTACTGCCCTTCACACATCACTTTCTTTTTAGAATCTGGCCAGGTGTGGGCTAGCCACACATCTGGAGAGAGAGAACACCATTTCCAATGAATTAAAACAATGATTTAATGCAGACACTCTCAATCAGTTCACAAAAGAAATGGCCATTGCTACAGTGGAGGGGTGAGTTTTTTCACTACTTTAAACAAATCTGGCTAGATAAAACACTGAAGTTCATAGCAGGAGCTCCTAAAAATAAAGATGTGTTTAAAGGTTTGAAAAATGCTATGGGCATGGGATGGGGGAAATTGTCCTTTGATATGAATGACTCCCAAACAATAGCCAACAGGGCCCCATGACACTTGCACAATCACATCCCTTGCAACAGTAGGAAAAGCCACAAATGTGCCTTTCTCAAGAAAACAATTCCCCACAACACAATTTCTCACAATATCCCACAACAGAAGCACATCCCCGAGTGAAGTCATGTAGACTATTTATTCACAACAAATATGGCACAAATGCATGTTTGTTGCTCAGTAAACTGATAGTACTGAAAGGCCCTTGATAAATGAATTGACATATCTTCATCCGGTGTCAGGGCATGATCTGAAGCCACATGGGACAGCAACCTTGCTGAAGCTAATCCAGATTTGGACCTGGCCGGTTGCTGGATGGGAGACTATCTGCTGCTTTGAGTTCCATAGAAGAAATGTAACAATGTAATGTAATAAATGAATGTAGTAGGGCTGAGAACGGAACTGATCCAGAAGTCCTTTCCAGGCCCCATTGGACTTTCTTCTTGTGGCTGAGTTTAGATCATAGGTGTTACTGGAGTCCAGGTATCTTTAACAGTAGGAGAAGCTTCTCTATCTTGGCTTCTGTGAAGTCTAAATTTTGTGTGCTCCCCTGAACTGATCTATCTGAACTGTTCTGACTGGGAAACAAGCACACCTCTTTTCTCAATACAGACCTCAAGTTTACACCATCTTTAAGTTAACAATTGTGCATGCACAGCAGGTCCCTAGGCACTCCATACATTGTTTACACTTTTGACTTCGGCCCAGTATTTAGAAGGGGCATTCATTCATTTTGGAATTAATGAAAAGCAACCAAATTAGGCTCATTCATTTCCATTTTCACTCATTCTGAAACAAATGCAGAGTGGAGCAAATGGGACTTCTACTTATTTGTACCACTTGGGGGTTATGGGAGACTTACCTGTGTCATCTGTGGCCATTCCTGGTGGCCACCCTTTCCTTTCTAAAATCCCAGAATGCCTTGAACAGTGTATCTTTCCAGAGCAATCTCAAAGAAAAAATGGCAGTCACCAGAAGCAGATAGAGACGGTGGTTCTGATGCCGCCACTGCAAAAAAACTGCTAAAAAAGGAAAGTAATTTGAGTGATGAAAAGAAAAAATGGCAACAAATGAATCAAGACATGGATGCTGATGTAATGAATGGCTAACAAAACAAATGAGGCTCCTAATCACAAAATGAATGGGATAATGAAACAATTTTTTAAAACTGCAGATGCGTAATGATCAGCCATTGCTGTTGTTAGGGATGGTATAAGTTATTTTGCTGCCTGAGGCTAAAGACAAGATAGTTCCCTCCCATTCCGCATATAGAATCCACCTGGAGTAGCAGTGGAATTTTACTTCAAGACCAGTGATGGCATAGCATCCTCTGCCACACCTGGGAGCACCAGGCGAGCTTAGGGACCTTAGGGAGGAATGGTGGGAGACAACTGCCCTGCCCTCCAGCATTTGCCCCCTGAGGCAGCAGTTCTGCTCTAGCTAATGGTAGGCCTGGCCTGGCTGACATTGCTGCCGCAGTCTTCTAGCTTCTTCCTTCAGCTCACTGGATTCCTTGTAGTGATCTATCTCAGCTGCAGAAGGTTTATTGTGGGGGTTTAACTACTGTTTGAATTGGTGAATAGCCCAAGCTTGTGAGAGAGGTCAATGGATACACGTAACCAGGGCCTGGGGGTCAATGAGAAATGTGCTGGAGTCCATCAGAAAGCAGGATCAGAAGAGAATATTGTTCTGCTGCTGCTGCTCCTCTTCGTGGGGCTCTCAAAGATTGCTTCCTCACACACATGCCTTGCCTACTATTTCCAAGTGTTGCCCAAGGGAGTAGGAGAGGCCTTGTTGCTTTTTGCTCAACCACTTGCACAAGTGCATGTAACTTCACTGGCAAGTGGCCCCATTTAACACAAGCTTCAGTGTCCCACCAGTGCTTTAGAATCTCTGACAGATGCTGAAAGTGGTTAACTGAAGTACACTAGTCCGTTTGTTTTTATGATTATGATGATAAATATGAATGTGGGGATCATAACAGAGCCCAAAAGAGCATGGATCTGCAAGGAACAGTGTGTGTGTGTGACACAATTCAATTTCGTAATGACTGCATGACTGTGCAATTGGATCATTTGGAAGATCTAATCAAGTGATGGATCCACCAGATTCTCTGACTCATTTCATGACACACTACAGACCTAGTGGTGAATAAAGGGACACAAGCTTTCTTGGGCTAACATGGACCACAACTTTATTAACTGTTCAACAGGAGCTGCAACTAAATCTACCCACAGTCCAGAAGTTCCCTGACAGCTATTTCTGGGTGAGCTCAATCCTGGTTCTGAACAGGAAGCATCTAAAATGTTTGTTGTAATAGATGTTGCAATAGCTGTTACATATCATGCTGAAAAGAACTGATGATGATGATGATGATGATAAATACCTAGCTTTGGAAATAAAGCATGTCTGGTAACACAGAATTGTTCAGATGATACTCCTCTTATAATTCGCTACAGGATTTGTTTGAAGCACCCTGAAATAAAATTTAGAGGGAATTAATGTGCCATTATTAAATCCAATGCAAAAAAAAAGTGCTCCTTGCCTGGACTTGGCATATAAGCAGGCAATCCTATAGCTACACTTAACATTCCTTAGGAAAAGAAGTTTCTGATAACAGATTCATGCCTGAATAAGCACAACCACTACCAAGAAGAAAAAGGGAAAGCAAACATTCTTAATTAATCCCACATATCAGGGCATAATCTTATATGAGAAGCCCTCAGACCTTTTGACTGTTTTGCTGCTCTGGCGTATGGAGCTTGCTGTGTGCCCATCATGTAGTATGTGTGACCCCATGCTAATCACTCCCATCTACCAAAACGTCTGATGATGTGAATAATTGTGCAGGAGCACTAGCCACTGAATAAATAAGTTGAGGGTAGTCACATTGTATCTGCGAACTGGAAGAGCCCTATACATATAGGAACATGAGAAGCTGGCGTATACTAGGGATGGAGGCGAATATCCACTAAATCGGACTTAGTACAGGATTTTGAAATAATCCAACAATCCGCTGCCTTTTCGGACCAGCGCTGATTTCTTGCAGCTCTGAATTTTACATTATTGTCGTTGGGTTTGTCTTTCCTCTGAGCCGATGCATTCTTAACTGCTGTCTAGGTGATAACAATCACCATTTACATCCATTAACCTCCTTCCAATTGTAGACAATTATTTGCCTGATTGATATGTAAATAGAAAAAAAAGGTAGAACAGCATAAGGCACAGTGATTCCACAGTAAACGACTCTCCTTGAAGCAGTCCTAGGCTGCTGTCACACAAGGGGATTATTGGATCAGTTGCGTGAATTAAAATGGCAGCGCTTCTGTCCTGCTTTCTAAAATTCCCTTCACATTGCCAGTACCTTTTGCGCTAAGGAACCGTGGCTTTTTCAGACAATATACCGACATTTCACACTGATGCAACGAACACCGTTTTGTTTTCGTCCCTCACCCATTATACTCGTGCACTGTGGCTCTCCCATAATTCACCATGTGAGTTAGTGTGGGCTTCCTCCCCCCATTTCTGCTGGCGTACGTCAATATACCAATAGTTCCTCAGCTACAGAGTGTGGTTGAGCTTCTAAAAAGGGTTGGAGCCTATAGTTTTATTAAACCTCATCCATTCCTATCTCCAAGCTCTGACTGTTGTTTTAAAAACAACAGTCCAAAACATGTTAATCCACATGAAGAGGCAGAGACAGAAACATAAATGGAGGAAGGGGAAGCTGCTACACATCCCTATGCCGGAATGCTAGTACAATTTTCATCAGGGAAAACAAATTGATGCACACCTAATGGGCGGGAATGTGAGTGGCTGCAGCTAATACAAAACTCCCGCAATTTTCCAGGGTTCCCAAGCTTGCAAACAGATATTTCTGGAATTGTTTATTATGGAAATGAGTGCTAAACTTCCACTATATTCCACTAGATTTCTGGAACTAGCTTTTACATCATGTGAAAGAGCCAATAAAATGCACAAATTACTGGAATAATGGAGTAAAGTGCAGTGTGAAAGCCCTAGTCTAACAGTTCCATTCTGGTTCAAGTATAGACTATACTGGGCTTTGGACAGAAACAAGCACGGAGTGGGTCATTTCTCTATAACAAAGTTCACAATAGATGGTACAACTGGAAGCCCAAGAACATTTATGGACACATTTTATTATAATTGGTTTATTCTGAATTATGTCACCCTCAGTTTATTGCACCCTTCCCTCCAATAGCACGTGTTCACATGTTGACTGATTCACCTGAACAGAACCATGCCCAATTGTCCCCAAATAGTACTAACCAGCATAAAGTGATGTAAAGACTCATGAAGATACTGGTAATTCAGGACTCATTTCTTTATTCTGCTTCCCCCTAAACACACACCTATGTCCTCACGTCTTTCAGAACCCCATCTATTCTACCCATTGTCTCCTTGGCCTTCAGCTTTACTCCTTTTCCGGCCCCCACTTCCCATTTTCTTCTGCGCCTTTTGTTCTCAGATTCATAATTCTCTGACCTACCACCGCCTCTTTCTCTGCAGCTACAATCCTAACCTCATTTATCTAGGAGTAAGCCCCACTGAATCCAATAGGATTTACTTCATTGTTAGGATTGCACTATAAACCTCCTCATCCCTCAGACCCTCCAGGCTTTTATGACATCATAGCAGCTCAACCAATTGGAAGAGTTCATAGAGTGACAGATAACATTCAGTCTATGTTTACTTCTGATTTTGTCCCTTTTAAAAAAACTTTCTGTGATTTTTTTTGGTAGATTGGCAAAACTACTAATTTTCCTCTGATCTATTCACTTTAATTTGACCCTTTAATTTGCCATGGATCTTTTCACTTTAATTTGACACATCATTCATATCTCTGCAATCACAAATGATATCAACACAGAAACCCTGAGTTTGGTATCATGATTCTTGAACGTTGAGCAAAGTTTGTTATTACATTGCTTGGTAGCTGAGTAATCTCTCCCCTTTCTGGTTTCATTACCAGTGTTAACAGTCATATCATTTGTAATAATTGCATTACAGTCCCTTATTTATTATAGCATAACCCATTTATGTAGAAACAATGTGGTGTCCTCAGGAAGACGATCTTTTCAGGTAAGAAGTAAGCAATTAAATCACACTGAAAATGATAATCCGTACAAACATTGTAGGTGTCAGCCCATTATGAAAGAGTAATTATTCAGCCCTCCTGGCATATTGAAGTCAACTACATGGATAAACTGTATCCATGTCTCTCTCCCTTGGAGATACATCAACTTTTTTTTCCAAGGCAAGGAAGACCCTACTTACAACTTCAAGAGCATCAACACTTAGGAAATGCATATTCCAAGTCATCAGTGTCAAAATATTTCCCAAAGAGATCTAGTTATCTTTGCCCATATATGACTTGTTTATATAAATACATAGAAGAGTTAACATGATCTCAATGAGATATATTTAGCTCATGCGATGTAACTTGCTCATTACTCTTTGCTTCTTAATGATGTTTCCTGCTAGTGGGCTAGACTAGACTGTTCTTGATCATTTTATGACTGAAATGGTGTAATTCTATTAAAAAATGATCTAAATGAAGAAAGCTATTTAGGGAGCTTCTTGCAGACATCTAACTAGGGCCGTCATACGTTGCTCAGCTCTCCATTTTCAGGATCAAATGCTTTGTATTGGCTTATTTAGATTTACATGAGCTCAACACAAATCTCATCCAAGATTTAAATAGCTTTCTCAGAGTTAATTTTGTAGCTTCCTTTTCACCAACTGACTTATTTTTAAGCTGTGCTCAAATCTGTCCAATTTAATATCTTAAAAAGAAAGGTGTCACCTCGGCAGTCTTTCATGGGGGACATGGGGGTGAGTGGCAGGAGATCAGCTGGAATCCAGAGGTCCTCAAGGGATTGTGCATACCTGGTGGACCATTTGATGCTCCCCTCCTTAAATAGCAGCTTCCCTGTGCTTCATTGCAAGCTGCTTTCTACACTCTTCCAATTTCAAAAGTGGTTTCCCATGTCATGGAAGGGTCTGGTGTTTTTTTTAAAACAAGTCTTAATTATCAGTGGATATTCAGTTAGTTGAGCAGTTGTCTGAATCGTCACCAAGACATTTAAGATCATCTAGTCTAACTATGTGTGTGCGCTTTTTAAAAATCCTCATATCTGATCCAGTCTTGCTTTACACATTGTCAATAAGGGTCCCACCAGTTGCCTTAGAAGATTCATCTCATGTTGTCTTAAAAGAAACCATTCTAACTAGGCCTTGTTGCTTTATAACAGCTGAGTGTCTCCTATTTGGAAGAGAGTGAAAAATAACAGCTACTATACAAGCAGCATCACTCAGCCTGAAAAAAGCAAGGAATTTCTGAACCTATCATTGACCTTTCACTTCCAACCCTCCCAGCCGCCATATTAGTGCGCTCCCACCAAAATACCAGCTTGTGTTTACAGTCTGATTTCTCCTGATGGTGAATGGGCGCGTACTCACGAGCACTCGCTCTATGTGCACTCAATGGGATCATGATCTGGAGAGCTGAAAACGTAAACACAAGCTGGTATTATGGTGTAACTAGCGGTTTATGGAGCTTTGTTTGAATATTTAAAAATGGGCACACTGGGCAGAACAAAAGGAGGCAAAAGCTGTGCTGTTACGCAGCGGAAACTTGGAAAGCTCCTGACATTCCTTCACAATTCAAGTCTGGAATTGGAGGGGGGAGGAAGAGAGAGAGAGAGAGAGAGAGAGAGAGAGAGAGAGGGACTACTTTAATGTGCCTCCCCGCTCCCTGTCAGTTGTAGTGACAGCACCATCTTCTTTTGAAATGCAGTGTTACTCTTAGCACTTTGCTTTTAGTTCTACAGTTTCCTAGCCATTGTACTCATTCAAAGTTCACAACTTGCAACGCACAGAACAAGGTCATCACCATCATCCAGTAGGTCTCACTTTGAATGTGACGCGGATGCAGCACCAACATTAGCTCACTATGCGCACTTCATCAGCATATGCCCTTGTGAAATACAGTGATCGTGGGCACCAGTATAGTTTTTTAACAATTGGAAGCCAAGAAGGTGATGTTATTTGTGACTACCATGGCCCAGAACCTAGACTTCTGCATCAGAAGAAGAGCTATGAGACCTCAAGGGCCCTGAGAATGTGTGAGATCCTCTCCTTGGACCATCTCAGGAAGGAGCCACCAACATGGAGATTTCCATGGATGAAGAACAGGGAGAAAACCATGGGACATGTTTCCTCTATGCTTTACTCCAAAGTGATGTTTCCTTGCCAACATAATCAGTTACCAAAGACTCCTTCCCAAACACTTGCTTAACCCTGTAGATCTCAGTCTCACCTCTACCACACCAACCCCAGAGGCAGCAAGAGATACGACAACTTTACCAAGCTTGATAGTAAACTGCTTTTTAGTCCCACCCACCTCATGTTTCACAAGTGACTTACTGTGTGGAGCAAATATCTGGTGCTTTATAAAGTCATATAGATCACTGAGCACTCAGTTAGTTGACCAATTCTCATTGTGAAAAAAAAAGTTTAAGATTGTCTCATCCAGTCAACTTTTAAAGTAATCAAATCTAGTCTAGAGTGAGTGTGATGCAGCAGTTAAATAATAGTTTCTAAGACTGGGGAAACCTAGACTTAAATCCCCACTCAGTCATGAAGTGAACTTAGGCCAGTCACTTTCTCTCCGCCTAACCTACCTCAGAAGATTGTTGTGAGGATAAAATGAGGAAAGGAAACTTGGGCGCCTTGGAAGAAAGGTGGGATATAAATGTAACAAATAAATAATAAATAGTATATACCATTGTAAGTTTGTGTGGTTGTGTTGTGTTTTGTTTTATTTTAGTCCTATGCAGTTTTTGAGAACATTACTCATAAACTGAGTGTGGCTGCGTTAGAGAAGCAGTATTCTGTTCTACTGCAGCTTCAGGCTCACAGAGGAAGTGGAAGCAGTCTGGCAGAATCTTTTTGGGGCAGGTTGCGTCTAGCAAAGTCAGTTCAAGGCAAGGCAAGAGCAGGCCACATCTCAAGAAAGGCACGAGTCAGGACCATGGACAGTTCCCAGGGGCTGAGTTATGGAGTTATGTTGTCTCAGCAAGAGCTCAAGCTGAAGCCTTACATAGACTGACATGCCCTGTACAGTAGCTGGGTCCATCTCCCTGAAGGTGCTGGCTCTGGTTTTTAAAGCACTCTTGCTTGTTTCTGTATCTGTTAGATTCTTTGGGGTCAGGAGGATGGAGGTACTGTTAAACACTTGTCTGAGGTTGGTAGTAGGGCCATGCCCCCTGTAGTGAGGACATGAGATAAGATATCATTCTTCCCTGGATAGTACAGTCTGTATCGTGTTCTCCTCTGAGTCTTCCTCAAGTTACTGTGGGGTTTCATGACAGACAGAGCTTAATGCATAACAAATGTCCTATCTGAAGGCCTGGAGATCCATTGTCAGTCAATGTAGACAATATTGTGTGAGATAGACCAATGATCTGATTTCATATAAGGCAGCTTCACATTATTTCTGTGCTCTGTAGGCTTAGGACCACCACCAGAACTCCCCAGTTTATCTGCTTTTTGATCTAGATAGTGCTGGTTAGCCTTGGCTTTAGCTTTGTTTCCAGCTCCCAGTCATGCTATCACAGATCCTGATACTGGAATGACTCTGCACATTCCTTACTACTTGTGGTCTGCCAAGCTCTACAATGTATCTATGGCTGGAACTGCAGGTACTCCACAACCTTATATATCTTTCATCACTAGACAATAGCTCCTCTATGGGCTTCAGTCACAAATAGAAAAGTGACATGTGCTTTGTGTAAAGTTCCAAAGAATATTTAGGTGTATTCAGAATATTCAACTCCTTACCCAAAGGCAGAGACAATGACTTTCAGATGACTTTGCATTGTTTTTTTCTCCCAAGGCCTAGAATGTATTGAACCATTGGATTGTAACTATTACTTATTAAAGAATTAATTAATTATCAACAACCATTAACTTATTAGTAGCATTAAACTACTAATAAGAGGTAACAAATAAAACACTAAGTTAAATGTGAATACACATCAGTTTCAGGATAAACAAGAGAATGTGGTCTAAATTGTCCTAACTGAGGTCTGGGCTGTCCAGATTGCACACAGGGACTCTATAATTGTGTTTTTTAAATAAAATAAAAAGGCGCAGAGGGCAGGCAGAAGGGTTTCAGACTAATACCTAGTGTTCTGTATGCAGGGAATGTTTTTGTATGCAAAAGCCTTTGATCATTCAAGCCGCTATTTGCAACCCGAGTAAGAACTAGCACAAAGTCTTAGTATATTCCTTCCAACATGCTTTTTCTCTTCTCTTCGTACTGCATTACCCCTTGTTCTCTAGCATACAAATCACACGACCACAGGCTCACTAATTCCACGGTATCACCCAAGATTGCAGGAGCATTCTGAGGATCCCACTTTTCCTGTCCGCTACGCCTTGCTGGCTTTGGGCCTCCTGAATGTTCCCAGATATATATAATAAGAAACAAGTAATATTTTCAAAATAACATATACAGAGCCATTTAAAATATATTTTGATGCATTACTGGCTTTTCAATATGTTGTTTGTGTTTTATTTGCATTTTTATCATGCTTTTGTAGACCACCCTGGAAACTCTGCTTAGGGGTGGTACAGAAATAATTTAAATAAAATGAATAAGTGTGTGAGTGAAGTGAATGAATGAATAATTATTGTGATCTAGAAACCACTGGTCCAGCCAGCATGATTGTGAAAGTTCTTGATAGCTTATTAGCTTAGCTACAGGTGTTTCAGTTGCAATATTTCCTTCTCCTTCTCCCTCCCTCCTTCGCTGATGTCTTCTAGCTTCTTCCCTGTCTTCCATACACTTCTCTTTTTGGATCTAGACAAAGTTAGTCACACATAAGTCCCGTTGAAATCAAGCCACTGAAATCAGTAGGACTTAAGCTAGCCATGAGTACCTCTCCACATTGATTTCACAGGAACCTAAGTGTGACCGATTTATACAATCCTATAAACTAATTAGGGTAACTAATGTGGTGTCCTCTGATGTTATTGGACTACAGTTCCCATCATCCCTGACCTTTTGCCCATGCTCTGTGGAGGGCACCATGATGGTCACCCCTGCTATACACATGTTTCCTTTTGAACTTAAAAAGACTTACTCCTGAGTAGATCTGCAGAGGCATGTTCTGTTGGTCTGAATGCAACTCAGAATAGCTTCCTGCTTCCTGAACTGCCATGGAATTCTCCATTCATGTTCAGCATTCTTACATACTGGCCCAACCAGGATTAAGGTGTTGCACATCTAGCATGGTTAAAGCAATGAAGTTTTGAAGGTGGTATGTCCCATTCGTTGTCATCTGGCAACTGCTTCCTCAGCTTTTCTGGAGCCTGCTTTTCTGAACATTGTTGAAATACATGTGTGAATTGGGAAAAAAACCATTGACATACAACGCTTTGTGTATTACACAGCAGCAAGCCCAAGCTACTTACTCTGCATGGCAACCACAGAGACTGCTGCTGTTCACTCTCAGCCTCCAAAGTGAAAGGCTAGTTACAGCAGTTAAGCCATTAAGTAAATCTTATTTTATTTTAGCAGATGGCTGTCCTACCTATGAAACTCATATGGAACAACAGCATTAGTGCTTCACATAGCGGCTTTGATTCAGGGCATTATCGACACTAAAAATGTACTAAAACTGAAAGTGGTTTAACTGACATCATGATCTTCAAAAACCTCAAAAATGCACAAATATGTGTAATTATCTGAAGATGCTAAGAATTCTGATCAAGGTTCTGTATTTATTTCTGTGTTTATTTATTTATAAAGTTGATATTCTCTCCCCCACTTTGACGACATTCTGAAGAATGTACATAAAGAATAGAAGACAATTAAAATACAACCTTCCCCTAACAAAACACACAACTCCACCACCAGCACCCCACCGGAAAAAAGGAAAAAAGCAGCTGAATTATAACTCTTTAAAAGTGTGGGAGAATTTAAAACATTTTGCTTGGGACTGGAAAGATAATAATGGGAGCACTCGGCAAGCCTCTCTGGGAAGGGGGAAATGCCCTAATTCAGTGGTACAGCAACTGCTTTACATGCAGAAGGTCAAAGTTCAATCTCTGGCATCTCTAGGTAGGGCTCACAATACCATGCTAGATGGAGCAATAGTCTGACTCAGTTTAAGGCAGCTCCCTATGTTCCTATGATTCTGTAGCCTCTTGACAATTCCCATAATTCTTAGGCTGAGGACCTTGGCAGTCTAACACCTTTGAAATTACTTTTTATTTGTAGTGTGGTCATTTAACTAAAATGAAAGAAGGATTGACTTAAGGAAAAGGTTTTCTGAAAGTAGACTAGCTGGTCCTTTGAAAATGGGAAGCTGTCTGAACCACTGAAAATTTGTGTTCGGTTCTGGTTCAGGTTCATCGGTATCATTTAACTCTCCCGTCTGGTTTTAGTACTGGTATTAACTTTTAGAATGGTTCAGTGACTGGGTCAAACACTTGGAACTGGTATGAACCAGTTCTGATACACTTAGCGACTCTGCAATCTCAACATGTCTACTCAGAAACAAGTCCCATTGAATCCAACGTGCTTGCTCCCAGGTAAGGGGATATAAGATTGTAGCTTTAATTTGGATTCACGTTAGAAAGCAAGGATGGGGAAATTGCAGCCCTATAAATGTTATTAGACTACAGCACCCTTCATTCTTGACCACTGACCATGCTGACTGGGGCTGATGGGAGTTGGAGTCCACCCATGTCTGGAGAGCCACAGGTTCCCCAGCCCTGTCATAAAAGTCTGACAGTTGCAGTGCAACTCCTATATAATAAATAAATAAATAAATAAATATTTAACTTGGGGAGAAAATATGGCTTCCCTCTATGTGCTGTTTTCAATAAATAACAGCACAACATCTGGAACTCTATTAAACATATTTGCTCACTGAGAGGACAGAATGAATTTCAGTCCCCTGATATTCTTTTTACATTGATTTGCCGAGCATGAACAGAAAACACAATTTTAGCTCGTTTCAGAGATGATGATGATGATGATGATTTGCCTCTTGGTTTCTCACAGCAGCAAAGAGCAAGTATAATACCATTGTATAAATCTATGGTGCTGCCACACTGAGAATCCTGTGTACAATTCTAGGCACCTCTACTTGATTTACATAAGGTATTTACATCTCACTTTTTATGTGAATGTCAGAAAGCAGTATATATACAAATATTCTATTTATTGGTTTTATTTAGTTGATTTATATATCCCCCTTTGGCACAAGCCACAAGGTGGCTTACAAGAAGGCAAACAGATAAAGTGCATATAATCCGTAAAAATAACACAATCCTTTAAATACATGCAACAACATATAATGCAATAATTACTAATAGCAAGAGCAACCAGGCCTCTCCTCCTCCAAACACCTACCAGAAAAGGTACATCTTAACAAACCACGTAAAACTATGAAGAGAGGGAGCCAGACAGCCCAGTAGCAAAAAAGATGATGTAATAAAGCTGGGACTGAACTACAATGGCCTCCCAAAATTCTCTACACTCTTTGTGGGCTGTGAAATTTGTGTGTGTGTGTGTGTGTGTGAGAGAGAGAGAGAGAGAGAGAGAGAGAGAGAGAATGAATGAATGAATGCTTTTATTTCGGTCACAGACCAGCCATGAGAGAGAGAGAGAGAGAGAGAGAGATTCTTTTGAATATTATTAGAAGGGGAAAGTGAAATTTCCCAACTTTTTTTTTTTTAAAGAAAATGCTCTTCTGAGAAAACTTTGGCTCACTATATGTTGTATGAAACTCTGTTGTTAGTTCATTCTGATGGATGAAGGAAGCAATAGGCTAAGAGAAGAGGGCTGGAAGGAATAGAGGCCAACCGCACTGGGTGTCAATAGCCTTTAGGGAAATTACATTTCCCAAAAGCTAATTTGGCCTGGGAAGTAAGTAAGTAAATAAGTAAGAAAGTGTGTGTGAGAGAGGGGGCTTGCTATGGCTGGCTACCATTCCTACAGCTGTTGTCACTCCACCACAGTAAAGGGGGTGAGAGGGATGGGCAAGAAGGGGGTTGAGGGATTACTGGGGCATTGGGTAGGAGGGGGACTATTGAGGGCAAACAAAATAGGAGCTAAGTGGAAGAGGAATTATTTTCCAAGCTGGAGAAGAATGGGGGGAGGGCTGTAATGTTTGCTCTTGATTTGCAACAAATATTAAAAGCAGTGTTGGCTCCAGGATTTTGGGGGCCTCTGTCAGTGACAGTCTCACTATAGCAGCTGCTGCTTCTCTTCCTCATCACTGCTGTCAGCTGCTTGCTCGCCAGGCAGGGAGCCAATGAGAAAAGCAGTGGCATCCACTGGTCCTCTTTCTCACCACCACAGTCATCTGGGCTAGAACAAGAGGCAGGAGGATCAAGCTAAAGAAGATGGGAAGTCCAATGGGCTCTTGTCAGTGAGCCCCCTCCTGGAGGGTGGCCACCAGCAGATGCCTGACCATGCCAGCCCTTGATGCTGGTCTTGATTACAAGCCTCAGAAACCTGTCCTTTTGAGCCCCGAAACATGAGACTCAGCAACATCCCTAGTAGGGATGGGGGCAAAATTTGATTCAGTTCTCATTTAAAGCCAAATCTACCAAATTCACACTTTCCAAAACAATATGAGAACTGAAATACAGCCAGCCTTCAAAATTTGAACTCACCTGAATTTTGCCATCCAACCAAAGAACGTTTACCAAAATTCATATATCAGGGGAAAGTGTACATAAGAATGAATATATTAAGTGACAATAACTTATAAAATGCATTCTATTTGAAGAGATTGCTTGCAAAAATGGGTACATTGGTCAAGATGTGTGTGTGTTAGGAGAAATTTGCACTAAAACGGTGAAGAATCTTCATGATTTTTTTAAAAAAAATAGCAAATTGCTGCAGAATTGTGGAGAACTAAATTTAAGATTGGGAAAACGAGAAAGTGAGAGGACGGAAACTGACAGATCCTTCCATCCCTAATCCCTGGACTCATGCTTCTTGAGAATGCGCTGCAATGCTACTGGCAATGAGAGTGCCACAGGATGCAGCATAAGATGCTAAAGAGCTTCCTGATAAAGGGGCACAAGTGATAGTCGCATTTTGAATGACGATCAAAGCCCTTTTGTGGTACACTGACTAAAAAGACTGCAAACCACTGTCTCCGTGGGCTTATTTTTTGCTAGCCTATTGCTCAAAAAAGGGCAGATGGTCTTATTCTGAATTACAGCAACTCTATGATACAGTAATTATGTAATATGCAGGATGTTGACATATGTAAAGCTGTACTACAGACAGCGAAAAAATTGAATACTTCATCCACAACAAAGGCCCCATTTCTAAATCATTTGCACTGGATTACTTACAAGTGAGTGGTTTCAAGATCTTGGCCTCTCAACACTCAGATTGTGTATAACTTTCCTGTTTTCTTTTTTCCCCTCCCCTCGTTCTTCACAGCATAATGTTTTTTATTATTATTTATGACACGTTCAATTGCTTCTACAGACTGCACAAGTGTAACTGCCATGATAAGGTAGAACATCTTGCCTCTTCGTAATACATTATTCTATGTACAAACCCTTACAAAGACAGCTTGTGAGCATTTCACAAATTATAATAATGGAACCACCTACATGTATAGCAGTGCTGACAGATCTGGATCATCTTATTTTCACCTGCAGTAAGTTCACACTCAGCTGAAAAAACTGAATTATACAATGAACAGCTCTGCTATAGGAATAAGCATGCCTTTACCTTCTACTAGTGTTCTGAGAATATATGCATGCTACATTGTACAAACGTTGAATAGCAATGGCTTCATCAAATGCTTTTAATCCCAGATGAATTTCAAGGAGCATATAAATGCTAAGAAAGCAACTGGGTTAGCATGAAGCAGCAAAGCAATCAAAAGTGATGTGGCACTTTAATGACTAACCAATTTAGACTGAACCTTTGCAGGCAATCACCTGTATTGTGTTGTGTGTATATGGCTAACTCTAAATATATAGCAACCCATATTATTTCAGTCCTCAAGCAATTCTGTAGTTGATGCAGATTAGCATTTCCTGTGGATGCTTTTCTACGTCTAGAACTCAATCTTTTTCATTAACAGATAACTGATAATACTAAGGACCTGCAAAAAAATGTTTAGCTAGTTTCCAGTTGTGTCCCCATTGCACTTTTAAGCCACAGGACAGATCCTGCTTCACATGGGCTGATATAGACAATCGTTTGATATTTGAAGGTGATATGTTAAACCATTGCCTGCGGGTATGTGGTGTCATGACTACTGACCAGGTTATTCCTTTTCTTTGTTGGGAGGATTGCTGGCTATACATCAGAATAATTAGCTGATGTTTCCTCAGTGGGAGCTAAGGGATGGGAAACTTGTGGCCCTCCAGATGCTGTTGGTTATAACTCCCACCATCCCTGCCCATTGGCCATATTGGATGGAGCTGAAAATTGGAGTGTACACACTTCTCCTCCCTGGGCTAAGGGACAGTGGAAAATTGCTTGGTGTTTGAATAATATACCCATTAGAGATTAGGATACGTGGCTTCCTCCCAACTAAGCACAAGTGGCAAATGTGTGAACCTAGAACATAGGAAGCTGCCTTATATTGAGTCAGACCATTGGTCCAGCTAGCTCAGTAGCTAGCTAATAACCAGTCACCTAGCTAGTTTACACTGATGGACAGCAGCTGGTCAGAATTTCAAGCAGGATTTCCTCCCACCCTAGCTGGACACACCAGGGATTGACCTTAAGACCTTCTGCATGCAAAGCGGATGCTCCACCACTGAGCTACAGATGTATACATGTGTGTGTAGGAACAGACATTTTCCGTTCTAGAAGAGTCAGAGGCAAGGAGAGAGCTGTAACTGGGATGAAGACCAAAGACACCTTGAAGGCACAGAGCCCCCCTCTGGGGGACCTGATGCAAAGTAGTGGATCTGTTGTCTTGTAGAAGTGTCAGCTGCTTTGTTCCACTTCTGCTCTGCATGCATATTTTGAAATAAAGCACATATTGCAAAGATACACTGAACCGAAGTAGTGCTAACCCTGGAACTTCTTGTTGCTCAGGGAAGTTTAAGTGTCTACAGAAACTTCATCTGGCTGAGCATCTGCCAGTTACACTAGTTTTGGGAGCATGAGGCTCCCTTATTACTATAGCTGGTTTCCAGGTCAGTTCTTGGCACAATCCAAGGGGCTGGTTATGGACTTTAAAATTGGCTGTGACAAATGGACTGAATGAGGGCTAATAAACTGAGGTTCAATCCAGACAAGACTGAGATGCTGCTAGTGGGGGTTCTTCTGACCGGATGGTGTATGTTCAACCTGTCCTGGATGGGGTTGCACTCCCCCTGAAGGAGCAGGTTCGTAGCTTCGGGGTTCTCCTAGAACCATCTCTGTCACTTGAGGCTCAGGTAGCCTCGGTGGCACGGACGGCCTTCTACCAACTTTGCTATCTGGACAGGGATAACCTGGCTTCAGTTGTCCATGCTCTGGTAACCTCCAAGCTAGATTACTGCAATGTGCTTTACGTGGGGCTGCCTTTGAAGACGGTTCAGAAACTGCAGCTTGTGCAAAATGCAGCGGCCAGATTGGTAACAGGGACCAGACGGTTCAAACATATAAAACCAATTCTGGCCCGCTTGCATTGGCTGCCTGTATGTTTCCGAGTTCGATTCAAAATGCTGGTTTTAACCTATAAAATCTTACACGGCTTGGGATCACAATACCTGATGGAACGCCTCTCCCGACACGAACCCACCCGTACACTAAGGCCCTCCTCCAGGTACCTACTCCGAGGGAAGCTTGGAGGATGGCAACAAGAGAGAGGGCTTTCTCAGTGGTGACCCCCAAATTATGGAATGATCTCCATGACGAGGTGCGCCTGGTGCCAACAGTTATCTTTTCGGCTCCAGGTCAAGACTTTCCTCTTCTCCCAGGCATTTTAGCATGTGTTTTTAAATTGTTTTTTAAAAATAGTATTTTTAAATGTGTATATTTGTATATTTGTTTTTCCTGTTTTTAATTGTTGTAAACCGCCGAGAGAGCTTCAGCTATGGGGCGGTATACAAATGTAATAAATAAATAAATAAATAAATAATAGTAATAATAAATAAATAAATAAATAAAACCCGAAATAGCTTGGACACAGTGCACCTGAAGGACCATCTTCTTCCATAAAGACCCTGCTCACTTACAAAGCTCTACCAAAAAGGCTTTTCTCCGTGTCCCACCAGGGCCTTGCTGGGAGTCAGGAAACAGCCTTCTCAGCGGCCATGCCTAGGCTCAAGTACTCCACTCTCAAAGGATGCTCACCATGCCTCTTCTCTACTGACCTTCTGCCACTTTCTTTTTTAAACACAGTTTTGGCCTGTCAAGCTGAAAACTCCTTGAAGCACCCTTCCTCAACCTGATGTCCTCTAGATGTTGTTGGACTACAACTCCCATCAGCTCCAGCCAACATAGCCAACGATCAGGGACAATGGGAGTTGTATTCCAACAATGTCTGGAGGGCACCAGGTGGGAGAAATCTGCCCTAAGGAGTGAAATTACACTTGGTGTGTTTAGGTTTTATTAGCCGTCTTCCTGTTTTTGTTCTTTTAGCTTGGATTTTTATACTTTGAATGATATATCATAGTAGTTGTAGTTTTTTAATTTACATTTTGTTACTTTTATCTACTGAGGGCTCCCTTGAGCATTGTCTTTGAAATGGAAAGATGGGATATATATGTTATTTGTACAGCCTTAGAGAGCACTTCGATTAAACAGTTTACAAATCTACTAAATAAATGTATAAATTAAATAAATGCCTTTATTTTTTTAAAAAAAGAAAAAGAGATTCCTGTTCCCAAATTTCTTTAACTAACCCAAGGTATTTTTATTATTTTCTGTTACAACAATAAAGTATAACGACTTTAAGAAATGTTGGACTACTGATGTTCTTGCCTCATCACTCATTTTTGCCGGTGAGTAGTACACACTTCTGTTGCAATACATTAAAGCATTAATGTATCCGCGGACACATGTCTCTCTATAGTGCACGGAAGGAGGAATCAAGGCTGGGGTACCTTTGCCAACATACATTATGAAAGGCATTCAAATATTTGCATATGATGGCCATTTGTCAACTTGGTTCTGATTAAGCAAATAAATAAATAAGTTAGAAAAGAAAAGAAACAGAAGGAAAACCGGAAAGAAAAAAGAAAAGAAAAGAAAGACAGCCATAAGAACATAATAATTGCCTTGCTGGATCATATTAAAGCATTTTTCCCAAGAATAATTTGCTAAATGCCCCTAGAAGCTCATAAGCAGGGTACTGAAGAGGCAGCCATTTCATTTGTCTCCAGCTTTGCAGTGTTATTCAGAGGTATATTGAAATAAGTCATCATGGCTAATATTTATTACATTTCCTCCCACTTTTCCTCCACAGAGGTCAGGACAGCATACACCCATCATTTTATCCTCACAACCATCTTGTGAGGAAGGTTATACTGACAGCTTCATGGCTCTCAGACCAAGGGCAGTCAGTGATGAAGGGGTTTAATATAGGTCTCACAGGTCTACACCAGCAGGAACTGTTGCTCTTGATAGATCTTTCTTGAGTTGATATCAGTAGCATCACCTGACAAAGTAAAAGTAAATTATGGAATGAACCAGTTCTGACCTACACAGCTAAACTCAACCCAACCCAGCCATGTATTGTGTGAAACACGTTTTTGTATTCTCTGGCAAGCAAAATGAGAAGACATATGACTGCTGACCTGTGATCAGCTTGGTAGAACATGTATTGTTGTTCTAGCTTGCTCTAGAGAATTTTCTTTTTATAGGAATTCATGGAGGATAAGGCTATCAATGGCTACCAGTCACAATGGCTATATATGACCTCCAGAATCCTAGAGGATGTGCCTCCGAAAACCAGTCGCTGGGGAGCACAAGTGAGGAGAGTACAGTTGCACTCATGCCCTTCTTGTGATCTTCTCCAAGACATGTGGATGGCTCCTGTACAAACATAATGCTGAACTAGATGGGCTTTTGGCCTGATGCAGAAGGACTCTTCTTATGACCTTACACCACGTCGGACTATTTGTTCATCCAGCTGAGTCTACTCTGACTGACTGTGGCTCTTCAGGGACTTGGGCAGAGAGCGCCTTTCCCATCTCCTGCTGTCTGATCCTTTTAGCTTGAGATGCCAGGGATTGGGCCTTGATTCAGAGCATGTGCTGTGTCCCACTGTGCTAGGGTCTCTGTCCAGTTGAAACACATCATCTTAAAAGAACAGCACCACAATTGCTATTATTCCAGCAAAACAAAACAAGCAATAAGCCCTACTCTGTTTGCAAAAGTAATATCACTTGGGTCACTCAGATATGAGCAGTCTTATCTAATTTGAAAGTTGTTGTGGAAATATTCACGGTAGGGATACTCCTGAGTGGAACAAAAGAAGTGTGAAGAAAAATACACAAAATATTCATTTTTAAAAAAGGAAATGATAGAACAGAGTTTAATAAGTGATAAATTCAAATGCAAAGGTCTAAATATTGTTTTGCTTGATGTGTAGGTAAAAAGTCTAGGCAAATATTACAAGTAAACATATCCAAGCTTTTCCAAATAATGAAAGAGATATGCATATGAGAGAGAGAATCACCCTTCCTTCTCACCTCACCATCCTCCCACCAACTTTACTTCCAGACCGGAACACTTGGAGGCCTAATTCACACACGCTACCACCTCCCATCTTGAATTGCCTGGAACATTGGCTGCTAAATCATTCCATTTCCTGCAACTCCATATAAGGCAGTTCCTGAGACTCCGTATAAGGCAGGCTATTCCTCCCAGACAGAGTTTTAACACCAGACTTCATACCAATTATTATACATAATACATAATAGTATTGATACATTGATACATAATAATGTTTATCTTGCTAATGAAGGCTTTTGGGTGGTAAACAATACATACGAAATGGAAGCAGCGCATAACATCCCAGTCTTTACCACCTAAGAGGCTGAAATGAACAAACATCATTCATTATGACAGCATGGTTAAACAGTCTGCTGGGCTTGAATTCTTCAGTCTTTTCTTCTATCCAGAATCCAGTCAGTTATTCTCTCTTCCTCTGAGACACTGTTCTGGGGTCTTAACTCAGCAATTCTTCCCTCCGGAGTCCAGTCATTTAATTATAAAAATAATGTAACATTATCAAAACAAAGATTAGGCGAGTGAAAAACTTGCTGTAAACTGCCCAGAGAGCTTCGGCTATGGGGCGGTATATAAATGTAATAAATAAATAAAAATAAAACCCCATTATTGTTACAAAAGAGTCTAGGGCACTCTGTGCTCGAGCCAACACAGTTTTGAACTGTTCTGCCTGACTGTGGTCATCAGGCAGAACTTCCAAGACTGTATGTACTGCCAGCATCAGCGCTTGTCCTCTCAACAAACTCTTCACTATGCCATATACTGTCGCTTAGGCTTCTGGGGTCAGGCACATCTCAAAATAGAAAGCAACCGCAGCTCCCTCTATTTTCAATGTAGCAGTCTAAACTGGTTGCATGTCCATGTGCCTTCAAATAAAGGGCAGCCACTGCCTCATTGCAACTGCCACATTCATTCTCAGTCAATGCCAATGAGGCTGGCACTAGGGCATTAATCAGTCTCTTACGTATATTGGCAGATGGGATCAGGACCACTCCCTCTGTCAGAGCCCTATTCTTGGAGATCCACATTGCAACATCCTTCATGCCTGGTGTTGTTCCTACAACTCCTCTGACCACTTGTACAGCCAAGGCTTGGGACACTTCTCTGTACTCACCAGGAACAGAGTGCATATAACTCCTGGATATAACTCATGTCTTATAAGCAAATATTGTCTTCTCAAGGTTCATATTTGTGTGCCAGATCATCTCTGTTGGCCACTACTGGCATTTCTTCAGGTGCCAATTTCAGGGTGTAATTTCTTTCCCCATCAGCCCAGCAACTGGCCCATAGTTTGTCACTCCAGCTGGACTCTCTGGCATGGCTCCTAGGTTTGAAAGCACATTTGAAGAAGGTTTTGCTCAAAGAGCAGGAGCTGCAGGAGCGGCTCTTACAATGTGGGCAAACACAGGACAAGTGTGAGGAAGAAACTTAAGCAAAAGGCTGACAAATATGTGGACCAGTTAACCAAAGGAGTCAGGATGAGTAGGTGAATTTTATTACACATCTGTCCAGTTGAGAGCTGCAATGCATGCCAGAGTGACTATCAACACCTCCAGATAATACACACTGTGACTTATGTGGAGTCAATCTAAATTCCCCTGTTCTGGTTTCAAAGAGTCTGTCCATTTACATTTATTTTTAAAAAATGTTTCTCTACTGACTTTCTGCCATGTAATGTACTTCAAAGCTGTTAGCAAAAGGATAAAGACATTTAGGATGGAAATACAATGACAGTACAAACTGAACCGAAGGAAATAATACTTAATTCTCAAAGTGCAATAAAAATAAATTGATAAAAAACAAACTTAACGCTGTCCTGGCTGTCCATATATCATCCCAAAGAATCACCTTAACTAAAACCAACTATACAAACCATCAAACAAAAGCTGGGCAAACAGGATGGTCATTGCCTGATATGCAAATGATGGAAAATTAGGCACCAGATGAAACATAATTGGGAGGAAGTTCCTTAGTTGGGAAGGTCCTCTCCCCAATAGCCACCTGGATTACCTCGAAAGGTGAGGGCACCTGGAGAAGGGATTCCATAGATAATACCCCTTGCTGGACAGGTTGATGTGGCCTCAATATGTTCCGGCCAATGTGGTGCCCCCCAGATATTATTGGGCCACAACTCCCATCAACACCAGCCAGCATGGCTGATGGTCAGGGATAATGGGAACTGTAGTCCAACAACACCTGGAGGACCTCACATGGGATACATCTTGTTTGGGTTTTTAGAAATTAAAGCCAGCATCTCGAATTGTGCCTGGAAACAAACTAGGAGCCAATGAAGATCTCTTAATATTGGTGTAATGTGTTTATTCTAGGAAGCCCCCTTCAGTGATCTAGCCAGTGTATTTTGAGCCAACTGAAGTTTTAAAGACTTCAGTGGCAGCCCCATAACTCTTTGTCATAATCAAGTCAGGATCTGTTAAAGCATGGACAACCTCGGCAAGGTCATTTCTTTCCTGGAGGGGATACAAGCAGCAAAGCAACTTAGGTTGGGCAAAGGTGTTATGTGCTCTGGGTGCTAGCAAATCATCCATAAGCAATGCTAGATTCAGGAGTACCCTCAAGCTGCAAGCCTGGTCTTTGGGGGCCACTGGCAAACCCACCCAGGATCAATGGAATATTACTTCTATGGTCAGAGAAACCACCAACCACAGTACCCTCTTGGTACTGGAGGAGCCCAGAACGATAGTCCTGGGTGATTACAGTGTCCAGGCTGAGGCTGCCTCTAGTGTTCTGGCTCAGGACTTCATGGCCTCCATGATGACCACAGGGCTGTCTCAAGTTGTCACCAGCCTGACACATAGGGCAGGGCACACCCTCGATTTGGTGTTTGCTCCAGATGGAGGAAGGGAAGGTCTGGAGATATGGGGGTGGATGTCACTCCATTGTCATGGTCAGACCACTTTCTGGTGAAGTTTATGGCTCTGATCCTCCCCTACAGTGGTGGTGGACAGAATAAGATGGTCTGCCCCTGGAGACTAATGGAATCCACAGGACTTCTGAATGTATTGGGGGAGTTCTCAATAAATAGAGCAGATTACCCTGTTGAAGCACTTGTCACACTATGGAACAGTGAGGCTCGTCGGGCTCTTGACATGATTGCCTCCAAGCGCCCTCTCTGGCATTGTGGAGCCCGGTTTGCACCTTGATACACAGGTGAGCTAAGGGCAATGAAACAGGCTGGACGATGGCTAGAGCGCAAGTGGCGAAAGACATGCTGTGAGGCTGATCAGGCATGCTTAAAACATCATAACCGTGCCTACTGTGTGGCAGCGAGGGCAGCGAAGAAGGCCCACTTCTCTACCACCAATGCACCCTCAAGTAGTTGTCCAGCAGAGCTTTTCCATATTGTCAGTGGTCTGTTGACATCAGTTCCAGGAAATGGAGTTTTAGACTCTTCAGAGGCCCACTGTGAATTGTTTGCAAGGCACTTGGAGGATAAAGTTGCTTGTCTCCATAGTAATCTTGATGCCCCATCTACGTCTAATATAGTCCCCAGTGAGATATCCAGTGCAACATCTGTTACAACTTCTTGCGAAGGGTTTAAGTTGATGCGGCCTGATGATGTGGACAAGGTGCTTGTGATGATGCAGCCAGCAATGTGTCTTGACCCTTGCCGTTCTTTGCTTGTTAAAGCTTGCTGAGGGGGGTTGACAGAGTGGATCCAGGGTGTCATCAATGCATCATTGTGGGAGGGAGTGGTTCCAGCGCCCTGGAAGAGGTAGTGATCCGACCTCTCCTGCTCATTGGTTTGTGACAACTACTGACCTCTTCTTAGGGAAGCTGATTAAGAGGGTTGTGGCGCAGCAATTGCAAGTACTCTTGGATGAAACAGATTATCTCGACCCATTCCAGTCTGGGTTCAGGCTTGGTTATGGGACTGAATCGCCCTTGGTCACCCTGATGAATGACCTTTATCGGGAAAAGGACAGGAGGAGTGCGACCCTATTATTCTTACTTGATCTCTTGGTAGATTTTTGATACCACTGACTGTGGTATCCTTCTGGGCCGATTGGTGAGATGGGTACTGGAGGCATTGTTTTACAGTGCTTCTGATCCTATCTGCAGGGTCATTTCCAAGGTTGTTTTCAGAGAAGAGCATTGAGTGATTGTCTTTCAGCCCCCTGGCAGGTGGGGTGCCACATGGTCCCATCTTGTCCCCCATGCTACGTCTATATGAAGCCCTTGGGAGCAATCATCAGGAGATTTGGGGCAAGGTGTCAGCAGTACGCTGATGATATCCAGCTCTGTTTCTCTGTAACATCTGAATTGGGAGAAGCCGTGCAAGCCCTGGACTGCTGCCTGGACTCGGTGGTTGGCTGGATGAGGGCCAATAACTGATTCTGAATCCTAGCAAGACAAAGACACTGTGGGTTGGTGGATCCCGAGTTTGTATAATTGGTCAGTTGCCTGCTTTGTATGGGGTCGTACTTCCTCTGAAAGAGCTGGTCCGTAGTCTGGGGGTGCTCCTGGATCCATCTTTGTCACTTCGGCTGGTAAGACAGCTGCTGCCATTTCAGGACCGGAATAGTCTGACCACTGTTGTCCATGCACTAGTAATTTCCAGGCTGGATTACTGTAATGTGCTTTATGTGGGGCTACCCTTGAGGTTGGTCCGGAAGCTGCAGCTGATGCAAAATGCTGCAGTGAGTCTGCTCACTGGGGCAGGGTATTGCCAAGATGTCACCCCACTGCTGAAAGAATTGCACTGGCTACCTATTAGCTACCAGGCTGAGTTCAAGATTCTACAGGTCTGCACTCTGCAGATGAGGGCCTGCTGCAGTTACCATCTTATCAGGAGGTCCATTCTGCACAACATAGGAAACGGACCTTTAGTGTGGCAGCACCTACCCTGTGGAACTCCTTACCCTAAATATTAGATAATATCTCTGTTATCTTTTCGGTGTCTATTGAAGTTCCTCTTTCAACAAGCTTTAGTTGAGACCTTATCCCAGTCTGCTCCTGTGCTGGAATTGCTTTTTAATATGCTTTTAAACCTTTTTTTGAAAAACAATATTTTTTTACAAGCCTTTGGTGCCTGTTCTTGACACAACAGAATCATTCTTATATCTTTTTACTTTCTTATGGGTATTATGGATCTGTAAATAACATTATTATAAATTTGCCATGTGCTCCTTACCTTTGTCTAAATTTCATTGTTGCAAAGCTATGATGTTAAAGCAAAAAAGCTAACCAGAAGTTCTGAGTGGCAACTTAACATATTTATTGTGGCTTAAGCATTTGTCTGATGCCAAAATAAATTTGTTAGACTTTTAAGACGCCATGGAACTCTGAGTTCTTGATGCAGGAGGCTAATAGGGCTACTTCCCGGGAATATGTTAAAGCAGTTACTCCAAAACCATAAAAAATGAGGGCAAAATGTATGAGGTCGTATGTTCAGCTCCAGACACTGATTTTGCTTGCAGTCAGTGATGGAACAAAGATTTTTGCAGTAGTTGCAGCATTAAAATAAGTAACAGAATGCAAATGAGTGTTAAGAAGACCATCTGTGTCATTTTAATACAAGACCATTAACTGCATGAAAACTAATGCTTCACGCAGCAGTAAGCTTTAAGAAGAAGCCGCTCTCAAAAAGCAGCTAGTGAACAAATATCACAGCTAGAGCCTTCAAAATAAACCCAGTCATTTTGGTGCAGCAGATAACTGGAAGATAACATTTCCCAAGAATCCATTTGCACCACGAGCTGGTTATGAGTCAGAGAAAGTGAAAGATATAGCAGCAGAATTCAGCTGGAGATATGGGACACCATGAAAACAGCCTTATAGAATGGTAGCTGTCAGACAGGTTCATACAGAAGGAAGTGGTCCTTCAGGTACTCAGGCCTCAAACCATGCGGGATTTTAGGGGTTAAAACCAGCACTTTCAACTATGCCAGAAAACTTGTTCCTTGACGTACCTGCAGATGCTCAAGGTGCTGGTCTTAAAAACTGTTTAGTTAATTGGTATTGGCAGGCCTCTCAAATGGTGAGATCAGTCTCTGAGGTGCTTCATATGCTGCATCACCAGGTCAGGTGAGGGAATTATATCTAACACACCATAATCTTGATGATATCCAATTCTGCTAGTCTTTTCCAGCTCATTTCAATGAAGCACTAGATGTTCCCAACAGGTTCTAAAGTACGTGTGGGGAACCTCCAGCCTCTGGGCCAATCATGGCCCTTCAGGGAGTTCCATTTGGCCCTCAAGGCCATTTCCTCTAAACTACACCTACCTGCTCATCTGCTGACATCACTAGTGACAGCAGGCTATGGGTGGGAGGACAGGGTTAAATGTCCTTGGCAGATGTTCCAGCAGCCCTATGCAAAGGCATCCTGTGAAGCAGCTCTCCTGTGCAAGATACTTCAAAGAGGCTTTTGCAAAGGCTTTAAGACAGCTCCTGCACTCCCGTTTTCTCAAATGGCAGTGTGGTGGCTGTTATAAAGTCTTTTCCAAGTCTCTGTGCACTATCCTTAAATCTCTGGAAACAAGGAGTTAAAAGGGGAGGGAGGACATTTGCAAAAGCATCTTCCAAGTCTCCCTGTGTTTCCCTTTCAATTATCTGAAAATGGGGACTTAAAGTGGGAGGGGATGACTTGGTAGAGGAACACCATAATGAGTTATTCATGAGGCTGCCATTGAAAAAGGCGCTTCCAAGTCCCCCCATCCCCCTTTATTATTTATTTATTTATTTATTATTAGATTTATATCCCATCTTTCCTCCCAGTAGGAGCCCAGGGTGGCAAATAAAAGCACTAAAAATACTTTAAAACATTATAAAGACAGACTTTAAAATATATTAAAACAAAACATATCTTAAAACATTTTTAAAAAGCTTTAAAAACATCTTTTTAATAAAAGGAAAGGTTTAAAAACATATTATAAAGAAAATATTTATTTATCATTTGATTTATTTATCATTTGATTTATATCCCGCCCTTCCTCCCAGCAGGAGCCCAGGGCGGCAAACAGAAATGCTAAAAACACTATAAAACATCATAAAAAGACCTTAAAATACATTAAAACAAAACAATGTTAAAAACTTTTTTTTAAAAAGCTTTAAAACATCTTTTATTTAAAAAAGGGTTAAAACATATTATTAAAGAAAACATATTAAAAGCAATTCTAACAGACACAGACTGGAATAGGTCTCAAGGTAAAAGGCTTGTTGAAAGAGGAAAGTCTTCAAAAGGTGCCGAAAAGATAGCAGAGATGGCACCTGCCTAATATTTAAGAGGAGGGAATTCCGACACAGATGCAGACTGGGATAAGATATCTAAAAAGGCTTGTTGAAAGATGAAGGTCTTCAGTAGGCACTGAAAATATAACAGAGATGGCGCCTGTCTAAAATTTAAGGGTAGGGAGTTCCACAGGGTAGGTGCCGCCACACTAATGGCCCGTTTCCTATGTTGTGCAGAACGGACCTCCTGATAAGATGGTATCTGCAGGAGGCCCTCACCTGCAGAGCGCAGTGATCGACTGGGCATATAAGGGATAATACGGTCTTTCAGGTATCCTGGTCCCAAGCTGTATAGGGCTTTGTACACCAAAACTAGAACCTTGAACTTGGTCCAGTAGCAAATGGGCAGCCAGTGCAATTCTTTCAGCAGCAGGGTGACATCCCACCTTTCAGTCCTGAAAGGGATACCCAAGACTAATAATGACAATCAAAATTAAAACAAGCCAAAAGCAGTCAATAGGATTATCAACAAAATAAATGCTATACAACATCAGCCAAAAAAACAGCAGAAAAGCAGTAGATGAGGTGCACCTGGTGCCAACACTGTTATCTTTTCGGCGCCAGGTCAAGACTTTCCTCTTCTCCCGGGCATTTTAGCATGTGTTTAAATTGTTTTTATATTGTTTTAAATTTTAAAATTGTGTTTTAAATTGTTTTTAAAATATGTGTTTTAAATTGTATATTTGTTTTAATGTTTTTGATTGCTGTAAACCGCCCAGAGAGCTTCAGCTATGGGGCGGTATACAAGTGCAATAAATGAATAAATAAATAAATACAAAACAGGGTGAATAGTTGCTTGAGCCAATAAGCAATGAGAAATAAAGCAGTATTCATCAAACATCAAACCACCATCATAGTGGTGCATTGTGGGAGAAGGAGTTCCAGAGCCTGGGTGCCACATACAAAAAGGTCAGATCTTGCATTTCCACCAACTACACCACCAGTGTTGGTGAAATACTGACCAGAGCCTTCAAGGATTACCTAAATAAGTGGGCAGGATGATGTGAGAGAAGACTGTCCTTTTAATATCCCAGTTTTAGACTGTTTGGGGCTTTAAGAGTAATCACCAACATTTTGAATTATGGTGGCACAAATTTCTTCTGGAAACCTTTGCAAATGTTCAAAATGCTAGTTCCTCACTCTTGGAAACTGCAGCTACCATGTAACACCATGCATTTTTGATATGAGCTTCTCCATATTGCTCCCAGAGAAAGGTGTCTGATCTTAAGAGAGACAAGAGATGTTTTCTGGTAAGTATTTCTTATGGGGTGGGTGCTTCTCATACATGTCTTTTTTTCCAGTATACAGATGGTGTCATTGGCATCAAAATGCCAGCCCACATCCCCCCCCATTTAATCTGGATTTACCCTTTCAGATAGGAAACTGCTAAAAAAAAATTAAAACACCACCCTGTTGCCAACAACCTGTTTGCAATTTCTAAACCACTTGTTTCCAACATTAAGCTCCTATTTGGAAGCACTCAAGGTTCCATTCTTCCACTATAATGCAGCACTTTTTATTTGAGATGAATGAAATTGGACTACTAATTAGACAGCTCCTTTTTCCTTTTTTTCTTTTCTTATTTTAACATTTGGCATCTATTGGAGTATGTAGAGTACTCTAACTGTAGAGTGTGTTGGACATGTTGGCCAAAACCAGAGTTGATCCAAAAAGTTATCTCTGGCTCTGATTCTGAGTTTTGTGGCATGCATTCTCACCAGCATATACAACTACTCTCTTTTTTATCACATCACAGTTTCCTGCCCGCACAGTGCAGCTGTAGAAGGAAATTTTCAACAGCTACTAGCCACGAGTACCCACATTAGGGATGGAAAGATCAATATTGTTTCTCTCAGTTTCTCATTTTTCCAATCTTAAATTCAGTTCTCCACATTTCTGCAGCATTTGCAATTTAAAAAAAAGAAAATCCTCATGAAAATTCTCCAGCATTTTATTGCAAATTTCTCATAATAAACACATTTTGTAGGCAGTTTTGACTCATGTACACATTTTTGCAAGACATTTCTCATCATACAATTCATTTTTGCATGTTAGTTTCACTCATATATTTGTTTTTATGCACATTTCCCCTAATGTATGCATTTTTCAAAACTTTGCTTGGTTGGTGAACCACACTTCAAAATTTGAATAAGTGCAAATTTCAAAGGAGGGCTATGTTTCAGTTCTCATGTTGTTTCGGAAACTGCAAATCTGATAGGTTTGGCTTGAAATATGAACTGAATCAATTCTCTCCCATCCCTAACCCACATGCACAAAAAGAAACCGGCAGATTGTTTTCAACGCAATAGCCTTAGAGTTGTCCTTATTACTACAGATTAGAGACTCTAAACTGTCGTGATTTTCTACCGTGTAGTAAGGTTCCTTTTCTAAGTGACGCTTTGCAAACATCTTGAGGACTATTATGTCTGCTCCTCCTGTTTGTGCATTCACACACTGCAGAGGCATTGGGTAGTCTCTAGTTTCATTGTCTGCCATATCAGGCTCGGGCTTTGTTGAGAGGGAAGGGACTCATATTGTTGTTGAGCTACCAGCAGGATGTGCATTGGTTTTGTATCCCTGGCCATGTGTAATGAACGGACACAAATAGGATTCATTTTCATTTCCCGATTCAAGCTACACATCACTCATTTAGGAGAGTGGAGATACCTTCTCCAGCAGCAGCAGAGGTCTTCTCAACTGCCTCACAAATTTCTTTTTCTGGAATGCCCTGGATGTTTAGTCATTCCATGGCATTCTGGGGGGAAATAGTGGCCACCACACAAAAAAATGTGTAGGTTTTAAGGTACACCACATGAATTTAGTACAAACCTCATGACATGCCCCAGAGTGCTCTGTAACACACACAGCATAGCCAATGTGGTCAATGTGCAGGGGATCCTTGATAGACAAATTGGTGTGGAAAGTAACCAGCTTTGCATGGCAACTATCAATGATCAAATACTGAAGTAAAACATCTTTGGGTGTTAAATACTATAGATAGCAAACATTTGGAGACACATTTGGGCAGACAGAGAATATCTGGATAATATTCAATCCCAAAATTCATAAAGGAGAATTTCTAGGTAGCAAGTGTGATTTGGCTCTTGACACTTTGGAAATATTATTTATGAAACATAAATCTCATCTTTGTCAGTCCTGAGAATTACAAAACATGGCCCATTCCCTTCAAGTTCACCAAAGAACACACAAGTTTTTCCCCCCTCGGTTCCTACTCTCCACCCAAAGAGCTGCACCCTGGTCTGTCACACCTTTTACCTTACTCTTGCTATGATTGGTCCAAATGGTCCCTAATGAAAGGCTGGAAAGGATACAAAAAGTATATTGTCAGGGCAAGTGGGAAGAATCAACCATTCCATCAATCTTGTGGGGAAAACATGATATAATAAGTATGAATAGTACATTGGCTTTCCAAATGAAGTATTAGCAAGCTGCTGTTGCTCACTGTTTCTATGTTCTTTCCAATGCCATATGCAAGCATCACTTTGATTTGATTGTCACTTATAAATCAATTACTTCTCTCTAATTAGTCTATCTGCCTTCTCACAATTCAGACCCACGTCACTGTGAATTATTTTGTAGCTGCAACATTTCTTGTATTTCAGAAGTGTGTTTTGGAAACACACACCCATGGCACCCTTGCATGGACCAAATTGTTCTTAGAACATTTGAGCATCTCTTCCTAGTTATTCTCAGTTCTATATTAGTAGCTAACAAACAATAAATGAAAGCATCGTTGCATGTGACAGTGTGAAGGATTTCAACCTTACCAATTCCAATTCCATTTTCTCCAGTTCCCTACAAGCTTCGCCTTCAGTCTGATAGATCTGGAAGACTTGATTTGATTCATCTTTACTGAGCTTGATTCACTTCTCACACCATAGAAAATGTGATACACATGAATATTGTCCTAGTTGTCATTTCCTGTCACCAGTGATGAAGATGGGCAGGGGAGGGGGAATCAGTTGCAGATAGGTCTTGTGGGCCACACCTCTTTCTCTAGCCATGGTCATTTAGAACCACCAGCACCCTATATAAATAAATAAATGTGGTCATGCCCCTTCTCAACTATTTTAAAAGAAGAATAAAAGTGCACCTGGGCACAGGCATCCCTTTGTTGAATATGCAGAGGTCAGGGATGGGAGCAGTAGACGCATGCTCTTTTCCCTTCCACATGTTAGATATATATAAGGGCCCCACATCTGAACAGCCGTAGGTTGTGCATGCCTGTTGTAAAGGGTCTCCCTCATTATGTTGAAGTGCACATATATTATAACCATAGAACCACGTTGGGATATTTTGTATAACCAGCTGGATTCATTGACCTCCATGGATATGAATGTCAGCATGATCCTTGAGTTAGATGAGAGAAGTTCACTATATTGTGGTTGTTAATATTGTCAATAACAATAACAATTAATTACATTTATATCCCACCCTTCATGCCAAAAGGAGTCCAGGGCTCCTTTATTATAATCATATGACAGGGTCCAGCAGCTATTTCATTTGAAATCACATTTTATTTTTCACATGAGCCACAAAAGGTGTTTTCATACATGAGACATAAGCTGTGGGCACAATAGTCACTTCAAAACAGTTTTTCTGACTGTGTTTTGAAGTGACTCTGCCCTCTGCTGGCCACACCTCCCTTCTCCACTGCTGACTTCAGACTTTCAGGACTGCCCACAGCAAAGTGTTGAGCCAATCACTGTCTCTGCCTGAGCCTGCAGCAAAGTGTTTCCATTGGCCACACCTGGAAGACAAACAGATTGAACTACCAGTCAGTTGCGAAATCTGCCTGAAGCTGAATTTTACAAAATGCACTCTACCTGATCCGACCAGAATTTTAGAGTAAAAAGGGGCAGAGTTTGACGAGCATAATGTGCCCCCATGGAGGTGGGGAAGCACTGGAACAGGCACAACAGTAAATGTGTCTCTACCCTTAGGGTGCTTCCAGATGACCTGTTTACTGAGCATTCATCCTGATTTGTTTGCAGGAAGATTAGACAACATTGGCTATTTGATGAGCATTTGTTCTGATTTGGTTATTTAAAGTTTGTTAAGGATGCTGGGAATTGTAGCTCTGTGAGGGGTAAACTCTGTGAGGGGTAAACAATTCCCAGGATTCGTTGGGGGGGATGTGCTTTAAATGTGCCTTTGATTTACGGTGTGTATGTAGCTTACGTCAAAGCAAGTGTTATTCCACACTTTCCAGTGCATCTCCCATCACTGGCTTTATCACAAAAAGTCCAATCTTTGGGGGAAGGGTTTTGTTGTGCAAGACCTCCCAACCAACTATAATTGTACAACCTGAATTTGCTGGTACATGATTGAATCCCACCTGAAAATAGTGACAGCCTGGAAGTGCTGTTAACGTAGGCTTGCTTCAAGTGCTTCTTAGAACAAGTGTGGAAAGGATGTTGGTCAGAATGCTATTAAACTTGCCAAACCTTCTTGAACCAAGACAGTACAACTGAGTATCTGCAGACCACAAATAATGCTTTTCGCATGCCACCTTCAACACTGAAAAAGCTACAACTACCATGTGCCTTGAGCCTAGAAAGCACCCTTAGCATCACCAGTGAAACTGTTCTTGGTCCTTCACCCAGTATCACATCACTGCCCTTTCTTTGTTACAGATATAAGTAATAAGTGGCAACTAATTTTGTAGCAACCTTATTATGAAAACTAAACAATGACTGCATTAAAAGGGGTAGACAATTGTCATTTATAATGAGGAGCAATCTAGAACCTCACCTTGCTGGGGTTTAAGCCAGCATGTCAAATATGTGACATGCCGGATGAGACCATAGTAAAATGAGGCTCCGGAGAGATTGCCCCTCATAATAAATGATGATTTGGAAGTGTTTAACAACATATGGTCTCTTTTGCTTGACATATATGATTAAGAATATATATATTTTACATCAAAATATAAAATACCATCTGTCAGAAGTAACAACTTGGATATTGGTTTTACATATGCAATTAATTCACTGTACTTCCTAATGTAAATATTTCTCTTGTTTCCTCTTTTCTTGTTCTGAATATATATTTATATTATGATATTCTGATATATGTATCGTTCATGAGAAAACAATACTATGACTTGATATATCATTAGGAATAACAGTGAAAGTCTGTTTTCACTTTATATTATAAAATGCCAGGACTGAATCTACAGGTGGTACAAAGATATATAATTCCAGCTACATAAGGGAAGATGCCACATTTTTGCTTTAACAGTTCCTCAGTTTGTTACACTACATGACTTAAAGGGCCTCTCCAGACTAGTTCCTTTTTTGCAGATGTATTTATACTGGACAGCCAACACATCATTCCCCTTCATTAGTTGTTCTACAGTACTTCCCCAATGCGCTATTGCCATCTGGAGGGGCACTCTTGAACAAAAGCAGAAACCCCATCAGTTGTGGTATAAAAAGTTACAGGGTTTCAGCAAGAAGTTACGAGACATGCACTGATTGGAAATGAAGCAGTATGTCCACTACAAAATGTTTGCAGGTGCAAACAGTCCTGAAAGTGGGATCATGTATAACTGCATGGATACCACCATGAGCACAAATCATCACAAATGCACAATAAAATGAATGTCTGGAGGGGCACACCATCATAATAGATTTGCAAGGTCGTCCACACTTTGTACTCAACAGTAGCTTCAAAACTATTGTTTTCCATTCACACAAGTAGGCGTTCCTCTGGGAAGGATTAGTGCCACTGTTTCCTTGTGGCTCCACCCTCTAATTTTACATTTTTACTCCCTCCAGTTGCTCAGTTACTGGGCATGTGCAAATATCTTTGACCTGCACAGTATTTCCACTCCCTCCTGCCCACACCGCTTCCTGAAGTTTGGTGGTTGAAAAGAAGCGGAGTCATCTGCCCTCCCTTTCTCTGCTGCCTCTTGCTTTTTCTGAGTTAATTTTTCCCTGTTGGAAAAACAAATCAATATAATATCAGTATTTTGAGAAAATATCAATATTGATATTGATATCTTTGAGGCAACTTTTAAAAGAAATCCACTTTAGATTTTTTTAGGTAAAAAAATTGGAAACCAGACACAGAGAGATGCTACTTCAAAATTCTCTCCGCAAAGATAAGAGAATATGAGAAAGAATGATAAAACCCAATGGAAATTTCTATCGCTAGTTATAAGGAGTGAAGGAAATTTACTCAGAGAGAAAGGAAGGAAGGGAGGGAGGGCTGCAGCAAACTGTGAAGGGGGGAGGACAGAGCAGCTGGAACTTGCTGGATAAACCACTGGAAACAAAATGAATTCAGGGGAGATTTAGTGGGCGGAGAAAGAGGAATAGGTGAAAGTGACGATTCAACCACCCACTAAAAACCATCAAAGCAAACCGTCTGCAAAGACATATTGAGTGGAGTGGAGCCGTATTGTTCTAAACTTTTCATATTATCAGGGGATTGGGTTAGTACAGATTTATTGGGGGGAAACTGCGTAATAGCTTCTGTTTGCCAGTAATGTCATGTGAACAATGCAAATTAATAAGAGATGTGAGTAGCACCAAACACACAGTAAACCACCGTGTAGATGAGCCGTTGTACTCATGGACTGGGACTTCTCCGTCTCCTTTCCCCAGGCTGCAATGCCCTGTGCCTCCAAAAAGCTCTTTCTGAGGATCAGGGGACCACCTGGAAAGGTGTTTGGTGTGGCATAGGGTTGCCTTCATGCAGATGATAAACATTTATTTAGCATTATTGGTGTAAATATTCAATTTACTGAAGATGACAAAGTGCAGATGTAAACATGCAATTATAACTACATGTAATATATCTGACTCTGCAGTTTGCTGTCATATGGGTAAAAATGAAGGAAGTATTGATTTCGGCCAGCCTGCACAGCTTGTGACCTAGTTTTGAATCGCAGCCCACCAGTGGTGGCCAAAGAAAACTCTAGTTTGCTGTCTACTTGTGACTGTAAAAGCAGAGGTTTTCCAGCATCTTGCACAATACATGGCTGGATAGCTATATGTGGCTTGATAGGTCATAATGAATCTGATTTAGATTATGCCAAAATGTCTAATGCTCTCCTGCATCTCATGGCAAGCATGCAGCAATTCTGTTTTGTAGAGCTGGGTGAGTATGACTTCTATTACTGAATCACAGCACATTCAATATATCATTCAGTTAAAGTCTGAGTGCCATAGTTAAATATATCTCCAGAATGTACCCATTATGAAATACAGTGGAGTCTGTTAATATGTGTTAAAATTTCATGCAAGTTCTGTAAAAACCCGCAGGGTAGAGACAGTACATTTTGATGGTTATTTCTGCAGGGATGAACTACTCATTTGAGACTCAAATCTACCTCTGTCATGCACATACCTGCTGTTAACTCTTTGTTTATTAGTGCAAATTGGTATCAGAAACACTGAACCCCAAAACACAGGCTGAAAAAAAATTGAATACATGTTTGATTTATTCATGCAACTTTCTTGTTTAGATTTATCTATGCAACTTCTCTTTGTGTTGGATTCTTATAGCACCTCGGAAAGGCCCTAGAAAACAGAAAATTAAGGATCATGGAAATGCAAAATCCCAGATATACAACATATTTTTCCCAGTTCTACCACCACTTTCATAATGGAATTCTCTTATTAACATGTTTATTTAAAAATAACCAAGTAAACTTTAATATATACATCTATACACTACTTAGGATGGCTTACTACACTTTAAAAGCACAATACATGAAACAATACATTCAATAAAAATACAAAAAAATACAACAAAGGCACAGTATTTTTATACTGAATTTATTTTCTCTTTTTTTCCTTTTTTCTCTATTGAATTTGTTGTTTTGATTTTAGAAAGTCTGTAGGTTGTCCTGAATCTGAAGTACCAGAGGTCATTACTTCAGGCTTTTTATCCTGATGAATCAACAGATCCTTTTATATGACAAGTAAATCCCAAGCGATTTTGCTGTCTTCAGGTGACTTTCCGGATATTCCATACCACAGTGAATTCTTAAACCCCCTCCTTGGCACCAACTGAAATCACAACTGTGTTATTGTTTTTATGGATACTTACACTGAAATGAAATGGAGATGAGTTGAGAAGGCCTAATTATCTACGGCTTCCCCCCTCACTTCCAGCTCACTTTGGCCTCTGATTAAATCTGTGAACATGTAAACAAATTAGAGATGGAACCTAGTTAAGGTGTTGATAACTTGGGAAAATGGATTGCATAAACAAATTCTGTATTTTCTGCTAGGCTCTGAAGATGGTGACAGGGGTGAGGAAGATGACTATTGATTACATAAATTTTGTGGAGCAATATTGTAAAATAAATACCATGGAAATAAATGTATAAAGTGAGTTGTCTATTAAAAATAGATTCCAGACAAAAATAAGGTACACTGCTAATGGCATATTAAATTATGGTTGATGAAGCAGTTTTATTTTTTAAGCATTTATATCTCATCTTTCTGTGATAAATCATACTGGGTTACAAGTAAAAATATGTCAAAAGGTGCATGTTCATGTCTGATTATGATACAGTTCAACTGAAAGATATTAAATATATTAAAAAATAAACATAATGTGAATGTAGAGTTCTGACTCAGAAATTATTTGTCATGAAGAAGAGTGTATATTTATCATTTAACAAAATGGATATACTGTTTACTAGAACAAAAAACTAGACAGTCTAAAATATTCATTTAAAATACTGTTTAAAAATAAGTTACATTAAAAATGTTAAATACAAAATAAAATCAGTAATTTTCAAGCATCTATACTAAAACACAAGCATAAACTATGGTGTGGAAATGTAGGTGAAATTTGCAAAGCCCCAGGACATTGGTTTTATTTTCACCACTGGTTATCCATAGGTGCGTATCAGACCCAACTCTAAACCATTGAGAGTCCAGTTTACAATACACCAAGATTAATCATGGGCAGTGCTCTGCCGAAAGGCCTCTAGTCTTGCTGTACCGTGGTGATATCCCCACCACTTGCCAAACCCTGGAGATCTGAGACTCTGAATACTTCCAAGTAAGCTAGTAGCTTTGTTCTGTAGTAATCTGATATTATATAATCCACACACAAAGCATTCAGTGATTGCTGAAGCTTCACCTGTCCATCCCTTTCCCCTGCTGCTAGTTGAAGGGGGGGAAATCAGTACTAAAAAACAGAACAAACAGAACTGGAGGGCATGGTGATATGTTAATTTTTTGAAAAGTCTTTATGGATGGTCCCTGAATCCTCTCTTCACTGAAATAGCTCCCACAATCCTGGCATCAGTTTCAGAGGCACCTGCCTTGTTACTGCCATATTTACTAGTGTTGTGCTTAAATCTGTTCTCCAATTTTTCACACATTTTCTTTCTCTGGTCACATCCACACCACACATTTAAAGCACATAGCTTCACTGCAAAGAATCCTGGGAAATGTAGTTTACAGGGAGCTGCTATTCCCAGAACCTTTAACAAACTACACTTCCCAGGATTCTTTGCAGGAAGCAGTATACTTGAAATAGGCCTTAAATGTATAATGTGGATGTGACCTTCGTGAAAGAGGATTCCATTTTCTGCCTACTTCCCAGAGAACATTAGAATTTCTGTGGGTGGGGGATTTTATTGTTGTTAGATCTCCAAGGGTGGTATATGTGTCTTTCTTTCCAGTAAACATTTCGCCAGCAATCTGCAGCCTCCCTAACTGCCCACACTTCCTAACTGAAAAAAGACCCAAAGGAGAAGTCACCTTATGATGTCTTCCCCTGGGCTGTAACTGAAGCACAGGCACCATGGAATGTTGCAGGGTGCAGACCACGGGTGAGATGATGGGTAAAATGAAAAAAAGGAATCTGCAAAAAATCACTTGGCCACCTCAAGAGCAAGACTGCATTCAGACATGGGGTTTATTGTGTTAGTTTTACTGATTATAATGGTAGCGCTTCTGTCCAGATTTCTGACATTCCTTTCACACTGTAGTACCTGTTGTCTTATGGAACTGTGGCTTTTTGACCGATATACCACCATGTTGTGCTAAATTTCATTTACACCAGTGGCTGTGGTGTGACACAACAATGAATGGCATTGGACATGTGCACATATGCAGAAAGGGTGGGGGAGTAGCGACATCTCTTCCCCCATGATTCCCCCATGAAAATGGCAGGAAACAACTGTATACCAGTGTACCACCCCAAATTTTGTCACTTTACTCCTGTGATTTTCTGGGTTACTGGTGTTACAAACAGATTTTTTTCTGGGAGCAATTAACACAGAAATAAGTGCTAAACTTCCACTATATTCCACTAAATTTCCAGAAAAGGCTTTTATATAGTGTGAAAGATCAAATTAAATGCAGAAATTATTAGGTAAGAAAATGTTGGGGAAACGGAATAAACTGCTGTCTGAATGCAGCCTGAGATGACCATTCTCACCTATGAGAATTTCACCATAACTTTCTCTCCTGTTTGATAGTTTTCAAATGCAAGTTCCTGTGAGTCTCTCCCCATCGATCTCCACATGCAGCAGAGGCTGTGGTTGAGCACTCAAGGGGTGAGGTGGGAGGGCCAGAACAAACAGCAATCAATGGAAGATGGGGTAAATGTGCAGGGATGCAGGCAGCTGCAACTGGAAACCACTGGGTAGATCTGCCGGGTGATAAGGAAGGGACCAATGTGCCATTCATCCAGCTTCTAGGACTGCCACTGGGGCCGCAGGAACTTAGTCAAGAGGCACACCTGGTCTCCTACCTTCAAAGGCAGCCCCGGCTGGTGATGGCAGTCCGCAAATCGCTTGTATGCCTCCTTAGCCTGCTCCAACTGATCTTTCAGGACTGCCTGCACAGCAAGCAATTCTTGAACCATGAGGTCTGCAGCAGGGACTGAGGAGGGTGGCATCACTGATGGGAAAAATCAAGGGTAGTAGCCGTAAGTGGCAAGAAGGGGGTTTGCGGTGTGGATGCATGTGGGAAGTTACTGTATGCAAATTCCACCAGTGGCAGCAGGTCCACCCAATCATCCTGTTGGAAGCTGTATAACACAGCAAATAATGCTCTAATGTGACATTGGTGCGCTCTGGCTGGCTGTCCGACTGAGGATGGTAGGCTGAGCACAGATGGACCTGGGCATCCGGGATTTATAATAGGGTCTGCCAAAACCGGGCAGTGAACTGGGCTCACTGGTCCCACATCAGATGGTCCGGAAGTCTGTGCAGACAGAACACCTGGGCGAGAAACAACCTTAAGATGCGGGTAGTCCAGGACTTGGGATGAAGTGGGCCATCTTCATGAACAAGGATAGCGGTCATCCCCCTGGAGACTGGTAAATCAGGTTCCAAAGCTGTCATGGCATAGGTGGAACACTCTCCCCGGAGGGCACCTGGGGGAATGTATAGATGGTTTTAATAGTACAGGGTACCATTATTAAGTGTGAATGGACTGTCCAAGGTGGGGATTCCTGACTGGAGTACTTGCAGGTGTGCCTGAGCATACAGGTCACTCTGCTGCTGGTCCCGTATCGGGTCCATCAGGGACTGTGGCTGCTGGGTGACTGCGTATTTGGCTTGTGGGAGAGTGCATCTGCTTGTTTATTCTGTCTGCCAGAGAGGTAGGTGACGGTGAAGCTGTATTGGAAGAAAAAGAGGGACCACTGGATCTGTTGGAATGTGTGAGGTTCAACTCCAACTTGGTGTGTTGAGGCTGCATGGGGTTAATAAGGGTAGCTAGAGAGCTAGACCTCTTGCTGGTTGAGGCTATACCTATCCCGTTGATCCTCTGCCATCTCTCCCCTTCCTGCTAGGCTGATAAGCAAAGGAATGTTGATCCCAGTTCCTTCCCACCTTTCTCAGTGTTCTCTTTCTCTCTAGAGGGGAGTTGACATCTCTTTCTCTCTCCTCTCAACCAGGATAAGGGCCAGCACTGGGACCAGTGCAGGCTGCTTCAGCATAGCCAGTTAGCTAGATATAGAACTCTTTCCTATCAAGCATGTACTTCCAGAATAAGGTAGTTGTTTCTCATTTTAAAGTCTGACTAATTTCCAGGGAAGGTAGAATCTTAGCAAAGATTCACACACACACACACACACACACACTAAGCTCGCTCAATACTCTCTGTTCCTCAGTGCTACGCAACTCTGCTACGAATCTCAATAGAGAATTCCAACAGGTTCTTGGCACCAGCCATGCAAATGGAGATTTGAGCAATTAAAGGAGCTATTGTGTTTGAATCAAAGAAGCTATTAGAGACCTTCAGAGTTTTTAGTCAGTGAAGAGTTGAGGCTTTTACTTCAGGATGGCCAGCATGACGGAGCGGCTAGGTCTCCAGAAACTGGAACCCGGAGGATGGAAGCTGTGGGAATTTCACATGCAGAAACACCTGAGGCAACAGAAGCTGTTGGAAGTAATTACAGGAGCGGAACCAGGAGAAGGTGCTTCTTGGGAGGAACAAAGAATTTGGACTGAGAAGGATGAAACGGTACAAGACCTCATCACTAAATGTGTGAGTAATGTGCAGATTCCTTTGATTATGAATTCTAAAAATGCCAGAGAGATGTGGAAAACTCTTGAATCCCATCATAATCCAAAAAGCCAGGGTCATCTGATTGCAATGTTAAGAAGCCTTATTAATTTGCAAATGAAGGATGATTTTTTTGAGGAACATCTTACAAAATTCATGGTGCCAGTTCAAGGGATAGAGGAAGCAGGCACAGTTTTGGAAGGACCAGTTCAAATAGCTTTGTCTAATCCTCTTTTTGTCTAATCCTCTTTTAAAGCCATCCAAGTTGGTGACTGTGATGTTCCTGTATTAATGTATATATAGTAAGTGCTGTTTGTATAGAAGATACATGGTACGTGGAATGAAAGAGGAGGGGGGAGTAAATGAGCAGTAGAATGCTGGATGATTCGCTGAGTGTTTGGATGGCTGAGAGTATAAATGGAAGGATGACAGTTGAATCTGGGTGGACGTGAGTGGGTTGTTTTGGTGGAGTTGGGAGGTGGGTGTGAGTTGGTGTATGTCAGGAGAGTGTGGAGAAAGAGGGAGGTGGAGTTCGGATTAGTAATGTCAAATATCACAGTAATAGATGAAACCATAAGCTTGTAGATCATTATCAAAGTTATCTTGTTATTAATGTTATTTAATAAATACTATTTTGGTTTACCGAAGGCCTGATCCTTGGCTTGGGTTTCACAGACCAGAAAGGAGGGTAAGGTAATAACCAAGGCTGAAGGGAAACAGTAACAAATGGTGGCAGTGGTGAAGAGGAGAAGATAACATTATAAGTATCCAGAGCAACCCCGAGTTATGAGTTATCTGCATTGATACAAGGGGGTTGGGAACAGCATAGGCACACAGTCACGAATGTAACCGGATAGAGAGACTCAGGCAAGGTCTCTGGGAACATTGGTTGTAGAATGTGACTGGTGGTGCTGCCTAGCAGGGGGATCTATTGAGATCTGTGCTAGAGCGGAGAGAGAAACCATAAAAAAGGACAGTCTGGACTGCTGGAGTCCCTGGTGGTGCCTAGTGAAAGGCAGTAGCCACGAGCAGGTAGGAACCTGACAGGGAGAGCCAGGGAAGGGCGTCACAGGTGTTGGCTGTAGCGGTGGGATACGAACAAAAGAGAGTCCAGATACGGACAAAAGAGAGCCCCTAACAGTGGTGTGGCAAACAGAAATAACAAATAAAGATTACCTGTGAGAGTGACTGGCAAAGAGTGTGTGGCAAAGAGTGAGTGAACTCCAACAACATGGCTGAATATATAAAAATGAAAAGAGAGGAGCTGGTGGAGAAGTGCATAACATTCAATTTACCTCACGAGGGTAAAGGAGTAGATGAATTGAGGGTAGCACTTATAGGAGTTGCAACTGCCCAGCAAAAACAACCTGTCAGGGAAGAGACCCCAGAAGGATACTCAAGCAATCCCGCTTATATAGAGTATTTTTTTTTTCAATAATTTTTATTCAGATTTTCATAAAACATACAAGACAAAATCATAAAACATTCAAAGACAAAAAACAAAATCAAAAATAGTTAAACAAAAAGAAAAAAAGAAAAAAAAAAAGAAAAATAAAAAATAAAGAGTAAAATATTGACTTCCCATTTGTCAAAGATCAAATCAGTTATAAGTCTATAATATATAACAATCCTGTCTCTTAAGTCATATTATAAAATCACTTTCCTCCAGTAGTTATCTTACTTAATCATCAAATCTCATAAACATTACTTTATTCTTTCCACAAAAAGTCAAAGAGAGGTTTCAATTCTTTAAGAAATATATCTATCAATTTTTTTTTCCAGATAAGCATATCGATTAATCCATCTCATTACTAATTATGATAATCTTATTGTCATAACCATAGTCAAAATAAACATTTCAATTAATCCATCACATCAGAATCTGTTAGGTTCAGTAATTTCAGTAGCCATTGTTCTATTATCCCTATTAGTTCCATTTTCCATCTTCCATCTTCAGTAGTCTTGTTAAGTCCAGTAATTTCAGTATCCAATCTTCCATTATCAGTATTCCATAATAATCTTGCTGTCAAAGCCATAGTCATATAGTAAGAGTCTAATGGGAATTACCTCTATCCCAAATATTTTCTTGCCATCCATTCTGAATAGGTTGCTGAAATACAGCTGTAAAATCATATCTCTGTTCTTTTTTTCAAAATACACTGGGTCATCTCTTGAAAGTTTTTCCATTGTCACATGGCTGCAGTTAATTCCATAGATTTTCTCTATATTGGGCTCCATCACATCATTCCAGTCCAGAAGATTATCCATGCCATTAATAACTTTATCTCTAGAATCTTCATTAATTTCTTCAGAGATAACATTGAGTTCCAAACAATAGATTTTATTTCTAAAGTCCATAGACTTCAAATCTTGTTCCTGTTCCACGTTTGTTCCAATCTCCGGGATCTCCTCTCTCACAGGGACCCCTGTTCCAGTCTCCAGGGTCTCCTCTCTCACAGGGACCCCTGTTCCAGTCTCCAGGGTCTCCTCTCTCACAAGGACCCCTATGTCTTTAATCTCCTGTGTCTCCAAACAATAGATTTTGTTTCTAAAGTCCATAGACTCCAAATCTTTTTCCTGTTCCACGTTTGTTCCAATCTCCGGGGTCTCCTCTCTCACAGGGACCCCTTCCAGGGTCACCTCTCTCACAGGGACCCCTATATCTTTAATCTCCTGCTTCATTTTACTCAATTCAACTTTCAGCTCCTTACAACCCTGTCGCAGGTTTTGTTTCGTTATCTCAATCTCATCCATTATTTTCTGAAACATAGTTATTTCCAGCTTCTCAGCCACTTTCTTAATTGCCATTTTAAAAGAAAAATATAGGAAAACCACTTCTTATTTCAGCAACAATTGGGTTAATACTCCAAACTTGGTGACATCACAATATAAACAGAGCAGACAGCCTTATCTCTCCATAGTTAAGTAAACAAAATGCAGTTCCCAGGATCGAAACAATTAATGGCAGTCGTCAAGAAACAGATTCGTCAAAATAAAATAGACCAAAAAGAGAGTAGTCTCAGACAGTATAATATTCTTCAAAATAAAAATCTGGAATAGAAATCCCTCTTCTGTGTATATCTTTAGAATGCAAATCCAGGACAGCTTTTTGCAACAAAAACAGAGATAAGCTATTAATTAGTGCGTAGCAGAGAGAAGTTATGGCTCCCCAGTGAGATGTCAAAAACCGATCAATCTGGCAAATCTCTTTTAAACAGCAACAATTTAAGTCAAGTAAAAGAAAAATATAGAAAGAAGGGTGCTTGCCTGTTAGTGCGTTCTCTCTTAGAAGATAAGATGAACGTTCGCTTTAACAGATAGAGCTTGCTGTTGAAAATCCGTCCCACCTTCGTCGGCTGGACCTCGTCCCATAAATTAATGAGATCTGGTCGTCCCAACAAAAATAGGCTTTGAGGTTAATCTCTTCGTTTCTCCCTACCCGGGAGAAGTTTAATCAGTCAAAAAAAAAAGAAAAAACTGACTGATATATCTGAATAAGCTTCTTTTGAGGCAGGAGCCCGTCTCAAAAGCAGGCACAGGCTAAGTCACCCTTCCCGGAAGTGCCGCTTATATAGAGTATTTGAGAGAGAAGTTAAAGTTGGAAACTGAGAGAGTGAGGAGGGAGGCTGATAAGAAAAACAGCGAGAGTTGGAAACTGAGAGATTGAGGAGGGAGGCTGATGAGAAAGAAAAGCAGCGGGTCTTTGAAGCTGAGGAAAAAGACAAGCAGAGGGTCTTTGAAACGGAAGAGAAGGAAAAACAGAGGGAGTTGGAAATTGAGAGAATGAGAATGGGGTTTGAGGAGAGGGAGAAGCAACGAGCATTGGATGCTGAATTACAGGTGGAAAAGTTAAAGTTTGAAAGAGAGAAGTTTCATTTTGATGAAACAAGAAAGGACAGAAATGAAACTAAAATAAAGGTGACACCGAAAGATTTTGCACTGTTTGAGCCTGGACAAGATCCACAAATTTACCTCAGCACTTTTGAAAACGCGGCTCAAATGTGGGGGCTACCAGAGGATAAATATATGCAATATTTATCGAACTTGATCAAGGGGGAGTTGGCAGAGGTATACCAATATTTCCCCTCAGACAAGCCCGTCACATATGCCGAGTTTAAAGAGGCAGTATACAAAAGGTTCAGACTGGGACCTGACTATTTTAGAAAGTTATTCCAAAACTGTCAGATCCAAGCAGGGAGGTCTTTTGTTGAACTGGGAGCAAAGTTGATGGATATATTTGGAAAGTGGATGAGTAGTGCCAAAGCTCAGTCAGTGGAAGAGGTGAAAAGCCTCATGATACTGGATCAATTATTCCATCAGTTACCACCAGAAATAAGGCTCCTTGTCAAAGACCGTTCCCCTACATCGGTGCAGGAGGCCGCAGAGATGGCGGATCACTTTGCCTCCAATAGAACTGGCTGGGTGGGGAAAACATCAAGAGAGTTTAAACCCAGACCATATAATGGTGGCAAAAAGGATGTGGTGCAACAGCGAGTGAGTCCTCCAGTAAAATCTGAAGGGCACAGGACACCCCAGAGTGGATCTGTGTACCCTAAAATGGAGGAGAAATTATGCTATAAATGTGGTAGACCGGGACACCTACGTTTTCAATGTGAGGTTGCCAACCCCATTAGTAATCCTGCTCAGGCAAGGGCAGTAAAAACAGAACCAAAAGATCTAACAACGAAAAAGGTTCAGTTCTGCCAGATAAACTGGACAGAAGTAAAAGACTTGGATTCGAGTCTAAGAGAAGAAGTGTGTGTTCAAGGGGCAAATTATTGGGCATTGCTTGATACTGGTGCCGCTCAGACGTTACTGAGGCCAGATTTAATAAAATCTGAGGAAATATTACCTCAGGAAACGGTGACTATCCAACGAGTGAGGGGTCAACCAAAACGCTTACCCATGGCCCTAGTGAAAATGCAGTGGAGAGGCCGAGAAGGAAAATATAAAGTAGGTATTAATGCCCAACAACAAGAACCAGTGATACTGGGAAGAGATGTAATGGGGGCACAAGGAAAAATATATGTGGTAACCAGACAACAACTTGGCAGAGAAACAGAAGCCATGTTAAAAGGGGCTGAAGGAAACAGGGTGGAACCTGTTTTTGAGCCTAAGGTCACCATAGCAACCCCTGGAAAGCCTGCTGAAAGAAACAACTTGTATCAAATGGTCCCTAGTGAAGAGGCAGAGCAGTTCAGAGAAGAGCTGGATAAAGATACCAGTTTGAAGCAAATAAAGGAGCAAGCCCTGACACAAAAGATTCCCTTTACTGACAAGCTGAGGAATCAAATTGTGTGTGAGAATGGGATTTTATATAGACTGTGGATGCCTGCTGAGAGAAAGGATGAATGTGAACCAGTGAAGCAATTGATAGTACCTAGCAAATACAGAACCAGATTGCTAGAGGTAGCCCACGATGTCCCATGTGCAGGACATCTGGGAATAAAAAAGACCAAGAGGAGATTGGCTGCACACTATTATTGGTCAAATATCTCCAAAGATGTAAAACAACATTGTCTATCTTGCGGTATATGCCAAAAGGTGGGGAAAAGTGGAGTAAAGACTAAGGCACCCTTAAAGCCCCTTCCTATAATTGGACAACCGTTTTATAGAGTGGGAGTAGTTTTTGAGGTATTTATCACTTGCATTTAGTATATCTCATGCAAACCACTTAGAGATTCACTATATTAAGCAGTATGTAAATTGTATATGCACGCATGCATAAATAATTTTTTTTTAAAAGGCCTCAACAGGATCTCTGGCCCAGTGACTCTGGTATGCCCTGATTATATCATCAGCTCACATTAGAGCTTAAAGGACTTGTTTGAACCAAATCTAGATTTTGGATTAACTTTTCACATATCGTAGAAACTAATATTTATTTCAGTTGACTCCCCTGGGGGTTCTTGTCTCATTTCAATGTAATAGTTGTCAATATATTTATTTCAACACTCTTGATAAAATATATGAACTTTTGCCATTTTGAAATTGTGCTATCACATTCGTCTTATGTGATATTCAGCCCATTGAACCCAGTGAAACTTACATTTAAGTAAACATGTACAGGATTATTCTGTATATTTGGTTGCATAAAGGAGGAAGTGGTACCATTTTTTCATGAAAGCTGTTTTACTTCATGTGATGAGAAATGCATTCTTGATGGTGCAAGAAAATATCGGGAAGAGATTGCGTAAATAGTTACATTAAGTCCTGAACAAAAATTAAAGCATGTAAGCAACAAAAAATACTCAGATCCACAGCATCCTCTACATACATGTTTCCTCATTCATGTCAACGGAAGCAGCAGATTGGCACACAGACTCGTTTGTGTGCTTGGAACTGCTCCATCCTTTGAACTGAATAAGAAATCCCTCATTTGGCGGGCTCGCTTTGTGTGTAGATTCTTGCACCTGCAAGGGACTGTTGTATCAAAATGATTTTCTCTGTGAAATGCTGGAATCTTGTAATGGCATTGCGTGAGTTACAAATTGTCTTTTCAATAAAGGGAAACATTGGCTTGGTTCCCAGTCAATCCAATCTATACAGAATGGACACAAAGCAGACTACATTGTTATGAAAGGCAAGTAACTTAAGCCACCTTGTTATGAATGGCATAAACTGAGGTGACATATTAAAGATGATTTAATTCTGATTTTTTTGCACCCTTGATGTAATTT